>NC_091992.1:45937316-46537316 GCF_044704955.1 Pristiophorus japonicus | reverse complement strand
GATGAGGAAATGGATGAACAAGTGTTTGGATCCCTGAACGCAGCTTTCGTGGCAGGTCTAAAGCCAGAACTGTCCAAAATGCTTAAGGTAGTGTTACCGGACTGGGAAGTTGGAGGAACTACCTTTGCAGCATTGGTGGATCGATGTAACCAATTAGATCGGGATATGGGAGCTAAAGTCCGAGCCCTGCAGGCTATGGGATGGAAATCCCAGGATTCCGATAAACAGTCATTAGGAAAATTACTCAGAAAATGTCATTATTGTGGGAAAGGTCACTGGGCCAAGACGTGCAGGGCAAAACAGCAAGGTCGTGGCCGGGGAAGAGGACGCAGCCAGGGATACAATTCAGCCAACAAACCAGGCTTGTCACAAGGTAACAACCTCATAGAAGCATTTAAGCGACTGACAATACAACAACAGAAGGAGTTACTTGGGATAGCAAAAAACGATTAGAGCCCACCCTGGCCCCGCTCCTTGCACTAATACAACAATGGGCTATATATAACTGTGAGGGTGGGCAATAAGGGTGTGGACTGTCTTTTAGACACAGGGGCAGAATTTACATGTTTACCCCTACAACATGGAGACTTTTTGCCGTTGGATGGTAGGGCACGTACAGCCGATGGAGTTGGGGGCCATAAAAATGGAAATTAAAAGGACAACACCGGTACTTATAGGGCTGGGTCCACATGAACTAACCACGCCGGTCTGGATAGGCCCAGTAGATCAACCCCTTTTGGGAATGGACGTTCTAATCATTGTTGATTTTGAGGATGGTCGGGTGACATGGTCAATTAGAACTTTGAAGAAAGAAGAATTGAAGGGACACCCGATATGGGCTAAAGATAGGAACGATTGTGGCCTACTCCAGATGGAGCCTGCGTCATTTACCGGGACCAAGCCTCCATACACTAAACAGTATCCCATCAGTCCAACTGCCATTGTGGGAATCTTACCAGTTATTCAGCAATTGGAGAAACAAGAGTTGCTTATTAAAATGCATAGCTCCTCCAATAGCCCCGTGTGGCCGGTACAGAAATCTAATGAGACTTGGTGTTTGACTGTCGATTATAGGAAAGCTAACCAGTGTATTGATTAAAAAGCTCCTTTGGTCGCAGATCCCTCCACCATTTTTAATGCCCTCAAACCGGAACATAAATATTTCTCAGTTATAGATATGGCCAACGGATTTTGGTCGGTGCCTCTGACACCGGAGGTTCAACAGTGGTTTGTTTTCACGGTCCAAGGACAACAGTATACTTGGACCCAGTTACCGCAGGGTGTCCACAACAGCCCTACGGTATTCCACATGGCTTTACAAAGCCATTTGCGAGAATTACCTCCCCTGACATCTACAGTCATCCAATATGTAGACGATATCCTGCTCACTTCAAACACGGAAGAACAGCATGAACAAGATTTACGAGCTTTGCTGAACCACCTTCGGCAGAAAGAACATAAAGCCAGCATCGACAAAGCACAAATATCCCAAGAAGAGGTTGTATACCTGGGACAAAAGATTTCACAAGGAAAGAGAGAACTTACCCAGGATAGAACTGCAGCCATTCGGGCTGCTAAAAAAACTCACCACGATTGAGGAACTAAGGTCTTTTTTGGGATTGTGTAACTTTAACAAAAATTAGATTAACTCCTTCACACAGCTTGCTCAGCCATTGAATGATATTTTAAAGGGGAAACATGCCTCTAAAGAAGCCATCACCCTCACTAAGGAACAGCAAGAGGCCTTCCCGAGTTTGAAAAAGGCTTTGTGTTCGGCACCGACTCTGGGAATCCCAGACAGTGGTAAGCCATTTACCCTGTTTGTCCATGAGAAAGGATACATGACAGCTATACTGACACAAGAACATGGGGATTGGCAAAGACCTATTGGCTATTATTCGGCAAAACTGGATGCAGTAGCCCTCGGATGGGGAAGTTGCCTAAGGGCCATGGAAGCTACATGTCGAGCGGTAATGATCACTGCGGGTCTAGTCCTCGACCAAAAGCTGATTGTCAAGTGTCCCCACACCGTACACACTTTGCTGTCTATGAATAGAATGTCACAGGTGATGGCAGCTAGATGGACCCGCTGGACAGCAGTTTTGAAGCTCCTAATCTCCATATCGTCCGGGCCAGCCCGGTTAATCCCGCAATTATGCTCCCGATGTCAGAATCGAGGGAGCAAGAGCGGGGAGAATGTGAAGAGCATGACTGCGTGGAGATTGTAAAAGAAACAGAAGAAGCAGCCTTAGCAGCAGAGGAGCCTCTGCACAACCCAGACCTCATCCTGTTAACAGATGGTTCCTCCTTTGTTGACAATGGTACCAGAAAAGCAGGATGGGCAGTTACAACCTTATATGAGGTAGTGGCAAAAGGATGTTTACCCTCAGGAATGTCAGCACAACAGGCCGAGTTACGGGCCCTGTCAGAAGCATGTCGAATAGCAGAAGGACAGACAGCTAATGTCTACACAGATTTGCGTTATGCTTTTGGAGTCGCTCACGACTTTGGTCTGTTATGGCGGAAAAGAGGATTCCTCACTGCTGCTGGTACACCTATCCAAAATGGAAAAGAAGTACAAGACTTACTAGAGGCCATACAATTGCCTCAGGAAGTGTCCATCCTGAAGAGTAAGGCCCATACCAAGGAAAATACCACAGAAGCACAGGTAAATGCCCTAGCCGACCAGGCAGCTAAAGATGCCGCCTCACAGGGCGCTCCCCCAGAAGAACCAACACAAATGTGCAGATTGAAAGCACTCAGGACTCTGACACGAGACCTTCAAACAATGCAAGGCGAGTGCTCCCAAGAGGATAAATGGACATGGATTGAGGCAGGAATTAAGTTATGTGAAGATGGTGTCTGGAGACAAAGAGTTACCGACAAGCCAGTCGCGCCACAAGTGCTTATGCCTTTTTTAGGCCAACAGATCCACTCGTGGGGACACTCGGCCTCACACAGATGACGGCACGGTTCCAGAAAAGCTGGTGGGGTCAGGGATTTAATAAACATGCCCAGCTGGTAGCAGACCGCTGTGTTGTCTGCCAGAAAAATAATTCTGGACCCATCACGGTAATGCCCCAACTGAGGCCCCCTGCCCCCGTCGGACCATTCCAGCATCTGCAGGTTGATTATATGTCTCTTCCTTCATGCCAAGGATACACTAACATTCTTGTCATGGTCGACAGATTCTCTAGATGGGTAGCAACTGTCCCAACTAAAAGAGCCACAGCTAATCACACTGCAAAGGTCTTGTGTAAGGATTACATTCACCGAAGGGGAGTCCCGAGTAGCATTGACTCAGATCAGGGAACACACTTCACAGGTGCTGTCTGCCAAGAAGTCTGTAGGTTACTGAACATTACGTGGAATTTACACTGTCCTTATCATCCACATTCATCAGGACAAGTAGAGCGAATGAATCGAACTCTGAAACAACGGCTTGTCAAATATCACCAAGAAGGAACACCATGGCCCCAGGCACTACCAATAGTGCTATTTAGTATTAGGGCAACCCCGAACAGAACTACAGGTCTAAGCCCATTTGAAATTATAACAGGAAGACCCATGTCGTTGCCAGGAACTATCGATTTACGGAAAGCTGATGTTCACTTAATGAGTGACACTTTGTTATCATACTGTCAGAACCTAACCAATGCTATTAGTTCTGTTTCCCGACAGGTATCGGCAGCTTGGGGTAATCCACCCGAACGAGGACACAACATCATCCCGGGAGTCTGGGTGTATGTGAAAAAGTTGCATAAAGAACCTTTGGGTGCCAAGTGGGAGGGACCTTATCAAGTGTTATTGACCACCCAGGCATCTGTTAAAGTCCAAGGAAAGAAAGACTGGATCCACGCCTCACACGTTAAACGAGCACCCGTAACTGAAGCTGAAATCTAATAAGGACAATTACTTTTTGCCAAAATGTATAAATTTACTGTACTACTGACTGTAGGTATTCTAGGCATTTGCCTACTTCTTACTAGCCGACCCTCTGCACCAAAGGGAAATAGTAGGGTAGCAGGGGAATTACATGTAAATACCTTTTTATATATGTCATACATTTATGCCAAACAAGGTAACATTTCTAGTTGTTGGGTGTGTGGCCACAAGGCCTACTCTTGGTTGCCCCAGCATTGGATGGGATCCTGCTATTTAGCCTATATTGTGCCATATATGTATCATATAAAGTCACTGTCGGAACATTTACACCGTCCTAAAAGAGCTATCACAGAAACAGAGAGCTTCTTTGCCATTCTGATCCCCAGGTATGGGACCGCCAGACTGGCAAGGGAATCCATTAACATGGCATCCATTGTGGAACGGGTAACCAATGATACCTCAGAGGCCCTAGTTAAAATCAATGCAGAAATGGTAGCAATCCGCACAGTAGCCCTACAGAATAGACTGGCCCTTGACTGCATCCTGGCTGAAAAGGGAGGTACTTGCGCCCTACTCGGAACTGAGTGTTGCACGTATATCCCAGATAGCTCCGAAGAAATTACCCACTTAGCGGAGCATATCCAAAAGGAGGTAGAAAACCTGAAGCAACCCCCATCATTCACTTTGTGGAGCGGAGCCACTGAATGGCTAGGTTTAATAGGAGCTTCAATGGTGTAAGATTTAATTCTATTCGTTGTCATTATTTTACTTTTATATTGTTTGTTTATGTTGATTAAATGTTGTTGCGACCAGGCGGCTGCAGCTGCTGTTCCTAAGGTGAGACACCTTGCAGGTCCCAGCAGACCGTCTGTACATGGCACAGGGGTATGTTATGCTTAAGGGAAGGTTGTTTACTGGTTGAAATAAAATATTGATTTGGATTAAATTGGAATAAGGTTAATTAACCTACTAAAACCAGACTTCCATTGTGGCCATGATGGAATTCGGGTTGGTGTAAATTTGTGTAGAAGCTACTAGTCCGGACATGTGGCGAAACACATCAACAAATTTTAGAAGGAAACTCTATTAACATGTGTGAAATTATTTTGTAGAATGTTTAACCAGTGATACCTGATGTTTTATGATTCATTTTGTGAAAGAATCAAAGGGGGGATTGATAGTGAATTCAAACAGGCTGCATTCAGAAAGGATGTGAGAATTTACAGACCCCAAGTCAAAGCTGCTATGTGCAACTCAGCATGTTGCATTAAGTCATCAATCCACTTGACATTTTAGGACCTTTGGTAGCGAGCCAATTAAAGGGTAACAGTATATCAATTGAGCCAATAAGGTCAAAGAAGGCGCGTTCTTTTCTGTAAACTGAGTCAGGGATAAGAACAGCCATTTTGGCCATGTGGTCTCAGAGGGACAAAGGCCTGGCTTAAAGCCAGAAGCTTGTTGCTGCTGCCAGAATAAAGTTACATTAAAACCACAACCGGAGTTCACATTTCATTGAAAATTAAGAGATCGAACAAACAGAAAAGGATTTCACTCCCTGAAGGTCCAACTAGAGGAAGCTTGCAGGGAACATTAAAACAGACTGCAAAAGCTTCTATAGATATGTCAAGGGAAAAAGGTTAGTAAAGATAAATGTAGGTTACCTGCAGTCAGAATCAGGGAAAGTCATAACGGGGAACAAAGAAATGGCAGACCAATTGAACAAGTACTTTGGTTCGGTATTCACTAAGGAGGACACAAACAACCTTCTGAATATAAAAGGGGTCAGAGGGTCTAGTAAGAACGAGGAACTGAGGGAAATCCTTATTAGTCGGGAAACTGTGTTGGAGAAGTTGATGGGATTGAAGGCCGATAAATCCCCAGGGCCTGATCGACTGCATCCCAGGGTACTTAAGGAGGTGGCCTTGGAAATAGCGGATGCATTGACAGTCATTTTCTAACATGCCGTAGACTCTGGATCAGTTCCTATGGAGTGGAGGGTAGCCAATGTAATCCCACTTTTTAAAAAAGGAGGGAGAGAGAAAACAGGGAATTATAGACTGGTCAGCCTGACATAGTGGGTAAAATGATGGAATCAATTATTAAGGACATCATAGCAGCACATTTGGAAAGAGGTGACATGATAGGTCCAAGTCAGCATGGATTTGTGAAAAGGAAATCATGCTTGACAAATCTTCTAGAATTTTTTGAGGATGTTTCCAGCAGAGTGGACAAGGGAGAACCACTTGATGTGGTGTATTTGGACTTTCAGAAGGCTTTCGACAAGGTCCCACACAAGGGATTAATGCGCAAAGTTAAAGCACATGGGATTGGGGGTAGTGTGCTGATGTGGATTGAGAACTGGTTGGCAGACAGGAAGCAAAGAATAGGAGTAAATGGGTACTTTTCAGAATGGCAGGTAGTGACTAGTGGGGTACCACAAGGTTCTGTGCTGGGGCCCCAGCTGTTTACATTGTACATTAATGATTTAGACGAGGGGATTAAATGTAGTATCTCAAAATTTGCGGATGACATTAAGTTAGGTGGCAGTGTGAGCTGCGAGGAGGATGCTATGAGGCTGCAGAGTGACTTGGATAGGTTAGGTGAGTGGGCAAATGCATGGCAGATGAGGTATAATGTGGATAAATGTGAGGTTATCCACTTTGGTGGTAAAAACAGAGAGACAGACTATTATCTGAATGGTGACAGATTAGGAAAAGGGGAGGTGCAACGAGACCCAGGTGTCATGGTACATCAGTCATTGAAGGTTGGCATGCAAGTACAGCAGGCAGTTAAGAAAGCAAATGGCATGTTGGCCTTCATAGCGAGGAGATTGGAGTACAGTGGCAGGGAGGTGTTAATACAGTTATACAGGGCCTTGGTGAGGCCACACCTAGAGTATTGTATACAGTTTTGGTCTCCTAACTTGAGGAAGGACATTCTTGCTATTGAGGGAGTGCAGCGAAGGTTCAGCAGACTGATTCCTGCGATGGCGGGACTGACATATCAAGAAAGACTGGACCAAATGGGCTTGTATTCACTGGAGTTCAGAAGAATGAGAGGGGATCTCATAGAAACGTTGAAAATTCTGACAGGTTTAGACAGGTTAGATGCAGGAAGAATGTTCCCAATGTTGGGGAAGTCCAGAACCAGGGGTCACAGTCTAAGGATAAGGGGTAAATCATTTAGGACGGAGATGAGGAGAATCTTCTTTACCCAGAGAGTGGTGAACCTGTGGAATTCTCTACCACAGAGAGTTGCTGAGGCCAATTCACTAAATATATTCAAAAAGGAGTTAGATGAAATCCTTACTATTAGGGGGATCAAGGGGTATGGCGAGAAAGCAGGAATGGGGTACTGAAGTTGCATGTTCAGCCATGAACTCATTGAATGGCGGTGCAGGCTCGAAGGGCCAAATGGCCTACTCCTGCATCTATTTTCTATGTTTCTATGTTTCTAGGAGGGTAATCCCCTCCCCCTATACATTACAACAAATTGCATACACCCAGATGGCGATATAACACAGCCATCACCTGCGGACATGCACCTCACTTTCCTTCCCCCCTCCCCTTCTTCTCCCCACCTCTACCCCTTCCCTTCCTCGCCCCACGCCGCCTGGCTGAGGAGCTCCTCGGGCGGTGCCTCATTGCATAGTGGATAGTCAAGGGGCTATCGGGAGGGAGGAATTTAACACAATCACAATCACTAAGGAGGTGGTACTCAGTAAGATAATGGGACTAAAGACAGATAAATCCCCTGGAACTGATGGCTTGCATCCTAGGGTCTTAAGAGAAGTAGCGGCAGGGATTGTGGATGCATTGATTGTAATTTACCAAAATTCCCTGGATTGGAAAACTGCAAATGTAACGCCCCTATTTAAAAAAGGAGGCAGACAAAAAGCAGGAAACTGTAGACCAGTTAGCCTAACATCTGTGGCTGGGAAAATGTTGGAGTCCATTATTAAAAAAGCAGTAGCAGGACATTTGGAAAAGCAAAATTTGGTCAGGCAAAGTCAGCATGGATTTATGAAGGGAAGTCATGTTTGACAAATTTGCTGGAATTCTTTCACGATGTAATGAACAGGGTGGATAAAGGGGAACCAGTGGAGGTGGTGTATTTGGACTTCCAGAAGACATTTGACAAGGTGCCACACAAAAGGTTACTGCACAAGATAAAAGTTCACTGGGTTGGGGGTAATATATTAGCAAGGATAGAAGACAAGGATGGCTGACAAACAGAAAATAGAGAGTTGGGATAAATGGTTCATTCTCTGGTTGGCAATCAGTAACAAATGGGGTGCCGCAGGGATCAATGCTGGGACCTCAACTATTTACAATCTATATTAATGACTTGGAAGAAGGGACTGAATATAACGTAGCCAAGTTTGCTGATGATACAAAGATGGGAGGAAGCGCAATGTGTGAGGGGGACACAAAAAATCTGAAAAAGGACATTGACAGGCTAAGTGAGTGGGCAAGAATTTGGCAGATGGAGTATAATGTTGGAAAGTGTGAGGTCATGCACTTTGGCAGAAAAAAATCAAAGAGCAAGTTATTATTTAAATGGAGAAAGATTGCAAAGTGCTGCAGACAGCGGGACCTAGGGGTACTTGTACATGAAAAACACAAAAGGATAGTGTGCAGGTACAGCAAGTGATCAGGAAGGCCAATGGAATCTTGGCCTTTATTGCAAAGGGGATGGAGTATAAAAGCAGGGAAGTTTTGTTACAGCTATACAGGGTATTGGTGAGGCCACAACTGGAATACTGCGTGCAATTTTGGTTTCCATATTTACGAAAGGATATACTTGCTTTAGAGGCAGTTCAGAGAAGGTTCACTAGGTTGATTCTGGAGATGAGAGGGTTGACTTATGAGAAATGGTTGAGTAGTTTGGGCCTCTACTCATTGGAATTCAGAAGAATTAGAGGGGATCTTATCGAAACGTATAAGATTATGAGGGGGCTTGACAAGGTGGATGCAGAGAGGATGTTTCCACTGATAGGGGAGACGAGAACGAGAGGGCATGATCTTAGAATAAGGGGCCGCCCATTTAGAACTGAGATGAGGAGAAATTTCTTTTCTCAGACGGTCGTGAATCTGTGGAATTCGCTGCCTCAGAGAACTGTGAAATTTAAAACCGAAATAGACAGTTTCTTGAGCGATGGGGGGGATGAGGGGTTATGGGGAGCAGGCGGGGAAGTGGAGCTGAGTCCATGGTCAGATCAGCCATGATCTTATTGAATGGCAGAGCAGGCTCGAACGGCCTTATGGCCTACACCTGCACCTATTTCTTATGTTCTTATTATGTTCTCATTGCGGGGGATGAAGGCAGAGGCGGTGGTTGCACAGGTACAGGGGCGGGGGGTGCCGAAGGGACAACATTCTCTGATCCAGAAGCAGGATCTTGGTCTTGCCTCTCATCTGTCATTCGCAGTGGTGGTGCGCAACCTAGGGGTGGAGTGCCGCGCTCCGGGACCACTGGGAGGCCTGTGCCAGTAGTGTTCCTGTCTATCGGCTCCAGGGCCTCCGCAATCCGCAGAACGTACTCAGCCATGGTGGCCAGCTGTCGGGATATGCCTCCAAATGCATCGAGGAGCTGGTCACCAATGTCTACCGTCCTCCTGGACAACTGTACCATCTCTCCATTCTCATGTCGCGCTGGTGGAACAGACCTGCCGTGTCCACGAAACCTCCGCGGGGTTGGCGCCGTCCTGGGGACAAATGGGGTGCCCTGTGGTGAGGTGCTTGGGGCCGGTACCTCCAAAGTGGAGGTGGGAATGACCAGAGGACCAATAGATGGCCTTGGGGTGGAATGGCTTCTGGAGCGTGGCGATACAGTTTCCTTGAAGTACGCGCTCTCATCCGTAGAGAACAGACGCAGCGGATTGACGGGCGAGAATCGGAGCTCTTCAGCAGATGTCGGATCGTTCAGCGAGTCCGGCCCCACGTCCACACCTTCTGGCTTCTGTTGTCTTGCCTTGGGCTGAGCAGCAAAACACAAATGAGGTCATTAGAGGAGAAGGGGATGCTAGGGTCACAAAGTGATTCCAGCGCTACAGACAGCTTATGCACTATAAAAGCAGCATCGCTATCAAGATCATCACAGACATCACATTTCATGACCATCAACACATTGTGCATTGCAATGATTTTCATTAGGCCAGCATTATTTCTAGGACAATTTTAGAAATCATCTATCATATATGATTGTTGGGATATGAGTGGGTGTGGCATCTATTGACTTTACATCACGCAATGGTGTAAACTTTACTCACGTGGCTTCACTTCAGGGTCTGCAGATACGTGCGTGGCTGTCCGGGGGTGCTTCCCCATGAGTGCGAGCTCTCCCTCCTCCATCTCAGTGATGTTGCTGAATACTGGTGGCCTGCTACCCGTTCACCTCTGCACGGACCTCATCGTCAATAGCTTCTTCTGTAAAAGGTGACAGGATGTCATGGCATGAGATCATTATGTGATATCATTGCTAGGTACTGTCACAGACACTGATACAACACATAACCAACAGATGTAATCATGATTATTATGATCATTATCATTCTTTACCGAAAGACGTGCACCGTGACCGCAGGCTTTGAGTAAAACATTCCCGGTAAAAGTGAAAGTCCTCACATCTGCTGATAGTCACTCATGACTGTTACAAATCAAATTATATAAATACATAAGTACATGTAAATAAATGTAATACTCTTGCAGATCACACAAGGTCGTTCCATCGTTTGCAGCATTGGTTGCCCTCAAGCACCTCGTTGGTCGCTGACGAGACCACCTCTGCTATCTCGGCCCATATCCTCTGGTCGGCCTTTGGAGTGGACTTCCCATGCCCTCCCTGGGTCAAATCACCCCAGCGTAACTCGACCTCCTGCAGGAGGGAGGCATTTGCTTCGTCTGAGAACCTCCTCGCTCTTTTGCGCCCCCTAATGTGCTCCTCTTCCAGCTCACTGCTCTCGCTAGCGTCAGTCTCCAGTGTGCCGTGACACCTCCTCCTCTCCCTCCATTATAGGCCAAATTCATGCAAATATCTGGCTGGTAACAGCTAATTTTTGTTTCCCTATTTGCTCTAAAGTTCTAAACTCTCCCTCTTTCCTCCCAAAGCAGCCACACCACACTCATTCACTTTCACTCCCTCTCAGCTCCCTCTCTCTCTGTCTCCTCTTCTGCGCATGTCATGCCTTGACCTCCTGAATCATGGGAATCGAGCGTTGCCATGCCGTTGCTAAGGACGGCGACACTTTATGGCAGAAGGTCAGAGAGATTTAACGCTAACGCCCATTTCATATCACTCGCGGTAACGCCCAATTTCAAAAATGGAGACCAGGGGCTTTGAGAATGGGCATTAAGCCAGTGATCTGAAAACCCATTTTTACTGCCCACACTGGAAATACCACCAATTTTTTGCCAATGTGCACCAAAGTGTAAAATCTAGCCCCTGGTCTCAGGTGTGTTGGTCTCGTGTGTTGGTCTGTGGTGCGCTGGTGTCTAGTTTTCTGGTCTCTAGTCACATCTACCAGGACAGGTTCACCGTTCTTGTCATGTATCCTACTGTTGGTACTATCACAAGGTGTGCCACCAGAGGGCACAGCAGTGGGAGACTTGTAGGTCATCTGTACAGGTGTGCCTGGCCTAGTATAAAAGGCAGGCCACCAGATGTGATCCTCACTCTGGAGTTAACGAATAAAGGACTAAGGTCACTACAGTTCAAAAACAACACATTGCCTCGTGGAATCTTACTAGAGCATCTAAGGACACTACAATTGGCAACGAGATTATGAACTTTCACGCGGAAATGGCTACCGTTGGTACGTTGCAGTAGTTCGCCGATGGTGATGATTGGGACATAGAAACATAGAAACATAGAAAATAGGTGCAGGAGTAGGCCATTCGGCCCTTCTAGCCTGCACCGCCATTCAATGAGTTCATGGCTGAACATGCAACTTCAGTACCTCATTCCTGCTTTCTCACCATACCCCTTGATCCCCCGAGTAGTAAGGACTTCATCTAACTCCTTTTTGAATATATTTAGTGAATTGGCCTCAACAACTTTCTGTGGTAGAGAATTCCACAGGTTCACCACTCTCTGGGTGAAGAAATTCCTCCTCATCTCGGTCCTAAATGGCTTCCCCCTTATCCTTAGACTGTGTCCCCTGGTTCTGGACTTCCCCAACATTGGGAACATTCTTCCTGCATCTAACCTGTCTAACCCCGTCAGAATTTTAAACGTTTCTATGAGGTCCCCTCTCATTCTTCTGAACTCCAGTGAATACAAGCCCAGTTGATCCAGTCTTTCTTGATAGGTCAGTCCCGCCATCCCGGGAATCAGTCTGGTGAACCTTCGCTGCACTCCCTCAATAGCAAGAATGTCCTTCCTCAGGTTAGGAGACCAAAACTGTACACAATACTCCAGGTATGGCCTCACCAAGGCCCTGTACAACTGTAGCAACACCTACCTGCCCCTGTACTCAAATCCCCTCGCTATGAAGGCCAACATGCCATTTGCTTTCTTAACCGCCTGCTGTACCTGCATGCCAACCTTCAATGACTGATGTACCATGACACCCAGGTCTCTTTGCACCTGCCCTTTTCCTAATCTGTCACCATTCAGATAATAGTCTGTCCCACTGTTTTTACCACCAAAGTGGATAACCTCACATTTATCCACATTATACTTCATCTGCCATGCATTTGCCCACTCACCTAACCTATCCAAGTCGCTCTGCAGCCTCATAGAATCCTCCTTGCAGCTCACACTGCCACCCAACTTAGTGTCATCCGCAAATTTGGAGATACTACATTTAATCCCCTCGTCTAAATCGCCTTTGTGCAGAGGCTAGAACATTGCTTCACAGCAAACAACCTGGCAGGAGACGACCCGGCCACACTGGCTGATAAGCGCCGAGCTATCCTGCAAACCAGTTCTGGGCCCACCGTCTATGGCCTCGTCAGGGACTTGCTGGCACCAGCGCAGACAACGACCAAATCATACAAGGAGCTCGTAACCCCGATACAGGAACAACTCAAGCCAAAGGAGAGCATCCTCACAGCCAGATACCGGTTCTACACCCACCGACGGCCCGAAGGCCAGAAAATTGCGAAGTACACCGCAGACTTCAGGAGGCTGGCGGCACCGTGTAAGTTTGGCACCCACCTCAACGAAGCGCGACAGAACATTTTTGTCATTGGAATTGGCTGTGAGGGCCTTCTTCATAAGCTACTGTCGGCGGATACCACAGCCACACTGCAGAAGGCCATCTCTGTGAGCCAGTTATTCATGACCTCGACCTGCGGCTCTGGGCAGATGACTCACCCTCAGGACTCAAACTCCGCAGGTACTGTGCACAGAGTGGGGCCATTTAGAGGCTGGACTGTAGAGCGCGAACCCTCTCAGGGAAGAGAGAACAGGACCCAGAGTCCCTTAACTCAGAGTCCGCCAAGGGGGGCTAATTGAGTAGCACCATGCTGGCGCTGCCGAGGGAGTCACAGGGCTCACCAGTGCCGTTTTAAAGACTATGTATACAAAGGCTGCAGCACAAAGGGCCACCTCCAGCGAATGTGTAAGAGAAATATGACTCACTGTGTCGATGAAGAGTCTGCAGATGGCCATGAATCCAGCGTGGATTATGAATCAATAGGCAGAGAGGCAGCTCAGCCCCATGATGTATATAGCATGTTTACCTGCACCACCGAGTATTCCCCGCTGAAGATGGAAGTCGAGATAGAGGGCGTTCCAGTCTTCATGGAAGTGAACACGGGGGCGAGCCAGTCAGTAATGAATCAAGAAGCCTTTGCGAGGCTATGGGACAATCAGGCTGAATGACCCGAGTTGGCCCCGGTTCAGGCCAAGCTGCGCACCTACACCGATGAAATTATCCCGGTCATTGGGAGTATCATGTATTCAACTATCATTGTAACCCATGTATAAGCTCACCTAAGTTGTATACCTTGAGAACATTGACCACAGGGGGTGACCTTGTGGGAGGCACTCCTAACCTGGACTTTCAGGTATAAAAGGGGAAGCTCCACCCACCGTCTGCCTCTTGAGTCCTTGGTAATAAAAGTAACTTGTCACAGAGTGACCTTCTCTCAAGTATGGGCCTCATGTGCATTTATACAGTATAGCAAGGACATATCATTGGCGATGAGAAACTGGGATTTAAACCACGCGAGCATGGCCACTAGCAGCACAGAAGAGAGGTACTGTGTTGGTGATGATTGGGACGACTTTATTGAGAGACTACAGCAAAGTTTTGTCATTAAGGAATGGTTGGGACAGGATTCGGCCGACAAACAGAGGGCTCATCTCCTGACGGTTTGTGGATCCAGAACGTACTCCCTGATGAAGGACCTTCTAGTGCCAGAGAAGCCGGCAGATAAGACATTCGAAGAGCTCAGTAAGTTGATCGGGGAACACCTTAAACCGGCGAGCAGCATGAACATGGCGAGACCCCGGTTTTACACGCACCGGCGGCGAGAAGGGCAAATCTTTCCTGACTTCGTGGCAGATCTCCGGCGACTGGCGAGCCTATGTAAGTTCCCAGATGCATGCAGAGCGGAGATGCTGCGAGATTTTTTTATTGAGGGCATCGGGCACGCTGGGGTTTTCAGGAAACTGATTGAGACCAAAGACTTGACCTTGGAAGCGGCGGATCTGATAGCCCAGACATTTATCTTGGGAGGAAGAGACCAGAATGATGTATGACCAAAGGGGGAATTCAACAGAGACAATGGCTAGCTGAACGGCAATTCATGCCATTGCAATGGACAATGCGGCCAGTAATTGGACCATCAACACCTGTTAATGGTGCGCTTACGGACAGTTACAGAGACAGTCAGAGACGATTGACTGGTACTGGACCTTTTGTTTCCAACAACGGGGCCTCCAGCTCATGCTGGAGGTGTGGAGGCAAACACCCAGCCCGAGCTTGCAGGTATCAGCGATATACCTGCAGAAACTGCAACGTCAGCAGTCACTTGGTGCGTATGTGCAGGAAACCTGCAGCTAGGTTGATGTACGAGGAGGACGGACCCGATGTAAGCCCTACGAGGCCAAATGAATACTGGGGGAAATCACTGGAAGCTGAAGTTCAGCGAGTTCATGTGGAGCACATATACAGTTCATATACCAGGACGCCACCGATAATGATGAAAGTGCTCCTCAATGACATCCCAGTATTAATGGAGTTAGACACGGGGGCCAGCCAGTCCCTGATCAGTATCAAGCAGTTCGAAAGGTTGTGAGTGTCCAAGGCCAGGAGGCCAAAATTATTGCTGATTGACGCACAGCTACGGACATATACAAAGGAGATCATTCCGGTGCTAGGCAGCGCCACGGTAGTTGTGACCCACAAAGATTCGGAGAACAGGTTGCCACTCTGGATTGTCCCGGGGGACGGTCCCGCACTACTGGGGAGGAGTTGGCTTGCTGTCATGAACTGGAAATGGAGCGATGTCAATGCAATTTCTTCTGTGGAGCGAGTATCATGCTCACAGGTCCTGGACAAATTTGACTCATTATTTCAACCTGGCATCGGCACTTTCATGGGGACCAAGGTAATGATTCACATAAATCCAGACGGCAGGCCAGTACACCACAAGGCCAGAGCGGTGCCGTACGTGATGCGGGAAAAGATAGAATGCGAATTGGACCGCCTGCTGAGGGAAGGCATCATCTCGCCAGTCGAATTCAATGACTGGGCCGATGCTCAAGGCGGATGAGTCAGTCAGGATATGTGGTGATTACAAGGCCACCATCAATCGGGTGTCACTCCAAGACCAGTACCCGCTACCGAGAGCGGAGGACCTCTTTGCGACGCTATCCGGCGGCAAACTTTTTTCAAAATTGGACCTGACCTCAGCTTACATGACCCAGGAGCTGGCGAGTGAGTCGAAGAAGCTGACCACCATCATGGCACACATGGGGTTGTTTGAGTATAACAGATGGCCGTTCGGGATTTGTTCGACTGCCGCGATCTTTCAGCGAAATATGGAAAGCCTCCTCAAGTCGATTCCAAGGACGGTGGTTTTTCAAGACGACATCCTCATCACGGGTCACGATACTGAAGAACACCTCCACAACTTGGAGGAGGTGCTACGCAGACTGGACCAGGTAGGGCTGCGACTGAAAAAGGCGAAATGCGTCTTCTTAGCTCCAGAGGTAGAATTCCTGGGGAGGAGGGTAGCAGCAGTCGGGATCAGACCTACTGCGTCCAAAACGGAAGCGATCCAGGGAGCACCCAGACCCCGTAACACGACGGAGCTGCGTTCGTTCCTGGGGCTCCTGAACTATTTTGGCAACTTTCTTCCAAAATTGAGCACGCTGTTAAGAGTCGCTACATGTGCTCCTACGTAAAGGTCGCGATTGGGTCTGGGGTGACAGCCAGGAAAGGGCTTTTGATAGAGCACGCAACTTGTTATGCTCCAACAAACTGTTAGCATTATATGATCAGTGTAAGAAACTTGTTCTAACGTGCGATGCGTCGTCCTATGGGGTCGGGTGTGTGTTGCAGCATGTGAATGCCAATGGTCAGTTACAGCCGGTAGCTTATGCCTCCAGAAGTCTGTCCCAGGCAGAAAGAGGCTACGGGATGGTAGAAAAGGATGCACTAGCATGTGTATATGCAGTAAAAAAAAATGCACCAGTACCTGTTTGGCAGGAAATTTGAGCTGGAGACAGATCACAAACCCCTAACGTCCCTTTTGGCTGACAACAAGGCCATAAATGCGAATGCATCGGCCTGCATACAGAGATGGGCACTTACATTAGCCGCCTATGACTACACAATTCGGCACAGACCGGGCACTGAAAACTGCACCGATGCACTCAGCAGGCTCCCACAAGCCACCACTGAGGGGGCAACTGTGCATGATGCTGAGATGGTCATGGCTGTTGAAGCTTTCGAAAGAAAAGGCTCACCTGTGACAGCCCGTTAGATTAAAGTCTGGACAAATAAAGACTCGCTACTGTCTTTAGTTAAGAAATGTGTCCTGAATGGGGACTGGGCAGCCATGTACGGGGCATGCCCTGAGGAATTTAAACCGTTTCATCGGCGCAAGGATGAATTCTCGAGTCAGGCCGATTGCCTACTGTGGGGAAACCGAGTAGTCATGTCCCAGAGGGGCAGAGAGGTGTTTATCAGAGAACTTCACAATGAGCACCCGGGTCGTGTCATGATGAAGGCAATTGCCAGGTCACACGTTTAGTGGCCAGGGATAGATGCAGACCTGGAACTTTGTGTTCGCAGGTGCAACATGTGTGCTCAGCTGGGTAACGCACCCAGGGAAGCCCCCCTTAGCCCCTGGTCCTGGCCTGCCAAGCCATAGTCACGCATCTATGTGGACTACGCAGGTCCTTTCATGGGAAAAATGTTTTTGGTTGTAGTAGACGCCTACTCCAAATGGATTGAGTGTGCCATTTTAAATTCAAGCACATCCTCTGCCACTTTAGAAAGGCTACAGGCAATGTTCACCACCCATGGTCTACCGGAAGTCTTGGTCAGCGACAATGGCCCGTGCTTCACAAGCACTGAAATCCAGGACTTCATGGCAGGCGATGGAATTAACCATGTCAGAACAGTACCGTTCAAGCCGGCCTCAAACGGCCAGGCGGAACGAGCAGTGCAGATAATCAAACAGGGGATGCTCAGAATCCAAGGGGATTCCCTAAAAAGCCGCTTATCACGCCTCCTGTTGGCCAATAGATACCGACCACACTCGCTCACAGGGGTTCCACCCGCAGTACTGCTAATGAAAATGACGTTCAAAACCAGGTTATCTCTTATACGCCCTACTATGAAAGAAATTGTTGAGAGCAGGCATCAGTCACAATGTGACTACCATGACAGGAATGCGAGGGCGCGATGTATTGATGTCAATGACCCTGTTTTTGTCCTTAGTTACTTGCCCAAATGGCTTGCAGGCACTGTGATTGCCAAAGAGGGGAATAGGTTTTTGGTAGTTAAACTTACCAATGGACAAATCTGCCGCAAACACATGGATCAAACTAAAAGGAGGTTCAGCAACCCCATAGAACAAGCAGAGGAAGAACACAATGTAGAGTTCACTCCACCACCGGTGACCGAACACCGGAACCAAGTGGAAGGGAGCCCAGTCACTGTGGGCAGTCCGGACAGGCCTGAGACACCGCAAACAGCAGACACTCAGGCCAGCGCCCAACAACCGGAGCCCCAACTCAGGCGCTCTACAAGGGAGCTCAAACCGCTAGAGAGACTTAATCTGTGATCCCAATTAGACTTTGGGTGGGAGGTGATGTCATGTATTCAACTATCATTGTAACCCATGTATAAGCTGACCTAAGTTGTACACCTTGAGAACATTGACCACAAGGGGGTGAACTTGTGGGAGACACTTCTAACCTGGACTTTCAAGTATAAAAGGGGAAGCTCCACCCACCTTCATCACTTGAGGTCTTGGTAATAAAGATAACTGGACACAGAGTGACCTTCTCTCAAGTATGGGCCTCGTGTGCATTTGTACTGTATAGTAAGGACATATCAGGAAATGTGAATGTAAAAGTACTCCATGATGGCGCTGTGCACAAGTTACCTCTGTGGATTGTTGCAGGTGATGGACCAATGCGACTCGGCAGAAGGTGGATGGAGAAGATCCACTGTAAGTGGGAAGACTTCACCCCTCCAGCGATCGACACTCATAGGCAAAGCAAGTCCACACCTGAGAGTGGACCTGGCACCGGAGAGCAGACCAGCACAGCAGCCGAGACACAGACCACTCAGCACGACTGCGTGGAGATGATCCAGCTGAGACGACCCGAACGCACCTTCCAGGCTCCAGTGACAGGACTCCGGAGGAAGAAAATCAGATCCAGCGGCAACTTCCCAAAGTAGGACCTCAAAGATTGTAATCTCTGGATTGCTACCAGTGTCACGTGCTAATCAGAGTAGAGGGAGCAGGATAGTTAGAATAAATACGTGGCTTGAGCAGTGGTGCAAGAGGGAGGGATTCAAATTCCTGGGACATTGGAACCAGTTCTGGGGGAAGTGGGACCTGTACAAAAGGGACGGTCTGCACTTGGGCAGGACTGGAACTTATGTCCTAGGGGTAACATTTGCTCATGCAGTTCGAGAGTGTTTAAACTAATATGGCAGGGGGATGGAAACCTATGCAGCGAGACAGGGCGAAGTAATATGGAGTCAGAAACAGATGGAAGAAAGATAAAAAGAAATAGTGGAAGGCCGAGTGAACAAAGGCAAGAAACAAAAAGGGCCACACTATATCATAATTCTAAAAGGACAAAGGATGTTAAAAAAACAAGCCTGAAGGCTTTGTGTCTTAATGCAAGGAGTATCCGTAATAAGGTGGATGAATTAACTGTGCAAATAGATGTTAACAGATATGATGTGATTGGGATTACAGAGACGTGGCTCCAGGATGATCAGGGCTGGGAACTTAACATCCAAGGGTATTTAACATTCAGGAAGGATAGAATAAAAGGAAAAGGAGGTGGAGTAGCATTGCTGGTTAAAGAGGAGATTAATGCAATAGTTAGGAAGGACATTAGCTTGGATGATGTGGAATCTATATGGGTAGAGCTGCAGAACAACAAAAGGCAAACAACGTTAGTGGGAATTGTGCACAGACCTCCAAACAGTAGTACTGATGTTGGGGAGGGCATCAAACAGGAAATTAGGGGTGCGCACAATAAAGGTGCAGCAGTTATCATGGCTGACTTTAATATGAATATAGATTGGGCTAACCAAACTGGAAGCAATACGGTGGAGGAGGATTTCCTGGAGTGCATAAGGGATGGTTTTCTAGACCAATATGTCGAGGAACCAACTAGGGGGGAGGCCATCTTAGACTGGGTGTTGTGTAATGAGAGAGGATTAATTAGCAATCTCGTGTGCGAGGCCCCTTGGGGAAGAGTGACCATAATATGGTGGAATTCTATATTAGGATGGAGAATGAAACAGTTAATTCAGAGACCATGGTCCACAACTTAAAGAAGGGTAACTTTGAAGGTATAAGTCGTGAATTGGCTAGGATAGATTGGCGAATGATACTTAAGGGGTTGACAGTGGATGGGCAATGGCAGACATATAGAGACCGCATTAATGAACGACAACAATTGTACATCCCTGTCTGGCGCAAAAATAAAAAAGGGAAGGTGGCTCAACCGTGGCTATCAAGGGAAATCAGGGATAGTATTAAAGCCAAGGAAGTGGCATACAAATTGGCCAGAAATAGCAGCGAACCCGGGGACTGGGAGAAATTTAGAACTCAGCAGAGAAGGACAAAGGGTTTGATTAGGGCAGGGAAAATAGAGTACGAGAGCTGATACCGGATTTGCCTCTGCCACCACGATGGTGTCTGACATCTCCTGGATGAGCCACAACTGCCTTCATCTCCACATCGATAAGATGCAGGGAACATTAAAACGGACTGCAAAAGCTTCTATAGATATGTAAAGAGAAAAAGGTTAGTAAAGACAAACGTAGGTCCCTTGCAGTCAGAATCAGGGGAAGTCATAACGGGGAACGAAGAAATGACAGACCAATTGAACAAGTACTTTGGTTCGGTATTCACTAAGGAGGATACAATCAACCTTCCGGATATAAAAGGGGTCAGAGGGTCTAGTAAGAAGGAGGAACTGAGGGAAATCCTTATTAGTCAGGAAACTGTGTTGGGGAAATTGATGGGATTGAAGGCCGATAAATCCCCAGGGCCTGATGGTCTGTATCCCAGAGTACTTAAGGAGGTGGCCTTGGAAATAGCGGATGCATTGACAGTCATTTTCCAACATTCCATTGACTCTGGATCAGTTCCTATGGAGTGGAGGGTAGCCAATGTAACCCCACTTTTTAAAAAAGGAGGGAGAGAGAAAACAGGGAATTATATCGGCCTGACATCGGTAGTGGGTAAAATGATGGAATCAATTATTAAGGATGTCATAGCAGCGCATTTAGAAAGAGGTGACATGATAGGTCCAAGTCAGCATGGATTTGTGAAAGGGAAATCATGCTTGACAAATCTTCTGGAATTTTTTGAGGATGTTTCCAGTAGAGTGGACAAGGGAGAATCAGTTGATGTGGTGTATTTGGACTTTCAGAAGGCTTTCGACAAGGTCCCACACAAGAGATTAATGTGCAAAGTTAAAGCACATGGGATTGGGGGTAGTGTGCTGACGTGGATTGAGAACTGGTTGGCAGACAGGAAGCAAAGAGTCGGAGTAAATGGGTACTTTTCAGAATGGCAGGCAGTGACTAGTGGGGTACCGCAAGGTTCTGTGCTGGGACCCCAGCTGTTTACATTGTACATTAATGATTTAGACGGAGGGGATTAAATGTAGTATCTCCAAATTGTGGATGACAGTAAGTTGGGTGGCAGTGTGAGCTGCGAGGAGGATGCTATGAGGCTGCAGAGTGACTTGGATAGGTTAGGTGAGTGGGCAAATGCATGGCAGATGAAGTATAATGTGGATAAATGTGAGGTTATCCACTTTGGTGGTAAAAACAGAGAGACAGACTATTATCTGAATGGTGACAGATTAGGAAAAGGGGTGGTGCAACGAGACCTGGGTGTCATGGTACATCAGTCATTGAAGGTTGGCATGCAGGTACAGCAGGCGGTTAAGAAAGCAAATGGCATGTTGGTCTTCATAGCGAGGTGATTTGAATACAGGGGCAGGAAGGAGTACAGTAGTACAGGACCTTGGTGAGGCCACACCTGGAGTATTGTGTACAGTTTTGGTCTCCTAACTTGAGGAAGGACATTTTTGCTATTGAGGAAGTGCAGCGAAGGTTCACCAGACTGATTCCCGGTTCCCAGGATGGTGGGACTGACATTTCAACAAAGACTGGATCAACTGGGCTTGTATTCACTCGAGTTCAGAAGAATGAGAGTGGATCTCATAGAAAGGTTTAAAATTCTGATGGGTTTAGACAGGTTAGATGCAGGAAGAATGTTCCTAATGTTGGGGAAGTCCAGAACCAGGGGTCACAGTCTAAGGATAAGGGGTAAGCCATTTAGGACCGAGATGAGGAGAAACTTCTTCACCCAGAGAGTGGTGAATCTGTGGAATTCTCTACCACAGAAAGTTGTTGAGGCCAATTCACTAAATATATTCAAAAAGGAGTTAGATGTATTCCTTACTACTAGGGGGATCAAGGGGTATGGCGAGAAAGCAGGAATGGGGTACTGAAGTTGCATGTTCAGCCATGAACTCATTGAATGGCGGTGCAGGCTCGAAGGGCCGAATGGCCTACTCCTGCACCTATTTTCTATGTCAATGTCTATGTCAACTTCGGAGGCTGAACCCAGGGCAAAGAGGATCACCGCAGTCGACATCGTGGATGGAGGAAAGATGGCGCCCAAACCACGAGGTGAGGCGCTGAAGAAAAAGATGGCCACGGCCAGACCACGAGGTGCAGCGCTGACGGAGCAACACGTGGCACCAAACGGAGAAGCAGATTGTGGTAAAGAAAACAAGGCTCTCTTAAAGGAGGCCTGCAACCCACTACAATTAAAGGGACAGTTCCACACACTCAAGCAATGTAGCAGTAACTGTAAGTCAGAAACAAAATGTGTAACTGATAATCTGAATTGTATACATGCAATAAGCAAGGAAAAGTCACGCAATTATGTAAAACGTGTAATTGATGACCTGAATTGTGCACATGCAACCAGCGAGGAAAAGTCACGCGATCGTGATTGGACCCACAGAGTGTCTATCATAAGTAAGGAAAAGTTGTGCGATGCAGGATTTCAACTGCACACAGCCAATGCAGCGGGCAGACACTATCGGGAACACACAGGTCCAGAGAGCTGCCCAATGATGTAGCCTGCCCCATGGAGTGTGGACACAAGCAGCCAACACACACGGGCTGTGGAGCAAGCGATCTCAGCAGGACAACAGCACCGGTATCGATACCATGCCCCTGGTCGGCTCCACCTCTCAGGCAACCAATGGTACCAACTGCCACGAGCCTGAAGGAGCAGATTGTACTAAGGCGCAGTCCCCAGACCCCATCGCCACCAAGGCCATACCCGTAGTTGTAGGATCACCCACCACTGTTCCCCCAATGGAAACAGATCCCAAACCAAACAACGTCCAGGCCAGCGAGTCAGAAGTTCCCTGCGCACTGCTTGACAACAGCTCCTCAGGGAGCAGCAGCGACCCGGTGCGCAAAGAAAGGACAGGGAGGTCACAGGCATCTGTGAACCGGCCCGACGCTAGGAACCACAGCAACAGCCCCGAGAGCAGGCTACGCGAGCCAAGCAGATTCCCACTGACAGCACCGTGCACTGAGCTGCCACCAGACTGCAGGGACACAACCCTGCAGCTCCGGTACTAGCTGGTCACTGCATCGGTAAGGCATCTAATGTACTTGTCGCACCATGGAACCACAAAAAAAATGAAAAACCCACTTTCCTGAACTTGAATGTACAAGAATGTCAGGAGCCCCCGCCATATCGATATGGGGAGGGGGGGGGGGCGGGAAATGGAATGGTCAGGGACACACACACACACAAACTGCAACCATCAGCACGCTACTGCACCAACTACTCACCCAAGGTTGAAGTGACCCGCCAAGGGTCAACCAGATAGAGCTAAGCCCAGAGCACAGTCAATGCAGAGGCGATTTGCACTGAGGGCTTAAGGGGGAGTGATGTTGGTACGATCACAAAGTGTGCAATCAGAGGGCACAGCAGTGGGAGACTCATAGGTTACCTATGCAGGTGTGCCTGGCCTAGTATAAAAGGCATGTCACCAGGTGTGATCCTCACTCTGGAGTTAATTAATAAAGGACTAAGGTCACTACAGTTCAAGTACAACACATTGCCTCGTGGAGTCATTATTAGAGCATCTAAGGACACTACAGTTCTGATCTCAGGAGAGAGTGCATTTCATATCTACAGATAAATTTTCACCTGGATATCTAACACCAGCATTCCAGATGAAGGACTGGAAACCAATATGGTCAGATTAGTTTCTGGAGTTATTGCTGAAACTACAAGTCTATCTGTAATAAGTGAAACTAATTAGCATTTCAATGTATCTAATAGACTTGCTATCTAATGTTGTTAACTTGTCAGTGAGATTAGGAGCCTAATCATAAACTATTTTCACCAATTGGTATCAATCTGAGATACTGAGCTGAATATCAATTTCTAATCATCCAGCAGTTAATGGGATATTACGGATATTGCTGCGTAACCAACATTATTAACTGCTGCTAACTGTAATAAGTGAATAAATTATGTATTCTTTGATGATTTGATCAGAAGGGTTTAATAATTCACGCAGTGGCTTATGTGTATCCTAATAGGGAGTTGGTAATGTAAGTGTTAATGTGCACCGAACTGGTTGATGTAGGGTAGTTCAGTGATCCAAATGCAGGCATCTTGAATTTCAAGAGGAACAGTGACATTCCACACAGGTCTTTGATGGTGATTGAAGGTGAAGAAGTTAAAACTTAACCTGGCGCTCTTTGATTACAGCTCTTTTCTTGGCTTAGATTACTGAACACAGTGTTCTAATACCAAGAGAGAGAGAGAGAGAGAGAGAGAGAGAGAGAAGAGTCCCAGTGTACAGTACAAAAAGGAGTTTTGAAGCTAGTCTACCAGAAACGGAGAGGCAAAAGTAAAAGTCGAGAGGGGCAGAAAAGAGTAGGTAGTGGGTTGGCCTCACATTATACACCCCGCCCGATTCCCCTGCCCATGGAAAGCTGTGAGGTTTTTCACTGAGGCAAAGAAAAAACAGTTGTTACAAGCCATCTTGTTTAAGTCATCTACAGAATGCACTGATGTGGGCTGGGATGGCATGTACTTTACGTTGTGTTGTTAGTTGCACTGGGAGAATAAAGTGACTCTGATCATGACGCAACCGAGACTCCAGGATGGTATGTTGCCTCCCTGGTGCAAGGGTCAAAGATGTCTCGGAGCGGGTGCAGGACATTCTGAAATGGGAGGGAGAACAGCCAGTTGTCGTGGTGCACATTGGTACCAACGACATAGGTAAAAAAAGGGATGAGGTCCTACGAAAAGAATTTAAGGAGCTAGGAGCTAAATTAAAAAGTAGGACCTCAAAAGTAGTAATCTCAGGATTGCTACCAGTGCCACGTGCTAGTCAGAGTAGGAATCGCAGGATAGCGCAGATGAATACATGGCTTGAGCAGTGGTGCAGCAAGGAGGGATTCAAATTCTTGGGGCATTGGAACCGGTTCTGGGGGAGGTGGGACCAGTACAAACCGGACGGTCTGCACCTGGGCAGGACCGGAACCAATGTCCTAGGGGGAGTGTTTGCTAGTGCTGTTGGGGAGGAGTTAAACTAATATTGCAGGGGGATGGGAACCTATGCAGGGAGACAGAGGGAGACAAAAATGAGGCAAAAGCAAAAGACAGAAAGGAGATGAGGAAAAGTGGAGGGCAGAGAAACCCAAGGCAAAGAACAAAAAGGGCCACTGTACAGCAAAATTCTAAAAGGACAAAGGGTGTTAAAAAAGCAAGCCTGAAGGCTTTGTGTCTTAATGCAAGGAGTATCCGCAATAAGGTGGATGAATTAACTGTGCAAATAGATGTTAACAAATATGATGTGATTGGGATTACGGAGACGTGGCTCCAGGATGATCAGGGCTGGGAACTCAACATCCAGGGGTATTCAACAGTCAGGAAGGATAGAATAAAAGGAAAAGGAGGTGGGGTAGTATTGCTGGTTAAAGAGGAGATTAATGCAATAGTTAGGAAAGACATTAGCTTGGATGATGTGGAATCTATATGGGTAGAGCTGCAGAAAACTAAAGGGCAAAAATCGTTAGTGGGAGTTGTGTACAGACCTCCAAACAGTAGTAGTGATGTTGGGGAGGGCATCAAACAGGAAATTAGGAGTGCATGCAATAAAGGTGCAGCAGTTATAATGGATGACTTTAATATGCACATAGATTGGGCCAGCCAAACTGGAAGCAATACGATGGAGGAGGATTTCCTGGAGTGCATAAGGGATGGTTTTCTAGACCAATATGTCGAGGAACCAACTAGGGGGGAGGCCATCTTAGACTGGGTGTTGTGTAATGAGAGAGGATTAATTAGCAATCTCATTGTGCGAGGCCCCTTGGGGAAGAGTGACCATAATATGGTGGAATTCTGCATTAGGATGGAGAATGAAACAGTTAATTCAGAGACCATGGTCCAGAACTTAAAGAAGGGTAACTTTGAAGGTATGAGGCGTGAATTGGCTAAGATAGATTGGCTAATGATACTTAAGGGGTTGACTGTGGATGGACAATGGCAGACATTTAGAGACCGCATGGATGAATTACAACAATTGTACATTCCTGTCTGGCGTAAAAATAAAAAAGGGAAGGTGGCTCAACCGTGGCTATCTAGGGAAATCAGGGATAGTATTAAAGCCAAGGAAATGGCATACAAATTGGCCAGAAATAGCAGCGAACCTGGGGACTGGGAGAAATTTAGAACTCAGCAGAGGAGGACAAAGGGTTTGATTAGGGCAGGGAAAATGGAGTACGAGAAGAAGCTTGCAGGGAACATTAAGGCGGATTGCAAAAGTTTCTATAGGTATGTAAAGAGAAAAAGGTTAGTAAAGACAAACGTAGGTCCCCCGCAGTCAGAATCAGGGGAAGTCATAACGGGGAACAAAGAAATGGCAGACCAATTGAACAAGTACTTTGGTTCAGTATTCACTAAAGAGGACACAAACAACCTTCCGGATATAAAAGGGGTCAGAGGGTCTAGTAAGGAGGAGGAACTGAGGGAAATCTTTATTAGTTGGGAAATTGTGTTGGGGAAATTGATGGGATTGAAGGCCGATAAATCCCCAGGGCCTGATGGACTGCATCCCAGAGTACTTAAGGAGGTGGCCTTGAAAATAGCGGATGCATTGACAGTCATTTTCCAACATTCCATTGACTCTGGATCAGTTCCTATCGAGTGGAGGGTAGCCAATGTAACCCCACTTTTTAAAAAAGGAGGGAGAGAGAAAGCAGGGAATTATAGACCGGTCAGCCTGACCTCAGTATTGGGTAAAATGATGGAATCAATTATTAAGGATGTCATAGCAGCGCATTTGGAAAATGGTGACATGATAGGTCCAAGTCAGCATGGATTTGTGAAAGGGAGATCATGCTTGACAAATCTTCTGGAATTTTTTGAGGATGTTTCCAATAAAGTGGACAAAGGAGTACCAGTTGATGTGGTATATTTGGACTTTCAGAAAGCTTTCGACAAGGTCCCACACAGGAGATTAATGTGCAAAGTTAAAGCACATGGGATTGGGGGTAGTGTGCTGACGTGGATTGAGAACTGGTTGTCAGACAGGAAGCAAAGAGTAGGAGTAAATGGGTACTTTTCGGAATGGCAGGCAGTGACTAGTGGGGTACCGCAGGGTTCTGTGCTGGGGCCCCAGTTGTTTACATTGTACATTAATGATTTAGACGAGGGGATTAAATGTAGTATCTCCAAATTTGCGGATGACACTAAGTTGGGTGGCAGTGTGAGCTGCGAGGAGGATGCTATGAGGCTGCAGAGTGACTTGGATAGGTTAGGTGAGTGGGCAAATGCGTGGCAGATGAAGTATAATGTGGATAAATGTGAGGTTATCCACTTTGGTGGTAAAAACAGAGAGACAGACTATTATCTGAATGGTGACAGATTAGGAAAAGGGAAGGTGCAACGAGACCTGGGTGTCATGGTACATCAGTCATTGAAGGTTGGCATGCAGGTACAGCAGGCGGTTAAGAAAGCAAATGGCATGTTGGCCTTCATAGCGAGGGGATTTGAGTACAGGGGCAGGGAGGTGTTGCTACAGTTGTACAGGGCCTTGGTGAGGCCACACCTGGAGTATTGTGTACAGTTTTGGTCTCCTAACTTGAGGAAGGACATTCTTGCTATTGAGGGAGTGCAGCGAAGATTCACCAGACTGATTCCCGGGATGGTGGGACTGACCTATCAAGAAAGACTGGATCAACTGGGCTTGTATTCACTGGAGTTCAGAAGAGTGAGAGGGGACCTCATAGAAACGTTTAAAATTCTGACGGGTTTGGACAGGTTGGATGCAGGAAGAATGTTCCCAATGTTGGGGAAGTCCAGAACCAGAGGTCACAGTCTAAGGATAAGGGGTAAGCCATTTAGGACCAAGATAAGGAGAAACTTCTTCACCCAGAGAGTGGTGAACCTGTGGAATTCTCTACCACAGAAAGTAGTTGAGGCCAATTCACTAAATATATTCAAAAGGGAGTAAGATGAAGTCTTTACTACTCGGGGGATCAAGGGGTATGGCGTGAAAGCAGGAAGGGGGTACTGAAGTTGCATGTTCAGCCATGAACTCATTGAATGGCGGTGCAGGCTAGAAGGGCTGAATGGCCTGCTCCTGCACCTATTTTCTATGTTTCTATGCTATTCTTAATGCTCAGCTTGCTGTGAAATAAAGCTGATTCACATCCGCCTCATCACATGGTTTGCTTGCCCTGCCTTTTAAGAGATTGAAAAGTACGCTTGCGAAAGACTCGAATATCCAGTTGTTAATGGTCACCCTGCACAGAGACACAAAGCCTCGAAGTGACTGGGCACATTTAGTATGTTTGAATCATGTTCCTTTCGCTGTTATTTTAGCAGGGGCAATAACCCATTTCAAATATTTAGAGCTAAAAATTGCGTAGCGCTCCGTTTGTGGCGATAACTTTTGCCGGGAGCACCAAAGTTTCGCCGGGTGCTGCCTGATTCAATCTGACGCGAACTTCCGGTTTAGCGCTCCAAGAGGAATGTGGAGTGCTCAATCAAGGGCTACCACTGCCCTTGGGGTGCTAAATGGAGCAAGATGGGCAGAAGCAGCAGGGTGCTGCACAATGTCCCGTGCAGCGCTGCCGGATTCACAGGCTCCTTCCCTTCCTTAACGGGAAGGACCAATGCAGAGGTGATTTCCAGGTAAGGCTGGGAATGATCGGTGACGATACCTGCGATCCACGAGGAGCAGTCCCAAGCACTCTAACTGAGGGCAGGGCTGATCGATCGCAGCTGGGAAAAATTCAATAAACAGCGCACTTTGGTTACAATAACATTTTGACCTACCTGAGCACCACTACCGTTAATTACCAAGCGGCCAGCCGAGGTCACAATGTCTCCTGCGGCTGCCGTTGTTGACGCTGCAGGGGATGGAAGCAAAATTAAGATCCAGGACGATAACGGGATACTGCGCACCAGATGACGTCACAATCTCCGGGACGTAGATCGAGACGGTAAGGTGTAGCGCCAGCGGTAACCTGCCATCCAATTTCGCGGGCGGCGGTAATTTTGCCATACTGGTCGGTAAGCCGTTAGCGCCCTGTTTTCGCCCCCCCCCGCCGGAGGCACTAATGGGGGGCGCAAGGGAGTCCAATTTCTCCCCCATTGAGTAACACTTGCGTTGAAATAACAATGTGAGAGGACTGCCATATGCCGATGTGCCATGTAATGGCGGCTAATACCAGCAACACTTGTCTCCAGACTCCAATATGTTTTCTCATTAATTATCCATGATGATACAGTCGGGGCTCATTTCTCTTCAATGATATAGGTCATTTATCATATGATCATAGATAGAATTGCTCTTTGAAAATTAATCTTAAAATTAAAAATAATCACTGAAGGAACCTGGTGAAGTTTTTTAATGACGGATTTGGGGCTTGATTTAAGTGTTCAGCAGCTGAGGCAGATGTAGAGTCTCTGAACATGTGTATATTTATTATCCTGTCAGTGTGAACTTGTGTTGCAACAGCTGGCTTACTGTCCTAAGGGCTCTCGAGAAAGATGAATGGTGTCTCTGTGAAGGGGAATGGTATGGGTGTGAGGGGACTGATGTGTGTGTGGATGGTGTGTGTGAGGGGAATAGTGTGTGTGAGGGGAATGGTGTCTTTGTGGTTTAATTTGCACGTAATTACGCTCACGAGAGTGCGAGAAACAAAAGCAATTGGTCTCTCCTCCTCACATTGTAGTACATGAGAGACCACTGCCCCAACTTCATACGGTGAGGCATCACATGCTAGCTTGATCTCCTTAGATACGTCAGAGTGAACTAAAATGGTGCTCTCTACCAACTGGTTTTACACTCCGTGAATGCTGCGTTGCATTCTTCTGACCACTTCCAATCGACCTGTTTGTTAAACAGCTCATTCAATGGATGTAACACTGTACCCAAGTTTGGTAGGAACTTCCCATAATAGTCCAAAGACCCAAAAATGATTGAAGTTCAATGACATTCTTGGGAGCGGGTGCATTTCTAATTAGATTCAGCTTTCCCTTGGTTGGATGTAAACCATCTTTGTCTACTCTGTGCCCTAAGTACTCCACTGAGTTTTGAAATAACTTACACTTGCAAGCAGTCACACGTACTCTGTGCTTCTCTAGCCGTTTGAGCACTTCATTCAACACCTTATTATGGATTTGCCTGTTTGGTGCTGAAATAAGTATGTCATCTAAATAACATACTACCCCTTCAATACCTTTCAAAATCTAGTTCAACAACCCTTGGAATATGGCAGGGGCGGGAGACACTCCAAATGGTAGTCTATTAAATTGATATAGGCCTAGATGAATATTTGTCAAGCATGACTTGGACTCCTTATCTAGTTCAAGCTGTAAGTAGGCATTCGAAGGATCTAACTTTGAGGAGATCTGACCACCTGTCAGAGTTGTGGTCAAATCTTCTACATTTGGCAATGTGTTGGGGAGATTCTCCTCTAGAATCTGGCTTACGGTTACTTTATAATCACCACAAAACCTTACCTAGATCTGACTTAGGTACAACACCATTGGGTGTAGCTCAATTACATAGATCTATCTTAGAGATAATGTTCTCAGTCTCTAGTCTTTTGAGATCTTGCTCAAATTTCTCCTTGAGTGCATATGGTACGGGACGTGGCTTGCAGTAAACCGATCTAGCATCTTTCTATGGCCTGACACTTGCCTTGAAGCCTTGGATCGGACTGCCCATTTCACAGAACACCTTCGGATACTTCTTGATGAAATCACCCTTCGATGCGAATCTCGTTTCAACAAGAAAAATCTCACTCCAATCCAGCTTCAGTGATCCCAACCAATTTCTTCCTAGTAAGACAGGTTGTCTCCTGCCACTACTAAGAAAGGCAAGCTCTGAAACTGACCCTGTATTTCACCGGTACGGTGATATGACCTACCACAGGAATGTTCTCTCCTGAGTAGCCTCGCAGTTCTATCTTGGTTTCACCAATGGGAAATCACGCAATTTGTTGAGATATAGCGATTCCGGTACTACGCTGACGGATGCACCAGTGTCGATTTCCATGGGTATCCTGGTTCCTGCAACATCTACTTGGATGATGATACTTTTTGGAATTGCTGATAGATACCCTCATGTTCTTGATGACATGTATCTCTTCATCTTGTTGCTTTTCTTCCATGCTATATAGTCTTTGTGTATAGCTTTGAAATTTGGTTTACTCTTCAGTCAGCATGCCTTTACAAGATGCCCAGTTTTCCTGCAGAAGAAACATATATGGACAACTTTGAGCAATGTGTTGTCCCAGGCACCAATAGCATGACTTCAATGTATTGTAACTTTTCCTATGTAATAGGCCAGATGTGGGGAGGCCATTCGGCCCGGGATTGCAGCGAGCCAAGGTGTTCGGCCCCCCGGCGGCATCCAGACCTCTGCCCAGCAGCGTCCAGGCGTTCGGGCCCGCTTCTGAGATGACTGGGCCTCTACTTTCCCGCAGTGTTCCAGGTGTGGTCTAGCCAGCGCTTTGTACATCGTCGGAATACATTCAGCATTCCGGGTCCCTTCGGCCAGCTGGCCCAGCCCAATGACGGGCTATACCTGCCCGAGGTCACTAGCAGTGAACAGTAACTTTTAAACAACTTGATTTACTTTTAACCAACTCTTAATCTATTTATTAAACCTTCAATCAACCTGTGTAACTTAAAAAAAAAATAATTTGGAAATACTTTTAAACTCATAGGGCTAGAACCTCCACTTTTGAGCTTATTGCCCAAAAATGGGTGTTATTTCCAGCGTGGGCATTAAAAAAGGGTTTTCAGATCACCGGCTACTCGCCCATTCTAAAAATACCTAGTTTACATTTTTGAAAATGGGGGTTACCGCGAGCGATATCAAATGGGCGGTAGTGTTAAATTTTTTTGACCTTCTGCCGTAAAGTGTGGCCGTCCTTAGCAACGGCGTGGCAACGCTCGATTCCTGCGATTCTGATGGTCAAGGGTCACCATGACATGCGCAGAAGAGGAGACAGAGAGAGAGGGAGCTCAGAGGGACTGAAGGCGTGACTTGGTGTGGTGTGGCTGCTTTGGGAGGGAGGAGGGAGACTTTAGAGCTTCACAGCAAGTAGGCAAACAAAAATTAGCTGTTACCAGCCACATATTTGAACGAATTTGCCCTATAATGGAAAGAGTGGAGGAGGCATCACAGCACGCTGTGGAAACTGATGCTGGAGCGAGCAGTGAGGTGGGAGAGAAGCACATTGGAGGCCGCAAAAGAGCCAGGAGGTTCTCGGACGAGGCAAATGCTTCCCTCCTGCAGGAGGTCGAGTTACAGGGATTTGATACAGGGAGGGCATGGGAAGCCCACCCCAAAGGCCCACCAGATGAAAAGGACCAAAATAGCAGAGGTGGTCTCGTCGGCGACCAACGAGGTTCGTGAGGGCAACCAATTCCGCAAACAATGGAACGACCTTGTGGGATCCACAAAAGTAAGGTTTACATTGATTTACATGTACATATGTATTTATATAATTTAATTTTTAACACACATAATTGTTTAGATATAAGTGGGTGTGGCATCTATTGACTTTACATCATGCAATGGTGTAAGCTTTACTCATGTGGCATCACATCAGGATCTGCAGATGCGTCGTGGCTATCCGGGTGTGCTTCCCCACGAGTGCGAGCACTCGCTCCTCCATCTCTGTGAGGTCCTGCACTTTTACCGGGAATGTTTTACTCAATGCCTGAGGTCACAGTATACGTCTTTAGGTAAAGAATGATAATAATCATAATAATCATGATTACATCTGTCGGTTATACGTTGTATCAGTCTCTGTGACAGTACCTAGCAATGATATTACGCAATGATCTCATGCCATGTCGTCCTGTCACCTTTTACAGAAGAAGCTATCGATGTTAAGGTCCGTGCAGAGGCGAACAGGTGGGGGACCACCAGTCCCCAGCGACATCACAGTGATGGAGGAGCGGGTGCTTTCACTCATGGGGAAGCACATCCGGACAGCCACGCAAGTTTCTGCAGACCCTAAAGTGATGCCACATGAGTAAAGCTTACACCATTGCGTGATGTAAAGTCAATAGATGCCACACCCACTCATATCCGAACAATCATATATGATAGATGATATCTAAAAGTTTCATAGAAATAATGCTGACCTAATGAAAATCATTGCAATGCACAATGTGTTGATAGTCATGAAATGTGGTATCTGCGATGATTTTGAGAGCGGTGGTGCTTTTGTCGTGCATGTGCTGTCTATAGCGCTGGACTCACCTTGTCACCCTAGAACCCCCCTTCTCCTCTAATAACCTCATTTGTGTCTTGCAGCTCAGTCAGCAGCACGGCCCCAGGCAAGACCACAGAGGCCAGAAGGTCGGGGCAGGAGTCCCTGCTGAGGAGCTCCGATTGTCGCCCGTCAATCCGCTGGGTCTGTTCTTGACAGATGAGAGCGCGGGCTTCAAAGAACCTGCATCGCCACACTCCAGAACCCATTCCACCCCAAGGCCATGTAGTGGTCCTCCGGTCATTCCCGCCTCCACTCTGGAGGTACCGGCCCCAAGCACCTCTCCACAGGGCACCTCATTTGTTCCCAGGACGGCGTCGACCCCGCGGAGGCCTCATGGAGGTGTGTTCCATGAGCGCGACATGACAGCGGAGAGATGGTACAGTTGTCCAGGAGGACTGTAGACATTGGTGACCAGCTCATCGAAGCATTGGGGGCATATCCTGACAGCTGGCCACCATGACCGAGTACATTCCGCGCATGGCGGAGTCTCTGAATGCGATAGCCAGGAACACTGCTACCACAGTCCTTCCAGTGGTCCCGGTCCCCGAGCACGGCACTCTATCCCTAGGTCCCGCACCACCACTGCGAACGACAGATGAGAGCAAGGACCAAAATCCTGCTTCTGTATCAGAGAATGTTGTCCCCTCGGCACCTCCCGCTCCCGTACCCGTGCAACCACCGCATCTGCCTTCATCCCTCACAATGAGGCACCGCCTGAGAAGTTCCTCGGCCAGGGCCCATGGAGCGAGGAGGGGAAGGGGTAGAGGTGGGGAGAAGGAGAGGGGGGAAGGAAAGTGAGGTGCATGTGCGCAGATGATGGCTGTGTTATATCTCCATTTGGGTGTATGCAATTTGTTGCAATGTATGGGGGCTGGGGTCCTTTGCCTTTGTATTCTGTGTTGCTGGACATGTTGAACATGTGATTTATGTCAATGGTGGAAAAAGTGGGGTGTGGGCGGGGGTTGGATGTTATTGGCTGTGATACTTATGAGTTCAGACCAATGTTGGTATTAAACTTCTGTTATTGAACATAACCTTGTTGCGCATTGTCTCAGATAGCTGGACCTTTACACACTGGTGATTTCTTACCATGAAAGGGTTAAATACAACTTAACATCAATCAACGTAAACTTTAACTGGCACCAAAATGATGGGCACCATTGATGTCTGAGCTGCACACACACAGCAGTGTGTCAGCGTTGTCACTCACATCAGCGCTCTTTCAGTGAAATCTTTCCGATATCAGCTCCTTACGTAACAGTGGGATTTAACAAATGCCAGCCACACCGCTGGCATTTGTTCCGGTCAGTTCCACTTTTTGTGGGCGTTTTTTTGAGCGAGCGATATTCAGGCCGATATGCGTGCGAGGTGGTGAAATTGACGATGGGCGATCTCCATGGCCGCTAGTTTGGGTAAATATGCTCTTTACGACAAAAAACAGTGGGTGGGCATTCATATTGAATCTCGGCATTAATTCCGTGCGGAAAGTAACGCTGGACGATATTATGGCCATTGGTTTCGCCCATTCTGCTGATCCCCTGGACCTGATGGCTTGCATCCTAGGGGAGACTAGAACTAGAGGGCATAATCTTAGAAAAAGGGGCTGCCATTTAAAACAGAGATGAGGAGAAATTTCTTCTCTCAGAACGTTGTTAACCTGTGGAATTCACTGCCTCAGAGAGCTGTGGAAGCTGGGACATTGAATAAATTTAAGACAGAAATAGACAGTTTCTTAAACAATAAGGGGATAAGGGGTTATGGGGAGCGAGCGGGGAAGTGGAGCTGAGTCTATGATCAGATCAGCCATGATCTTATTAAATGGTGGAGCAGGCTCGAGGGGCCATATGGCCTACTCCTGCTCCTATTTCTTATGTTCTTATGTTCTTATTTGTTGTTAAAATGGAGTCACCCTTGTCTTAAAAAAAAATCAAAGAGATACTTACAGCCTCAGAGCTCAACTAAACGCCTGCAGAGTGAGCAATACTTCAGCTTAATTTCTGTCAGGGTGGTGCTTCCAATTACACCTCCGAGATCAGTGGGAGAAGCCGTGAGTCTGTTTGACATCTGGAAACAGTTTAGTGAATAATGTGAACCTCCTTCACACAGCAAAATGGATTGAGTCACCTTCAGAGAGATGGACATGCACTGTAATTAGATCAGTACGAAAAGTTATGTGACATTATTCTCAAAGGATAACGCCTCCCTCGTTAGAGATATTGGGATCTAATACCATCTGCTGCATGTTCCTGCTATTATTTTGTAGATAGTGGGTGTGACAGCATTACATCTGACGCCTTTATGCATCATTGCAATGTGAAGTAAAAACAGTTTGTCATGGTTCAGAACTCCTAAGGCTTCCTTCAACCTATGCGTGACATCCAAAGTCAAATTGTGAGGTCGGTTTGTTAGAAAAATGGGGTGTGACAGACGAGACAGTGGAAACACTGAAGGCCCAGAACATAGGCCTCCGGGCTTGGATTTCAGAATTCTGTTGAAATTTGCTCCATTTACAGGATCTTACTTTCTCCCAGAATACTCTTCCAGCTGATAGGGATACTGGCTGTCTGTCGTGACTCCAATCAGATCAGCCAGAGAAACCATTCCAATGAGTTACACCTCCTTCCCTTTAGAGCTCAACTAAAGCTATGCAGAATGAGCAACACTTCAGCCTAATTTCTATCAGGGTGCAGCTTCCCTTCAAGGGCTTTCCAGATGCCTCGTCGCCCGGTCAGGTGGAGTCCTATTTGGGAGTGGCCCAATCCACGGCCCCACTTTGGCTCGTTGATTTCCAGCGTTTTCCTTTTGCGATAATAGAAGGAAGCAAGTTCCCCAGCCCCGGCAGGGAGGCACCCTTACACGCGGCTCAACGTTCTGTTCTATCTGGGAGGTTGGTCCTCCCAGACACATGCTGCAAATCCACAATGCTAGAGCCAGGTAGACTGAATAGTCCTGAGCCCCTGGAAATTGCTGGAAGTTATCATTTTGGAATACGAAATCAATTCATTGACAAGAGTATCAGTGAGTACATTATAGCTTTAAACAAGCTATCCATTCACTGTCATTTCAGAAACTTTCAGGACCGAGCATTGGGATGACGAATGAAACGATCAGAAGAAACTTATTGACAATTCCTAACTTGACTTTTGATTTAGCTTGTCAGACAACTATGTCAATGGATATGGCCAACCAATATTCCCAAGAAATTAGTACCATTTCCAGTCACCAGACAACCGAGGTGAATTGCCTGCAGGTTAAAATTAAAAGACAGTTAGGCCCCAAGGCCTCAGCAAATGGCCAGGGTAACAATACATTGAAGTCATGCTATCGGCGCCTGGGACAACACATTGCTCAAAGTAGTACATATGTGAAGGCAGAGTGTTTCTTCTGTAGGAAAACCGGGCATCTTGCAAAGGCATGCCAACTGAAGAGTAAATGAACTTTCAAGGCTATAAGTAGAAATCCCCAGAGACTACATAGCATGGAAGAAAAGCAACAGGATGAAGAGATACATGTCATCAGGAGCACAAGGGTATCTAACAGCGATTTGAAAAGTATCATAAGAACATAAGAATTAGGAACAGGAGTAGGCCATCTAGCCCCTCGAGCCATTCAACAAGATCATGGCTGATCTGGCTGTGGACTCAGCTCCACTTACCCGCCCGCTCCCCATAACCCTTAATTCCCTTTTTGGTTAAAAATCTATCTATCTGTGATTTGAATACATTCAATGAGCTAGCCTCAACTGCTTCCTTGGGCAGAGAATTCCACAAATTCACAACCCTCTTGGAGAAGAAATTCCTTCTCAACTCGGTTTTAAATTGGCTGTGCCTCCTAGTTCTAGTCTCCCCGACTCATCATCCAAGTAGTTGTTGCAGGAACCAGGATACCCATGGAAATTGACACTGGCGCATCCATGAGCATAGTACTGGAATCTACGATATGTGGGCGCACTAGGCCTGTGCAGCAGAGCAGGTCTCCAGTCGTCTTGGGTACTGGACCGACCTAGCTCTGTCAAGCCCATGTGGTGGCTGGTGTGCAACGGCCACCACATGTTAAAAAAATCCACGCACAGGCATCTTCTACCCTTCAACATGTAGTTCGGGATCTGGAATATTAGGTCTTTCATTGAAACACTGTGAACTCATCCCTTTTTGGCGTGGAAGCAAGTCATCCTCGTTTGGAGGGACTGCCTACGATGATGACCGGAATCACTATATCTCGACAAATTGCGTGATTTCCCATTGGAGAAATCCAAGATGGAGCTGCGAGGCTAATCAGGAGAGAACGTTTCTGTGGTCGGTCGTATCACCATATGGGTGAAATACAAGGATCAGTTTCAGAGTTTGCCTCTCTTAGTAGTGGCAGGAGACAAATCTGCTTACTCGGAAGAAATTGGCTGGGATCATTGAAGCTGGATTGGAATGAAATTTTTCGCATTGAATCGAGATTTGCCATCGAAGGATGATGTCATCAAGAAGCATCCAAAGGTGTTCTGTGAAACGGGCAGTCCGATCCAAAGCTTCAAGGCGAGTGTTAGGGTTCAGAAGGACACTCGACCAGTTTACTGCAAGCCACGTCCGGAGCATATGCACTCAAGGAGAAAGTTGAGCAAGAACTCAAGAGACTATAGACTGAGAACATTATCTCTAAGATAGATCTATGTAATTGGGTTACACCCACTGTTGTTGTACCTAAGTCTGATGGTAAGGTCACGTTGTGTGGTGATTATAAAGTAACCGTAAGCCAGGTTCTAGAGGGTAAACTCCCCAATACTTTGTCAAATGTAGAAGATTTGTTCACAACGCTAACAGGTGGTCAGATCTTCTCAAAGTTTGATCTTACAAATGCCTACTTACAGCTTGAACTAGATAAGGAGTCCAAGTCATGCTTGACAAATATTCATCTCGGCCTATATCAATTTAATAGGCTACCATTTGGAGTGTCTCCCACCCCCGCCATATTTCAAGGGGTGAGGAACCAGAATTTGCAAGGCATTTATTTAGGTATGTTATATAGATGACATACTCACTTCAGCACCAAACAGGCAAATCCATAATAATGTTTTGAATGAAGTGCTTAAACGTCTAGAGAAGCACAGAGTACGAGTGACTGCTCGCAAGTGTGAGATGTTTCAAAAGTCAGTGGAGTATTTAGGGCACAGAGCAGACAAAGATGGTTTACATCCAACCAAGGGAAAGCTGGATGCAATTAGAAATGCACCCACTCTCAAGAATGTCACTGAACTTCGATCATTTTTGGGTCTTTTGAACTATTATGGGAAGATTCTCCCAAACTTGGCTGCAGTGTTACATCCGCTGAATGAGCTGTTGAAAAAACAGGGCCAGTGGAAATGGTCAGAAGAATGCGACGGAGCATTCAAGGAGTGTAAAAGTCAATTGTAAAGAGCACCATGTTAGTTCACTATGACATATCTAAAGAGAATCATGATAGAGGAAGAGTAAGAGAGAGAAGTGTGAAATTAAATCAGAAGATGAGAATGAAGAACTGTTATGTCTATAATGTACTTATGAATGACTCCACGAGGCAATGTGTTGTACTCAAACTATAGTGACCTTGGTCCTTTATTCCAAACTCTAGAGTGCTGAACAAGCATGGTGTGCAGCCTTTTATACAGGGACCTGCGACCAGGGCAGGAAACCCCCCCCCGGTCTCCACCAGTTGCACCCTCTGGTGGTGCCAGTATGTATGTACACAGTATAAACATTAATGATAGTACATCAGGTAAACAAGTCTCCATCTTATGCAACCACACTGTGACTACACAGAGAGTACATCCATAGTCGGCATATACAGCAAGAACCATCACCATAAATGGTTAAAGTGGTTACCAAGAAGAGTGGTGAAGATATGTGGTCCTCGCACATATTTAGTCAAGATGTTTGATCATGGACAGGTTAGGTTTGTTCACATTGATCATATTTTACCTACAGATGTGAAGGGAATTGAATGTTGGAATGACTCAATTATTTCTGACTCATCAGTTAGTCTTATTACAAGTACAGTACCAGTAGCATATCCTTCATCAAATGTACTAGAAACAAATCCAAGAGAAAGTCAGAATTTAAGTCTGAGTCAGGCAGACAAACAGCCTGAAGTTGAAGAGAGTTCAAATGTAGATCAAGGGCATCCCTTGGAGGAAAACTTTCCTCAGATTCAGCCTCGAATGAGTCTAAGTTCGATACCATGTTAGGGAAGTTCTGTTCAAGAGTGAAGGTATCCTCTTCGAAACAGAAAACCAGTGGTTAAGTTTGATTTGTAAACATGGCAAAATAAGTCCTTATCTTTTGTTATGTATAAACATGCAAGTTATGTACGATGATTGTTTATTCTAATTACTTCTTCATTAAGGAGGGAGAAGTGTAATATATAGATCCACCTAGTGGACTACTGCTCCACATAGTGGACTACTGTAGTAATGCAGCCTCTGCTGTTTACAACAAGAATAAAAGGAATGGAGCCATCTTGTAAAGTCTGAGTGTGTTGTGAGGTCGTAAAGAATATATCTGTGATATATAAAGAATATATCAAAGTGCTGATTCCCGATGGCTTTGTCTCAAAGTCACAAATGACATCCTTTGTGACTGTGACAAAGGTGAACTATCCCTCCTCGTCCTTCTTGATTTGTCTGCAGCCTTTGACATGGTTGACCACTCTATCCTTCTCCAATGCCTCTCCACCATCATCCAGCTGGGTGGGGCTGCACTCATCTGGTTCCATTCTTATCTATCTATCGAAACGTAGCCAGAGGATCTACTGCAACGGCTTCTCTTCCCGCTCCCGCATCATTATCTCTGGTGTCCTCCAAGGATATATCCTTGGCCTCTTCCTATTTCTAATCTACACGTTGTCCCTTGGCGATATCATCCAAAAATACTGTTTCAGTTTCCACATGTACACTGATGACACCCAGCTCTACCTCACCATCAATTCTCTCGAGCCCTCCACGGTCTCTAAATTGTCAGACTGTTTGTCCGACACTCAGTTCTGGATGAGCAGAAATTTTCTCCAATTGAATAATGGAAAGATCGAAGCCATTGTTTTCGATCCCTGCCACAAACTCCATTCCCGAGCCATTGATTCTGTCCCTCTCCACAACTTTTGACTGAGGCTGAACCAGACTGTTTGCAACTTTGGTGTCATATTTGACCCTGAAATTAGCTTTCAACCACATATCCGCATCATAACTAAGACCGTCTATTTCTACTTCCATATCATCATCTGTCTCCGCCGTTGCCTCAGCTCATCCTCTGCTGAAGCCCTCATCCATGCCTTTTTTACCTCTAAACTTGACTATTCCAATGCACTCCTGGCTGGCCTCCCACATTCTACCCTATGTAAACTAGAGGTGATCCAAAACTCGGCTGCCCATGTTCTAACTCGCACCAAGTCCTGCTCACCCATCACCCCTGTGCTCGGTGACCTACATTGGCTCCCAGTTAAGCATTGCCTCAATTTCAAAATTCTCATCCTTGTTTTCAAATCTCTCCATGACCTCGACCCTCCGTATCCCTGTAATCTCCTCCAGCCCCACAACCCCCCCCCCCCCCCCAAAAGATGTCTGCGCTCCTCTAATTCTGCCCTCATGGGCATCCCAGATTATAATCGCTCAACCATTGGTGGCCGTGCCTTCTGTTACCTGGGGCCCAAGCTTCCTGCCTAAACCTCTCCGCCTCTCTACCTCTTTCCTCCTTTAAGACACTCATTAAAACCTATCTCTTTGACCAAGCTTTTGGTCATCTGCCCTAATTTCTTCTTATGCGGCTCGGTGTCAATTTTTGATGTCTCATGATACTCTTGTGAAGCATTTGGGACGTTTTGCTACATTAAAGGCGCTATATAAATACAAGCTGCTGCTGTTGATCGCAAGTCTGTGCTGATTCCCGACGTTTTAGTGGGTAAATCGCCTGATCCCTGGGCTGTGAATAGTTTCCATACGAACATCTGCAATCCTTTCCTGATGGAGATCCCATTTGCTTCAATTATTGCACACTGTCTAATGGAAACACAGCCTTTCGCCTTTAGTCTGCCAGTCAGTCTGCCTCAGGTGCTGGTCTAAAGTACTCCTGTGGCAACTTTGGCTTGTCCTCTTCATAGTAAGGATATAAATAAGTAAAAGCCAGCAGGGAGGGAGGGACAGAGAGAGAGAGAGAGAGACCCAGTATCATCTTGTAAACATTGCGATTGAAATGCAGTTCCCACACAGTCATTATGTTTCATTGGGGGTAATTTTAACTTTGTGCGAGAGTAGAAATAAAAATCAGGAGAGATTTGAAACGGTCTGTCGATTGGCTATATCTCGTTATACCCTCGCGCACTCACTCACCATTACCCCCATTGTGTGCTCAATGTATACATATATGTACATGGAATTAATATGGAAACAACATGTATGTACGCTTGCTATCAATATGTAAAATCTATAAATTATAAAATATAACAGAGTGACTCCTGCCAACGAACCGGAAGTTACCGGAAGGTCCCAAATTTTAAAAGTTACGTTCACACAATCGCAAGTCTGCGTAAATGCCAACTCTTATTTGCTGAGGATCAAAATCCATTTATTATTTGCAATATTTTCCATCTTTACAGTTAAGATCTGCAGTTCTGTGGAGACTCCGATTTGAGAATAAACACAGGCGAGAAATACAGAGAAACGAATATTGAAACATTCGCGTTGGATTGGGTCGATAAACATCCTTGTTGTTTAAAAGTGTCTTACAGCGTTTTGTTCCCTTGTTGGAAATAATTTTATTATAAAGAAATACAAATAAAATTTAAAAAACGCACATCCTTTTCCCATTAGCCAACCAGGCTCAACTTTGCCTCAAGTTTTACCTGTTTCTCTGTTTGTTTTTGAAGATTTTCCTATTATCTGAGAGGGTGCAGGTTCAGCTTCACCGTCTTTGACACAAAGCACTGGAACTGCGCGTGCGCCACCACCTCCGGATCACTGCCAGCAGTCGCGTCCGAAAAATAATGCTGAAAAAGACAAAGTAATAATTTCTTCACATGGCATTTCAGCCAACACAGCTTTCCATCCGCAAACCCCATAATAACACCTAACGTCACGGCAAGAGTGAGCTCTACCACCAACAACCATTCAATATAAATTCCCCGCAAAGCCCCGGACAGGGAGGATGGGTGAAAGAGGCCTGTGTTTGTGTTTCTCGAGTGCAGAGTCAGAGAATCTGTTGCAATTATCAGCCCTCTGTGGGCCATTCTGGCAGAGAGGCCTCGAGTAGTCCACTTCTTTGACAGGATTACTCAGCACGGTTGATATTTAATTCGGGCAGTATTTAATACAAACAACTCTATCGAGCATTTACTTCCTGCTCAAAACCCTAACCTTGTTAGATGCTATTTATCTTGTGTCATATTACACCAGCACTTGTCCCGACAGACCATGTCATATTTCCCAACGAAAGCAACTTCCGTTCCACAAGTCAGTTACTCTGATTCGAAGCACGGGTAATGTTATTAGAGCTGGACAAACCTTAAATCTCGGACTCTCAATGGTGAGCAGTTTTGTAAAATGTCAATTTAAATGTAAACAGGGTCAAAAGCAGCAAGCCGCCTCTGCCCGAGGCTACACTGGATGGCCTAGCAACATTTACATACACTTTTTTTCCATACGCTCTGTCTTTCTAGTTTTCTCTTTCACTGTTTTTCCCTTCACAGCCCACCTGGTTGTGGGATTTCTGAGTGTTGTTTGTAGCTTGATATCTTTAGAAGCAGCACATGGTCAAAAGGGTTATGGAAGTGCAGCTATTGCAGCATCCATTGTGGCCGTGAATAGACCCTACAGTTTTAATAAAGGGTTTCCCTGCTGTGATTGCTGGGGAAACTCCACCTGCATAATAGTGTCACACTTTATCTCATTGTTCAGTGGGACACGGCGAGAGGACTGCTGGGATTTAGCTACATGTGTGTGTCAATCGTTGTTGAGGAGGAGTTAAACTAATATGGCAGGGGGATGGGAACCGATACAGGGAGACAGAGGGAAGTAGAATGGGGGCAGAAGCAAAAGATAGAAAGAAGAAAAGTGAAAGTGGAGGGCAGAGAAACCTAAGGCAAAAAGCAAATAGGGCCACATTACAGCAAAATTCTAAAGGGGCAAAGTGTGTTCGAAAGACAAGACTGAAGGCTCTGTGCCTCAATGCGAGGCGTATTTGGAATAAGGTGGACGAATTAACTGTGCAGATAGCAGTTAATGGGTATGATGTAATTGACATCACAGAGACATGGCTCCAGGGTGACCAAGGCTGAGAACTCAACATCCAGGGGTATTCAACATTTAGGAAGGATAGACAGAAAGGAAATGGAGGCGGGCTAGCATTGCTGGTTAAAGAGGAAATTAATGCAATAATAAGAAAGGACATCAGCTTGGATGTGGAATCAGTATGGGTGGAGCTGCGGAATACCAAGGGGCAGAAAACGCTAGTGGGAGTTATGTACAGACCACCAAACAGTAGTAGTAAGGTTGGGGACAGCATCAAACAAGAAATTAGGGATGCATGCAATAAAGGTACAGCAGTTATCATGGGTGACTTTAATCTACATATTGATTAGGCTAACCATACTGGTAGCAATGCGGTGAAGGAGGATTTCCTGGAGTGTATTAGGAATGGTTTTATAGACCAATATGTCGAGGAACCAACCAGGGAGCTTGCCATCCTAGACTGGGTGATGTGTAATGAGAAGGGACTAATTAGCAATCTTGTTGTGCGAGACCCCTTGGGGAAGAGTGACCATAACATGGTAGAATTCGTTATTAGGAAGGAGAGTGACACAGTTAATTCAGAAACTAGGGTCCTGAACTTAAGGAAAGGTAACTTCGATGGTTTGTGGCGTGAATTGGCTAGAATAGACTGGCAAATGATACTTAAAGGGTTGACGGTGGATAGGCAATGGCAAACATTTAAAGATCACATGGATGAACTTCAACAATTGTACAGCCCTGTCTGAAATAAAAATAAAACGAGAAAGGTGGCTCAACCGTGGCTAACAAGGGAAATTAAGGACAGTGTTAAATCCAAGGAACAGGCATATAAATTGGCCAGAAAAAGCAGCAAACCTGAGGACTGGGAGAAATTTAGAATTCAACAGAGGAGGACAAAGGGTTTAATTAAGAGGAGGAAAATAGAGTACAAGAAGAAGCTTGCCGGGAACATAAAAACTGACTGCAAAAGCTTCTATAGATATATGAAGAGAAAAAGATTAGTGAAGACAAACGTAGGTCGCTTGCAGTCGGATTCAGGTGAATTTATAATGGGGAACAAAGAAATGGCAGAACAATTGAACAAATACTTTGGTTCTGTCTTCACGAAGGAAGACACAAATAACCTTCCGGAAGTACTAGGGGATCGAGGTCTCGTGAGAAGGAGGAACTGAAGGATATCCATATTAGGCGGGACATTGTGTTAGGGAAATTGATGGGATTGAAGGCCGATAAATCCCTGGGGCCTGATAGTCTGCATCCCAGAGTACTTAAGGAAGTGGCCCTAGAATGCATTGGTGATCATTTTCCAACAGTCTGTCGACTCTGGATCAATTCCTATGGACTGGAGGGTAGCTGATGTAACACCACTTTTTAAAAAGGGAGGGAGAGAAAAAGCGGGTAATTATAGACCGGTTAGCCTGACATCAGTGGTGGGGAAAATGTTGGAATCAATTATTAAGGATGAAATAGCAGCGCATTTGGAAAGCAGTGACGGGATCGGTCCAAGTCAGCATGGATTTATGAAAGGGAAATCATGCTTGACAAATCTTCTGGAATTTTTTGAGAATATAAATAGTAGAGTGTACAAGGGAGAACTAGTGGATGTGGTGTATTTGGACTTTCAAAAGTCTTTTGACAAGGTCCCACACAAGAGATTGGTGTGCAAAATCAAAGCACATGGTATTGGGGGTAATATACGGACATGGATAGAGAACTGGTTGGCAGACAGGAAGCAGAAAGTCAGGATAAACGGGTCCTTTTCAGAATGGCAGGCAATGACTAGTGGAGTGCCGCAGGGCTCAGTGCTGGGACCCCAGCTCTTTACAATATACATCAATGATTTAGATGAAGGAATTGAGTGTAATATCTCCAAGTTTGCAGATGATACTAAACTGGGTGGCGGTGTGAACTGTGAGGGGGACGCTAAGAGGCTGCAGGCTGACTTAGACAGGTTAGGTGAGTGGGCAAATGCATGGCAGATGCAGTATAATGTGGATAAATTATCCACTTTAGGGGCAAAAACGCGAAGACAGAATATTATCTGAATGATGGCAGATTAGGAAAAGGGGAGGTGCAATGAGACCTGGGTGTCATGGTTCATCAGTCATTGAAAGTTGGTATACAGGTACAGCAGGCGGTAAAGAAGGCAAATGGTATGTTGGCCTTCATAGCTAGGGGATTTGAGTATAGGAGCAAGGAGTTCTAACTGCAGTTTTTCAGGGCCTTGGTGAGGCCTCACCTGGAATATTGTGTTGAGTTTTGGTCTCCTAATCTGAGGAAGGACGTTCTTGCTATTGAGGGAGTGCAGCGAAGGATCACCAGACTGATTTCCAAGATGGCTGGACTGACATATGAGGAGAGACTGGATCAACTGGGCCTTTATACATTGGAGTTTAGAAGGATGAGAGGGGATCTCATAGAAACATACAAGATTCTGACGGGATGGGACAGGTTAGATGTGGGTAGATTGTTCCCAATGTTGGGGAAGTCCAGAATCAGGGGGCACAGTCTTAGGATAAGGGGTAGGCCATTTAGGACTGAGATGAGAAGAAACTTCTTCACTCAGAGTTGTTAACCTGTGGAATTCCCTGCCGCAGAGAGTTGTTGAAGCCAGTTCATTGGATATATTCAAGAGGGAGTTCGATATAGCCCTTATGGCTAAGGGGATCAAGGGGTATGGAGAGAAAGCAGGAAAGGCGTACTGAGGGAATGATCAGCAATGATCTTATCGAATGGTTTTGCAGGCTCGAAGGGCCGAATGGCCTACCCCTGCACCTATTTTCTATGTTTCTATGTTTCTAGGTGGCTCAGTGGTAACAGCCTGAGTCCGAAGGTTGCGAGTTCATTGCCAATCTCATAAACCTGAGCACATAATCTCAGCTGATACTTCGGTGCAGTACTGAGGGAGCGCTGCACTGTTAGAGGTGCCGCCTTTTGGATGAGATGTTAAACTGAGCCCCCACCCTGCCCTCTCTGGTGTAAAAGATCCAATGGCACTATTCAAACAAGAGCAAGGGAGTTCTCCCTTATGTCGTGGCCAGTATTTATCCCTCAGCCAACAGCACAAGAAAAAGCAAATTAACTGGACATTATCACATTGCTGTTTGTGGGAGCTTGCTGTGCGCAAATTGGCTGCCATGTTTCCTACATTACAACACTTTTCTAAAAGTACTTCATTGGCTGTAAAGTGCTTTGGGACACCCTGAGTTTGTGAAAGGCGCTATATAAATGCGTTCTTTCTTCCAAGGACTTTGCACTTTTACAACTTTGTATTTTCTTTCCACTCTTAACAGCCTGACAGTTTCTATAAGCAGTCTGCATTCCTCATTACCTGGAATCTGCAACATTCACACTGCCTTGTGCTGTAGTCTGGGTCTCATGTGTAACCCTGGTTACGGTAATTTGTTTACTGGCATTTTCATTAGATTCTTACGGCTGGCTTATCCCAGCATACCTACAAGCTTAGCAGTGACTGACTTCAAATGCAATGACACGCTGACAAAGTAGGGAGGTTTCTGTATTTTATTTTACATGATTTTAGATAGATAGAGTAAATCTGATTGTAAAATGGCCATTGGCCAGGTGTATTTCAGAGAGAATCCCATTGTTTCTGTGAGACCGATGACCGATGTATGCAACTGGACAGGTCTATCATTCATGTACATTCAGTGAGAAATATCTTTCCTGGAAGGGTTGGCTTCCTATGCAGCTTTGTTTGAAAATGAACTAAATGAAAAAGAAATTACAGAGAATAGCAATTTCCCAACATTAATACTCCAAGGTGTAATATGTATTGAACTCTGTTTATTTGTGTGCTTCAAAACAATTGCAATAGTAGGAAAGACTCACAAATGAAAATATGAACAACAACAACTTGTATTTATATAGCTCCTTTAACATAGTGAAACATCCCAAGGTGCTTCACAGGCATTTTACACCGAGCCGCGTAAGCAGAAATTAGGGCAGGTGACCAAAAACATGGTCAGAGAGGTAGGTTTCAGGGAGCGTCTTGAAGGAGGAAAGAGATGCAGAGAGGTTTAAGGAGGGAGTTCCAGAGTGAGGAGCCTAGGCAACAGAAGGCACAGCCAACAATGGTTGAACGATTATAATCAGGGATGCAGAAGAGGGCAGAATTAGAGGAGCAAAGACATCTTGGGAGGTTGTGAGGCTGAAGGACATTACAGAGATAGGGAGGGGCGAGGCCATGGAGGAATTTGAAAACAAGGATGAGAATTTTGAAATCGAGGCGTTGCTTAACCGGGAGCCAATGTAGGTCAGCAAACACAGGGGTAATGGGTGAGCGGGACTTGGTGCGAGTTAAGACACAGACAGCCAAGTTTTGGATCACCTCTAGTTTGCGTAGGGTAGAATGTGGGAGGCCAGGCAGGAGTGTATTGGAATAGTCAAGTCTAGAGGTAACAAAGGCATGGATGAGGGCCGGAAAAGACCATCGAGCCAATCCCTCGAGCCAATCCATCCAGACACCCTATACTGTCTCATCATCATCATAGGCAGTCCCTCGTATCGAGGATGACTTGCCTCCATGTCAAAAGGGATGAGTTCACAGGTGTTTCAATGAAGGACCTAATATTTCAGGTCCCGAACTACATGTTGAAGGTTGGAAGATGACTGTGCGTGGATTTTTTTAATGTGGTGTGGCCGTTGCGTACTAGCCACCACACGGGCTTGACAGAGCTAGGTCTTGGCCCAGTGGCAAGGATTAACCAAGACGACTGGAGACCAGCTCTGCTGCACGGACCTAGTGCGCACACATATCGCAGTGTGGGCTGGCCCGTGCTGCTCCTGGGCCCTCGCCTCTTCTGGGCCCTGAACTCATGGCTCTCCTGGGCCCCGATCATGTCCCTCTATGAACTCTTGCCACTCCTGTGCCCCAACCTCGCTGCTCCAGCTGTACCTGGCCGCACTCCAGTCAGCGACCTGGATCTGGGTGAAGTCAAATCCAGTCGCCCCCTTCACAGCCATCGCCCTCCTGCAGCAGCATGCGCTGCTCCCTCTAATGGCCCCGGCCTGCTGATGGCCTTGCATGGTTTCCGGGTCAGGCCGCCGCACGTTGCTCCCTCTACAGCTGTCTACACCCTCTCTAGTCACACGTCTGCTTGCTCAACATTCAGTTTAGACTGGAGATAAACTCCATAGGTGTGCTGGGAATTTGCGTTATCCAGATACAATGTCACAGATTGCTCCGAAATCTTCGGAGGATGTTGTTGTGAAGAAGCTGAAGAAGCGAAAGCTCATGGCACAGGTGCTACATTTTGCAGCAATTTCTGTACAAGTATTGGGAATCGCAAAAAAATGAAGGTCCATGAAAGACCGTTTCATCCACAGCTAATCAAACTCTGTAAGGAATATATTCTAAAAAGGATATTTTAACGCCTCATGGACTTATTCTATTTTTACAACAACTTGTATTTATATTGCACCTTTAAAAAAGTAAGACTTTCAAGGGGCTTCAGTGGAGCATTATCAAACATCGAGCTACATAAGGAGGTATTAGGACAGGTGACCAAAAGCTTGGTCAAAGAGGTAGGTTATAAGGAGCATCTTAAAGGAGGAGAAAGAGGCAGAGAGACAGAGAGGGAGTTCCAGAGCTTAGGGCCTCAGTAGCTGAAGGCACAGCCACCAAGGATGATGAAAATCAGGAATGCTCAAGAGGACAGAATTGGAGGAGCGCAAAGATCATGGAAGGTTGTAGAGATGGAGGAGGTTACAATATTCTGCTGTGTATCATTTAACCTGTAACTAAATCTGAATATATCTGAAGGTTTGTAGCTTGAGTGCTTTGATTTGATTGTGCGGCAGTTTCTGCCTTTTGGAAGAGCCCGGGTGATATGTTGCGATCCCACACGAACGCCAGTGATCGATACCACAATGAGCAGGTTATTGTTAACCCTGGGCACACTATTCAAGCTTCCCTGATAAAGTGCAACATCCCCACCGACACCTGGGAGTCCCTGGCCAAAGACCGCCCTAAGTGGAGGAAGTGCATCCAGGAGGGCGCTGAGCACCTCAAGTCTCATCGGCAACTGCATGCAGATGACAAGCGCAGGCAGCGGAAAGAACGTGCGGCAAACCTGTCCCACCCTCTCTTACCTTCAATGGCTGTCTGTCCCACCTGTGGCAGGGACTGCGGCTCTCATATTGGGCTGTTCAACCACCTAAGCACTCATTCTAAGAGTGGAAGCAAGTCTTCCTCGATTCCAAGGGACTGTCTATGATAATGATGATGATTCTATACAAAGCACAGTACATATACAGGCATGGGTTTCAGATCCTAGGAGACTGCGCTGCTTATGGAAACTGCTGTTTTGTTATCCGCACAAGACTAGAGCATTGAGGAAAGGCCCAAATCATAACTGAATATTAGGAATATATGACCTCAGTGTACCTGTGGAATGATTTAAAAGGAATCCTGCTGATGATTGTTTAATGGATTTATATATGTTAGAAATAAACCAGCACAAAATTTCACAATTTGTGGCTTAAAGCATAAATTTGCAATCCTGAGGCCTGCTGGCAAGGGATTACAAATATTTTAAAATAAAGTGCCCCCTTTTGGTCAGTGCACTAGAACCCACAAATTTACAAATTAACTGGGAACTTTGCCAAATGAAATTAAAATTCTGTTCCCGGAGGTGATGATGCACTCCAATCTTTCTGGTGCACACCTCCCGCGGAAGGCTGCGAGTGTACCAATGGAAGGCAAGGGATTACAATTATTTTTGTAAAACAATAAATCAAGTGCCCCCTGATTAAAGGGGGGACACTAAAACTGACAAACTTAAACTTTAGACATTAAGGATCAAATTAAAATTTGGTTGTCAGGGGTGATGGTGCACTCCAGTCCCTCCGGTGCCCACCTCTTGCGGAAGGCCGCGAGCATACCAGTGCAAGGCAAGGGATTACAACTATTTTGTTGTAAACTAATAATCAAGTGCCCCCTGATTAAAGGGGGGGGGGGGCACACTCCAAAAGCTTTTCAAGTGCCCCCTTTTTTTTTGAGGGCACTAAAACACAAATTATACAAGTGCCTCCTGGCTAAAAGAGGGGGGGGGCACTAAAACCAACACACTTAAACAAATGAAACTTTAGACATTATGGATCAAATTAAAATTTGGTTGCCAGGGGTGATGGTGCACTCCAGTCTCTCCGGTGCCCACCTCTTGCGGAAGGCCGCGAGCATACCAGTGCATGGCAAGGGATTACAACCTTTTGTACGAGTCTCCAGCTGAATGTGGATGTAGGCTTGGATGCTTCAAATCAGCTATGGCAGTCAGGAATCAGCACGATAGGGCAAATCCCCATATCTGAATTCCTGCTGTTGTCTAATCCCATTGATTCTGGCCCAGAGATTTATGGGGCGAGGGAGGCAGGAAATGCCAGAGGAACCCGGCAAGGCCGGAGACGCAGAGATCCAGCCGAATTTTAAGGCAGGACCGCATTATCATTTCTTTCTTCCGTTTTTTCCACCCGGCAGCTGGACAAACTGACAGCCGGGCCGGGTGGGTAATTTCAGGATTGAAATCAGCTTTCCATCAGAATATCCTTTCAAACCACCTAAAATTACATTCCAGACAAAGATCTATCATCCCAACATTAATGAAAAAGGATAAGTTTGTCTCCCAGTCATTAGTGCTGAAAACTGGAAACTAGCAACCAAAACTGACCAAGTTATCCAGTCACTCATTGCACTTGTGAATGACCCCAAACCTGAGCATCCTCTAAGAGCTGACCTAGCTGAAGAATACTCTAAGGAGGCCAAGCGCAGGCAGCGGCAGGAGCACGCAGCAAACCAGCCCCACCGACCCTTTCCTTCGACGAATGTCTGTCCCACCTGTAGCAGGGTCTGTGGCTCTCATATCGGACTGTTCAACCATCAAAGAACTCACTTTGGGAGTGGAAGCAAGTCTTCCTCGATTCCGAGGGACTGCCTATGATGATGATGACTCTAAGGACCGTAAAAAATTCTTTAAGAATGCTGAAGAGTTTACAAAGAAATATGGTGAAAAGCGACCAGTGGATTAAGACAGTCTGTTTGCAGATTCTGGCAGTCCATTTCAAACACACCATCCAGCAGAACTCTGATGAACACATACAAGTGTCACCTTTGATGTTTACTTGTGGCTGTTACTAACTTTCTATAGTTTTCATATAATCAGAAATGGTTTAGATAATGACTGTTCAGATGGGATTAAAACTTTAAATAAGATAAAAAACAGCAGCACGAGGCCACGGAGGGGGTCGGGGGTTAGAGGTCAGCCGCGATCGCAGCATGGCCAGCGAGCCAAGGTGGGACACACGGACGCAGCGTCATAAGTACGGCGTAAGTACGGCACAGGTTTGGTGAGGCGTTGCCCATTTTTAACCGTCCCTCCACCCATTGTGTATGGGTTCACATCGAGGCCACTGACCCTCACATTTAACAACTTATGCCGCACAAATATTGTGTGTCATCTCTTGAACATCTGATACTGGGTAAGGTAGAAGGACAGCCGTCAGGAGTGAGAAACAGAGAAAAGTCGCTCAGATCCATCGCCATTAGCTCAGTGGGTACTCGATTGTCAGCTTGGTCAGATACAAGCTTTCCGCTCTTTTCTCCTTCTCTTGCCTGTCTGGGTCTATTATGATTAAAATGTCAACAGGCTCGTTGCCATGATGTTGATTAATGTCACTGCTCCAAGAGCTGACAGCATGCGCTGTCCTAAGTAACAGGCCCTCAAACTGCTTGTCAGTACTGGTCACGATAGGGGTTGCCCTGACAGCCCAGCCCCGTAATCCTTTCATTCAGCAAAATGTCTCAAATATACAGCAGGTCAGTCAGCACCTGCCAGGAGAAAGGATAGCTTGACACTTTCTGACATATCTGCCTTCAACCCTAGTTTCTCCTGTGACGTGCATATATATCCCTGAACTGCTCATACAGGCTCTGTGTCCCAGTGCTTTCCCACTGTCAACATGTTATCTTTAAGCTGACTTTCCCTCCAACTACAACCCCTCCTTTATTTTTCACTGAATAACACTCGGCTCCATTCAACATTGTCAACTAACGGCAGCGCCATTATTTATCAAAAACTGTTCAATCATGAGAAGAATCAATGCTTCCATGAGTTTAATTATTGCAGCTGCGATGGGATGAATGGTATTGGGATTGTGTAATGTCCATGGAGCTGGGACCTGTGGGGGAGGGGGGTGGGGGGAAGAGAGAGAATGAGCGTGTCGGGGCCTATGGTGGGGGCGGGAGGAGAGGGAGAATGGGCGTGTCGGGGCCTGTGTGGGGGGGGGGAATGGGCATGTTGGGGCCTGTGTGGGGGAGAATGGGCATGTCGGGGCCTGTGTGGGGGGGGGGTGGAGAATGGGCGTGTCGGGGCCTGTGTGGGGGAGAATGGGCGTGTCGGAGCCTCTGTGGGGGGGGGGCAAAGAATGGGCGTGTCGGGGCCAGTGTGGGGGAGAATGGGCGTGTCGGAGCCTGTGTGGGGGAGAATGGGCGTGTCGGAGCCTGTGTGGGGGGGGGGCAAAGAATGGGCATGTCGGGGCCTGTGTGGGGGGGGGGAGAATGGGCATGTCGGGGCCTGTGTGGGGGAGAATGGGCATGTCGGGGCCTGTGTTGGGGGGGGGGGCGAAGAATGGGCGTGTCGGGGCCTTTGTGGGGGGGGAGAATGGGCATGTCGGGGCCTGTGTGTGGGGGGGGGGGGGGGAGAATGGGCGTGTCGGGGCCTGTGTGGGGGGGGAGAATGGGCATGTCGGGGCCTGTGTTGGGGGGGAGGGGCGAAGAATGGGCGTGTCGGGGCCTGTGTGGGGGAGAATGGGCATGTCGGGGCCTGTGTGTGGGGGGGGGGCGAAGAATGGGCGTGTCGGGGCCTGTGTGTGGGGGGGGGGGCGAAGAATGGGCGTGTCGGGGCCTGTGTTGGGGGGGAGGGGCGAAGAATGGGCGTGTCGGGGCCTGTGTGGGGGAGAATGGGCATGTCGGGGCCTGTGTGGGGGAGAATGGGCATGTCGGGGCCTGTGTGGGGGAGAATGGGCATGTCGGGGCCTGTGTGGGGGAGAATGGGCATGTCGGGGCCTGTGTGTGGGGGGGGGAGCGGAGAATGGGCGTGTCGGGGCCTGTGTGGGGGGGGGAGAATGGGCATGTCGGGGCCTGTGTGGGGGAGAATGGGCATGTCGGGGCCTGTGTGTGGGGGGGGGAGCGGAGAATGGGCGTGTCGGGGCCTGTGTGCGGGGGGGGGGGGGGGGTGGGGGAATGAGCGTGTCGGGGCCCATGGGGACGGGGTGGGGTGCGGGGGAGAATGAGTGTACCAGGGCCTGTGGGGGTAAATACTTTCATTCCATCAGTCTGGGCTAGGTTTAAGTCCAGGTCAAGGAGTTGTAAGGCCAATGACTAATTGTCAGATAGTCCCTCAGAGGGACTCGAATTCCCAACTTTGTCATTTCTCAACCTTGGATTAAAATCTAACTCCACGATCTTACAGGCAGTGATGTCATTTTACGAACACTTGCATTGCATTCCCTTTTTCTATTATTTTAAGGGTGGGGACAACCATTTCCGATACGGATTAACGCCTCTATTAAAATAGCACTGAGGAATTGGATACAAGCTTGCTAAGTGCTTATGAAATTTCTTCGCGTACAGCAATTTCTGCCTGTTCACTGTGTGCTTTTACGTCCTGTCAAAGTCTTGTCAGAAGAGCGTGCATGATTGATTTGTGACTGAGATATGTATGTTCATCTGAAATATAAAGTATAGAATATCAAAGTCAAACAAATAACAGCCATCAAATATACCAAAATTCTAAACAGCTCATCCAGAATTATACATATATATTCGGACTAATGTAAAAACGTTATGAAATTTTAGGAGACTCAAAGAGAATATTATTTTGAGCAAGTGATGCAGAGCTGTCCTGTGGGTAGTGAAGAAACTTAACAAGAAATACTGTTCTACATGTTCTACTGCACCAGAAAAACATATTCAAATTCAGAGTTCCTCTTATCACTTCAAGCTCCTGCTTTATTGATGAAGGTCGTTTACAAGTTCATGCATTATGCAAATTCAATACCAAATATTCTTTTGCATGCTCGAATAATTTATTGTGTTATAAATTGATAATGTAACGGTTGTATAACAGCGGAGAGATGTAGGTGCTGGTGTTGCGATGTGCCATGGCGTGAGCTGGGAGGGGTCCCCTGTCAACACAATCCCAAGGCATCGCCAGCTAGGAAGGGCCCATTTTCAGTCTCCAGTCTGTGGTAATCTCAGCCTGAGGGATTTGTGGGCGAGAGACGACATGAAACTCAGCATGGGTTCCTGTCTTGATCGCTATCCAGCCACTCCTGCTGGAGTGTGTTTATGTGTTGATGTCAGGTGAGGAACGAGCTCGGCTGTGATGCTCGCCTGGTTGCATAGTCTGATGGCACTCAATGCCAAAACTCATAGCTGCCGATTGGCCACCTGGGGCAAGGCACCCAAAAGTAGCCACCACTCATGGAAGCCTACCCCAGAAGGAGGCAATGCTTTCAGGACAGGAGGGAATAAGACTGGAAGGGATTTTTTTTCAAGAGCTGAGTTCTAGATCGACAAGAGGACAACAAGTGACAGCAGTCACAGATGAGTGCTCCCCTACAGACCAGCTGTGTGTCAGCTGTGGCTCAGTGGGTAGCAGCCTCCCCTCCGAGTCAGAAGGTTGTGGGTTCAAGTCCCACTCCAGGGACTTGAGCATAAAAAAAAAGTAAGCTGACACTCCAGTGCAGTGCTAAGGGATGTAAAAGATCCCATGGCATTATTTCAAAAAAGAGCAGGGGAGTTATCCCTGGTGTCTTGGCCAATATTTATCCCTCAATCAAAAAAAAACAGATTATCTGGTCATTATCACATTGCTGTTTGTGGGAGCTTCCTGTGCACAAATTGACTGTCGTATTTCCCACATTACAACAGTGATTACACGCCAAAAAGTATTTCGTTGGCTGAAAAGCACTTTGTGACGTCCGGTGGTCATGAAAGGCGCTATATAAATCCAAGTCTTTCTTTCTTTCAGGATGTTCAAAGCAAAGAACAGCCCAAGCTCTCTCCCACTCTGCTCCTTGCAGCTGGTACATAGGAATATTGGCAGAAGTCTGGCAGTAGATTATCAACCCACTCTTTCTGCTGGAGAAAGGTTCAAAAGCTAAACATTGACAGGAAAAGTGTGTCATTTAGGTTCCATGAAACTGCTTATTAATGACATGATGACCTGGCATTAAAGCAATGCTCTAAATGCAGCTTTCCCTGGTATTTAGTTCCCTCTGGTAAATGCTGCACTTCAGCTTCTACTCTGGAGGTCATTCCGAATGGCCGAAGATGTATACTTTGTATTTCAAATTGCCTTCAGCTTTGAAGAGACAGACAGAATAGGAAGTTTGGAGGAATTTGGTTTGGTGTGAATTTCATTCCTCCACTGGAAGTGATCCAATCACCTGTCCCAGAGGTGAAAGAACGCATGACTTCACCGAGGCTCCATTGGACAGTCTTCGTTCTGCCAATTTTCCCCCTCCTCTCCTGAAGGTCCTGGCTCAGGTTGGGATACAATTCCACAGGTATCGCTGGCCCTCCGCTGCTCCTCCTGAGTGCTCATGTTTCATCTTTGACCATAGACAGTGAGGAGTTGAATTTCTGCAGGGCTTCTCCCGATTGTCCCCCGTAACTCCGATGGAAGATTTGTGAAAATACCAAAGAAGTTCTAGCGGACGATAAAAAAAACCAGTGGAAATTCAACCCTGTCATGTATTCAACTATTATTGTAACCCATGTATAAGCTGACCTAAGTTGTATACCTTGAGAACATTGACTACAAGGGGGTGAACTTGTGGGAGACACTCCGAACCTGGACTTTCAGGTATAAAAGGGGAAGCTCCACCCACCTTCATCACTTGAGGTCTTGGTAATAAAGGTAACTAGTCACAGAGTGACCTCTCAAGTATGTGTCTCGTGTGCATTTATGCTGTATAGTAAGGAGATATCATTGGCGACGAGAAACTGGGATTTAAACCACGCGAGTGTAATGTCCTTACACACTACTAGAAATTCACAGGAGGCACATTCTGCAGACAAGGTCACTCTGTGACCTGAACCTTTATTCACAGGACCAAGAAGTGATGACCCTGCGTGGGACCTCCCTTTATATACCTGGATGACCAGGTGAGGAGTGTCTCCCACAACTTAAAGAAAGGTAACTTTGAAGGTATGAGGCGTGAATTGGCTAGGATAGATTGGCGAATGATACTTAAGGGGTTGACAGTGGATGGGCAATGGCAGACATTTAGAGACTGCATGGATGAATGACAACAATTGTACATCCCTGTCTGGCATAAAAATAAAAAAGGGAAGGTGGCTCAACCGTGGCTATCAAGGGAAATCAGGGATAGTATGAAAGCCAAGGAAGTGGCATACAAATTGGCCAGAAATAGTAGCGAACCCGGGGACTGGGAGAAATTTAGAACTCAGCAGAGGAGGACAAAGGGTTTGATTAGGGCAGGGAAAATAGAGTACGAGAGGAAGCTTGCAGGGAACATTAAGACGGACTGCAAAAGCTTCTATAAATATGTAAAAAGAAAAAGGTTAGTAAAGACAAACATAGGTCCCCTGCAGTCAGAATCAGGGGAAGTCGTAACTAGGAACAAAGAAATGGCAGACCAATTGAACAAGTACTTTGGTTTGGTATTCACCCAGGAGGACACAAACAACCTTCCGGATATAAAAGGGGTCAGAGGGTCTAGTAAGAAGGAGGAACTGAGGGAAATCCTTATTAGGCGGGAACTAGTGTTGGGGAAATTGATGGGATTGAAGGCCGATAAATCCCCAGGGCCTGGTGGTCTGCATCCAGAGTACTTAAGGAGGTGGCCTTGAAAATAGCGGATGCATTGATAGTCATTTTCCAACATTCCATCGATTCTGGATCAGTTCCTATGGAGTGGAGGGTAGCCAATGTAACCCCACTTTTTAAAAAAGGAGGGAGAGAGAAAACAGGGAATTATAGACCGGTCAGCCTGACCTCAGTATTGGGTAAAATGATGGAATCAATTATTAAGGATGTCATAGCAGCGCATTTGGAAAGAGGTGACATGATAGGCCCAAGTCAGCATGGATTTGTGAAAGGGAAATCATGCTTCAAATCTTCTGGAATTTTTTGAGGATGTTTCCAGTAGAGTGGACAAGGGAGAACCAGTTGATATGGTGTATTTGGACTTTCAGAAGGCTTTCGACAAGGTCCCACACAAGAGATTAATGTGCAAAGTTAAAGCACATGGGATTGGGGGATTGTGCTGACGTGGATTGAGACAGGAAGCAAAGAGTAGGAGTAAATGGGTACTTTTCAGAATGGCAGGCAGTGACTAGTGGGGTACCACAAGGTTCTGTGCTGGGGCCCCAGCTGTTTACATTGTACATTAATGATTTAGACGAGGGGATTAAATGTAGTATCTCCAAATTTGCGGATGACAGTAAGTTGGGTGGCAGTGTGAGCTGCGAGGAGGATGTTATGAGGCTGCAGAGTGACTTGGATAGGTTAGGTGAGTGGGCAAATGCATGGCAGATGAAGTATACTGTGGATAAATGTGAGGTTATCCACTTTGGTGGTAAAAACAGAGAGACAGACTATTATCTGAATGGTGACACATTAGAAAAAGGGGAGGTGCAACGAGACCTGAGTGTCATGGTACATCAGTCATTGAAGGTTGGCATGCAGGCACAGCAGGCGGTTAAGATAGCAAATGGCATGTTGGCCTTCATAGCGAGGGGATTTGAGTACAGGGGCAGGGAGGTGTTACTTCAGTTGTACAGGGTCTTGGTGAGGCCACAACTGGAGTATTGTGTACAGTTTTGGTCTCCTAATTTGAGGAAGGACATTCTTGCTATTGAGGGAGTGCAGCGAAGGTTCACCAGACTGATTCCTGGGATGGCGGACCTGACATATCAAGAAAGACTGGATCAACTGGGCTTGTATTCACTGGAGTTCAGAAGAATGAGAGGGGATCTCATGGAAACATTTAAAATTCTGACGGGTTTAGACAGGTTAGATGCAGGAAGAATGTTCTCAATGTTGGGGAAGTCTAGAACCGGGGGTCACAGTCTAAGGATAAGGGGTAAGCCATTTAGGACCGAGATGAGGAGAAACTTCTTCACCCAGAGAATGGTGAACCTGTGGAATTCTCTACCACAGAAAGTTGTTGAGGCCAATTCACTAAATATATTCAAAAAGGAGTTAGATGTAGTCCTTACTACAAGGGGGATCACGGGGTATGGCGAGAAAGCAGGAATGGGGTACTGAAGTTGCATGTTCAGCCATGAACTCATTGAATGGCGGTGCAAGCTCGAAGTGCCGAATGGCCTACTCCTGCACCTATTTTCTAAGTCTATGTCTATGTCAACTTCGGAGGCTGAACCCAGGGCGAAGAGGATCACCGCAGTCGACATCGTGGATGGAGGAAAGATGGCGCCCAAACCACGAGGTGAGGCGCTGAAGAAAAAGGTGGCCGCGGCCAGACCACGAGGTGCAGCGCTGACGGAGCAACACGTGGCACCAAACGGAGAAGCAGATTGTGGTAAAGAAAACAAGGCTCTCTTAAAGGCTCTCTTAAAGGTGCAGGCCTAGGTGTAGCTGCAACCCACTACAATTAAAGGGACAGTTCCACACACTCAAGCAATGTAGCAGTAACTGTAAGTCAGAGACAAAATGTGTAACTGATCTTGTAAAATGTGTAACTGATAATCTGAATTGTATACATGCAATAAACAAGGAAAAGTCATGCGATTATGTAAAACGTGTAATTGATGACCTGAATTGTGCACATGCAACCAGCGAGGAAAAGTCGCGCGATCGTGATTGGACCCAAAGAGTGTCTATCATAAGTAAGGAAAAGTTGTGCGATGCAGGATTTCAACTGCACACAGCAGCGGGCAGACACCATCGGGAGCACACAGGTCCAGAGAGCTAGCCAATGATGTAGCCTGCACCATGGAGTGTGGCCACAAGCAGCCAACACACACGAGCTGTGGAGCAAGCGATCTCAGCAGGGCAACAGCACCGGTATCGATACCATGCCCCTGGTCGGCTCCACCTCTCAGGCAACTAATGGTACCAACTGCCACGAGCCTGAAGGAGCAGACTGTACTAAGGCGCAGTCCCCAGACCCCATCGCCACCAAGGCCATACCCGTAGTTGTAGGATCACCCACCACTGTTCCCCCAATGGAAACAGATCCCAAACCAAACAACGTCCAGGCCAGCGAGTCAGCAGTCCCCTGTGCACTACTTGACAACAGCTCCTCAGGGAGCAGCAGCGACCCGGGGCACAAAGAAAGGACAGGGAGGTCACAGGCATCTGTGAACCTGCCCGACGCTAGGAACCACGGCAACAGCCCCAAGAGCAGGCTACGCGAGCCAAGGAGGTTTCCACTGACAGCACCGGGATAAATTGTTGGAACCTGCAGGTTTTTGCAGCATGTCTGCCCCCACACCTCCAGCATGAGCTGAAATTGTTGTGAACAGATGAGCTGTTACCAGGCATTCCTCTTTGATTGTCTCTTTGATTACTCTTGAGCACTCTGTTAGTGGGTGTCAATGGCCCCATCCCGGGATGCATTGTCCATCGTGATGGTGTAAATGTCCATTCAACCTGCCATTGTCTCTGTTGAGGACCCACTCTAGAGTCTGTTGCTGCCTGGGTGGTGTCGAATTGCCCTTGCCTGCCTGCGGGGTTCTGAGTCGGGGTTACAATGTTAACTCCCTGATCCATCCCCACGTTGGAAGCAGAGTTGCGCGCGTATATTATCTTGGTTTCCTCCTCCCCCGCCATGAAGGTCTGAGCCATCAATGCCGCCGCTTCCAAGGTCAAGTCCTTGGTCTCAGTTTGCTTTCTGAAAATCCCGCATGACCAATGCCCTCAATAAAGAAATCCCTTAACATCTCCCCCCTGCAGGCGTCTGTGAACTTACAGAGGCTGGCCAAGTGCCGAAAGTCCGCAACGAAGTCCGGTATGCTCTGTCCTTCCCAACGTCGGTGTGTATAGAATCTGTGTCGGGCCATGTGTATACTGCTCGCCGGTTTGAGGTGCTCACCGATCAGTTTGCTGGGCTCTTCAAAGATTTTGTCCGCCGGCTTCTTGGGTGCTAGTAGGTCTTTCATCAGCGCGTACGTCCTAGGTCCACAGCTGGTCAGTAGATGCGCCCTTCGCTTGTCAGCCGCTGCATCTCCTGACCAGTCCTTCATGACAAAGCTCTGCTGGAGCCTCTCAACGAAATCGTCCCAGTCCTCACCAACACAGTACCGTTCCTCTGTGCTACCGGTGGCCATTCTCGTCAGTCATTGATTCCCGTTTTTCGTCGCCTTACACACTATTATAAATTCACACGAGGCACATTCTGCAGATAAGGTCACTCTGTGACCTGAACCTTTATTCACAGGACCAAGAGGTGATGACCCTGCGTCGAACCTCCCTTTAAATACCTGGATGACCAGGTGAGGAGTGTCTCCTGTAGGGGAAGACGAAAAAACCCTCATTTTACCCAGAAGGAAAAGGGCTGTGGGATCAGTCTGTGCTGTGAATTGAAACCGATAACAGTTTGACCTTGGCAGAGCAGTGATTGGATTCAAACCTAATGGATAAGGCATCTGACTTCGAATCAGAAGATTGCAGGTTCGAGTCCTGCCGCGGTCACCATGCTCTGTAAGGGGTTTTCTCAGGGGGAGTGTTGTTGTGCCTTGGGTGTCTCTCTCTGGGCTTCTGCCCTCACAGCTTATGCCTACGTTCTGTGAGGGGTTCTCTCAGGGAGAGTATTGTTGTGCCTTGGGTGTCTCTCTCTGGGCTTCAGCCCTCACAGCTTATGCCTGGTCTGTGAGGTACCCTGAGTGCTGCAAGAGCACCCCTGGAGAGACTCTGTCCACAGCTTGTGAAGGGGGTTTTGAGACTCATGCGTCCCCACAGCTTATGCCTAGCCTGTGAGGCACCTGTGAGTGTCAAACACTCCTAACCCCTTCTTCCCTAGCCTGTGACACACAGTTGAGCGTTTTTGAGGCGCTCCTAGCTTCCCTTACACTGTTCTGACATAAGACTCACGATCAGGAAATGTAATACAATAGAACTGAGACAAGGTGATTCCAAGAGGAACTTTAGGCTTCCAATTTATTTGACAAGGTGTATCTCAACAAACAGCAATACACCAACAAAACAATCCCCCTAAATCCCACTAAACGGACACAACGAAAATCTTTACACAAGTTTAGCAGTACAATGCCCAACCTCCCACCTTTCCTGGCCTAACTGAGTTGGGAGTTCTGGGATCAGAGGTTATACTCACTACTGTGCCTTCTGCAGTCTAGTGGTTTGTTTCTTCTATCTTCGGTGTCTTCGGACACTGGTTTTCCTTCAGTGTCGAGGGTCTTGCTGGTTGTGGTTGTTGGATGACGAGGGCAGGGAACCACCCACACTACGTCAGAAACCCCTTTTTATAGCCAGATTATCCAGTCCGCCTCTCCTGCTGAAGTCGATTCTTCTCATTGGTGGACTTTGTGATTTTGAAAAATGCAGCAGTTTTAGATTATTGCGGGTTTTTTCCACTGATGTTAACCCACTCAAAGTATGAGTGGGTGTTGATTGCGTTGGCCTCCTGTAGCCATTGTGTAGGCCTTTGGGTTGTTTTGGGTTCCCTGGTTTCTAAGGTCTGCATAATTTTCCTCCAATTCAGTTTTTCTAACCTACTCAAGGTTTGAGTAGGTGTTAATTGGGTTGGCCTCCTGTAGCCATTGTGTAGGTCCTTGGTTTGTTTTGGGTTCCCTAGTTTTCTGAAGATCTGCATAATTTCCTTCCATAGTGTAAACATGGGGAAGACAATAGTCCGATAATGGCTGTGAGTCAGTCCCAGTTTTCGAGCAAGTGCTCTCCCATTGGCTTGAAAGCCCCATGCTTCGGGCTGACTCTGTCTCACCATTGGCCCTCCGGTGTCCTCCCCCGTCCAATCACTGCTCTGCCAAGGTCAAACTGTTATCGGTTTCAATTCACAGCACAGACTGATCCCACAGCCCTTTTCCTTCTGGGTAAAATGAGGGGGTTTTCGTCCTCCCTACATAATTCCCCCATCTGACACAGTCAGACACCACTCGAGTGTGTCAAAGTTCAGGGTGCTGAGAAAACCCTAAGTCTCCCAAATTGCCCAACTTTCCCCAGTTTAACTCTAAACTGATCCCGTCGATATATATCGTAATTCCTTTTAACGCGGTACAAAACACAGAATCCAACAGGTTACAATATACAACAGCAATATACATATATGTACTTAAGGTTACAGCAGCAATTGAGTCTCATTTCAGTCTTAACCGTAAAACAAAGAAACCTGCACTGCAAACTCCCCAGGGGCCATGTATGAAAACGCAGTCATCCCTGGGAATAACAAAACCGCCTAAGTGTCGCGGTCAAGCTTTGTTTACACACCTTGAGTGTTTAGCAACGGCTCTCCTGGCTGTGTAGTAGCCTGAGGAACTGCTTTCTTTTTCTTTTTCTCCTGAGCTTACAGCTTGTAACTAGCAGATAAGCTACAATCAGGAGTTGGCCGATTACTAAGGCCTGCGATCCCACCTGGATCCATGCAGGTATGTCTGCCCGTATTCCCAAATCCCATCATGCTGGGGGTTTAATCTGGGCAATCACCCCTGCTAGAATTTCAGTTTTCTGCTCCATGGTGTAAAAATGTTTTTGAGACAAATCCACTGCCTGGAGGAGGGCTGTAAGTTTCTCAGGTAGTGGGGCAATGGGATAGCCAAAATGGGCGACATGTTGTTGTAGATGGCTGAGGTTGTTTTGTACCGTGAGGTGAATCGTGGAAGGTTCAGGGATGGGTGAGATTCTGGTGTGTGCCACTTGAACCTCTGCCCTGGGTTTAAAGCAAAAGCTGCTGTACGGTATTGGACACCACCTTCCCGGTCTGTGTTCATACCGTTGGGCACTTGTGGTGACACAATATGTCCCACCGCCTACATATGCTACCTGTGGAGGCATGTGGTTCGGGGCCATTACCTCCATTGTGCAATTGATAGGCTCTGCCCCAGCAGTGCTGAACCCGCATAATGGCCTTGCAAAAGTGTTCAAGTGCTGTGGGCACAGGATTACCTGTGCTCCCCTGCTACAACCCGAGAGGTCTGTACCTGTCACAGTGTGCTCCCACATTGTGACATAAGGCGGGACCTCTTGGAATCGAACATGCACCCCTCCACAAATGACTCCCACATTCTCCACTCGGTACAGGGGTGCTGGTCGTGGGGACGCCCCCATCACGGGCATCCTGACCACCACACCCATGATGGTATGATTTAAAGTGCCACGTCTCTGCCTGCCCGGTTCAGCCCTATCCCACTGTTTATACAAGTCTGCCACTTTGACATCCCCGAAGTCCAGTTCATAGAACTTCCAGAACATCTCCCGCAGCAGAGCCTGGTAGGTAGGTGGACTTCTGTCAGATTTAGCACCACTGATGCCACTGCGTAGTGTACCCCCTGATAAAGTAGTTTCTTGGTAGGGACCAACACTAAACCATTTCCCGGCCCCCTAGTTGTTGTCGGGCACCCGTGTGGGACGGTGGGCTTGGCCGTGGGTGGGGGTTTTCTTTCCCGAACTACAAGTTCGGTGGCGTTTACTAGTACCCGGGGATTGGGGGTCACACACGCCTCCCCGCTGCGATCCCATACCACCCCATCCCCGACATCCTGCCAACACCTACAGAAAGCAATGGAGACCCCCTCTGAACACACGCGAGTGGATCCCCACATACACAAATAAATTCCTTGGTCGTACGCCCACCATTTCTCCCAGCAAACCGTTACCCCGCCAGATGACCCCATGATGGTTCGGTAGGTATCATTATCCAGACGTTCCCAGTCTGAGTGTCGGTCTCCCACGTCCCTCTTGAGCTTTCTGAGCCACCACCACCGTCCCAGAGGTATATCCCCTTGGCAAGTTAGGCATACCTTCCTGCCTTCTGTCACTCTCACTCTGGAAGTGGCCACAGTGATCTCCGGGCAGGGGATGGAGGCCTCTCCGTAGGTAAAGTCCTTATGGTTGGAGTACTTGGTGGAGTTCGATCCCAACCACCCAGGCCATTTCCCCTTGTGGGAGTAGGTGACCCGGCCATCTGCCGCCGGAGTCCCTTCTCCTGTGGTCACTGTCGGCGTTCTGCCCCCGGAGCATCCGAAAACCAGGGAGTCCTCGGTGTCCCCTCGGTGCCCGGTGCAGATCCTTAGCGATAACAGCATTACTAACGTCCAGTAGGGAGGTGTTGACATCTGAAAGGCAAGAAGAACATGGCCTTGCCTTGAGAAACCTCTCCAGGCTCGGCCCACTTAACATGTTCCGAACATAAAATGCTGTACCCAACCGTCACTGCCTTACCTAAACACATATGCACACAACACAAAGTAACAAAACAGGAAGGGAAAATATATACACCGCCACCCGTCCCCAGGTGGCCAGGCTACATCCTGTCATTGTACAGGCGTCGTCGACCACTTGGCTGACTGTACCCTGGGGACCAGGATGCCCTCCGTTGAGGGGCTCGTATAGCCCCCTTAATGGGTCTGGTGCTGCCCTCCAAGGCCCTCCCGAGCCCCGGATAATCGGTGGGAGACCCTTGCTAGTGCAACATAGCATCCTCCCTGTTGTCTTTCGCCTTCTCGGTCTGGGGCAGGGAGCTAAGTAAACAGGGGACCACGGCGCCCTGGGCTGTGGCACTCTGTTACTCCTCCTTACTGTCGGTGCAGAGTCCCACGTTATGGGCTGCAATGCTATCTTCTCCACCTCTTGGGCTAGCCCCAGCTGATCCACCATGGGAGGTTCAGCTTCCCCTTGGACCTTGCTAATGGTAGAGCCTTTCTCCCTACTTCTGTTAGTGGGCTGGGAACCTCTACCCAGTGGTGGGATAGCCTTACAGGAGCAGTGAACCAGCCCTGGCTGTAGAGCTTCAGGGCCCCCAACTCCTCCAGAGCCTCCAAATCCAGCGGGGCCTGTTCTTCCCCCAGTGCCTGATTCCCTTCCCTTGCTTGTCCCCTCTGTTTTTTACCTCTTTTGGGGTCAAACAATTTACACTGATTAATGTGATACCACTTCACCCGGCGAGGCAATCGATCCGCATAGACCATAGGGCTAGCCTTGTCGACTATGCTGTATGGTCCCATATACAGTGGTTCAAATACCCCGACCCGGGCGAAGCTTCTCACCATCACCTGGTCGCCTACCTCCCAATCATGGTGACTGCAGGGTTCCAGCAGCAGTCGATTGGCACGGTGCTGTTTACCCATGTTGTTGGCCGTCTGCCAGTGAATCTGTTGAAGCTGTTCAAACAGATTCCTGACGAAGCGGTCCCGGTTCACCTCTCGAAGCTGCCCTTCGGTGAGAACCGGCGCCAACACATGCACTGGGGTTCTCATGATCCGGCCCGTCATCAGCTCATGGGGTGAGTACCCTGTGCTCTTTGACTGACTGGCCCGGATTCCCATGAGGACCAACGGTAAGACCTCTACCCACTTGTTCGGTGAGTCTCCCGCCTCCTTGCGCAGCCTTTCCTTTAGGGTCCGGTTCAGGCGTTCCATGGGGCCTGAGGACTGAGGGTTGTAGGCGACATGCCATTTGGCTCTTATCCCCAGCACCTTTAGGGTGGCCTGCATCACCTGGCCGGTGAAGTGGCTTCCACGATTTGAGGTAGACCCCACCGAGAGAACACCTCCCTCACCAGGATTTTTGCAGTCTCCACCGCGGTAGCTGTTCGGCAAGGGAAGGCTTCCACCCACTTGGAAAACACATCCACCAGGACGAGGCAGTATTAATAACCTCCCTGGGCGGCCGGTAGGCATCCGATCTAGTCGATCTGGATCGACTGCCATGGTCCCTCTACCCGCCTGACGTGTCTCATAGACACCTTCCTTTTCTGAGGGTCTGGGTTGTTTGCAGCGCAAACCAGACAGCCCGCACAGAAGTTGCGGACGTCTTCCCAGAGGCCCGGCCACCACCCTTTTCTACCCGTTGCCAGGTAGATTCCGACCCAGGGTGTCCCGCAGTTGGACCCTCATGGGCCAGCTGAAGGAATTCCCTCCGGTGTTGTGGCGACACTTCCCATTTGTCCCCTTTAAACAAAATGCCTTCCCTCACAGCAATATCTGCAGCACTGTATGGGCCCTCCGCCTTTTCCCCCTTTTTGATAGCAGCCAAGGCAGCTTTCAGGATCGGATCCTGCATCTAGACTACTTTAAGGTCCGGGGCCGCAGCCGCCCCTACGCTCCCTTGTGTCCCTGGCTTGATTCTTGCTGCTGCTATCCTGCCTGCCTCGTATGGGTCCCATGGGCGACCTGTACGAGCACCTTCCCTTGCCAGCAGGTCTGCCTGCTGGTTACCTTCCCCCTGTGGCTCAGTTTTGGAGTGGGCCTTTACCTTATGGATATATACATCCCCGGTTTCTCCCACTGCAGCCACGATCTTTTCTAGCAGGAGTTTGGTCACAAGGGGCTTCCCATCCGCAGAGGTGTACCCCTGGCGTGACCAAACCGGCAGGTACTCTGTACACGAATTGCAAGTGAACATACTGTCTGAGCAAATCGTGTATGGGGTAGGGAATTCCTCGGGGTGTGTGACTACATACATCACCGCCGAGAGTTCCGCCTGCTGGGCGCTCAGGGTGCATGGGAGTTTAAGAGCCAAGGCAATTCCTGCCTTGGGATCCCAAACTCCGCAGCCCGTGAGTCTTGTACCCGTGGACACTAAACTGGAGCCATCAACGTAGATCTCGCGGCCTATGGGGTGTATCCCTGCCCGAAATCCAAAGTTAATGTCCCATACCCCCTCCACAGAGCATCGATGCGGCTGCCCTGGATAGATTAAATTTGCTGCGAGCCTGGGCTCGCAGAGGCCCTTGACCTTTAAAGTCATTTGGGAGAGGAGGAGGGTCCAGCGAGTGATTCTAGCACTGCTCACTGTCCCATCCTTAATCCTCCCGTCCAACAGCATCTGCGTCGGGGTATGATGGGTGAGGAGTGTAATGGGGGATATTCCAGTAAGGATCTGAGCTCTCTTTACTGCCCAGTGGGTGGCAAGCAAGTGCCTCTCACAATTGGAGTATCCCTTTTCTATCACCGTGAGGACCCTGGAGGAGTACACCACTGGTCTCAGCTGACCGTTTCGCTCCTGGAGCAACACTGCACTTAAGCTGTCGCCACTGGCTGCCACCTCCAGGAAGAATTCCTCCCCCCCATGCTACCTGCAGATCTCTCTTAAGATGGACAAATGCTGCCTCACAGCCCTCGTCCCATTCCCATTCGACCCCTTTATGTAGGAGTCTGAGCAGAGGGGCGGCAGTGGCTGCATAGTCCTCGATGAAGTCCCTACAGTAGCCAGTGATTCCCAGGAAAGACCTTACCCCCGACACATCCCTAGGGACAGGGCGTTCCTGCACTGCCTTTCTTCTAGCCTCATCAATGGCCCTTTCTCCTGCCCTTATCGTCAGGCCCAGGAATTTTACCTCTCCTAGACCTATCTGGGCTTTCTTGGGGTTAACTTTAAAACCCCCTTCCTTCAGTAAGACCAGCAGTTCGGCCAGCAGTGGACCGTGTTCCTCACTGCTGTCTGTGAACAACAACAGGTCGTCCACATACTGGACCAGCTGGTGTGGCTGGCTGAAGCCTTTTAAGCAGTTCGACGTGAAAGATGCTGGTACTATTATGAAAGCCCTGTGGGAGGCAGCTCCATGTATACTGCTGTTCCCGGAAGGTGAAGGCAAACTTGTACTGGTCTTCCCTCTGTACAGGGATAGAGCAGAACCCGTTGGATATGTCCAACACTGTGAACGTGGTTGCGGATGCAGGGATTTCCCCTATCAGATCCGCAACCGCCGCTACTGTGGGAGCACAAGCTGGGATGTTTTTATTGAGCACCCTATAATCCACCGTCGCCCTCCAAGAATTGTCTGGTTTCCTAACCAGCCAAAGCGGGGAGTTGACATGGGTGGCTATGGGTCTCAAAACACCCTGCTCGACAAGCGAGCTTAAAGCTGTCTCCAAGTCTGCTTCTGTCTCTCGGGGAAAGCAATACTGCTTTTGCGGGCGGGACATGGGATCCCCATCTATTCTAACATCCACTCCTGTGACTCTCCCACAATCGTGTTTATGGGTGGCAAATGCTGCAAGATTTGCTTGCACATAGGCCCGGTACTCGGCCGGGGTGTTACCGACCAGAACTTGCAGGTCGTAACCCACTTTTGGCTTCATTGTACACAGAGTCCCTTTTCCCTGTTTCTTATCAATAACCATGACTTCTCCCTCTGCTCCTGTGCCCACTGTGCCCCATAGACAGTGATTCCACAAGTCTTCTAGGATCTGGCAAGCGATGATAAAATCAGCCCCCAAGATCCCTTTTCCCACCTGCTCCCAGTTCATCAGGACGCACTTCCATTGTGTTTGGAGTGCTCCTAAATGAACTGCGAGCGGGACTGAGAAAAACCCAGCCTTCTCATTACCTGTGAACCCAACCAGTTGATACGGCACCCCGTTTGATAGAGGTGAGGTTGCAGGGTCCTCCGAATGGACTATCGTACTGGAAGCACCAGTGTCCAAAAGGTAAGTACCCAATACATCCTCAACCTCCATCTTGACCCAGGGTCGTCCCCAGGGGTCGTATTCTAGTGGGCACAGGTATGCAGGCTGGGTCTGGGCTAGTCACGGCCTCTGTACTGGCAGGGTTGCTGGTGCTTCCCTGCCTGTTGCCGTGGCTACCTTCCCAGTCACCTCCAGCGCTGTCCTCACTGCAGCTACTATCTCGTCAAGGGATGGTGAGGAGCTCCCTCCACTTCCCCCACTCTGGGCGGCTCCTAAAGAACTTCTCCCCCCATATCTCTTTACTGGGCTCCTGCAATCCCTTTTAAAATGCCCAGCTTTCCCGCACCCGTAGCACACTCCCTCCTTATCAATCGAGCGGCCACCCTCCTGGTGCCATTCCCTTTTGGGAATCGAGTTGGGTTTTACTGCATTTACCCGACCTTTGGAGGTTTTCTCCTCCTCCCCTCCTCCATTCCGTTGGACCAGTGCCAGTTGCCTGTCCACTGCTTCCTCGGTGAGGTTGGGGTCCCGGGAATCGAACCACAGTCCTGCCCTGGCCTTGAGCCGGGGCAAGCAGTTTGCCACCAGCATCCTCAGCCAGCGGCCAGTCTGTACCGCGGAAAGATTCGCCCGGTCGAGGAGCTCCCCACAGGCTGCGTGGTATACCACCCACAGCCTGTCCGCAAACGCCTGCGGGGTTTCCCCTGCGAGCTGCCTTGTCCTTTTGACCCGTTCGAAAGGACTGCCGTCATCGAAGCCCATCGCCTCAAGGACGGCCCTCTGGACCTCAGTAACTGTACGCTGTCCCCTCCGGCATTCTGCCGGTAGGGCCTGGTACAATTTGCTGTCCAGAGAGAAGAGCAGCAGCTTGGCTGTCTCTTCCTCGTCGCACCCATTAATTTCCCCTGCCTGCATCACCTCCATGAAGTGGATAGATGGGTCCCCGCTGCGAGTGAGTTTGGCCAAATGGGCCACCATGGCCTTGAGTGATTGAACTCCATGGGGAATAATAAAGTCGCTCTCCAGCGCTCCCCGACCTTGGCCACCTGCCTGTGGAGGACCGTACTTGCGCTGCCTGACCGGGCACACCCGCCCTTGTTCAGGATCTTTCTGCGCTGGTCCCTCTACCTCTGCTGTCCCACCAAACCCGGTGCAGCAGACAGTGCCTGGTCGCCTGATCCAACCTTTAATTGACCCTCGGCTGGAGCCTCACATCCCTGCTGCCGAGCGGGACACATTGGTCCTGCCCCCAGACCTGTGTACCCCGCTCCTCCTGGTACCCCACCGGACAAACCACCAGTGCCTCAGGAGGTGGTCGGGCGTCTCTTGCCTTTGGATTCTCCTCTACCCCCCAATACTCTCCTTTGTCCCCTGTGGACCCTCCGGGTCCTATCAGGGCGACTATCCCCTTTGCCTGGGATAGAGCGTGGGTGAGAGTATTAATCCTCTCCTAGCAGGGACCGTGATCTGCAAACTCACTGCTACTGGCCACTTTATAGGCTGCCTGTACATCTTTTAATTTATTCTCTAGTTCCCAAATTTTCTGGGTGTACCGAGAGTTCTGTTCCCGGAGGGACCCCTCACTATACTTGGCCTCAGTGACCTGACACTGAAGATAGTCCCGGCTATTTCGGAAGGTCTCCTCCAACTGCCTCTTCCCTTGCTGCTCCACAGCTAATTCGGCCAGCAGGTTGTCCCCAACCGCAGCCCGGATAGCAGAGAGCTCCTCTGATTTCTGAAGACTCTGTTCCAAGTCCTTCACCCGCTGGTCGAGCTTTCGGACTTGGCAGGTGAGGCAGATAAGCCAGATGGCCTTCTCCATCCTGTGGTTGTGGTCCTTCCCTGCTGTCCACTGGGCAGCAGCATCCACTGGGCGCTCTGCCCGAGTGAGGGCTTGCACCCAAGGTTTGGTGAGGTTCACCTTGCCAAAAATGTGTGAGGAAATTCTCTCCTCCATTTTAGTTTCCTCTCTTATCACCTCATCTGTTATATTAACATCTCCTGTTTGCTTATGTCCTGCCGCGGTCACCATGTTCTGTGAGGGGTTCTCTCAGGGGGAGTGTTGTTGTGCCTTGGGTGTCTCTCTCTGGGCTTCTGCCCTCACAGTCTATGCCTGGCCTGTGAGGTACCCTGAGTGCTGCAAGAGCACCCCTGGAGAGATTCTGTCCACAACTTATGAAGTGGGTTTTGAGAATCGTGCGTCCCCACAGCTTATGCCTAGCCTGTGAGGCACCTGTGAGTGTCAAACATTCCTAACCCCTTCTTCCCTAGCCTGTGACACACAGTTGAGCGTTTTCGAGGCGCTCCTAGCTTCCCTTACACTGTTCTGACATAAGACTCACGATCAGGAGATGTAATACAATAGAACTGAGACAAGGTGATTCCAAGAGGAACTTTAGGCTTCCAATTTATTTGACAAGTTGTATCTCAACCAACAGCAATACACCAACAAAACAATCCCCCTAAATCCCACTAAACGGACACAACGAAAATCTTTACACAAGTTTAGCAGTACAATGCCCAACCTTCCACCTTTCCTGGCCTAACTGAGTTGGGAGTTCTGGGGACCAGAGGTTATACTCACTACTGTGCCTTCTGCAGTCTAGTGGTTTGTTTCTTCTATCTTCGGTGTCTTCGGACACTGGTTTTCCTTCAGTGTCGAGGGTCTTGCTGGTTGTGGTTGTTGGATGACGAGGGCAGGGAACCACCCACACTACGTCAGAAACCCCTTTTTATAGCTAGATTATCCAGTCCGCCTCTCCTGCTGAAGTCGATTCTTCTCATTGGTGGACTTTGTGATTTTGAAAAATGCAGCAGTTTTAGATTATTGCAGGTTTTTTTCCACTGATGTTAACCTACTCAAGGTTTGAGTAGGTGTTAATTGGGTTGGCCTCCTGTAGCCATTGTGTAGGTCCTTGGTTTGTTTTGGGTTCCCTAGTTTTCTGAAGATCTGCATAATTTCCTTCCATAGTGTAAACATGGGGAAGACAATAGTCCGATAATGGCTGTGAGTCAGTCCCAGTTTTCGAGCAAGTGCTCTCCCATTGGCTTGAAAGCCCCATGCTTCGGGCTGACTCTGTCTCACCATTGGCCCTCCGGTGTCCTCCCCCGTCCAATCACTGCTCTGCCAAGGTCAAACTGTTATCGGTTTCAATTCACAGCACAGGCTGATCCCACAGTCCTTTTCCTTCTGGGTAAAATGAGGGGGTTTTTGTCCTCCCCTACACTCCCACAAGTTTATCCCCTGTGGTCAAGGTGTGCATTTCTTAGGTGTATACAGTATGCAGTGTTGTTATGAAGGTTACAGTTACATGAAGGTTACATACATGACAGCGAGCATGGCCACTAGCAGCACAGAAGAGAGGTACTGTGTTGGTGATGATTGGGACGACGTTATTGAGAGACTACAGCAAAGTTTTGTCACTACGGAATGGCTGGGAAAGGATTCGGCCGACAAACGCAGGGCTCATCTCCTGACGGTTTGTGGATCCAGAACGTATTCCCTGATGAAGGATCATCTAGCGCCAGAGAAGCCGGCGGACAAGACGTTCGAAGAGCTCAGTAAGTTGATCGGGGAACACCTAAAACCGGCGAGCAACATGCACATGGTGATACCCCGGTTTTATACGCACTGGCGGCGAGAAGGGCAAAGCATTCCTGACTTCGTGGCAGATCTCTGGCAACTGGCGAACCTATGTAAGTTCACAGATGCATGCAGAGCGGAGATGCTGCAAGACTTTTTTATTGAGGGCATCGGACACACTGGGGTTTTCAGGAAACTGATTGAGACCAAAGACTTGACCCTGGAAACGGCGGCTCTGATAACCCAGACATTTATCTCAGGGGAGGAAGAGACCAGAATGATGTATGACAAAAATCTTGGCTCAAATGCGGCAAACGACCAGGGAATCAATATTGTTAACGCAGCACGCAGTTCTCTAGGCAGGCAAGGGCAATCGGACATTCCCCAGCATGTAGTCGAACCCAAAGGGGGAATTCAACAGAGACAATGGCTAGCTGAATGGTGATTCATGCCATCGCAATGGACAATGCGGCCAGTAATTGGGCCATCAACACCTGTTAATGGTACGCTTAAGGACAGTTACAGAGACAGTCAGAGACGATCCACTGGTAATTGACCTTTTGTTTCCAACAACGGGGCCTCCAGCTCAGGCTGGAGCATGGAGGCAAACACTCAGCCAGAGCTTGCAGGTATCAACAACATACCTGCAGAAACTGCAACGTCAGCAGTCACTTGGCACGTATGTGCAGGAAGCCTGCAGCCAGTCCCTGATGAGTATCAAACAGTTCAAAAGGTTGTGGGTGTCCAAGGTCAGGAGGCCAAAATTATTGCCGATTGACGCACAGCTATGAACATATACAAAGGAGATCATTCCGGTGCTAGGCAACGCCACGGTCGTCGTGACCCACAAAGATTCGGAGAACAGGTTGCCACTCTGGATTGTCCCGGGGGATGGTCCCGCACTACTGGGGAGGAGTTGGCTTGCTGTCATGAACTGGAAATGGGGCGATGTCAATGCAATTTCTTCTGTGGAGCGAGTATCATGCTCACAGATCCTGGACAAATTTGACTCATTATTTCAACCTGGCATCGGTACTTTCATGGGGACCAAGGTAGTGATTCACATAAACCTGGACGCCAGGCCAGTACACCACAAGGCCAGAGCGGTGCCGTACGTGATGCGGGAAAAGATAGAATGCGAATTGGACCGCCTGCTGAGGGAAGTCATCATCTCGCCAGTCGAATTCAGTGACTGGGCGAGCCCGATCGTGCCGGTGCTCAAGGCGGATGGGTCGCTCAGGATATGTGGCGATTACAAGGCCACCATCAATCGGGTGTCACTCCAAGACCAGTACCCGCTACCGAGAACGGAGGACCTCTTTGCGACGCTATCCGTTGGCAAACTTTTTTCAAAATTGGACCTGACCTCAGCTTACATGACCCAGGAGCTGGCAAGTGAGTCAAAGAAGCTGACCACCATCACGACACACAAGGGGTTGTTTGAGTATAACAGATGTTCATTCAGCCGCCGCGATCTTTCAGCAAAATATGGAAAGCCTCCTCAAGTCGATTCCAAGGACGGTGGGTTTTCAAGACAACATCCTCATCACTGGTCGCGATACTGAAGAACACCTCCACAACCTGGAGGAGGTACTACACAGACTGGACCGGGTAGGGATGCGACTGAAAAAGGCGAAGTGCGTCTTCTTAGCTCCAGAGGTAGAATTCCTGGGGAGGAGGGTAGCAGCAGACGGGATCAGACCTACTGTATCCAAAACAGTAGCGATCCAAAGAGCACCCAGATCCCGTAACACGACAGAGCTGCATTCGTTCCTGGGGCTCCTGAACTATTTTGGTAACTTTCTTCCCAAATTGAGCACGCTGTTAGAGCTGCTACATGTGCTCCTACGCAAAGGTTGCGAATGGGTCTGGGGAGAAAGCCAGGAAAGGGCTTTTGATAGAGCATGCAACTTGTTATGCTCCAACAAACTGTTAATGTTATATGGCTCGTGTAAGAAACTTGTTGTAACGTGCGATGCATCATCCTATGGGGTCGGGTGTGTGTTGCAGCATGTGAATGCCATTGGTCAGTTACAGCCGGTAGCTTATGCCTCCAGAAGTCTGTCCCAGGCAGAAAGGAGCTACGGGATGGTAGAAAAGGAAGCGCTAGCATGTGTATATGCAGTAAAAAAAAATGCACCAGTACCTGTTTGGCAGGATATTTGAGCTGGAAAAGATCACAAACCCCTAACGTCCCTTTTGGCCGACAACAAGGTCATAAATGCGAATGCATCGGCCCACATACAGAGGTGGGCACTTACGTTGGCCGTCTATGACTACACAATTCGGCACAAACCGGGCAATGAAAAACTGCACCGATGCACTTAGCAGGCTCCCACTAGCCACTACTGAGGGGGCAACTGAGCATGATGCTGAGATGGTCATGGCTGTTGAAGCTTTCGAAAGCGAAGGCTCCCCCGTGATAGCCCGTCAGATTAAAGTCTGGACAAATAAAGACCCGCTACTGACTTTAGTTAAGAAATGTGTCCTGAATGGGGATGGGCAGCCGCGTACGGGGCATGCCCTGAGGAATTTAAACCGTTTCATTGGCGCAAGGATGAACTCTCGATTCAGGCCAATTGCCTACTGTGCAGAAACCGAGTAGTCATGCCCCAGAGGGGCAGAGAGGTCTTTATCAGAGAACTTCACAATGAGCACCCGGGCATTGTCATGATGAAGGCAATTGCCAGGTCACACGTTTGGTGGCCAGGGATAGATGCAGACCTGGAACTTTGTGTTCGCAGGTGCAACACGTGTGCTCAGCTGGGCAACGCACCCAGGGAAACCCCCCTTAGCCCCTGGTCCTGGCCCGCCAAGCCATGGTCACGCATCCATGTGGACTACGCAGGTCCTTTCATGGAAAAAATGTTTTTGGTTGTTGTAGACGCCTACTCCAAATGGATCGAGTGTGCCATTTTAAATTCAAGCACATCCTCTGCCGCGGTAGAAAGTCTACGGGCAATGTTCGCCGCCCATGGTCTCCCGGATATCTTGATCAGCTGCAATGGCCCGTGCTTCACAAGCACTGAATTCCAGGACTTCATGGCCGGCAATGGAATCAACCATGTCAGAACGGCGCCGTTCAAGCCGGCCTCAAATGGCCAGGCAGAACGAACAGTGCAGATAATCAAACAGGGGATGCTCAGAATCCAAGTGGGTTCCCTACAAAGCCGCTTATCACGCCTCCTGTTGGCCAATAGATCCCGACCACACTCGCTCACAGGAGTTCCATCCGCAGAGCTGCTAATGAAAACGACGCTCAAAACCAGGTTATCCCTTATACACCCCACCATGAAAGAAATTGTTGAGAGCAGGCATCAGTCACAATGTGACTACCATGACAAGAATGCAAGTGCGCGATGTATTGATGTCAATGACCCTGTTTTTGTCCTTAATTACGCTGCAGGGCCCAAATGGCTTGCAGGCATTGTGATTGCCAAAGAGTGGAATAGGGTTTTGGTAGTTAAACTTACCAATGGACAAATCTGCCGCAAACATGTGAATCAAACTAAAAGGAGGTTCAGCAACCCCATAGAAGAAGCAGAGGAAGAAAACACGGTGTGGAGTTTGCTCCACCACAGGTGACCGAACACCGGAACCAAGTGGAGGAGAGCCCAGTCACTGTGGGCAGGCCTGAGGCACCGCAAACAGCAGACACTCAGGCCAGCGCCCAACAACTGGAGCCCCAACTCAGGCGCTCTACAAAAGAGCGTAAACCACCAGAGAGACTTAACCTGTGATCCCAATAAGACTTTGCGGGGGAAGTGATGTCATGTATTCAACTATCATTGTAACCCATGTATAAGCTGACCTAAGTTGTACACCTTGAGAACATTGACCACAAGGGGGTGAACTTGTAGGAGACACTCCTAACCTGGACTTTCAGGTATAAAAGGGGAAGCTCCACCCACCTTCATCATTTGAGGTCTTGGTAATAAAGATAACTGGTCACAGAGTGACCTTCTCTCAAGTATGGGCCTCGTGTTCATTTATGCTTTATAGTAAGGACATAATCAAACCCCTGAAAGACTTGCTGGCTTTAAGGATCTGATGTGAAGTGAGTTTGGGCAATTTCAGCGCAGTTCCTACATGGGCCGACAGCATTAAACTGTCCCTAATTTGGTATTAATTGAATCCTACCAAGATTACTCAGGGTGATTAGTGTGGGAACTGGAGAAAATGCTCTTGAGTAGAAGATGCTCTTCTGAGAATAAGGTTGAGTTGTGTTGTTGAGATACAATAGAGAGAGCTTTATCTGACTGTGGAGTTCTTGATAATAACATTGGGTTCCTGAAATGGGCACTAACATTCCTCAACTAGATGAGCACAATAATTATTTTAAAATCATTTTACTCTTGCTTGCATGCAATTGGTGAGTTATGCAGTTATCAACATGAGACGATGTGTTCTGTATAAACCAATCATACCCAACCTCCATTTGTCCTCTATACACCTCGCCACAGAAGATGGAGAGCTCATTATTTTCAATAATTTATCCAGTGAAGTCAGATCACACACTGGGTAAAATCTCTCAATGAAAGCGGCAGATTCCGACAATCTATTTGACTGATGAGATCGCTGGCTTGAAACTCAAGGGGTTCAAGCAAGATTTGACAGATGCCATAATTTGATCCTCATGAAAATGTTTGTGAAGCACATATTCCTCAAGAATGCTGATTATTGATAGGCTGCTGCTCAAACCAAAAAGAAGTGCATCAAGGGACATTAGGAACTGTCAATTAATTCAGCTCTTTTAAAAAAAAGCTTTGTTCAATGAAATAACTGCCTTTCCTGATATATTTTGCTTTTTTTAAACCATCTCATTTCTCATGATATACCTTCCTATCCTAGAAGCTGAGCCTCTGCTTCTAGGCCTTGACTGCAATCCTGTAGCCAGCTGCTAGAAAATGCAAGAGTGTTTCTTTGGAGGTTCCTCAAGAGGCCCGCTCTCCAATTTTCCCCCTTTTCTGTCGGGGACGTATCTGACCTTCAATCTGAATCTCTCCAGGCTGATTATTTCATATTCATCTGAATAACTAGCCTGACACCACATGCTACCAATCTGTAGAACTGCATGCTGGTCTGGTGCTCATAATCCTTGCCCTAATATGTGTCTCTCAGGAGATCTGCTGCCCTTTGCGTTCCTTTGTTCACAGCTCACCACTTCTGGGATATTGCTAGAGCCAAGATACATGCACACACTTTGAGAGAGAGATTGGGATTGTGGTCCTAGATGAACAGTTACTGAGTAACCCAGCTCAATAGCGCTCTGCCAATAGTCTGGCGGAATGGACAGTTGGTAGGTGGAGAGTTGGAACAAGAGTTGTAGAATGAAATGAAAATCAGGCGGGTTCTATAAAGGGCGGGAGATCCATCCCACAAGATTACTGCCCAAGTGGCCAAAATGAAAATCTATCCCAATATCTCAGAGTCAGTGGAAAATTAGACAATGGAGTAGATTTTCAACTTACCATCCAGGGGTAGAACTTGCATTGTGGAAATAGGAACCGCCCGGTTTTCATATCCATCTAAATAAATGGTAATGATAAGCAAGGCGATTTCTATATGGGCAGCAGATCAACACTGTCAGTTTAATACCCAGGCAACATGTTGAAAATCTACACCACTATCTCAGTTACTGCAGGAGGAAGGCAAATGGGACATTATCTCCAAAATAATACACAGGAAACATCTCCTTACATATTAGTGTTAAATAAAGAAAGAGTCAACACTCTTTCTACGACTCTCCGTCCATTAACTCTTCCAGTTATTCTGATACTGCAGGTACCAACCTTTCTTCTACCAACTCTCTTCTACCAGCTGTCTCCAAAGGGTATTAAAGTAATTGCGATAGACCTGGCCGAAATATGGTTTGAAGATTTCAGTAGGTGGGGCCAGAATTGCTAATTAACGTGGGTAGGGCTGGGGTTACCAATTGGTTTTGTTTGGCTGAGGTTAGTAATTACACTTCGATTGTTTCCTGTGGCTAAGCACTAATTGTTACACGGGTGGGTAACACAAATCCTGATACCAGATGTGATATCAAATAGTACACTGATTGGCCCCAACTTCACACCAAATGAGTGAAGTTATGCAGATAGTTCATTCGCTCACACTTATCTGGGTTCAAAAATGGTCTAGAACTGATGGTATCGCACATGTCTGCATCACAGTCACAGGGGGAATTATTCAGGGTGTTTGCGCCTCCCGTTAGCGCCCTCTGGGAACGATTTTTCACCCGGACATGGCACCGTTACCAATTCCCGCGAAATTCCGCAAGAGTTTAGCTGCGGCGCTAACTGGTAGCGCCCCAGACCACTGCACCAGCAATGACGATGCCCATCACTGTGTGCAGCAACCCATTTTTGTCAATTTGGTAGCACCCCGTGAGGCTGCCACAGTGGGATGCTGGGCTTTAGGCCACTTGCAGTTGGAAAATTAAAGGGGAGGTTCAGCGCTGAAAATGTTTAAAATGGCCGACTTACCGGTCGCAGCCTTCTCAACTTCAGATCGCGGGGTCTGTGCCGCGATGGTGCAGCCCGGCACGCCACTTCTGTACCGGGCTGCTGCCGCGGCACCCCACTCCCTAATGCTCTAGCAGTGGCCCCTTCGCCCTCCTGCATCGGCATTGTTGCCCTCTCCTTTAATGGAAGGGGAGGACCCTGTGTTCCCACCAGCGCTTCTCCGCGTAGCGCTGGAAAATTCGCGTTGGTGAACGTTCAGGACCCATCCCCGAGAGGAATTTCAGAGCAAGATTTTGCGCTCAACTTTCTCTCGGGGGCAGTAAGCCCAATTTAGCTCACGGGGCTGGACTTCCACCCCGGCGCAGGAAGTCCCACCCCGCGGCTGTTACCGCCCCCAACCGCAGCAGTACGCCATTTCACACCGACAGATTCTCCCAGTGATTTGATTCAAATGTTTTTTTCCCTGAAAACTGTGAGTAGCGATTGGAGGAAGAAAGGTCACATTGACAGAATGTCTTACCATGTCTCTCAGAAACATCACAAAGCATTTCACATGTAATGAATGGCTTTAAAATGCAGTGACTGTTGCCAAGTAGCAGCCTGCAAGTTCCTACAAATTGCAGATGTGATGAATGACCAGTTCATCGCTTTTTGATGGAGCCAATTAAGGGAATGATATTGGCGGGCGAGGACACTGGGAGAACTCCTTACATAGGATTACATAGGATATACTGCACAGAAACAAGCCATTCAGCCCAACCAGTCCATGCCGACATTTATGCTTCACTTGAGCCTCCTCCCATCTTAGAAGCATAGAAACATAGAAAGTAGGAGTAGGTCATTCGGCCCTTTGAACCTGCACCACCATTCAATATGATCGTGGCTGATCATGCAACTTCAGTACTCCATTCCTGCTTTCTCTCCATACCCCTTCATCCCTTTAGCCGTAAGGGCCATATCTAACTCCCTTTTGAATATATCTAACGGACTGGCCTCAACAACTTTCTGTGGTAGAGAATTCCACAGGTTCACAATTCTCTGAGTGAAGCAGTTTCTCCTCATCTCGGTCCTAAATGACTTACTCCTTATCCTTAGACTGTTACCGCTGGTTCTGGACTTCCCCAACATCAGGAACATTCTTCCTGCATCTAACCTGTCCAATCCCGTCAGAATGTTATATGTTTCTATGAGATCCCCTCTCATTCTTCTAAATTCCAGTGAATATAAGCCTAGTCGATCCAGTCTTTCTTCATATGTCAGTTCTGCCACCCCGGGAATCAGTCTGGTGAACCTTTGCTGCACTCCCGCAGTAGCAAGAATGTCCTTCCTCAGATTAGGAGACCAGAGCTGTACACAATACTCAAGGTGTGGTCTCATCAAGGCCTTGTACAACTGCAATAAGACCTCCCTGCTCCTATACTCAAATCCCCTCGCTATGAAGGCCAACATGCCATTTGCCTTCTTCACCGCCTGCTGTACCTACATGCCTACCTTCAATGACTGACGTACCATGACACCCAGGTCTCGTTGCACATCCCCTTTTACTAATCTGCCTTCCTGTTTTTGCAACCAAAGTGGATAACCTCACATTTATCCACATTATACTGCATCTGCCATGCATTTGGCCATTCACCTAACCTGTCCAAGTCCCCCTGCTACCTCCTAGCATCCTCCTCGCAGCTCGCACTGCCACCCAGCTTAGTGTCATCTGCAAACTTGGAGATATTACATTCAATTCCTTTGTCTAAATCATTAATGTAAATAGCTGGGGGCCCAGAACTGAACCCTGTGGCACCTCACTATTCACTGCCTGCCATTCTGAAAAGGACCTGTTTATTCCCACTCTTTGCTTCCTGTCTGCCAACCAGTTATCTATCCACGTCAATACATTACCCCCAATACCATGTGCCTTAATTTTGTACACTAACCTCTTGTGTGGGACCTTGTCAAAAGCCTTTTGGAAGTCCAAATACACCACATCCACTGCTTCTCCCTTATCCACTCCACTGGTTACATCCTAAAAAAACTCTGGATTTGTCAAGCATGATTTCCCTTTCATAAATCCATGCTGACTTGGACCGATCCTGTCACTGCTTTCCAAATGCGCTGCTATTACATCTTTAATAATTGATTCCAACATTTTCCCCACTACCGATGTCAGACTAACCGGTCTATCATTCCCTGAAGTGAAAGTCGGCGAAGATATGAGAGAAAGTGGCTTTTAAAAATAAGTTTATAGAATATTGTAACCTTTAGTGCAGTGTGTTTAAATTAGCCTGCTGGTTATGTAGGATGTTTCCCCTCGTGGGGGAACCTAGAACTAGGGAGCATAGTTTCAGAATAAGGGGTCGCCCATTTAAAATGGAAACGAGGAGGAATTTCTGCTCTCAGAGGGTCGTAAATCTGTGGAATTCTCTGCTCCAGAGATCTGTGGAGGTTGGCTCATTGATTATATTTAAGGTGGAGGTAGGCAGAGTTTTGAATAATAAGGGAGTCAAGGGTTATGGGGAGTGGGCAGGGAAGTGGAGTTGAGGGCATGATCAGATCAGCCATGATCTGATTGAATGGCGGAGCAGGCTCGAGGGGCCAAATGGCCTACTCCTGCTCCTATTTCTTATGTTCTTGTGTTCTAACACCTTCAATAGGAGCTGTTCAATTCTGAATAGCGTTCCCATCACCATTAATGCAGCATTGGTGCAGAAGGAAGTGGCTGGACTCACAGAGCTCTCTTGGGTCTTCCCGTTGTATTGCACTCTCACAAACGGGTCCAAGGCTCCATTTAGATTTTTCCGAGCCAGGTCTCTGAAAAGAAGGAAAAAAAGACTTGCATTTATATAGCGCCTTTCATGACCTCAGGACATCGCCAAAGCACTTCACAAGTTGCAGTGAACTGAGTGCCATTGCTGGGAGCCTGGGGGAAGGTGATAGGACCAGTGTTTTTTGGCAAGGGCTGGTGTCCAGTAAATGGAAGGGAAGCTCATAAAAATTATTTTTATTAAATGGTTTAAAAACTTAAAAAAAATGTTTTTTCGATGCTTTAAAAACATCATTGACTACAAGAGCACCATCTCGAAATGTCTTACTTTGTACAAGACACAAAATGAAGTGGGGATTGTAACTCTCTGGGGTTTGAAACATGTACCTGACTCAGGGAAGATTACTTGGGTATTCCAGTCGCAACACAAACAATGAATGGCAAGGTCCGAAGTCCTCGCAACACACTGAGAGCGCGAGGGATGAACAAAGGTTGAATGTACATTTCTGTTATTCTGTTTCCTAATTTGCCCCCTGTGTGGAACATGCCTTTTGCAACTGTGGCACGGAGAAGTGAAAGGGGTTTGTTCAGAGGGCTGGAAAAAACAGAGAGTCGAATGATGCAACTTCTCCAAGTATTCCACCTCCTCCTGCTTTAAAAATAGCTCCATGTAGTGTGATGCAGTAACAGTCACGGAATTTCCACAGGGACATTTCCCAATAATTTGTTATAGGAGGCCCTTTACAACATGACTCATAATCAGCGCCTGATCCCAACTAGGCAGAGGTGGGCTGATGCATCTTTTCCCATTCGATCAAGTGACTGAAATTGTGGCAGCCACACAGACCATTCCTGGTACAATGCAACCCATATTTACCTTAGCATTCAGTTTCAGAAATTCAGATCACTAGTTCACATCGTGACCTATTAAACACAGCCTGTCTCAGCATCGTCTCTTTAATAGGTTTCTCCTCTGAGGCAACTAATGAAGCAACATGGAGCTGAAGACTTGACCAATACAGTGCAAGCTGCTGCTGAAATGTATAACTTGTACGGTTCAAGGCTATCTGAATAGTTGATTAACTTCGGTTCAAGGCTGTCTGAATAGTTGATTAACTCCCGACATGACTGTTAGAGTTTGGAACAGTGAGTCTGTTCTGAAACAATGGCCGCAACTTGCTGAAACAGTAACGGAGTGTGAACAACACACACTGTTATTCATGTGTAAATCGGCTAACACGTTGAAGAGAATGAGAGCCATGCCGTGAACTACCAATCTCCATAACTTGTTGGTCGATTTACAACGCTCTGCTGTTTGCTTCGCACAAACGGCACCTCAACAACAACAACAACTTGTATTTATATAGAGCCTTTAACATAGTATAAAACGTCCCGAGGCGCTTCACAGGAGTATTACGCGATAACAATTTGACACCGAGCAGCATATGTAGAAATTAGCACAGGTGACCAAAAGCTTGGTCAAAGAGGTATGTTTTAAGGAGCGTCTAGAAGGAGGAAAGAGAGGTGGAGAGGTTTAGGCAGGGAGTTCCAGAGCTTAGGGCCCAGGCAACAGAAGGCATGGCCACCAATGGTTAAGCGATTATAATCAGGAATGCTCAGGAGGGTAGAATTAGAGGAGCGCAGACATCTCGGGAGGTTGTGGGGCTGGAGGAGATTACAGAGATAGGGAGGGGCTCGCCCTTTGTCTCTGGTTATTTTTAAGAACTTGCTGGATTTGCACATTAATTGCCCATTAAGCTCATCACATAAAGGTAAGTCTAGTAACTAATAGTGTAACCAACCTTTTAATAATGTGCTAATTGTTAATAGCTGCTAATCAACCTCTCTGGCCCAGAAAGTGAACAACTTAAACTGTAGTGTCTCATTCCTTCAAGTCGTGAATTGTTGTTGGTGATTTTAAAAATGTCAAAATACTTACTTTTCTTTTCTGTCTCTTTTCTCTCTCTTGCTCTAAATCCAATCTTTCTTTCCCGCACTTTATTTCTTTTTCGGTACCTCACTTGACTCGAATTCACCAAATTTCCTGCTCCAGTGTTCCTCTTATTTCTTTTTCAATCCTTAACTCTCATTGGTTAAGAAGATCGATGATTGGTCGCACCGTTCACTAAGGATCCAGTCGGCTTGTTCTCGTCGCACGGTTATCAGCTCACATTTCCAGCAAGTTACGGTACAAACAGTATTTGCGCTGAAGGGTGTGTAACTAATGGCGCACATTGCGAGATGCCCCTGCTCCAGCAAGTTGTGCTCCACACAGCAACAGATATCATTTGCTAGAGTCAACAAATACAGAAGAGTCTGGACAGATCGAATGTGTCAAACCCTGGGATAGACCTGTGGACCACCTACAATCTGCGCATCTCAGTTTGAAGACTTTTGCTGTAATAACCACAGAAGGGGCATCTGAGAGACATCTGTTCCTGTAAAATATCTCCTGTTATCAGATTAGAACCGGTTCGAATAATGGAGAATACAGACATATGCCTAAGGCTGAGGGTTAATAGCCATTCTACTAGGTCACCCAGTTACCCAGTTAATGTATTCATATTTACAAAAGGATATATTTGCTTGGGAGGCAGTTCAGAGGAGATTCACTCAGTTGATTCCAGGGATGGAAGATTGACTTATGAGGAAAGGTTGAGTAGGTTGGGCCTCTATTCATTGGAATTCAGAAGAATGAGAGGTGATCTTATCGAAACATATAAGGTTATGAGCGGACTTGACAAGGTGGATGCAGAGAGGATGTTTCCACTGATGGGGAAGACTAGAACTATAGGGCATGATCTTAGAATAAGGGGCCGCCCATTTAAAACAGAGATGATGAGAAATTTCTTCTCTCAGAGGGTTATTAATCTGTGGAATTCACTGCCTCAGAGAGCTGTGGAAGCTGGGACATTGAATAAATGTAAGACAGAAATAGACAGTTTCTTAAATGATAAGGGAATAAAGGGTTATGGGGAGCATAGAAACATAGAAAATAGGTGCAGGAGTAGGCCATTCGGTCCTTCTAGCCTGCACCGCCATTCAATGAGTTCATGGCTGAACATGCAACTTCAGTACCCCATTCCTGCTTTCTCGCCATACCCCTTGATCCCCCGAGTAGTAAGGACTTCATCTAACTCCTTTTTGAATATATTTAGTGAATTGGCCTCAACAACTTTCTGTGGTAGAGAATTCCATAGGTCCACCACTCTCTGGGTGAAGAAGTTTCTCCTCATCTCGGTCCTAAATGGCTTACCCCTTATCCTTAGACTGTGACCCCTGGTTCTGGACTTCCCCAACATTGGGAACATTCTTCCTGCATCTAACCTGTCTAAACCCATCAGAATTTTAAACGTTTCTATGAGGTCCCCTCTCATTCTTCTGAACTCCAGTGAATACAAGCCCAATTGATCCAGTCTTTCTTGATATGTCAGTCCTGCCATCCCGGGAATCAGTCTGGTGAACCTTCGCTGCACTTCCTCAATAGCAAGAATGTCCTTCCTCAGGTTAGGAGACCAAAACTGTACACAATACTCCAGGTGTGGCCTCACCAAGGCCCTGTACAACTGTAGCAACACCTCCCTGCCCCTGTACTCAAATCCCCTCGCGATGAAGGCCAATATGCCATTTGCTTTCTTAACCGCCTGCTGTACCTGCATGCCAACCTTCAATGACTGATGTACCATGACACCCAGGTCTCGTTGCACCTACCCTTTTCCTAATCTGACACCATTCAGACAATAGTCTGTCTCTCTATTTTTACCACCAAAGTGGATAACCTCACATTTATCCACATTATACTTCATCTGACATGCATTTGCCCACTAACCTAACCTATCCAAGTCGCTCTGCAGCCTCATAGCATCCTCCTCGCAGCTCACACTGCCACCCAACTTAGTGTCATCCACAAATTTGGAGATACTACATTTAATCCCCTCGTCTAAATCATTAATGTACAGTGTAAACAGCTGGGGCCCCAGCACAGAACCTTGCGGTACCCCACTAGTCACTGCCTGCCATTCTGAAAAGTCCCCATTTACTCCTACTCTTTGCTTCCTGTCTGACAACCAGTTCTCAATCTATGTCAGCACACTACCCCCAATCCCATGTGCTTTAACTTTGCACATTAATCTCTTGTGTGGGACCTTGTCGAAAGCCTGCTGAAAGTCCAAATATACCACATCAACTGATTCTCCCTTGTCCACTCTACTGGAAACATCCTCAAAAAATTCCAGAAGATTTGTCAAGCATGATTTCCCTTTCACAAATCCATGCTGACTTGGACCTATCATGTCACCTCTTTCCAAATGTGCTGCTATAACATCCTTAATAATTGATTCCATCATTTTACCCACTACCGATGTCAAGCTGACCGGTCTATAATTCCCTGTTTTCTCTCTCCCTCCTTTTTTAAAAAGTGGGTTTACATTGGCTACCCTCCACTTGATAGGAACTGATCCAGAGTCAATGGAATGTTGGAAAATTACTGTCAATGCATCCGCTATTTCCAAGGCCACCTCCTTAAGTACTCTGGGATGCAGTCCATCAGGCCCTGGGGATTTATCGGCCTTCAATCCCATCAATTTCCCCAGCAAATTTCCCGACTAATAAGGATTTCCCTCAGTTCCTCCTCCTTACTAGACCCTCTGACCCCTTTTATATCCGGAAGGTTGTTTGTGTCCTCCTTAGTGAATACCGAACCAAAGTACTTGTTCAATTGGTCCGCCATTTCTTTGTTCCCCGTTATGACTTCCCCTGATTCTGACTGCAGGGGACCTACGTTTGTTTTTACTAACCTTTTTCTCTTTACATATCGATAGAAACTTTTGCAATCCGCCTTAATGTTCCCTGCAAGCTTCTTCTCGTACTCCATTTTCCCTGCCCTAATCAAACCCTTTGTCCTCCTCTGCTGAGTTCTAAATTTCTCCCAGTCCCCGGGTTCGCTGCTATTTCTGGCCAATTTGTATGCCACTTCCTTGGCTTTAATACTATCCTTGATTTCCCTTGATAGCCACGGTTGAGCCACCTTCTCTTTTTTATTTTTACGCCAGACAGGGATGTACAATTGTTGTAGTTCATCCATGCGGTCTCTAAATGTCTGCCATTGCCCATCCACAGTCAACCCCTTAAGTATCATTCGCCAACCTATCCTAGCCAATTCACGCCTCATATCTTCAAAGTTACCCTTCTTTAAGTTCTGGACCATGGTCTCTGAATGAACTGTTTCATTCTCCATCCTAATGCAGAATTCCACCATATTATGGTCACTCTTCCCCAACGGGCCTCGCACAACGAGATTGCTAATTAATCCTCTCTCATTACACAACACCCAGTCTAAGATGGCCTCCCCCCTAGTTGGTTCCTCGACATATTGGTCTAGAAAACCATCCCTTATGCACTCCAGGAAATCCTCCTCCACCGTATTGCTTCCAATTTGGTTAGCCCAATCTATGTGCATATTAAAGTCACCCAATATAACTGCTGCACCTTTATTGCATGCACCCCTATTTCCTGTTTGATGCCCTTCCCAACATCACTACTACTGTTTGGAGGTCTGTACACAACTCCCACTAACGTTTTTTGCCCTTTGGTGTTCTGCAGCTCTACCCATATAGATTCCACATCATCGAAGCTAATGTCCTTCCTAAATATTGCATTAATCTCCTCCTTAACCAGCAATGCTACCCCACCTCCTTTTCCTTTTATTCTATCCTTCCTGAATGTTGAATACCCCTGGATGTTGAGTTCCCAGCCCTGATCATCCTGGAGCCACGTCGCTGTAATCCCAATCACATCATATTTGTTAACATCTATTTGCACAGTTAATTCATCCACCTTATTACGGATACTCCTTGCATTAAGACACAAAGCCTTCAGGCTTATTTTTTTAACACCCTTTGTCCTTTTAGAATTTTGCTGTACAGTGGCCCTTTTTGTTCTTTGCCTTGGGTTTCTCTGCCCTCCACTTTTCCTCATCTCCTTTCTGTCTTTTGCTTTTGTCTCCTTTTTGTTTCCCTCTGTCTCCCTGCATTGGTTCCCATCCCCCTGCCATATTAGTTTAACTCCTCCCCAACAGCACTAGCAAACACTCCCCCAAGGACATTGGTTCCGGTCCTGGCCAGGTGTAGACCGTCCGGTTTGTACTGGTCCCACCTCCCCCAGAACCGGTTCCAATGCCCCAGGAATTTGAATCCCTCCCTGCTGCACCACTGCTCAAGCCACGTATTCATCTGCGCTATCCTGCGATTCCTACTCTGACTAGCACGTAGCACTGGTAGCAATCCCAAGATTACTACTTTTGAGGTCCTACTTTTTAATTTAGCTCCTAGCTCCTTAAATTCGTTTCGTGGGACCTCATCCTTTTTTTTAACCTATGTCGTTGGTACCAATGTGCACCACGACAACTGGCTGTTCTCCCTCCCTTTTGAGAATGTCCTGCACCCGCTCCGAGACATTCTTGACCCTTGCACCAGGGAGGCAACATACCATCCTGGAGTCTCGGTTGCGGCCGCAGAAACGCCTATCTATTCCCCTTACAATTGAATCCCCTATCACTATCGCTCTCCCACTCTTTTTCCTGCCCTCCTGTGCAGCAGAGCCAGCCACGGTGCTATGAACTTGGCTGCTGCTGCCCTCCCCTGATGAGTCATCCCCCCCAACAGTACTCAAAGCAGTGTATCTGTTTTGCAGGGGGATGACCACAGGGGACCCCTGCACTACCTTCCTTGCACTGCTCTTCCTGCTGGTCTTCCATTTACTATCTGGCTGTGGACCCTTTACCTGCGGTACGACCAACTCGCGACACGTGCTACTCACGAGCAGGCGGGGGAGTGGAGCTGAGTCCATGATCAGATCAGCCATGATCTTATTGAATGGCGGAGCAGGCTCGAGAGGCTGTATGGCCAACTCCTGTTCCTATTTCTTATGTTCTTATGTTTTCTCTCTCCCTCCTTTTTTTAAAAATGGGGTTACATTAGCTACCCTCCAATCCATAGGAACTGAACCAGAGTCTATAGAATATTGGAAAATGACTACCAATGCATCCACTATTTCTAGGGCCACTTCCTTAAGTACTCTTGGATGCAGACTATCAAGCCCTGGGGATTTATCGGCCTTCAGCCCCTTCAATTTCCCATACACTATTTCCTGACTAATAAGGATTTCCCTCAGCTTCCCCTTCTCGCTAGACACTCGATCCCCTAGTATTTTCGGGAGGTTATTCCTGTCTTCCTTAGTGAAGACTGAACCAAAGTATTTGTTCAATTGGTCTGCCATTTCTTTGTTCCCCATAATGAATCCCGCTGATTCTGACTGCAAGGGACCTACATTAGTCTTCACTAATCTTTTTCTCTTCACATATCTATAGATACTTTTGCAGTCAGTTTTTATGTTCCCTGCAAGCTTACTCTCATACTCTATTTTCCCCCTCTTAATTAAACCCTTAGTCCTCCTCTGCTGAATTCTAAATTTCTCACAGTCCTCAGGTTTGCTGCTTTTTCTGACCAATTTATATGCCTCTTCCTTGGATTTAACACTGTCCCTAATTTCCCTTGTTAGCCACGGTTGAGCCACCTTCCCTTTTTTATTCTTACTCCACAAAGGGATGTACAATTGTTGTAGTTCACCCATGTGATAGTTAAATGTCTGCCATTGCCTATCCACCGTCAATCCTTTCTCCAGTCTATCCTAGCCAATTCACATCTCATACAGTCGAAGTTCCTTTCTTTAAGTTCAGGACCCTAGTCTCTGAATTAACTGTGTCACTCTCCATCTTAATGAAGAATTCTACCATATTATGGTCACTCTTCGCCAAGGGGCCCTGCACAACCAGATTGCTAATTAATCCTCTCTAGTTACACAAGACCCAGTCTAGGATGGCCTACTCTCTAGTTGGTTCCTCCACATATTGGTCTAGAAAACCATCCCTTATACACTCCAGGAAATCCTCCTCCATAGTATTGCTACCAGTTTGGCTAGCCCAATCAATATGCAGATTAAAGTCACCCATGATAACTGCTGTACCCTTATTGCACGCATCCCTAATTTCCTGTTTGATGCCATCCCCAACCTCACTACTACTGTTTGTTGGTCTGTACACAACTCCCACTAACGTTTTCTGCCCTTTGGTGTTTCACAGCTCTACCCATATAGATTCCACATCATCCAAGCTAATGTCCTTCCTTACTATTGCATTAATCTCCTCTTTAAGCAGTAATGCTAACCGACCTCCTTTTCCTTCCTGTCCATCCTTCCTGAATATTGAATACCCCTGGATGTTGAGTTCTCAGCCTTGGTTAGCTTGGAGCCATGTCTCTGTGATCCTAATTACATCATATCCATTAACTGCTATCTGCGCAGTCAATTCATCCACCTTATTACGAATGCTCCTCACATCGAGACTCAGAGCCTTCAGACTTGTTTTTTATAACACTCTTTGTCCTTTTAGAATTATGTTGTAATGTGGCCCTTTTTGATTTTTGTCCTTGATTTCTCTGCCCTCCACTCTTGCTTTTCTCCTTCCTACCTTTTGCTTCTGCTGCCTTTTTACTTCCCTCTGCCTCCCTGCATAGATTCCCATCCCACTGCCTTTTTAGTTCAAACTCTCCCCAACAGCATTAGCAAACACTCTGCCTAGGACATCAGTTCCAGTCCTGGCCAGGTGCAGACCGTCCGGTTTGTACTGGTCCCACCTCCCCCAGAACCGGTTCCAATGTCGGAGTAATTTGAGTCCCTCCCCCTTGCACCATTCCTCAAGCCATGTATTCATCTGAGCTATTCTGCAATTCCTACTCTGACTAGCACGTGGCACTGGTAGCAATCCTGAGATTACTACCTTTGAGGTCCTACTTTTTAATTTAACTCCTAGCTCCCTAAATTCAGCTTGTAGGACCTCACCCCGTTTTTTTACCTGTATCGTTGGTACCTATATGTACCACGACAGCTGGCTGTTCACCCTCCCCCTCCAGAATGCGCTGCAGCCGCTCCGAGACATCCTAGACCCTTACACCAGGGAGGCAACATACCATGCTGGAGTCTTATTTGTGGCCACAGAAACGCCTATCTATTCCCCTTACAATAGAATCCCCTACCACTATAGCTCTCCCACTCTTTTTCCTGCCCTCCTGTGCAGCAGAGCCATCCATGGTGCCATGAACTTGGCTGCTGCTGCTTTCCCCTGATGAGTCATCTCCCCCAACAGTACCCAAGGTGGTGTATCTGTTTTGGAGGGAGATGACTGCAGGGGACCCCTGCACTACCTTCCTTCCACTGCTCTTCCTGATGGTCACCCAGCCTGTTCATCCGTTCCTAATATGTATAACCTCGCATTTCTGATATCATCCTTGTAAATTTTTGCACCCTCTCCAGTGACTCTCTCTCCTTTTTACAATATGGCTACCAGAACTGTACAATGTACTCTAAGTGTGGTCTAACCAAGGTTCGATACGGGTTTAGCATAACTTTTCTACTTTTCAATTCTATACCTCGAGAAATAAACCCAGTGCTTGGTTTGCTTTTTTTATGGCCAGTGTCGCAACTTTTAGTGATTTGTGTATTTGTACTCCGAGATCCCTTTATCCCTTTACTCCACCTAGACTCGTACCCTCCAAGTAATAAGTGACATCTCTATTCTTCGTACCAAAATGTAATACCTCACATTGATCTGTGTTGAACCTCATTTGCTAATTATATGCCCATTCTGCAAGTTTATTGATGTCCTCCTGTAATTTGTTGCAATCCTCCTCAGTATTGACTATCCCCCCAATTTGGTGTCATCCGCAAATTTAGAAATTGTGTTTCTGATTCCAAAGTCTAAATCATTAATATAAATTGTGAACAATAGTGGTCCCAACATTGATCCTTGTGGAACACCACTACCCACCTTCTGCCACTGTGAATAGCTACCTTTTACTTCCACTCTCTGCTTTCTGTCTTGAAGCCAGCTAGCAATCCATTCTGCTACTTGTCCCCTGACTCCACATTCTTTGACCTTGTTCATCAGTCTATTATGGGGTACCTTATCAAAGGGCTCTTGAAAATCTAGATAAATTACATCTACTGCATTACCCTTGTCTGCTCTCTCTGTTACCTCTTCCTTGCTCTTCTTCAAATGTGTGCCATGGAATCTTTAACATTCACCTGAAGAACGGGCAGAGAGGACCTCAGTTTAACGTCTCACCTGAACAAGGGTATTTAGTTATGTGCACCGCTACCTATCCTTGATCAGTCAATTCCTTGCATAGCCAAAGACTCATCCAGTTTCTTTTTAATGGAATTCACTGATAGAACCTTGTTTCAGATCGTGCCTGGTGTTTGCTAAAGATAGCCACACACCATGAACTGTCAATCAGCTCTATTGACCTGAGAAGGGATGATCATGCCCAAACAGCAACATTTATTGCATCATGGGCATAGGTTCAGTGGGACAAGCTGTTAATCCCTTTTGTTGACGTAATAATCTTTCCCTGCAGCCTCCATTATGCCAGTGATAGGAGTAACACTGACACAGGGGCACTCCACATATGAAGCTTTAAATGCAGACTCTCTGAGGCAGAATGGATGATCTAATTAAACTCAGCTGGAATGGATGCATTCTACAATTGGAATTAACCCCAAAATTCAGCTCCCAGGCCTGACTCGCACAGCATTTTCCATTCATTTGATTCAATGCTACTCCCTGATTCAGTACTGCTCCATGTCTTGTGTTCTGATGTCAGGTAGCTTGAGCATTATCAATACAGTAAGAACTCGACAATATTAATCCACCCCACATCTCCACTGTCCAGCTCACAGTAGTAGCACAGTGCCCACACGATCAGAGACAGAGTCTGTGCATGTGATGCTATGCACGCACTCAATAAAGGCTGTGACTTTATTTTGGTGTTTCATGAACCCTGAAATAACACGGGTGTTTTTGACTCAGCCCAATCCCCTAGAAAGCTTCAATTTAAATCATCACAATTTAAAAGCAGTGCCACAAACAATAATAGGCAAAGGAACCGAAACCAGAGCCGGTTTTGAACATGGGGCGGGAATCAGGCAGCATGAAGGAAATGCCCTGCATGAGGCTTGGGCCATTTTAACTCCCGGACCTCAGTTCAATAAAGCAGCATGGTCTCCTGCTGGAAACCAATGGGAGAGACACAGGGCCGATGGGCAGAAGCAGAAATCAGGTCCGGAACCACCGGGGATGCAAGTGAATGGTCTGTGGCATGAAATGAATGCTGCGGAGGGAGTTTGAATGAGTGAGAGGCAAGGCCTCAGCTGGGGAGGCCCGATGGAGCACGACCTCGCCTCCTGGCCTACTATTTCATCCAGCCACCCTGCTCTCATGATTTGGCGCTGCGTGGCCTACAACGTCAAACGGGGTGGCGGTGCCAATGATGTCGCCGAGGTACAACTTTTCCCAAACACGGCACGATTCCCCCCCGCCATCTTAACTGCCCCTCCCCCACCAGAACAATTCCTGCCAGGCGGTCAGAGTTAAAATCGGCCCTGGTTAGTTTAGCATCCCAACCAGAGGTCACCCCCCAATATATTCACCTGCAGCACCTCTGCAAGTCTCATTGCCCGTGTTAGATTTTACACTGCGTGTATTGCGGAATGCTCAGAACTAATTCTCTCCATCATTCTTTCTCTCACCATTCAGGTCCTTGTAGAATAATCAGGAATTGACTATAAGGTCAGAGAGAGAAAGGGTGTTGCTATGGGTTACAGTGTTGTCCCTTTTCTTGCTGAGGCCTGGATTTGGATTCAGCCCAGACAGGGGGGAACGGAAATCTCCTCTCACTGATGATGAAGAACTTGATGGAGCAGTAAATTTAAATCTTTGCTTTTAAGCCATGGGCCTGGATTCCAATCTGGTGTGAAATGGAATTGAGATCTCATTGTAATGAAGTACTTGATCAGGCAATGTGTTTGATTGCAGTCTTTGAGATGTGGATTCGATTCCCCGCCTATACGGAGAATGATGAAACTCCTCTCTCTTGTGACTCCATCACACTTCCTGAATTATATGAGCTTGGCCCCTCTCAATCCAGCTCCCAGTGGACTGGTGTCCACAGCACAACAAAATTGCATTGAGAGTTCACCAGCGGAACACATTGACTTATAAATCTGTGATACTACGAATCTAGAGCTGGAGCAAAAACAAGCCTGGCTCTACATATCACCAAACCAATCACGCTACCATTGCTTATTGTCTCTGAGGCAGCTCCCTGATAAAGAAATCAATGTCCCCAGCGACAATCCGAGCCAATTCTGTCTCTACTCATGCTCTTGTAACTTTGTCAAGCAGTCTAGTATCTGATTTTTTTTGATTTTCTGAAGCTCTGGAGAACAGAGTACAGCAAAATAAATGTTTACAACTTTGGCCCAATGCAATTTCTTCCTGTAATAGAATTCGCAATAGCTCTCAGTGCTGTGTTTGAGCCACATTGCACAGTGTTCCTTGATTGCTGTGTTCATTAGCTCCCATCCAGCTTGTGATATCCTTATAGGGGCTGACACTTCCATGTCTTGATGATATTAGAAAATCTGAAAGAAAATTGAACAAAACACATTCGAGTTTATAACGTCAATGTGCTGCTGGCTCTCAGCTGTCCCTGATCCTCTGAGAACCATATACTGTCTGCACGGGATCAATAGTGACAGTGTAATTTAATACAACCGCTATTACATTGATTATTTATGAAACAATATACTTGTATCATAGTGGTTTCCAGTTCTAATAAATATTAACCCTTTCGATGTTAATGAAAAGTAAACATTTGAGAAGTAATTAAAAAAATGTAACTCCTTCCGACACAATAAAGGGTCCCACTCACAACCACGTAACCCTTGCTGCTGCATGTGATGGCTTCTTTCCTGGTACTCCAACAATGCCATCCCACCATTCTCTAATTACGCCAACACTTCCACATCAACCATGCTCTCCTTTTCCCTTTTTTAGCTCCAGCCATTTCAATACTTGTTCCCAGAGCGTGCTCAGTCCTTTAACTGAATCCCCGATTCTAATCACCCTGTGTGTACACATTTTTCAACCTCCTGCTTAATTCTTCTTGTGATGACCATGAATTGTTCACTCTCACTGCCCACCTTGCTGAGCAGTGTAAGGAACCTATCTTATCACAGCCCTTCATAAACTCCAAGATCTTTAGCAGCTCATCTCTTAAGCCTCCCAAGTTCTAATGAAAAAGCCCTAGATGGGCTTGAGATGGATTACATATTCCAATCAATATGGAAGATTGATAATTGCTAAAGTAAGGATACATCTTTAGTTATCAGCTGTGGCTCAGTGGGTAGCACCCTCGCCTCTGAGTCAGAAGGTCCCACTCCAGAGACTTGAGCACAAAATCTAGGCTGACACTCCAGTCCAGTATTGAGGGAGCACTACACTGGCGGAGCTGCTGTATTTCAGACGAGATGTTAAACCAAACCGAGTCTGCCCTTTCAGGTGGACATAAAAGATCTCATGGCACTATTCAACGAAGAGTTGGGGAGTTCTTTCCAGTGTCTTGGCCAATATTTATCCCCCAATCAACATATCAAAAACCAGATTCTCTGGTCATTTTCACACTGTTATTTGTGGGAGCTTGCTGTGCGCAAATTGGCTGTCGCATTTCCTACATTACAACAGTGACTACACTCCAAAAAGTCCTTTGTTGGCTGCAGAGTGCTTTGGGATGTCCTGAGGATGTGAAAGGTGCTGTATAAATGCAAGTCTTTTTCTTTTCTCGATAAATGCTTATGTTCTGCCGTTACACTTGTCACTGACACTGCGGAAGGGGGTAGTGCAAAGTGGGCGATATCGATGGGCCGCCCATTTTATGTAGTGCAGAACGGGGTCATGCCATTCCACCCGAGTGCTCCGTTTTCGAGCATGAACACTGCTCATTTTGATGAGCCAGAAAATTCACAACAAAGTTGAAAGAAATTCTTGCAAGCAGTTTTTGCCTTGTTGCAATCAGTTATTAAAGCAATAAAAGAAAATGGATGTGCCTGTTAAAAGCTGCCTGCAGCCACTCTGGGGAATCATGCGATGTGTATTCGGGGACACTTTGACTGAGAAATCTTTATTGTACTCTTATTTCTTAAATTAATTTGGGCCATTTTTCTCTTTCTCTCACCATGCAGCTGCCATCAGATTAATTTCCATCAAGGCAAGTGTTGATTGTAGCATTTAACCAACTGCTTAAAAGTTGCACATTTTTATCAAATCAGAAGCGCTCAGTGGCATTTCATTGTAGTGCAGAATTCCACAGTAACATGAGTCTTCATACAGAACGCCTGTTAGTTCACATTACTGCAATATTTAAGGGGGGGATATTAACCCGCAGTGGGAAAAATGTAGGCGGGGGTTTAAGATGTTGGGGGAAAAGGTCATGCCGTATTGAAAGGTCGTGCCGTGTTCCTGAACCGTTGCTGCCCCACCTCCACACTGCCCTGCCTCCGCCTCTCTCCCTCCCCGCCTCGCCAACACACCTCCCCCCTCCACTCCACAACCCCATCTCCTCACCTCCCTGCCTCCCCACCTCCCCACCACCCCCCCCACCCCGCATCCCCACCCCCTCCCCAACTCCCCACCTCCCCACCACACTATATCCCCCTCCCCACCAACTCCCCAACTTCACACCTCTCCACACCACCTCCCTCCCACCTCCTCAACCCCACCTCCCCTGCCCCACCTGCTCCACCCCACATTCCCACCTCCCCTCTCTGTTATACTCATAATAAATGGTCAAGCCGAGTACTGTGTGTAATGAGCAAGTGTGACCTTAGCTCCTTTATTGTAGCTCCAGAGTGCAGGTACCTCGTGGGTGGCCTGCTTAAATACCGTGCTCCCAAGGGATGCTGGGATCCCTTGGGACTCCGACAGGTAGGCCCTCTGGTGGACAGGTATGATGCAGGTTACAAGGGGTTAAATACATAACATCACTCCCCCGTGAAGTCAACAAAACACTTATTTACAAGGTGAGACGATCTGGGGCTTTGCGCTTCCTTGTCGATCGTCTCGGTACAAATGTTGGTGTGGTTCGGTTGGTCAGTTCTTCATTGGGCTGTTGGGCAGCCAGCCTTGCCAGGCTGCTGGGGATGATGAGTTCTGTTTCGTGGTCAACTGTGATGTCAGTTGCCACTTGTGTGTGTGTTGGAAGGTCAAAGTTGGTGGTGTCCTGTTCAGGTTGTACGTAGCTGTTGGTGAACCACAGTTTAATTTGGTCCAAGTGGTTTCTGTGCATTTGTCCGTTGGTCAGTTTGACCTGAAATACCCTACTCCCCTCTTTGGCTGTGACCGTGCCAGCGAGCCATTTGGGACTGTGTCCATAATTGAGCACAAACAAAGGATCATTGATCTCAATATCGCGTGACAAGTTTGCGCTGTCATGGTACACACTCTGTTGATGCCGCTTGTCCTCCAGGTGATCATGTAGATCAGGGTGGACCAGAGAGAGCCTTGTTTTAAGTGCCCTTTTCATGAGCAGGAGGAAGGAGGAGCTCGGCTGGAGGAACCCCTGTGAGTGAGTGGGGTCTGGTGCAGTAGCTGAGCAGCACTCGGGACAACCGGGTCTGCAGGGAGCCTTCCGACATGCGCTTCAAGCTTTGCTTGATGGTCTGAACTGCCCGTTCTGCCTGGCCATTGGATGCGGGTTTGAACGGCGCAGATGTGACATGTTTGATCCCGTTGTGGGTCATGAACTCTTTGAATTCGACACTGGTGGCCCATTGTCACTGACTAGGACATTGGGCAGGCCGGGCGTGGCAAACATAGCTCGTAGACTTTCAACGGTGACCGTGGATGTGCTTAAAGACATTATTGCACATTCAATCCACTTTGAGTAAGCATCCATGACAACCAAAAACATTTTTCCTAGGAATGGGCCTGCATAGTCTACATGAATCCTTGACCACGGTTTGGATGGCCAGGACCATAAACTTAGTGGTGCCTCTCTGGGTGCATTGCTCAACTGAGAGCAAGTGTTGCACTGGCGTACACATGACTCTAAATCTGAGTCGATGCCTGGCCATCACACATGGGATCTGGCTATGGCATTCATCATCACGATGCCCGTGTAGGTGCTGTGCAGTTCACAAATAAATGTGTCTCTGCTTTTCTTGGGCAAGTCCGCATGATTGTCCCACGACAGACAGTCCGCCTGCAGGGACAGCATCTCCACTGGGACACTGGACCATGGAGGACACAGCTTTTTACCAGGGACAGTAAAGGATCTTGGCTGGTCCAGGTCCTGATCTGGCGGGCCGTAACAGGGGATTTCTCGTTCTCAAATGCCTCCATGACCATAAGCAAGTCCGCAGGCTGTGCCATTTCCACCTCAGTGGTGGGCAATGGTAGCCGACTGAGAGCATCTGCGCAGTTCTCTGTACCCGGTCTGTGGCGAATTACATAGTTGTATGCCGACAGCGTGAGCGCCCATCTTTGGATGCGGGCAGAGGCATTGGTGTTAATTCCTTTGCTCTCAGAGAACAGCGATATGAGCGGCTTGTGGTCAGTTTCAAGCTCTAACTTGAGACCAAACAAGTACTGGTGCATTTTTTTTACCCCGTAAACGCATGCCAGAGTCTCTTTTTCAACCATGCTGTAGGCCCTTTCGGCCTTGGACAAACTCCTGGATGCATACGCAACTGGTTGCAATATTCCCAATTCATTAGCCTGAAGGTTCACGAGACTGATTGGCGGGACTTACATATGAGGAAAGACTGGATCAACTGGGCCTTCATACACTGGAGATTAGAAGGATGAGAGGGGATCTCATAGAAACTTACAAGATTCTGACGGGACTGGACAGGTTAGATGCGGGAAGAATGTTCCCGATGATGGGGAAGGGCAGAACCAGGAGACACAGCCTTAGGATAAGGGGTAGACCATTTAGGATTGAGATGAGGAGAAACTTCTTCACTCAGAGAGTTGTTAACCTGTGGAATTCCCTACCGCAGAGAGTTGTTGATGCCAGTTCATTGGATATATCCAAGAGGGAGTTAGATATGGCCCTTGCGGCTAAAGGGATCAAGCGGTATGGAGAGAAAGCAGGAAAGGGGTACTGAGGGAATGATCAGCCATGATCTTATTGAATGGTGGTGCAGGCTTGAAGAGCCGAATGGCCTACTCCTGCACCTGTTTTCTATGTTTCTATGTTTCTATGTAACACACACCCGATCCCGTATGACGACGCATCGCAAGCTAACACTAGTTGTTTACATGGGTTATACAGAACAAGCAGTTTGTTAGAACACAGTAAATTTCTGGCTTTCTTAAAGGCAGCCTCTTGTGAATTCCCCCATACCCAGTCATCTTCCTTGCACAGTAGCGCATGCAGGGGTTCTAGCAGGGTGCTTAACCCAGGTAGAAAATTACCGAAGTAGTTCAGGAATTCCAGGAACGACCGCAGCTCCGTCACGTTCCGTGGTCGCGGTGCGTTCTTGATGGCTCCGTCTTGGCGTCGGTGGGTCTGATGCCGTCTGCTGCAATCCTCCTCCCTAAGAATTCTACGTCCTGTGCCAGAAAAACACACTTCGAGCGTTTCAACCTGAGCCCCACACGATCCAACCGATTAAGAACCTCCTCCAGCTTCTTCAAGTGCTCCATGGTGTCCCGACGTGTAATCAATATGTCGTCCTGGAAGACCACTGTACAAGGAACCGACTTTAGCAGGCTTTATGTACAGTGCTGGCCGAAACATCTTTGTTCTGCGAAATCTGCTTGGTGTTGTCGCTGGTGGACATAAATGCCTGGGCTATCGTTATGGCTTTACTCAGATTCGGAGTTTCTACAGTCAACAGTTTGCGAAGGATTGTCTCCTGTCCGATGCCCAGTACAAAAAGTCTCTGAGCATTTGTTCTAAAAATCCCTCAAGCTCACAATGTCCTACAAGGCGCCTTAGTTCGGCGATATAGCTCGCCACTTCCTGGCCCTCCGATCGTTGACACGTGTAGAACCGATATCTCGCCATCAAAACACTTTCCTTTGGATTAAGATGCTCCCGGACCTGCGTACACAGTTCTTTGTAGGATTTCTCTGTTGGTTTAGTCAGGGCCAGAAGATTCTTCATGAGACCATAGGGTGTTGCCCCACAGACAGTTAGGAGAATCGCCCTTTGTTTGGTCGTGTTCTCGTCCCCTTCCAGCTCGTTGGCTATGAAGTATTGATCGAGTCTTTCCACGAAGGCCTCCCAATCATCCCCTTCTGAGAACTTCTCCAGGACGCCGACTGTTCTTTGCATTTTCACGTGGTTCGTTACCTCGTCGCCAATTGTTATACTCGTAATAAATGGTCAAGCCAAGTACTGTGTGTAATGAGCAAGTGTGACCTTAGCTCCTTTATTGTAGTTCCAGAGTGCAGGTACCTCGTGGGTGGCCTGTTATACCGTGCTCCCAAGGGATGCTGGTTACAAGGTTACAAGGGGTTAAATACATAACACTCTCCACCTCCCAACCTCCCCACTACCCCACACCACCACCCCACCTCCCCTCCTCTTACCTAACCCCCACCTCGCAATCTCACCACCTCACCACCCCTCCTCCCCACCCATGGATTCCCCAGAGGTAAGCGAGTCAGTCTGAAGCGCTAATTCACAAGTCTGCACTCAGTGACTGCCCCTAGTTAAGTGGGGAATTAGCGCATAAACAATTTTACAGCTTAAGTCTAGAATATGTCCCCAATATTCCGAATGTACATCAGGTCCATAACAAAATTCTTCTTTTATTTCATTTCCAAATCTCTACAGGGAACTCTCACTTTATCACACGGTTAAGTTAACACTAATAAACACTCTCACGTCATGGCAGAAAGCACAGATGGCAGTACAGTAAGTATAGCCATCAGAATTTTCCTGACAGAGGGCTGTGATTACTTTGCTACCTGCATGTTTCAGTGACATGTGAATTATTTGACAGTGTGCCGATGAGATCTGCTTCTAACAATATGGTTTTCCTGTCTTGTAACGGAGGGTTATTACTGTGTTTATTGGTGAGCATCTGCATGTGTATGGGCTTCTTCGTAACATAATGCTTGGATTACTCCACATTGGAAACATTAGGCTCTGACACTGACACAGTCTCTCTTGCTGACAGTGCACTTCCAGCACATTATTCTCCTCTTCAGCTTTTCTGAGGTAGAGATTGTGTTTTATAAAGTACTAGAGGGTGTCCCATGGCATTGCTCCCTTTAACTGAGATGTTTACACTGTTTTATAACAGCAGGAACTTTATACCATGTAACACACAATGGTCTAGAAATTGGAATGATCCGTGCAATGGAACGGGTAGGCCCGAGGAGCACCAGATATTGGGCCTTGGGCCTCTTTGACATGATGTAAGTGTATTGCAGATGCCTCCTGGGTGTCTCCAGGCAGACTCGCTGGCAAAACGGATTTCAATTCAGGGCCGATGTGTCACCAGCAACGACCCCGGATAAGGGAGGCAGGGATCCGGGTGACAGGGAGGGGGAAGCGAGCGGCAGGGGATCAGGGGGGCGATTGGGAGGGGGAGAGGGGGAAACGATCAGGAGGGGATCGGGGGGGGGGATTGGGATGGGATGAGGGGCGTGATCGGGAGGGGTGAGAGGGGCAAGCGAGAGGGGATGAGGAGGGTGATCAGGAGGGGATGAGGTGGTAATCAGGAGGGATGAGAGGGGCAAGCGGGAGGGGATGAGGGGAGTTATCGGGAGGGGTGAGAGGGGCAAGCGGGAGGGGATGAGGGGGGTGATCGGGAGGGGAGAGAGGGGTGAGCGGGAGGGGATGAGGGGGGCGAGCAGGAGGGGATGAGGGGGGCGAGCAGGAGGGGATGAAGGGGGTGAGCAGGAGGGGGTGAGGGGGGCGAGCAGGAGGGGATAAGGGGGGCGAGCAGGAGGGGGTGAGGGGGGGCGAGCAGGAGGGGGTGAGGGGGGCGAGCAGGAGTGGTGAGGGGGGCGAGCAGGAGGGGATAGGGGGAGATCGGGAAGGGCTGAGGTAGATAAGCGGGAGGGATGGGGAGGTGGGGGGAAGGCGGGGATGAGGACGGCCGCCATTTTTTTCCATGGCGCTGCCAGTTACCAGCAGCAAAAGAGACGGAGAAAAGTGACGGCCGCTGCAGGACCAGCCACCAGCTAGCGAAAGAGCAGCAGACGCCATTTCATGGCACTACGGTGTGGCGGTAGGTACATGAATTTCTAGCCCATTGTGTCTCTACTTTTAACCTGAAACCAGGAAATTTGGGACTGCAATATCACTGGCCCTCGTTAGCATATATTTGTGATGCACAGCAGGATCTGACGAGGCGATTATGAGAAGAGCCAAATCGTGCCAGGAAATTCAGGGAGGTTGATTTTGGTGCGTCGAATTTCAGGGCCAATGTATTTACTGCACTGATTGTGTGGAGCCGTGTTTACGCTGATCTGTCTTTTCGAGGCAACATAGTCTAATTGCTGTATATCCTGATTTCCGTGAGAGTTGTGCTTGCCATCGTGAGAGAGACGGGTCCCCTGCTTTGTTGCCCTGTTGAGGAGGCCTAGAAATCTTGTTGCAATCGTGCAGTTCAGGAGCAACCTCCTCTTTCCATGAGACACGCACCGGGTCAGGTGGCAGAGTGCATTGGTAGAACTATGCAGAAGACATGGCTGTGCCTCACAAGGAATTCAGTGATCTCACCAGGGAGAGCAAGGTAGGGGACCCCTAACGTTACTCATAAATCTGCTTCATACCAACTATTACCATCAATTATTACTATCATGAATCTATCTTCCGACCCAGTTGTGCCTCGCTTTGTCTCCACCATCCCATGGAGACGTGGCTCCAGTTCAGGGTTTGTCCAATGCTCTACTTCACTCCAACCCATTCATTTTCACAGTCAGTGGCACGAGCTTGTGTTGACCAGCAACTTAATGCCGCCCAAGGTTGCTCAGCAACAAAGTTGTTATGGGGATGTGTTGCTAACGATTTTCCTTATTTCTGTATCCAGGACTGGCTCCCCCAAATTTCCTGCTTGCCCGTATGGCCAGTCCGGCCTTCCTGTGTCTGAGGAACGACAGCAAAAGTTGGCCTCTGTTACTGGACTCACCAAGCACCTCCCCCGGCAACCTGATACTCAATCTCACTGCACAGTTGCAAGCACCTCAGGGGATTTAGATAGTCTGAGGGAAACACACACAGAACACAAGTGACCAGGAAGTACATGGCCAGCAGCTCATCTTGCATCGGCCTACAGCTGACTAGGGCAGGTATCCTGGCCTCCAGGGGTCCAGCTTTTACAGAGGGCTAGTTTTGGAGGGCGAGACTTGTTGGTGGGGCATGCCTCGGAGCTTTCAGTACATGCCGGCCAGTGAGAGGATTCCACAACAGACATGAGGGAAGTTCTCGTGCAAAGCACAGAAGGTGTACAGTCAGCCGTGGAACAAGGAGCGGCTGCAGAGTTAGGGCTAGGGTTAGCAGTCCAGCCGCTTGGGGCAGAAGCCAAAATGCCAGTCTTTGCGTCTCTCACCTGACCTGTGACCAGCGTATGGGGATGAACCAGACACTGGAACCCAAAATGGCATCTCTCCCAGCTCTTTTAAAGGCCTGTTTCAGGACCAGGAATGCCCGTCAAGTGCTAAACGGGACGGAGGCTGTGCAGGGAGTCCTGTCCCTTTCCCTCTAGCTAATAAACCCTAAATACAAGCATACGGGCCTATCTACGGTTAAAATTTACCACCACACTGTCGTGTTGTTCGTGCTCCACAGATGCAGAGATAAATATAGGAACAGAAAGCACTCAACCTTTAGTCGCAGGCGTGAGCAAAGTTGCCATTAAGTATTTACTCCAGATTGATTTTATATTGGATTGCAGTGCTGAGATATCTGACAGTAAGAAGGCCGGGGAAAGCTCCTCACTGGGTAACTGAGATGTACACAACAGGCGATCCCAGCTTCGATCCGCAGTCTGTGTTGTCTGAGCTGATCTAAGTCACAGCAACAGCTACAATTGTGAGATAGGGAGCATGGAATGTGCTGCTCCAGGGAATCGTTGGGGCAGAGGCCAGAGCATCTTTTAAGGGAAGAGTGGATTACTATTTGAAGCAGAGGAGGTTGCAGAACTATGGAGAGAGCAGGGCGGTGGGATTAATTATGGATTGCAAGTCAGTGACATCAAGCACAGGGGAGAAAAGGGAGGAGTGGTTGGGAATACGAGACAACTGATAACAACAACAGCTTGTATTTATATAGCTCCTTTACTGTAGTGAAACGTCCCAACGTATTATGAGTATTATGAGATAAAAAATTTGACACCGAGCCACATAAGTAGAAATTAGCGCAGGTGACCAAAAGCTTGGTCAAAAAGGTAGATTTTAAGGATCCTCTTGAAGGAGGATAGAGAGTTAGAGAGGTTTAGGCAGGGAGTTCTAGAGCTTGGGGCCGAGGCAACATAAGGCACGGCCACCAATGGTTGAGTGATTATAATCAGGGATGCTCAAGAGGGCAGAATTAGAGGAGCGCAGACATCCTGGGGGTTGTGGGGCTGGAGGAGATTACAGAGAGAGGGAGGGGCGAGGTCATGGAGGGATTTGAAAATAAGGATGAGAATTTTGAAATCGAGGCATTACTTAAGCAGAAGCCAATGTAGGTCAGCGAGCACAGGGGTGATTGTTCGCATGCCTGACATGAGATTCCCAAAGCAAGTGCTCTACTCGGAACGCCTTCATGGCAAACGAGCCAAAGGTGGGCAGAGGAAATGTTACAAGGACACCCTCAAAGCCTCCCTGATAAAGTGCAACATCCCCACTGACACATGGGAGTCCCTGGCCAAAGACCGCACTAAGTGGAGGAAGTGCATCCGGGAGGGTGCTGAGCACCTCAAGTCTCATCGCCGAGAGCATGCAGAAACCAAGCGCAGGCAGCGGAAAGAGCATGCGACAAACCAGTCCCACCCTCCCTTTCCCTGAACGACTGTCTGTTCCACCTGTGACAGGGACTGTGGTTCTCATATTGGACTGTTCAGTCACCTAAGAACTCATTTTTAGAGTGGAACCAAGTCTTCCTCGATTCCGAGGGACTACCTATGATGATGATGATGATGGGTGAGCAGGACTTGGTGCGAGTTAGGACACAGGCAGTCGAGTTTTGGAAGGAAATGGAGGACATAAGCTTGTTGAGGTGGCAGTATTGCTTCGATTTGTGTGAAGAAACTAGTACCAGAGGTGCACGTCAAGGGATACTCACATCAAGTGAACTGCTGTTTATATTTGTTCCCCAAGTCCCAGCTTTGCTCTATGTACTCTCTGATTCTCACTGCTCCCACTGTGCCCAGTCCCTGTAACTCGTCCTTGTCGTGGCTGTTCTGCTACATCAAGCTTTTAAAATAGTGGCTAAAAATTCAGGTGTTTTTCACCACCCGTTACCAGCAAAATGTAGCGAAAAGACGGAGGCTGACACTCTTTTGCCAGCGGGTGGCAGGTCCTGCGGCGTATGCCATATTCCGAGGTCCAGCAGCACTGCCGGTAAGAGCAAATTTAAATCATGCAGAGGTGACATTAGTCAACAAGCAACGCCGACTTAACGGCACCTCGGCAAACTTGGACCAGAGTTCTACATTGGACCCCAGCGTTCAGCAGACTCAGTGGCGATGTCAGCACTCTTAAAGGGACACATCTTTCAGGTAAGTTTGCAGTTAAGCTTTTGGATTGGATTTTTTTGATTTTATTGAATTAGTGGCTTGCTGCAATACATGGTAAAAGTTTTTTTTTAAGTGTGCAGGACGTGCTGCTGGATGCTTGCAAGGCCTCGGATGGTAAAGGAAGGCCTCTGAGAAGACAGAAAATGCTGCAAAATACTCAGCAGGTCAGGCAACATCGGTGGAGAGAGAAGTAGAGTTCACATCTCGGGTTACAATGCAGTCTGACCTGCTGAGTATTTCCAGCATTTAGAGCATTTATTTCAGATTTCCATCATTCGCTCACAGAGGAAAGAGGAGGAAGCAGAGGGAAGGAGGCAACACAGTCAGCCCCTTTCTGACCGGGGTATCCAGCATCAAATCATCAACCTGTGGTGCCAGTGACCACAACCGCAATTGCCCTTTCAACATTTGTCCCACACATTGTCTCCCCCCTGTTACTGACCATCACAGTGTCCTCTTGGCCACAATGCTGAAATAAAAACCACCACAAAGCAAACTTTCCAATCGAACTTTATACATCTACCTTCCAATATGATACCAAGAAATCGACTCACCACCCTTATGCATTCCCTTAGTGAGTGTCTTATGTGTGCCTTTGTCTATCCTACTGATGTCACGCAGTGCTACCCCAGTGGCTGCAGCATGGCTGGTGGAAGGCTGCTGACTTTCAGTGGGGGGCACTGCAAATGGCCTTGCAGGTCGGCCTTGAGGAGCTGGTGGCCGAGAGTGTGAAATCCAGTGACGGTGTTTCTTCTTCCTCATCTTTTTCTTCCTCTCCCTCTTCTTAGTTAGCCTCTGGCTGGGCAGGCTGCATGTCTTGGGTGTTTGAAATGAGGAAGGTACAATGAGTGGAGTTGAGAAGGGGAGGCCAGGAAAGCAAGATAACGTATGAGGATACCAGCATCTTGTATCTTTTCTGCCCATCACTGACCAAGGGCTCAGCCACGCCCCTGCCAAGAATGGCCTGCACCATTTCCTCCAAGGCGTTGAGGTGAAGCTAGGAGTAGGAGGCGTGCCTCGTGATTGGTACAGATTGTTGGTAGTTGAGTGATGGGTAGCATAGGGGCGGAGTCATGCATTGCAAAGTGTGTGAGGCTAGTGGTGCAGTTGGTTGGAGACGGCTTTTGAAGATGCATTCACTGACCTTGACCTTGGGGGCGACACTGCTGGATGATCTGGTCCCATATCCTTCTTTCTGGAGGGCCTCCTGACCCCTGTGGGTAGAGGACCTCTCTTGTAATGTTAACCCCCTACACAAAGCCGGGGTGGTGCGTGTGAGACCCTGGGTGCCTGTTCCCTGGCTTGGTGAGTCATTTGTGTTAGTGCTGAAGCATTCTTCCATTTTTTCGAGTTGTGGAAGGGAATTCAGCTTTAAGAGCTGAAGACTCCATTTGAGAATTATTTTTAAAGTTATTTTTTTTAAAAGCCAGCAAGGGCTAAAAACTGCATATTTTTACTTCATTTTAATGTTTATCAATTCAGAAGGCATTGCCCTTTTAACATCCCACAATGCTGTTGGAAGATGGAATGCCGCTTCTGGACGCTAACTTCACGAGGGATGCCTGGACACACGCCACCAGGAGCACATTGCAAGGTGAGTTTAGCACTGGGCTAAACACCTTTAGTCCCTAGTGCAAATTTTCTCCCCTACCGGCGTGACCATTTTCAGCGGCCGTTAACCCAAGGCCGGGTTGGCACGGCAACTTTTGTGTTGCAGTCCAATTTCTAGGCCAAAGGCTTTAACACATCATAAAATATAAAGTAAAATGCTGGTCTAGAACACAGTGCACTGTATGAATTTATCGATCCAGGGATTCTTATCGGGGTTTGCGTCCCTTTGCAGACTTAGATTAAAGGAAGTCCTGGATGATCTGTGTTAGCTTTTGTACCCAGGCCCACAGCTCAGATCAAGTTCCCGAACAGCTCTGTTGATGGCTGTGAAAGTGAGTACAGCTGTCAGCTGAGTCCTCTCCTACTCCTCACTCCTCTGGCTCCCTCGTGCTCTATGAATCTCCCCATGCTAATTCCTCATCCCCACTATCTTTCTTCCCTGGCTGAAAATCTCTGAGTTTGGTGAATGAGATGGAGGAGGCGAGCGATGCAGGGAAGGAAAGAAATAGAGGCCATAGCCAGAAGCTGAGGGACCAGGATCCTCCTCATCATTAAAATCCCCCTCGACCACACCCTTGGCTGTGAGTCACAGAATGATACAGAACAGAAGGAGGACATCCGGTGCCGACACGGTTTGTGGAAAAAGAGGAATGGAGCGAAGAACAAGAGTGCAGCCCGCAGAGAGTGTGACACGGTTGAGAAAGCAATGCTGTGGAGTTTGCTGGCTGCAGTGAAGTATTGCAGCATTGTTCGCACTGCTTAACACACACTCCAGAACAAGGGGCATAAATATAAAATAGCCACTAACAGATCAAATACAGAATTCAGGGGGAATTTCAGTGGTTGATCATTTCAGGTAACAGCAACAGTGACAAGGGGGCTGAATTCTCTGGAGGGCCATTAATGGAGAGAGGGGAGAGGGAGAGAGCCGATCCCACAGGAGTGGTGCTAGGGAAATATAAGAACATAATAGGAGATGGAGTAGGCCATTTGTGTCAGCTGTGACTCAGTGGGTAGCACACTTACCTCTGAGTCAGAAGGTTATAGGTTCAAGTCCCACTTCAGGAACTTGAGCACATGAATGTAAGGTGACACTCCAGTGCAGTGCTGAGGGAGTGCTGCACTGTCGGAGGTGATGTCTTTTGGATGAGACGTTAAACTGAGGCCCCATCTACCCTCTCAGGTGAATGTAAAAGATCCCACGGCACTATTTCGAAGAAGAGCAGCGAAGTTACCCCCGGTGTCCTGGCCAATATTTATCCCTCAATCAACAGAACAAAAATAGATTATCTGGTCATTATCAAATTGTTGTTTGTAGGAGTTTGCTGTGCGCAAATTGGCTGCTGCGTTTGCCACAGTACAACAGTGACTACACTCCAAAAAAGTATTTCATTGGCTATAAAGCGCTTTGAGATGTCCGGTGGTTGTAAAAGAGGCTATATAAATGCCAGTCTTTCTTTTTTCTTTTTATTTGGCCCTTCGAGCTGCTCCGCCATTCGACAAGATCGTGGCTGATCTTCTATCTCAACTCCACCTTCCCGCACTATCCCCATATGAGCATCTACAACTCTCTGGGGTCGAGAATTCCAAAGGTTCACAACCCTTTGAGTGAAGAAATTTCTCCTCATCTCAGTCCTAAATGGCCAACTCCTTATTCTGAGACTGTGACCCCTGTGTTCTAGATTCCCCAGCCAGGGAAAACCCTGTCAAGCCCCTTAAGAATTTGATATGATTCAATTAGATCACCTCTCATTCTTCTAAACTCTCGGGAATATAAGCTTAGTCTATTCAATCTCTCCTCATAGGGCAATCCCCTTATCCCAGGAACCAGTCTCGTGAACCTTCATTGCGCTCCCTCTAAGGCAAGTATTTCTTTCCTTAGGTAAGAAGACCAGAGGAGATGGAGAGAGATGTTTCCCATGGGGTAGTGCGAGGGGCGATGGAGACACGTTTCCCATGGGGTAAGGCTAGGGGAGATAGGGACAGAGATGTTTCCCACAGGAGGTGGTGGAGGGAAGGGGAATGAACGGGAAGGGGAAGGAACGTGCCATGGTGTTAGAGAGTGAGAGAGTGCCTCTGAGAACTGAGTGGGGGAGTTAGAAGGTATATGATGTGAACTGGGGCTGGACAGGATAGAGGGTCTCTAAGTATTAGAGGGGTGAGGGGTTTGGAGGAGGTCTATGTTGATTGAGGGGAGTTGAAGTGGGAGAGTAACTGCCAAGGTAGCTGTTGGTGATGTCTAATTGGTCCGTTGAAAGCACAAATGCCACTTAATTATCATATTATCTTGAGTAGAAATCTATTATTTAAGAAGTATAGAAGTGTTTCAAATGAACTAGGATGCACCATTTAAATGCAGTGTTGTGGGACAGTGCATTCCTGGATCATGCTTGAAATAAACCAACACTTGAAAGCAATGTGCACAATTCTAAAGTTATTGCTTACATTCCAGACGGCAATGGCCAAGATTGTCTGGTTCAAAACCCTACTTTCCAGTAGACAATCTGAAAAGGAAAAAATAAAGACTTGGATTTATATAGTGCCTTTCATGACCAAAGCGCTTTACAGCCAATGAAGTACTTTTGAAGTGTAGCCACTTGTAATGTGCGAAACGCAGCAGCTAATTTGCGCACAGCAAGCTCCCACAAACAGCAATGTGATAATGACCAGATAATCTGTTTTTTTTTGTTAAGTTGATTGAGGGATAAATATTGGCCAGGACACTGGGGATAACACCCCTGCTCTTCTTCGAAATAGTGCCTTGGGATCGTTTACATCCACTTGAGAGGGGACGGGGCTTCGGTTTAACATCTCATCTGAAAGACGCCACCACTGACTGTAGTGTCAGCCGAGATTTTTTGTGCAGAAGTCCCTGGAGTGGGACTTGAACTCTCAACCTCCTGACTCAGAGGCGAAAGTGCTACCCACTGAGCCACAGCTGACACTAAAGCTTCTTTTCTCCCAGTAATTGATTATCTGCCGCTACTGGGAGAGAGAAGTTTTAAAATATTCAGACAAATACAGAATTGACCTGCATTTGAATGGAGCGTGGGTCAGAGATCGCACTACAGCATTTTAACCCTCATTCTGTGTCCTGCAGTCCCCACGGACAGTGCAGCCACGCTGAATGTAGCCACTCAACCAAAATCATCTCGGCAAACAGCGCTTCCTTTTTACAGAAAATAAACATGTGACGCTGATGCTACTTGTCGACTCCAAGGTGGTCATTTTAAACCCCCAGGATGGGGGGGGGGGCGGAGTTAAATGTTTAAAAAGTCTGGAACCCGACCCTAATCCATCGCCAATGCGTCCACGTCCAGTTTTAACGACGACGGATTGGGGGTTGGGCATCATCCTCCCCTCCCTCCGCTCTCCCACCCGCCTCTCTCTGCCACCCACCTCCCTCTCCCTCGCCAACCCACCTCCCTCCCGCTCCAACCCACCTCCCTCCCGCTTCAACTCGCCTCCCTCGCTGAATTCCAACTCACTCTCTGATCTCCCCCCCTGCCCGCCTCAATGGCCGACCCCCCCCTCTCCCCCCACAATGATGTCTGCTTCCTCCCCCCCACCTCCCCCCATGTCCTACTTTGCGCAGATGGCTGACCCACCTCTAACTTACCTGTGCTCCACGCCCTGGCTGCCTTCCAGCCGGGCAGCCCCGCACTCTGGCTGGCTGCGGCGGGAAAACCTCCACATAAAGTTTCAATCCGGTGCGGCCGTCCTTCTGTCTTCCTCGGCCGCTAAATCTCCCTTCCCGCTTTGCAGTTATTAATCAGGGCCCCAAAAAACTGTAAATACCCCGTAATGTCAAACATTCAAACTTTCCGGGGCAGGGCATGATGTACAGACCCTGCCCCCGAAAATCAAATGTTGTAATTCGACACTTACATTCCCTTCACACTCCCATGTTTTTATTCTACAATACCAATGAGGAAATATTGGATCTACTGCATCTCAATGAGTAGCCTGTGTCCCCCACATCTTCGGTTCAGTTCTTTGTGTTTTTGCCTTGTCAGCTGTTTTTTGCAGTTTCTGCTAATTTCTGGGTTTGTTTGCACAGAATGGCCCTGAGTTTGGTGCTATTTGTGCCCTTGAATACACAGAGATTGTGAAGACAGGAATTTAAATGTCACTCCAGTGGTTTTGTGAGGGGAGGATTAAGGGCCCTGGGGCAGCCCTGCTTGTACATCTGATCAATCCTGTTTATCCTGCTGTTACTCACAGCCCGTGTTAAATCTCCCATGGCAGACCAAGGAAAGACGTGCAGAGACACACACAGTGGAGAAATGCAGCCACGGGGGACTGGGAGAGGCGGTGGGACACATCTTGCACCGCACTGGACCCCAGCTGTCGCCACACTGAGAGCTGAGTTTTCCATTTGTAAATCTGACCCTTCCCTACAGATGGCGACCATGCAGGTGAAAATGGTCGCACACCCCGCCCGCAGCAGCGGCGGAAAGGAGAACATCTGTTTCAGCTGAAAATGCATTACCAAGCTTCCAGTGAATGTACAAGATACTAATTTCACTGCTTGGTGCTTGTCTGTTGCCACAATTCAGCTGTTTTTTTTTGCCTTGAAGCCTCGGTGACAGAGAGTGAAATAGAAAAGACTGATGAGGCTGGAGGTAATTAAACAGGTCTTTGCAAATGAGTAAAGACTGTTGTAATTGGATGTAAATTAACACAAGAAACATACGTAAAAACCTATAACAGATTCCTTCTGATATTATTGTGTAGTGGCAGCTCGTGGCTTTATGACTTTCAAGAAAGGAATTATTTTTTCCCTTCCTGATTCTGTGGCCTGTTGAACTTACATTTCAGGAACGTCCTGTGCTGGCCGAGGGTTCCGTGGGTAAGGCACTTGTCCCGCGGGACCTTGTCCTGAGCCTCACAGAGCAGGAAGATCCAGGCTCAGACCCTAGTCAGTGCTCCATCTCATTTAGGGTGTCGCAACTGGCTCAGAGGCCCTGATCGAGGGAAGGAGGGAGGGAGGGGGGAAATTAGTAAAGGTCCTGCCTCCTGATTTCTCATCAGTCATTCTTGCTGGAAGATGCACGCATGTTGGCACAGCGAAGACAGGATTGGATATGGCTGTGATGCTCCACATTGTCGAATAGTCTGTTGATGTTCACCTGTCTGAGCTCGCACGTGGAGGATTGACCATTTGGGCATGGTGCTAGAAGTGGATTCCAGCACGAGTTAGTACCTTCAGGAGTTGAGAGAAAATAATTATAAATTGGGATTCTTTTACTGAATCTCCACTTTAACCCCTTTCACTCAGCTTGCTTCTCGTTCAAAGATTGGCCCAAGTTTCAGTCTCAGGGAGTCATGGACTCTGCATCAAGGTTTGATGGCTGTGCTGACACAGGAGTGCTGACACGGCAGGAGAAGGCTGGACACGGGGCAGGGGAGAGGATCTATATCCCCTGATTTACACTCTCACTATATACTGTATTGATAATTTACCAAATTATCAACCATAAATCAGAGAGACTCCCAATAACAGGCCCTTCCCAATGCAATTCTAAAGTCTGCCCTCCCGGTTCAGCAATCCCTCTCTCTTCAGTATAATGGGACTCTCATGTAGCATCTGTCCGGAGCCAACATATTAGATACAGATCATTTGTTACAAAGTGCGGACATTGATCTCTGAAATGGAAACTTCTCTCCCTCTAACAGTGGGGAGCAGTCAGTATGTTTAAAATGTCAATAGTGTCTCGCTTCAGTTAAATCTCCACAATGATTCGTCTCAATAAACCAAGATCAATAGACTGTTTCAGTGGCTCTTTGCAGATAACCAAGGAAAGGCTCTGAATGTCTCCAGCTGGGATAAAGCCTATTTCTCTGCTCTTCTCCTGAAGGTGCTGACCTACTTTGGCTCCCGGTTAAGCAATGCCTTGATTTCAAAATTCTCATCCTTGTTTTCAAATCCCTCCATGGCCTCGCCCCTCCCTATCTCTGTGATTTTCTTCAGCCCCACAAAGCCCAAGATGTCTGCGTTCCTCTAATTATGCCCTCTTGGGCATTCTGATTATAATCGCTCAACCATTGGTGGCCGTGCCTTCTGTTGCCTAGGCCCCAAGCTCTGGAACTCCCTGCCTAAACCTCTCCGCCTCGCTACCTCTCTTTCCTCCTCAAGACACTCCTTGAAACCTACCTCTTTGACCAAGCTTTTGGTCATCTGCCCTAATTTCTCCTGATGTGGCTCGGTGTCAAATGTCTTGTGTTATGCTGTAGGCTTATTTGTGTGTACAGTGTACACTGTCAGAGATACGATGATTGTGCTCTTATGAAGGGTAAATGGAGGACTCCAACTACCAATATGACGTGCTGTGCTTTGTAAGAATGGAAGTCAAGGTAGATCGAGACAGAGTTGGAATAATTGCGCCAAAAATCTTGTAATAGCAGTTGTTAAGCCAAACTGAGAATGGCAGATGGCACAAGCCAGAAATGATTGGTGGTAAAGTACTTTATACAGCAGGGTCATGAGGGTCTGCCTCATGAACTAACATGGCTCCCACATGAAAGCAGCCATTTTGCAAATTTTTCCATAAGCAGTTGCCATGCTGCGGAGATGCTGTTTCTTCATGTTTAATGTGAGTGATTATGCTCAGAAAGTTTAACGATACTTTCTCGTTAAAATTTGAGATTTCTTCAATATCAGCTCCATGTAAAACCCTGGTTTTAAAATCAAGGTGATGGGACACACCTGCTAACTCTACCCCGAATTGAGCAAGGGACCTGAGGGGTCATTTTCATTTTCGGTGGGCGCAAAGGATGGGCGGTTTTGAATCGGCCGACCATTGTACAGCCCGCCTGATTTTCCTTGCCAGTTAAGTTAACTGACTCACAATTACAATGACCCCTATGACTTCTCCCTTTCCTCGTCACACCATGTGGCACTCACCACCGCCCAAGTGACTGATGAAGTGGAAATAGAATAGGAAAGTGATACGTCCTTACTACACAGTATAAATGCACACGAGGTCCATGCTTGAGAGAAGGTCAGTCTGTGATCTGTCCTTTATTCCTCAGCACTCAAGTGATGAAGGTGGGTGGAGCTTCCCCTTTTATACCTGAAGGTCCAGGTTAGGAGTGTCTCCCACCTAGTGGTCAGTGTTCTCACGGTGTACAACTTAGGTCAGTTTATACATAGGTTACAATGCTGGTTGAATACATGACAACACCTCCCCCCCCAAAGTCTTATTGGGATCACAGGTTGAGTCTCTCTGGTGTTTTACGCTCCCTTGTAGAGCGCCTGAGTTGGGGCTCCGGTTGTTGGGTGCTGGCTGAGTGTCTGCTGTTTGCAGTGCCTCAGGCCTGTCTGGACTGCCCACAGTGACTGGGCTCTCCTCCCTTCGGTTCCGGTGTTCGGTCACCTGTGGTGGAGTGAACTCTATATCGTGTTCTTCCTCTGCTTCTTCTCTGGGGTTGCTGAACCTCCTTTTTGTTTGATCCACATGTTTGCGGCAGATTTGTCCATTGGTAAGTTTAACTACCAGAATCCTATTTCCCTCTTTGGCTACCACAGTGCCTGCGAGCCATTTGGGCCCTGCAGCGTAGTTGAGGACAAAAACAGGATCATTTACATCAATAGATCGCGCCCTCGCATTCCTGTCATGGTAGTGATATTGTGACTGGCGCCTGCTCTAGACAATTTCTTTCATGGTGGGGTGCATAAGGGATAATCGTGTTTTGAGCGTCCTTTTCATTAGTAGCTCTGCGGGTGGAACCCCTGTGAGCGAGTGTGGTCGGGAGCTATAGGCCAACAGGAGGCGTGATAAGCGGGTTTGTAGGGAACCCCCTTGGAATCTGAGCATCCCCTGTTTGATTATCTGCACTGCTCGTTCTGCCTGGCCGTTTGAGGCCGGCTTGAACGGTGCCGTTCTAACATGGTTAATTCCATTGCCTGCCATGAAGTCCTGGAATTCAGTGCTTGTGAAGCACGGGCCATTGTCGCTGACCAAGATGTCCGGTAGACCGTGGGCGGCGAACATTGCCCGTAGACTTTCTACCGTGGCAGAGGATGTGCTTGAATTTAAAATGTCACACTCGATCCATTACAACCAAAAACATTTTTCCCATGAAAGGACCTGCGTAGTCCACATGGATGCGTGACCAAGGCTTGGCGGGCCATGGCCAGGGACTAAGGGGGGCTTCCCTGGGCGCATGGCCCAGCTGGGCACACGTGTTGCACCTGCGAACACAAAGTTCCAGATCTGCATCTATGCCTGACCACCAAACGTGTGACCTGGCAATTGCCTTCATCGTGACAATGCCCGGGTGCCCATTGTGGAGTTCTCTGATGAACACCTCTCTGCCCATCTGGGGCATGACTACGCGGTTTCCCCACAGTAGGCAATCGGCCTGAATCGAGAGTTCATCCTTGCGCCTGTGAAATGGTTTAAATTTCTCAGGGCATGCCCTGTACGTGGCTGCCCAGTCCCCATTCAGGACACATTTCTTGACTAGAGACAATAGCGGGTCTCTATTTGTCCAGACTTTAATCTGACGGGTTGTCACGGGTGAGCCTTCGCTTCCGAAAGCTTCAACAGCCATGACTATCTCAGCACCATGCTCGGTAGCCCCCTCAGTGGTGGCTAGTGGGAGCCTGCTGAGTGCATCGGCGCAGTTTTCGGTGCCCAGTCTGTGCCAAATTGTGTAGTCATAGGCAGCTAACGTGAGTGCCCACCTCTGTATGCGGGCCGATGCGTTTGCATTTATGGCCTTGTTGTCGGCCAAAAGGGACGTTAGGGGTTTGTGATCTGTCTCCAGCTCAAATTTCCTGCCAAACAGGTACTGGTGCATTTTCTATACCGCATATACACATGCGAGCGCCTCCTTTTCTACCATCCCGTAGCCCCTTTCTGCCTGGGACAGACTCCTGGAGGCATAAGCTACCGGCTGTAACTGACCCTTGGCATTGACATGCTGCAACACACACCCGACACCATAGGACGACGCATCGCATGTTAACACAAGTTTCTTACATGGGTCATATAGCGTTAACAGATTGTTGGAACATAACAAATTGCGTGCTCTATTAAAAGCCCTTTCCTGGCTGTCCCCCCAGACCCATTCGCGACCTTTGCGTAGGAGCACATGTAGCGGCTCTAGCAGCGTGCTCAATTTGGGAAGAAAGTTTCCAAAATAGTTCAGGAGCCCCAGGAACGAATGCAGCTCCATCATGTTACGGGGTCTGGGTGCTCTCTGGATCGCTTCCGTCTTGGATGCAGTAGGGCTGATCCCGTCTGCTGCTACCCTCATCCCCAGGAATTCTACCTCTGGAGCTAGGAAGACGCACTTCGCCTTTTTCAGTTGCAGCCCTACCCGGTCCAGTCTGCGTAGCACCTCCTCCAGGTTGTGAAGGTGTTCTTCAGTATCGTAACCCGTAATGAGGATGTCATCCTGAAAAACCACCGTCCCTGGAATCGACTTGAGGAGGCTTTCCATATTTCGTTGGAAGATCGCGGCGGCCGAGCGAATCCCGAATGGACATCTGTTGTACTCAAACAACCCCTTGTGTGTCGTGATGGTGGTCAGCTTCTTCAACTCACTCGCCAGCTCCTGGGTCATGTAAGTTGAGGTCAGGTCCAATTTTGAAAAAAGTTTGCCACCGGATAGCGTTGCAAAGAGGTCCTCGGTAGTGGGTACTGGTCTTGGAGTGACACCCGATTGATGGTGGCCTTGTAATCGCCACATATCCTGACCGACCCATCCGCCTTGAGCACCGGCACAATCGGGCTCGCCCAGTCACTGAATTCGACTGGCGAGATGATGCCTTCCCTCAATAGGCGGTCCAATTCGCCTTCTATCTTTTCCCGCATCACGTATGGCACCGCTCTGGCCTTGTGGTGTACTGGTCTTGCATCCGGGTTTATGTGAATCACTATCTTGGCCCCCATGAAAGTGCCAATGCCGGGTTGAAATAATGAGTCAAATTTGTCCATGACCTGTGAGCATGATACTCGCTCCACAGAGGAAATTGCATTGACATCGCCCCATTTCCAGTTCATGACAGCAAGCCAACTCATCCCCAGTAGTGCGGGACCGTCCCCTGGGACAATCCAGAGTGGTAACCTGTTCTCCGAATCTTTGTGGGTCACAACTACCGTGGCGCTGCCTAGCACCAGAATGATCTGCTTTGTGTAAGTCCGTAGCTGTGCGTCAATCGGCGATAATTTTGGCCTCCTGGCCTTGGATGCCCACAACTTTTTAAACTGTTTGATACCCATCAGGGACTGGCTGGCACCCGTGTCTAACTCCATTGATACTGGGATGCCATTGAGGAGCACTTTCATCATTATCGGTGGCGTCCTGATGTATGAAGTGTATACGTGCTCCACATGAACTCGCTGAACTTCAGCTTCCAGCGATTTCCCCCAGTGTCCATTTCTGCAATTTCTGCAGGTATTTTGCTCATCTCTGCAAACTCCGGCTGAATGTATGCCTCCACGCCTCCAGCATGAGTTGCGGTTTGAAACAAAAGGTCCCTTGCCAGTCGATCGTCCCTGACTGCCCCAGTTATTGTCCTTGAATGCACCATTAACAGGTGTTGATGGCCCCATTACTGGCCGCATTGTCCCTTGCAATGGCGTGAATCGCTGTTCAGCTTGCTATTGTCTCTGTCGAACTCCCCCTCTGGGTTCGACTACATGTTGGGGCATGCCTGACTGCCCTTGTCTGCCTGGAGAACTGTGTGCTGCTTTAACAATGTTGAATCTCTGTCCCAACCATTCCTTAACACAGTATCTCTCGTCTGTTCTGCTAGTGGCCATGCTCGCGTGGTTTAAATCCCAGTTTCTTGTCGCCATTGATACGTCCTTACTACACAGTATAAATGCACACGAGGCCCATGCTTGAGAGAAGGTCAGTTTGTGACCTGTCGTTTATTCCTTAGCACTCAAGTGATGAAGGTGGGTGGAGCTTCCCCTTTTATACCTGAAGGTCCAGGTTAGGAGTGTCTCCCACCTAGTGGTCAGTGTTCTCACGGTGTACAACTTAGGTCAGTTTATACATGGGTTACAATGCTGGTTGAATACATGACAGAAAGGATCGACATTGCCTCAGCCTCCCATCTGTAGCCCACTTGATCATGCACTCTCTAGTGTAGAACTGAGCCTTGTAGACTAGCAGGTCCCAGATTTGATCCCTGGTCTGGGCTGAGTTGACTGATCTCAACCAGGAAATCACAAGGCTGCAAAATAATTTGTGCCAAAATCTATGCCGTGGAAGCCACGCCCATTATTAATGCAGCTTATTTCATGTTGAACCCTTCCAGCCAGCAGACAGAGGAGACTTTCTGACCATCAGATTGACCTACATTTAAACCAAGGTCCTATAAGCGAATGGATAGAGTCGCTCATGACAGGCCTCGAGCTTCCAGGATGTAGCCAGCTCAACCCCTGATGAGCCACAATGTTTCCCAGTAGAGGTAGACACAAACCAATTAGAAAGAAAGAAAGACTTGCATTTATAGAGTGCCTTTCATGACCACCGGACGTTCCAAAGTGCTTTACAGCCAATGAAGTACTTTTTGAAGTGTAGTCACTGTTGTAACGTAGGAGTTAGCCTCAGAGATGGGTCCTCGATACTGCCTGTGTATGACACCCAGGTTTAAATGTGTATATCTCCGAACTTTATACTTCTCTGTTATATTTCCACATTGATGGGCTGTCTTTGTTCCTACATAGAAACATGTTTTACGTTATTTGGGTACTGCAGCATGGAATATAAAACAGCCCAGTGTGTGCAAATACGCTGGAGCTCTCCAGGACCAGGACGATGACTAATCCTGCAGGACACATAGGGCTGATTTATAAATGCAATTCAGTTTGAGTGGCTTCAGATTCACACTAGACACCCCCATTGCATAACGCAGTACGGCTGTGATTTAGTGATTTAGTGCCTACCCTCAAGGCGTTTAAACATGAGCGTGCTAATCTGTTCCAGTGTGGGTAGCATTGGCAGCAAGGATTTGCTTCATTGATATTAACATCTTTGAAGCTTTCTACAAACTGGGGTAGAAGGTAGGCCAGAGGAAGAAGTTCCTGTCCGAAAAAGGCTTAAGTTTTACTGAAATATATAAAGTGGGGAGGGGGGTTGGACCCACCTACAATGTGCAGTCACGTTCAATCGTTTACATTGTCGCAGTAACGGAGCTGGAGACCCGGGGAGGGGTGGGACTGAGAGTCGGGGAGGGGTGGGACTGAGAGTCGGGGAGGGGTGGGACTGAGAGTCGGGAAGGGGTGGGACTGAGAGCTGAGGAGGGGTGGGACTGAGAGTCGGGAAGGGGTGGGACTGAGAGTCAGGGAGGGGTGGGACTGAGAGTCGGGAAGGGGTGGGACTGAGAGCTGAGGAGGGGTGGGACTGAGAGTTGAGGAGGGGTGGGACTGAGAGCTGGGGAGGGGTGGGACTGAGAGTCGGGAAGGGGTGGGACTGAGAGTCAGGGAGGGGTGGGACTGAGAGTCGGGAAGGGGTGGGACTGAGAGTCAGGGAGGGGTGGGACTGAGAGTCGGGGAGGGGTGGGACTGAGAGCTGAGGAGGGGTGGGACTGAGAGTTGAGGAGGGGTGGGACTGAGAGCTGGGGAGGGGTGGGACTGAGAGTCGGGGAGGGGTGGGACTGAGAGTTGGGGAGGGGTGGGACTGAGAGTTGAGGAAGGGCGGGACTGAGAGCTGGGGAGGGGTGGGACTGAGAGTCGGGGAGGGGTGGGACTGAGAGCTGGGGAGGGGTGGGACTGAGAGTCGGGAAGGGGTGGGACTGAGAGCTGAGGAGGGGTGGGACTGAGAGTCGGGGAGGGGTGGGACTGAGAGCTGGGGAGGGGTGGGACTGAGAGCTGGGGAGGTGTGGGACTGAGAGCTGGGGAGGGGTGGGACTGAGAGCTGGGGAGGGGTGAGACTGAGAGCTGAGGAGGGATGGGACTGAGAGTCGGGGAGGGGTGGGACTGAGAGCTGAGGAGGGGTGGGACTGAGAGCTGGGGAGGGGTGAGACTGAGAGCTGAGGAGGGATGGGACTGAGAGCTGGGGAGGGGTGAGACTGAGAGCTGAGGAGGGATGGGACTGAGAGTCGGGGAGGGGTGGGACTGAGAGCTGGGGAAGGGTGGGACTGAGAGCTGGGGAGGGGTGGGACTGAGAGCTGGGGAGGTGTGAGACTGAGAGCTGAGGAAGGGTGGGACTGAGAGCTGGGGAGGGGTGGGACTGAGAGCTGGGGAGGTGTGAGACTGAGAGCTGGGGAGGGGTGGGACTGAGAGCTGGGGAGGGGTGAGACTGAGAGCTGGGGAGGGGTGGGACTGAGAGCTGGGGAGGGGTGAGACTGAGAGCTGGGGAGAGGTGAGACTGAGAGTCGGGGAGGGGTGGATTGAGAGTCGGGGAGGGGTGGGACTGAGAGCTGGGGAGGGGTGGGACTGAGAGCTGGGGAGGTGTGAGACTGAGAGCTGGGGAGGGGTGGGACTGAGAGCTGGGGAGGTGTGAGACTGAGAGCTGAGGAAGGGTGGGACTGAGAGCTGGGGAGGGGTGGGACTGAGAGCTGGGGAGGTGTGAGACTGAGAGCTGGGGAGGGGTGGGACTGAGAGCTGGGGAGGGGTGAGACTGAGAGCTGGGGAGAGGTGAGACTGAGAGTCGGGGAGGGGTGGGACTGAGAGCTGGGGAGAGGTGAGACTGAGAGTCGGGGAGGGGTGGGACTGAGAGCTGGGGAGGGGTGGGACTGAGAGCTGGGGAGGGGTGGGACTGAGAGCTGGGGAGGTATGAGACTGAGAGCTGAGGAAGGGTGGGACTGAGAGCTGGGGAGGGGTGGGACTGAGAGTCGGAAGGGGTGGGACTGAGAGTCGGGGAGGGGTGGGACTGAGAGCTGGGGAGGGGTGGGACTGAGAGTCGGGGAGGGGTGGGACTGAGAGTTGGGGAGGGGTGGGACTGAGAGTCGGGGAGGGGTGGGACTGAGAGTCAGGGAGGGGTGGGACTGAGAGTTGGGGAGGGGTGGGACTGAGAGTCGGGGAGGGGTGGGACTGAGAGTCGGGGAGGGGTGGGACTTAGAGCTGGGGAGGGGTGGGACTGAGAGTCGGGGAGGGGTGGGACTGAGAGTCGGGGACGGGTGGGACTGAGAGTCGGGGAGGGGTGGGACTGAGAGTGGGGGAGGGGTGGGACTGAAGGCAGGGGAGAGGTGAGACTGAGAGTCGGGGAGGGGTAGAGCTGACACTCAGGTAGGGCGCTTATGATCCCTGGCGTCTGGTTGCAAAGTATGTGTCACTGTATCTGGCTCTGAAGAAGTGAGCATATATGAATCTAGGGTTTGCATCATATATTTGCATATACCCCTCCCTCTAACCTAATAGAGGGAAGTTAATCTGGATTCAAAGGCAAGCTGGTGACCCAAATTGAAAGCCAAGCAATGTAATGGTGCCATATCCTGGTATTGCAGTTCTCTCTTTCTCTTTCACAGCTCCAATTCTTCTGCTTCATGGCGGCCTCCTGCAGCTGGGAGCCTGAGCGAGATTTCTAAACACAATGTGAGGGCAGAAACAACGAGGCTCTGCTGCCATCGTGTAGCATCACAGGATCACAGCGCCATCTCCAACCAGCGTTTGTAAAACGGGCGGCCAATCTGCTGCAGCCCGACAGGAACAGTTAGCATGGACCCTCTCTGTCTCTGCCACCTGCAGTGGATGGCTGTCAATCAAAATTTTAATTTGTACAACTGCACAATTTTAAGGACATAAATAATTCATAATCACTTAAATATAGTTATCCTGGCTAAGTTCTGGCTAAAAACAAATGAGCTTATGTAGTGTAAGTAAATAAAATAACATTTATTTATGTATTTATTTCACATCCACAGGACAACCCAAAATGCTCCACAGTCAATGGTTGTTTTTATGTCGGCATACCCAGCAGCCAATCTGCACACAGCAAGTTCACACAAACAGCAAATGAATGAATGAGCAGGTTGTTATGTATGCATGCTTGTATTGTTATATGAAGTCTGTAACACTGAATGTACCTTACCTGTACACTAGAGGGTGCTGCTGCTGGAGACGTAAGGGTTACCTGCACACTGCAGGTAACCCAGTATAAAAGGGAGCTCACCTCTAGGTGTCCTCACTCAAGGAGCTGCAAATAAAGGATTACAGTCTACACAGTTTGAGTGCCATACCCTGCCTCGTGGAGTCATTAACAAGGTGCCTGCATACACAACAACTAGCGATGAGGTCATGAACTACACGCACAGCATGTCGAATCTCAGCAACTTTCAGCAGTTCACCGATGGGGAAGATTGGGACGCTTTTGTAGAAAGATTGGAACATTTCTTTACAGCCAACGACCTGGATGGGACACACCGGCTACACGACCGAACAAGCGCAGGGCCATCCTGCTCAGCAGTTATGGGCCCACCATCCATTGTCTCGTCAGGGACTTACTAGCCCTGGAAACGACAACCACCAAGAGCCATGAGGAACTTGTAACACTAATACAGGAGCAACTAAAACCAAAAGAAAGCATCCTCACAGCCAGGCACCGATTCTACACTTACTGGCAACCCAAAAGCCAAGAAATTGCTAAGTATGCTGCACAATTAAGAAGATTGGCTGCACCATGTGATTTTGGTGACAACCTTAACGAAGCACTAAGGGACATATTTGTCATCGGAATCGGTCACGAGGGCCTCCTCCACAAATTGCTCTCTGCGGACATCACAGTCACCCTGCAGAAAGCAATTAAAGTGAGCAAGGCCTACATGATTTCGGTCAGCAACTCCAGGCGAATACTGACCCAGGACTCTAAACCGACGAATGCAGTGCACCGAATGGCTACTTCTAAAGGCAGAAATGCTGCCTGAGTCCCGCAATCCTAAGTTCGCCACATGGGGCAAACCGGCTGGCCCCGTGCTGGCGCTGTGGAGGAAACTACAGGGCCCACCAGTGCCGCTTCAAAGACTATACCTGCAAAGGCTGCAAAGAGAAAGGGCACCTTCAGAGAATGTGCAGAAAAAGCTTTACTCACTGCGTCACTGAAGAGTTGGCTGATCACTGGGGCTCGAACACAGATGAAGGTGAAGCTGCTCAATCCCTGGAAGAAGAGTATGGAGTTCATACCTGCTCCACCGAAAGTTCTCCGTGGACGATGAAAATAAACATCGACGGAGTCCCAGTTTCAATTGGGATCGACACAGGGGCAAGCCAGTCTTTGATGAGCCAAACAATCTTTGAAAAAAATTTGAATAAATCCCGCCAATCGACCAAAACTGTCTCCTGTCCAAGTGAAGCTGCTCACCTACACCAAAGGTACAATCCCGGTCATTGGCAGCGTGGTTGTCCAGGTCTCCCAGGGCGGCGTGATGAACAAACTTCCCCTGTGGATCATTGCCGGCGATGGTCCAACGCTGCAGGGAAGGAATTGGATGAAGCCGGTCCAAGTGGTGGAAGTGGCGACGGCCTCTGGGCTCCAGCAAGCCACATCCATGCAGCCCCTAACATGGATCCATCACTGCATCCAGAAATTCCACCATCCAGCTCGACTGCGCGGTGACGACTCCACAACACCATGGCGAGATCTCCAGGACTGAAAGTCCAAACTTCACCTTCCGGGCCGGGGCAGGACTCCAAGAGATGACTATTGTTGAGAAAAGTGGATTCCCGGCATCCATGGCTGAACCTGAGGAAGAAAAGACCACTACAGCCTACCTGGAGGAGAGCCAGAAGATGGCGGCCGCACCACAAGGAGAAGAACCTACAATCAAAATGGCCGCGACTAGTCCATGAGGGGCAGCATTGGAGGAGCGACACGTGGCACCGAGCGGCGAATCGGATTGGAAGGCTCCCTTAAAGGAGACCGGTAACCAAAAAAATTTAAAGGGACAGTTTCAACTGAAAGATGACAAGGACTTTAAAGCTAAAAATGCAGTTAACGGGTGCAGGTATGATAATGATAATGTAATGAGGCATTGTGATGCTGGAGTAATTGATGTGAAAAATGAAATGAATGCTTGTGTAAGTAAGGTTAAGAACAAGCTTGTAATGTCTGATAATTATGATAGAAAGTTCGAAATGACTAATGTAACCATCTACCCCACTGAGGGATCCCACAACAGTGACACCCACATGGTCTGTGTGTGAGGGGGGGGGGGGGAATGTATGAGGCCAGCCTCAAGTACAGGGATCACACCTGGCACCCACACAACCCTCACCACAACCTCCCATTGCCCCCTACTGATCATCTCCCCGGGTCCTGACAATAAGGACTTGAAAAATGCTTAGGGGGAGTGTTGTTATGTATGCATGCTTGTATTGTTATATGATGTAACACTGAATGTACCTTTACAATGTACACACCTAACCAGAGGGTGCTGGAGATAACCCAGTATAAAAGGGAGCTCACCTCGAGGTATCCTCACTTGAGGAGTTGCAAATAAAGGACGACAGTCTACACAGTTTGAGTGCCATACCCCTGCCTCATGGAGTCATGAACAAGGTGCTTACATACACAACACAGCTAACCTGTTGTCTGTGAGAGGAATGTTGGCCAGGGATACCGAGAGGACTCCCTGCTCGTCCTCGTTCAATCTGACATGATCCCAGCAGCAAACGCGGTGCCGAAACCAAGTAGCGAGAGGACCATGCACAATGGGTCCCCCTGCCTCAGCAAGACACGAACGGCATGGGGTCGCTACTCACACTTCAAGGGCCGGGATGCAGAGGATGAAGATTAACCAGCATGGACGCTGGAACTGGAGAAACCAAGGGGTCGAAATTCTGTCCCGCCATTTTTGATGCAGTTTCTCCACCTGAGGGCTGATTTTACCGCCAGGCGTTAGGTGCAGGCTCCAACTGCCAGATTCAGTTTTTATGCCCAAAGATGAGAGAACAGCGCTAAAAAGCGGCGTTGGACACACCCTCGGGCGGGAGCTCAGGAGGCCCACTGAATTTCGCATCGGGAGCCTGCTGCCATGCTCGCTGGAAAACGGGAAGAAAGAAAAAAAAAATCAAACTTCTCCAACCCACACACAAACTTCCCCACTGTTACAACTAATGGAAAAATGAAGAAATAAATAAAGAGAAAACTTAGCTTGCTCTCTGGCAGATTCCGCCCGAGTTCCGTTGTTTACTCACCACTTTTTCCAGACTGTAAGAACACCTGCTGGGAAGGCCGACGTTCAAACTAAATATTGTGATAGAGGCGCCAAGGAGGTGTTGCACGCTGCATGACATCACCACGGGGGGGGGGGTGGGGGGGCGCGTTAGCCGGCACAGCATTAGCTCTTGGCACCTCTGCCAAAGAGCCGACTGAATTTCTGCGCAGGCGTGGACGCCGCTTATGTCGAAGTTGGGCCTTTGCCGCCCGTTAGTCACCTCCCACCGGTAGTAATGGGTGGCGGTATAAACAGAATTTTGACCCCCATGAGTCTAGGAAAGGTGGGGCGAGGAGGAAGTCGGGAGGAGGATGGACGACGGATGACAGTGGGCCGCAGTTTTAGGAGACCTGAAACTACCTGCATGAGGCAGTATAAAAGGCTGCCCACCACACCTGTGGGGCACTCTGGAGCTGTTCAATAAAGGACGAAGGTCACAGCAGTTAGATCAACACAAGACCGTGTGGAGTCAGTGATTTGTGTGCTGCATACACCACATTGGCGACAAGGAAGTGGACGAACTCCACGCAACCATGGTTACTCTGGGCTCACTAAATGATTTTACCGTGGGCAATGATTGGGAGGCCTTTACGGAAAGGCTCGGGTACTACTTCACAGCAAACGACCTGACGGAGGACACGGACGCAATGAGAGATAAGCGTAAGGCGATATTGCTTTCCAGTTGTGGAAATGAGGTTTACTGTCTCGTCAGGGATTTGCTGGCACCCGAGAGCGCCAGGGACAAGTCATATGAGGAGCTGACTGAACTCATTCGTGACCAGTTGAAACCGAAGGAGAGCATCCTCACGGCCAGATACAAATTTTACCGTCACTGCAGACCTGAGGGCCAGGATGTCACCAAATACGCTACGGACCTCAGGAGACTCGCGGCGCCGTGTGATTTTGGGGCACACCTTGACGAGACGTTGTGGGACGTTTTCGTCATGGGGATTGGCCACGAGGGCCTCCTTCACAAGCTGCTGGTCACGGAACCCACCGTCGCCCTGACAAAGGCCATCACCATCAGCCGGGCATATATGACCTCGACTTGCAGCACCAAGCAAATAATTCACACAGTCTCGAACCCGGCAGGCACTGTCCACAGGATAGCACCCACCACGGACAAAACTGCAGAAAGTGGCTCTGCCCGGGGCAGAGAGCACAGACCTCGGGGTCCTGGAACTCAGAGTCCGTCGAGGGGGGCTAATCGAGCAGCACCATGCTGGCGCTACGGAGGAAGCCATGGGGCTCACCGGTGCAGGTTTGCGGAGTACACGTGCAATACCTGCCACGTTAAAGGCCACCTTCAGCGTATGTGTAAAAGAAATCGGACTCACCATGTGGCTGAGGAGATGGGGGATGATCCACTGTTCAGCGAGGAGCAGGCAGAAGAAGATGAGATGTTGGGACTGTATACGTGCTCCGACGATTCGCCCCCAGTGATAATGGAAGTAAAAATTGACGGAGTCCCAGTGAGTATGGAAATGGACACGGGATTGGGTCCGTCGTTGATGAGTCAGACAACTTTTGAGAAACTGTGGGACAACCCAGCTGCACGACCCAAGCTGGTCCCGGTCATGGCAAAGCTGCGTACCTACACCGGGGAACCTGTTCTTGGCAGAGCGGATGTGCAGGTATCTCACTGGGGTGAGACGCACGGTTTACCTTTGTGTGTCATTGCAGGCGATGGGCCAACGCTCCTCGGCAGAAGATGGATGGGAAAGGTCCGTGGGAGCCGGGAAGAGTTCTTCACTCCCCCACAGACTGCTGCTCCCCGGGTTTCCAAAGAGCAGCGCCAACCGAGCTGGAGCTGCAGCAGCAGCCCAGAACTCCTGACCTCAAGCAATCCTGCAGCCTCAGCCTCCATAGATGAGCAGACCCTGGAAGAACAAAGTTGCAGGTCAGCCTCCACCCTAGACGAACAGTATTGCTGAAGTGTGGGCCTAATACTGGGGTGCGGGCCGGCGGGGCACTGCGGGCGGGAAGCGGGAGGCCCATCGAGGGCCGGCGGATCGGGGGGGGGCCCATGCAGCGGAACAGTCGGGCGGCGGCCGCAGGAGAGGCAGCTATGGCGGCCGCAGGAAGCGCGGCCACAGCGGGAGTAGAGGCTGCGGCGGTGGCGGGGGCGACTCAGAGGGATGTGAGGCAGAGCGGCGGGTGCGGTAGCAAGAACGGAGCGACTCACCGTGACTGATCGAGTCCAGGGAGCCACTGCTGCAAGAGGGACTGATCTGGGCCGTTTTGTTTTTTACCCCTTTCCCTCCTCCCTTGTTTCTTCTTCTTTCTTCGCCAGCGAGCTCAAGATGGTGGGGAGCCTCGTGGCAACGGAGACAAAGGCCAGCAGAACACCTAAGATGGCGGCGCCCAAAGGAAGCCTTGTGGGAGCCACAAGATGGCGTCTTAAAAGGGAAATGCTCCCGGGAGTCTTAAAAGGGCCTCACACCACTGCGGTCCCCACATAAAAACTTTTGGACTTTTGTAAGGCTAGAGCGAGTCTAAGTGTGCTATGTGAATGTAGGATGATGGATTTATGACAAGAATTAATATTTTAATGCTGGGTGGTCACTGTGTTTAAAATAATGGACATGAAATGCGAATTACGACAAGAGTTAATATTTCAATGCTGAATGGTCACTGTGGTTAAATTCAGGGACGTGGATCCATGACCACCATCACCAATGGTCTAATGCGTTTTCCGATTTAGGGGATTCAAGCAACGGCTTTTTGAACTTGGGGGCAAGTGACATTATGTGTTGCTCTGGTACATCAAATGTATGATAAGTACAAAGGTGCACCACAGAGGGCGCTGTGGTGGGAGACCTGAAACTACCTGCATGAGGCAGTATAAAAGATTGCCCACCACACCTGTGGGACACTCTGGAGCTGTTCAATAAAGGACTAAGGTCACAGCAGTTAGATCAACACCAGACCATGTGGAGTCAATGATTTGTGTGCTACATACACCACACAAACAACTGCACAAAATAGGTAAGTTATCACATGGAGGGCTGTGAAAATCACAATTGTAGGTCTCAGTCTGAGAAGCATAACATTTTAAGTCAGTTTGCTATAGTTCACATCAGCAAGCTTTAACTGGTTGCACAATGGGACGCAATGTTGTACTGTTTGCAAGTTTTGGAGTGTGTATGTACACTGGAGCAGTAGCGCCAAGTCACACTGATGCTGCAGTTATAGAGGAGCATTTCGAGAGCACTGGCAGACAATGGGGAACTTGCCAACATGTATCAGATGGGCAGCCTACCCACCCGTGAGTTCCCACCTGCACTAACGCCCTCACCACAAGTTGAGTAAACACCAGTAATCGTGCAAACGTGTCCTGCAGGTCAATTTGTTAAAGTGCCCTTAAAAATCGAGTGAATGTAAAGTCATGTGCACACCTCAAAGTATCTCTGTGTTTAGTGGATCTCCCTTGGCATTGCTCACAGTGAGTTGGAGTGAACGAGGGGACTCTCATAGAGTGTATTCATCATCATAGGCGCTCCCTCGAATGAGGATGACTTGCTTCCACACCAAAAGGGATGAGTTCACAAATTTTCAATGAAGGACCCGATATTCCAGTCCTGAAGTCCAAGGGTGGAAGATGCCTGTGCGTGGATCTTATTAACGTGTGGTGACCGTTGCACACCAGCCACCACACGGGCTTGACAGAGCTAGGTCTTTATCCAATGACAAGGGTTTACCAGGACGACTGGAGATCTGCTTTACTGCACGGACCTAGTGCGCACACATATCGCAGTGTGGGCTGGCCCATGCTGCCCCTGGGCCCTCAGCTCTTCTGGGCCCCATACCCTCATTTGCCGCACCTCCGCCTGATCTCTCGCCGCTCCTCCGCCACAAATATTCGCCGCACCTCCGACACGATCTCTCACCGCCCCTCCGCCACGAACGTTCGCTGAACCTCCGCCACAATCACTCGCCGAATCTCAGCCATGATCTCCCATCACTCCTCCGCCTCAATCATTTGATACACCTCCACCACGATTTCTCACCGCTCATACACCCTGACCTTCCCGCTCCTCCGCTGTACCTGGGCCCCGCCGATGTTCCTGCCCACGCTGGGTTTTGATGATGTCACCCAGTCGCCCTCCTTGAAGCCATCGCACACTTGTAGCAGCTCGCGCTGGAAGCTGCAGTGATATGCTCTTTTACCCCCCCAACCTGCGGTGGTGTCCTCTCAGAGGTCGGGAGGATAAATAGAGTGTATGATGTAAGCACTGACAGCTCTAACTGTACAGTTCACCTGCTGTGAAGTGAAAATAAGTTTTTTTGTGTGTTTCATGTAACTAGATTGCGAATTGTAACAGAATACAAATAATTTAGTCAGTGAGGACTGAGGTATAATTAATGTAGGTCAGACAGAAATGGGAAAAGTGATGGATCACAGTGAATGACCATTAATGACCATGTTCCTATTTCTGAGATTTACTATTTAATAAAAGTAATGCTGAGGAATTTAAAATTGAAGTTATTTAATAATCATAGCCAAGTGGTTTTAATTGATTATTTTAGCTTGTGGTGCGGCTGCAATCAGAATTGGAGTGTTTGAGAGCCACATTGCAAAACTGTAACAGGATCACGGCTGGACCTCTGTACAAACTGCAGTTAATGGAAGACGTGTAAACGTGTAAGGAGTGGTGGGGACTGATGCGCACCACTAAATTAAAGAGTCCAGTTGTGTAAAATCTTTAGTAGGTTGCTGGCGGTTGGCACGATGGCAGTGGCAGGTCGACCATAATTGAATGGCTAGCTGGCACGGCTTGTAGTCAACCATTCAATGGTAACCTGTGGTGAATCATGGCCTTTACACTCAAAGAGCACTGCTTGGAAACAGAGTAGCCATGGTGAAGGGCTCAGGACATCGTGGGCTGGGGAGCAAATTGGAATTTGAAGAAAGACTTGTTCTGAGCAGTGTCATGTCTGTCACTGAGGGTGGATCTGGGTGTGAGGGGAATATAGTGTCACTGAGGGAGTGTGGGGGTGAGGGGAATCGAGTGTCATTGAGTGGAGGTATTCTCTCAGTGTGAGGAGGGATCGCCTGTGCTGCTGCTAAAGAAAGAAAGATGTGGGGCTATAAACTGTATAGCGCAGTGTTTGAGGCGATAACTTTTGCGAGAGCGCTAAAGTATCGCTGGGTGCCACACAATTCAATCGGACACAAACTTCCGGTTTAGCGCTCCAGGAAGGAAGTGGAGCTAAATCAAGTGCAAGAAGGGCGGTAGCAGCAGAGTGCTGTACAATGGCCCATGCATCGCTGCCAGAATCACAGGCTCCTTCCCTCCCTTAACGGGAAGGGCCAATGTCAAGATAAGGCTGGGAGTGGTCGGTGATGGTACCTGCGATCCACGAGGAGCAGTCCCAAGCGCTCGAACCGAAGGCAGGGCTGATCGATCGCGGCCGGGAAAAATGGAACAAATAGCAAAACAGGGGTAAGGATAAAATTGTGGCCCAACTGAGAGAGAGTCATGGTTCCAAGTCCCACTCGAGACCTGAGTACAAAATCTATGCCGATATCCAGTGCAGTACTGAGGGAGTGCTGCACTGTCGGAGGTGCAGTACTGAGGGAGTGCTGCACTGTCGGAGGTGTTGTTTTTTGGATGCTTTTAATTCCTGCAGCCCAAGCAGCTGGCTGAGGTCACAACACCTCCTGCAGCTGCCGCTGTTGATGCCTGGCAATGCTGTAGGGGGCGGAAATGAATGTACGATCCGGGGCGATAACGGCGTGCTGTGCACCGGATGACGTCACCATCTCTGGGGCGCAGGAGATTGAGGCGGTAAGGTGCACCAGCACTAACCTTCCAAGGAAGTTCGCAGGTGTCGGTAATTTCACCACGCCCGGTCGCTAAGCCGTTAGCACCCCGTTATTGCCCGTTATTGCTCCCAGAGGCGCTAACAAGAGGCACAAAGGAGGCCAATGTCTCCCCCTTGCATTTCACGACTTTGGGACATCCCAAAACGCTTTACAGCCAATGAAGTACTTTTTAAAGTGTAGTCACTGTTGTAATATAATTTACACACAGCAAGGTCCCACAAACAGCAATGAGATAATGACCAGATTATCTGTTTTAGGTGCTGGTTGTGTCATGTATCTTACATTATTATATATAACTTACCCTAACATGCTATACATGACTGTAAAAAGATATGACCTGTAACCACCAGCATACCTTACCACCAGGGGTGCACTGGCAAGAGACAGGTATATAAGGACAGGTCTCAGGCAAGTGCAGCATTCCAGAGTTGTGAAATAAAGGTGCAGGTCCAGAGTGACCTTGACTTCACTACATGCCTCGTGTGAATCTGTACTGAGGGGACAGGACTTTACAATGGCGACGAGTTACGGGATTACAGAATCCACAGAATGGCGAACAACGGATCAGATGAAAAGTACAATGCGAGCAGTCAACTACAAACTGAGAGAAGCTCAAGAGAGATCAGCCAGACACAGCTCATTCTTTGGAAACTCTTTGAACAATGGAACAGGTCTGTGATGGAGGTGTGGGGGTGGGCACTCGGCAAGGGGATGTCGATTTCAGCAGGCTGTTTGCAGAAATTGTGAATATACAGGGCATTTGGCCCGCATATGCAAAAAAACGGCAGCTCGGCTGGTATACAAATCGGATGGATCGGAAAACGGACCAGAAGATGGTGGGGACAGTACCCAGGTCAACACGATCAATGTCCGCTGCTCCTACAACAGGACGCCTCCTATAATGATGAGGGTCCTACTCAACAGGATATCTGTCAACATGGAGCTGGATACGGGAGCGAGTCAATCTCTCATGGCGCTCAACAATTTGAACAACTGTGGCCGCATAAAAGAGACAGACCAAAACGCAAGGGTCGACACCACACTAAGGACCTATACCAAAGAAATCGTACCAGTCCTCGGCAGCGCCATGCTCTCTGTCACACACAAAGGGACAGTGAACCGACTTCCCCTGTGGATTGTCCCCGGAGACCCCCCAGCACTGCTGGGGAGAAGCTGGCTGGCAAAACTAAACTGGAAATGGGATGATGTCCATGCCATGTCATGAGAGGAACGGACCTCCTGCTCAACAGTTATAAAGCGATTTGAACATCTCTTTCAGCCAGGGTTGGGCACTTTCAAAGGGGCCAAAGTCAAAATCTACATCACACAGGATGCTAGACCAGTCCATCACAAGGCCAGAGCTGTACCCTATGTGATGAGGGAAAAGATTGAACACGAACTAGACAGGCTTCTGCGGGAAGGCATTATATCACCTGTGGAATTTAGCGACTGGGCAAGTCCCATCGTCCCAGTCATGAAGCCTGATGGATCCGTACGAATCTGTGGGGACTACAAATCTACCATAAACAGAGTCTCCCTACAGGATCAGTACCCGCTGCCCAGAGCGGAGGACTTATTTGCCACATTGGCTGGAGGTAAACTTTTCTCAAAATTAGACCTCACATCTGCGTATATGACGCAAGAATTGACCAAGGAATCCAAGCTACTCACCACCATCAACACACATTGAGGCCTTTTCATGTACAATCGATGCCCATTCGGCATCAGGTCGGCAGCTGCCATATTCCAGCGCAACATGGAGAGTCTGCTCAAATCCATCCCGGGGACGGTTGTATTTCAAGACGACATACTTATCACGGGCAGGGACACCGACTCCCATCTCCGTAATTTGGAGGAAATACTAAAGCGGTTGGATTGGGTGGGCCTACGAGTCAAGAAATCCAAGTGCCTGTTTCTCGCACCCGAGGTTGAATTTTTGGGCAGAAGGATTGCCGCTGATGGAATCCGCCCAATAGAGTCCAAAACAGAAGCAATTCACCTGGCACCCCGGCCCCGGAATGTCTCAGAACTGCGCGCCTTTCTCGGGCTACTCAATTACTTTGGGAACTTTATGCAGAGCTTAAGCACGCTGCTGGAGCCTCTCCACGTGCTACTCAGGAAGGGGTGCAATTGGTTTTGGGGGGACGCCCAGGAACGCGCCTTCAATAAGGCACGCAACCTTCTGTGTTCCAACAGTGTTTTGACTTTCTTTGATCCAGGTAAAAAGCTAGTTCTTAGATGCAATGCGTCAGCGTATGGGGTCGGGTGCGTTTTGCAACATGTCAATAGTGCGGGCAAATTACAAACCATAGCTTATGCCTCCAGGTCACTTTCGCGGGTGGAGCGCGGGTACGGAATGGTAGAGAAGGAGGCGCTCGTGTGCGTGTACGGTGTCAAAAAGATGCACCAATACCTTTTCGGGGCCAAGTTCGCATTAGAAACTGACCACAAGCCCCTCACGTCCCTTCTATCCGAGAGCAAGGCAATAAACGCCAACGCCTCGGCGCGAATTCAACGGTGGGCACTCATGCTGGCGTCCTACAACTATACCATAAGGCACAGACCAGGCACAGACAACTGTGCCGAGGCGCTCAGCAGGCTACCCCTGGTGACCACGGAAGGGTCTGACGAACAGGACTGTGAGATAGTCATGGCAATCAATGCCTTTGAGTCCACAGGTTCGCCCATGACGGCTCGCCAAATCAGAGCCTGGACGGCCAGCGACCCCACGTTATCCTTAGTAAAAAGACGTGTCCTAACCGGTGACTGGGCAGAGGCTCACGATGCCTGCCCCGAGGAATTAAAACCCTTTCACAGGCGCATGCATGAGCTATCACGACAAGCAGACTGCCTGATGTGGGGCAGCTGAGTAGTCATGCCTCTGCGAGGCAGAGAGGCATTTGTCCGGGAGCTCTACCGCGAGCAACCGGGGATCGTTCTCATGAAGGCCATAGCCAGATCCCATGACTGGTGGCCTGGTATTGACGCGGACTTGGAGCTCTGCGTCCGAAGGTGCACCATTTGTGCCCAAATCATCAATGCCCCCAACGAGGCTCCACTGAGCCCCTGGCCCTGGCCTACCAAACCGTGGTCGCGGGTGCACGTAGACTATGCGGGCCCATTCATGGGCAAAATGTTCCTCGTAGCTGTAGTTGCATTTTCAAAGTGGATCGAATGCACCATTTTAAACTCGAGCACAACCTCCACCACTGTGGAGAGCCTCGCAACCATGTTTGCAACGCACGGAATCCCTGACATATTGGTCAGTGACAATGGTCCGTGCTTCACCAGCGCAGAATTCCAAGACTTTATAATTGACCACGGCATAAATCACGTCAAGACGGCACCGTTCAAGCCGGCCTCCAACGGCTAGGTGGAGAGAGCAGTGCAAATCATTAAACAAGGCATGCTTAAAATCCAAGGTCCCACGCTGCAGGGTCGCCTGTCGCGACTGCTGCTGGCATACAGATCTCCTCCGCACTCACTGACTGGGATCCCCCCCCGATGAAAAGGACTGTAAAAACAAGGCTCTCATTAATCCTCCCAGACATGCACAAAATCGTTGAGGCAAAGTGCCGTAAGCTGACTGAGTACCATGACAGAAATTCGAGGAAGAGATGGAATGAGATAGGGGACAAAGTGTTTGTACTAAACTATGGCAGGGATCCCAAATGGCTTGCAGGGACAGTAACGGGCAAGGAAGGAAACAGGCTACTGGTAGTACAAATGGACAATGGCAAAACCTGCCGGAGGCATGTAGACCAAGTCAAAAGCAGATTTACCAACAACACTGCGGAACCAGAGGCAGACTACAATGTGGAACTCGCACCACACCTGTTGGACAAACAGAGGGAACAACCTGAGGAAAGGGCAATCCCAACAGACAGCCCAGGCGAGTCAACAACAATCACACCAATCGAAACAGACAGCCCAGGCGAGATACCAGCAACCATACCCAAAGAAAAACAGACACCAAGGCAAACAACTGAACCACAACTCAGACGCTCCACGCGAGAGCGTAGACCACCTGAGAGACTGAACCTATAAAGACAATAAGACCTTGGGGGAGGGTGATGTCATGTATCTTACATTTTTATATATAACTATATCCTAACATGCTATACATGACTGTAATAAGATATGACCTGTAACCACCAGCATACCTTACCACCAGGGGTGCACTTGCAAGAGACAGGTATATAAGGACAGGTCTCAGGCAAGTGCAGCATTCCAGAGCTGTGAAATAAAGGTGCAGGTCCAGAGTGACCTTGACTTCACTACATGCCTCGTGTGAATCTGTACTGCGGGGACAGGACTTTACAGGTTGAGAGATAAATATTGGCCAGGACACTGGGGAGGAATCCCCTGCCCTTTGTCGAACTAGTGCCATGGGATCTTTTACCACCACTTGAGAGGGCCTTGGTTTGTCTCATCCAAAAGACGGCACCTCCGACAGTGCTGCACTCCCTCAGTACTGCCATGGAGTGTCAGCCTAGATTTATGTGTTCAGGTCTCAAGTGGGACTTGAACCCATGACCCTCTGACTCAGACACAAGTGTGCTATCCGTACAGCCACTGCTGACACGGTGAGAGAATTCGTTATTTTATAAAATAAAAAAAAATACATTAATTTATAATAGCATCTTTCACCACTTCAGAGCGCCCCAAGGCGCTTTACAGCCAATGAAGCACTATTTGGAGTGTAGTCACTGTTGTAATATAGGGAAAGCGGCGGCCAATTTGTGCACAGCAAGCTCCCACAAGCAGCAATGAGATAATGACCAGTAAATTTGTTTTCGTGATGTTGGTTGACTTGAAGCCACAACCTTCTAACTCCGAGGGACAGTGCTACTACTGAGCCATGGCTGACAAAGACAGGAATATTTTACCATGTCAAATACGAGGTAGATTTGTGACTCTTGAAGGCAATATGGTATAATTACTGTGTGTTCTCTAAATGAATGGTCAGGTCACTAAGAGTTCAGGTTGCAGATAAGAACTGTTTGTCTGATCACGTTCAATTAATGAGTTGGAGACAGTCTGGAACCAGTGTGTTTGTGGCGACAAGGAGCTGGTGCACACAGCATTTAAAGATTGTTTTGTATCTGTATAAAAGGGTCAAGTACAGGACGGAGGAAGCATAAATATCCTAATTATAAGAATGATTCTCTTAAAAATGCAAGCTTTCCTACATTTACACCTACCCTGGCAATGTTCAATTGTCATCTATTTGGTTTAACTTAATTCTCTATAGTCTGCAGTAACTGTTGAGACAGTCAAAGTAAGGTCTGGAAATCAACCACATGGGCAAAATGATAATAAATTTGCCGATGATTAAAAATAGCATCAAATCATTACAAGAAATGTTACACAAAAATATCACAGGAAGTGTGAGATGACAGTGCTATATACAAGACTTAATACATTATATGTGTATTTCTGACTATTTTGATGTTTGTTTTAATTGGGGAGAAAGGGTGCAGAGGCTATTGGCCTTTTGAAGAATGTATCCATCTGTAGTATCCTGGCACCAGTACAATGGCACTGTGCTGTTGAACTGTCGTTCATGGAGGAGGTGTTGCCAGATAAAGTATGTTTTTGCACCATGTGGTACTGGAGTTTGCTATTTTCAGCATCGAGGAAAGGTGAGACAATCTGGGCCAAAGCCTTCAAACACAAACACAGCCTGCATTTATAGAACACCTTTTATGTAGTGAACATTCCAAGGTACTTCACAGAACAGAAACAGGCAACGAGCAGCAGTTGGAAAGGGTTAGGTGACCAAAGGCACGGCTGAGCAAATGAGTTTTAAGGAGGCTTTTAAAAGGAGAGAGTGAACAAGGGGAAGGGTTCAGGGAGCTCATCCCAAAGTGTGGGGCAAGACAGACGTTAAACTTACAACAATCTGGGCCGCAGGAGGTTTTCTGCCGCGTGTCACCGGCTCATCTCTCTATTATCTCCTTTCTCTCTATCTCTCTCTCTCTCTCCCTCACACACACCTACACACACAAATCTAATCTAATCTCTGCCAGATGGGAATCGTATGGGACATATCAATAATGTCCAGGGTTTTTTTCCTAATTCTTCATTCTGTACTCTTGGGGGCTTGTTAACACCTCAGTGACGTTAAATCCGTTTTGAGAAAAATCAATCTAGCCACATTGCCTGCACCAGTAAGGTCAGCCAGGTTGAGTGAAATCTTCTAGTGCTGGCTGACATGGAGCCAGCTGTTGGACTGCGATAACCTGACACCTGTGAAGGGAAGAGACTGCTCTGGGAGTCCAAATCCCTCATTCCATTTACAGATATCGATCTGTCTCACTTCCTATTAAAGTATTAGGCAGCCCCTTGGGGAACAGATTACAATGGACTTCATAAATCACATGCTATTTTGTCACCATTGTTGATATAACTGGTCTTGCACACAGTTGCCTCTGTGACTGAAAGGTGCATCCCTCGCACTCACGAATGAGAGGTGATCTTACCGAAACTTATAAGATAATGAGGAGGCTCGACAAGGTGGATGCAGAGAGGAAATTTCCACTCATAGGAGAAACTAAACCTAGGGGATATAGTCTCAGAATAAGGGGCCGCCCATTTAAAACTGAGATGAAGAGGAATTTCTTCTCTGAGTGTTGTAAATCTGTGGAATTCTCTGCCCCAGAGAGCTGTGGAGGCTGGGTCATTGAATATATTTAAGGCGGAGATAGACAGATATTTGAGCAATAAGGGAATAAAGGGATATGGGGAGCGGGCAGGGAAGTGGAGCTGAGTCCATGATCAGATCAGCCATGATCTTATTAAATGGCAGAGCAGGCTCAAGGGGCCAAATGGCCTCCTCCTGCTCCTATTTCTTATGTTCACGCCCTACACTCTTCCACAGCAGCTATTGGAATCTTACAATTTCATTTGGATTCACATATTAAAAAATAGATATTCCAGGAATCTAGGAGGAAGTCTAATTGTGGAAGATGAAGGTAAAGAAGAAAAAAAGAACTTGCATTTATACAGAGCCTTTCATATCCCTAGCATTTTCCAAAGCACTTCCAAGGTTATGAAGTACTTTTGAAGTGTCGTCACTGTCCTAGGCAAACACAGCAACCAATTTGTGCACTGCAAGGTCCCACAAATCGCAATGAGATAAATGACCAGATAATCTATTTAGTGATGTGGGCTGAGGGATAGATTTTGTCCAGGACACCGGGAAAAATTCCCCAGCTCTTCTAATAGTGCCACGGGATCCTTTACATCCACAAGAACAACTTGCATTTATATATTACCTTTAACATAGTAAAATATGCCAAGCCACTTCATGGGAGTATAATTAGACAGAAAAAGGGAAGTCTGGGCCTGAGTTTAGCATCTCATCCAAAAGACGGCACCTCCCACAATGCAGCACTCCCTCAGCACTGCACTGGAGTGTCAGTCGAGATTATGAGCTGAAGTCCCTGGATTGGAGCTTGAATGGTGAGGCCTACCACTGAGCCAAGGCTGACACCATGGAAGAGATAAAATAAATAAATGTTTTGCACCTAGTTTCACAAATGATGGTGGAAGTGAAAAGGTAGGTGTAACTAGAGGAGGATATAGAACAATTGATAGATAACTGTGGAAAAAGAATAGATTCTGAAACATTAGCACAGCTCAGAGTGGATAAGTTTCTGGCCATGATGGCATGTGCCCAAGGTTGCTGAAAGAAGTGAGAGAGGGGATCACAGACACTTCACCTTAAATATGCAAATTGGGCCTGAGGGTAGCTAACGAACAGCTTGTTCAAGAAGGGAGAGAAGGACGAAATAGATAAGTACATAATAGTCTAACGTCATTGTGGGAAAATTCTTAGAATCCATAATTCGAAGTAAAATTTTAGAGCTTTTAGAAACGTCTTGATTTAGCAAGGACAGCGGCATGGATTTGTTAAAGGCATATTGACAAATGTAATAGTTTATTGAAGGAGTAACTAATTGAATAGATAAAGAGAATGCAGTAGATGGTGTTTCAATAAAGCGTCTCAGAAGATGCTCATTAGAAATATTCAGGCATTTAACAGAGGAGGAAATGAAGCAACACGGATAAAAAGTTGGTTGAAGGACACAAAATAAAGAGTTGGGGCAAATCAGTGTTGCTCAGTTTGGAGAAGGGTTGTGAGTGTTGCACCTTACGGGTCAGTGCTGGTTCCACCTTTGTTCTCCGATGATTTGGACTTGAGTATAAGGAACACAATTTTGACATTTTCTGACGACACAACAGTGGATGATTTGACAAACAGCAAGGAGGACTTGAGCTAGACATGGACAGGTTAGTGGAAAAGTAGACTGGCAGCAGATGCAATTTAATGTGGATAAGGGAACTAAAATATTTTGGGAGGAAAACTATAAAGGGGAGTGTACACTCAACGGAAAGAAACCAAAGGGCATGGATGAACAGAAAGACTTAGGGGTTCAAACACATGGGGTGTCATTTTAACTCCTCAAAACAGATAGGCTTGGGTCGTGTGGGAAGTTGAAATTTTAAAAAATCTCAAAATCGAACCCAACCCGCCTCGAAACCGTCCGTTCCCAGTTTTAATGGAGGCAGGACTAGGGGTGGGCAACCAACCTGCTCTCAGGAGGCGGGTCCCTCATTTAAATATTTTGATGAGGCTACATGCCTAAGATTTTTCTGTTCCAGCTTTAGCCCTGGCCAGTCAGATTTCCAGGGCCTTGTTCCCCCCTACGATCTCCTCCATTGGCCCCCCTGTAATCTCCTCCAAGGGCCCCCACAATCCTCCCCTTATCTCTCCTGCACCCCCCCCCCCACCATATCAATGTCCCCCATGGCCCCTGACCTTTCCCTCCCTCCTCTATGCTCACCGGCTGCGGCCTAGTGCCAAAGGCCTACCTGCCTGGCAGCCAGTCGGCCTGACAATTCGGTTGGCTGTGGCAGGGAAATGGGTTCCAAAAGTAGTAATGGGATCCTACCATTAAATTGGGCAGGATGTGAGGGAAACCCGTTCTTTCGCTAAGCTGCATCTCCCCACCTCCCCATAAATATCCGGGCCTATCAGTACATAGAAACATAGAGAATAGGAGCAGTAATAGACCATTCAGCCCTTCGAGTCTGTACCGCCATTCAATATGATCGTGGCTGATCCTCTATCTCAACACCATATTCCCACTTTTTCCCCATACCCCTTGATGTCTTTTGTTTCTAAAACGCTATCTACCTCCTTCTTAAATATATTCAGTGACTTGGCCTCCACAGCCTTCTGTGGTAGAGCATTCCACAGGTTCACCACCCTCTGAGTAAAAAAATTTCTCCTCATCTCTTAATTTCCTACCCTGTATCCTGAGACTGTGACCCCTTGTTCTAGACGACACTGAAAGTACAGGTGCAGGTGATTAAAGGCTGGGTATATTGGCATTCCCCAGTTCCCAGCTCAGTCCCCCTCATGCCAAATCATCAAAATCTTGCTGGCCAAACCTAGCTACGCCAATGGCTATAAAGAATGTGGTTCTTAAACAGAATTCATTAGCTGACAGTGCAGGGATGGACAATCATAACCAGGTTTTATGTAGAACTTAGAACAGGTATCTGATTCTGCATCTTCAAATGTTTGATTCATTTTTTTCAGGCACAGTTGGACAGCTGACTGTAATTATACAAATATTACAAAAACTTACAAAAACCACCAAGTTCTAGTTTTTTTAAAGTACCCCCTAGCTGGTGCAGATGGAACCCAGAGTCTGTATTATGCCTACAAGAGCCCGTCGCCGACTATTCCGTATTTAATGATGAAATGGAGAACAGACCAGGACTGACAGTCTGGGGCTGGTGGGAGGGGATATATTGGGGATGGTGGGAGGGGATATATTGGGGATGGTGGGAGGGGATATATTTGGGATGGTGGGAGGGGATATATTGGGGATGGTGGGAGGGGATATATTGGGGCTGGTGGGAGGGGATATATTGGAGATGGTGGGAGGGGATATATTGGGGATGGTGGGAGGGGATATATTGGGGATGGTGGGAAGGGATATATTGGGGCTGGTGGGAGGGGATATATTGGGGATGGTGGGAGGGGATATATTGGGGCTGGTGGGAGGGATATATTGGGGATGGTGGGAGGGGATATATTGGGGATGGTGGGAGGGGATATATTGGGGATGGTGGGAGGGGATATATTGGAGATGGTGGGAGGGGATATATTGGGGCTGGTGGGAGGGGATATATTGGGGATGGTGGGAGGGGATATATTGGGGCTGGTGTGAGGGGATATATTGGGGCTGGTGGGAGGGGATATATTGGGGATGGTGGGAGGGGATATATTGGGGCTGGTGGGAGGGGATATATTGGGGATGGTGGGAGGGGATATATTGGGGATGGTGGGAGGGGATATATTGGGGCTGGTGGGAGGGGATATATTGGGGATGGTGGGAGGGGATATATTGGGGCTGGTGGGAGGGGATATATTGGGGATGGTGGGAGGGGATATATTGGGGATGGTGGGAGGGGATATATTGGGGCTGGTGGGAGGGAATATATTGGGGATGGTGGGAGGGTGGGAGGGGATATATTGGGGGAGGGTGAGAGGGGATATATTGGGGCTGATGGGAGGGGATATATTGGAGATGGTGGGAGGGGATATATTGGGGCTGGTGGGAGGGAATATATTGGGGGAGGGTGGGAGGGGATATATTGGGGAGGGTGGGAGGGAATATATTGGGGATGGTGGGAGGGGATATATTGGGGCTGGTGGGAGGGTGGGAGAGGATATATTGGTGAGGGTGGGAGGGAATATATTGGGGATGGTGGGAGGGTGGGAGGGGATATATTGGGGCTGGTGGGAGGGTGGGAGGGGATATATTGGTGAGGATGGGAGGGAATATATTGGGGATGGTGGGAGGGGATATATTGGGGGATGGTGGGAGGGGATATATTGGGGGATGGTGGGAGGGGATATATTGGGGCTGGTGGGAGGAGATATATTGGGGCTGGTGGGAGGGGATATATTGGGGGATGGTGGGAGGGGATATATTGGGGAGGGTGGGAGGGGATATATTGGGGGATGGTGGGAGGGGATATATTGGGGGAGGGTGGGAAGGAATATATTGGGGATGGTGGGAGTGGGCGGATTGGGGAGGGTGAGAGTAGGCAGACCAGGACAGGCAGGAGTTGGCAGGTGGTACAGATGAGAATGTTGTACTTGGTCTTCATTTTCCACGTGAAGCCCACTATAAGTAATGAAAAGCTGGCATCAGATGCAACAGTTATTTAGTAAGCTAGTGGGATGCTTGGCTTCTTTACAAGAGGTAAAGAATCTAAAAGCACAGAAGTGAAACTAGTTTACCGAGTGCTGGTCCTGGCTCAGTTTTAGTGTGCACCAGTTTAGGAGGATATACTGGCCTTGGGGAAATCCAAGAGAAAGCTAGATAAGCATATGAATGAGGAAGGAATAGAAGGATATGTTGATAGGGTGATATGAAGTAAATGGAATAGCTGGAGGCTTGTGTGGAGCTTAAACACCGGCTGAGACTGTTGGGCCGAATGGACTGTTTTGGTGCTGGGATTCAGTGTGTGGGATGTGAGCAGCCTACTTCATTTAGATTGGAAAATTACAGTGCAATCTGGGAGGGATTTATTTTTGTTCAGTTGCCCTTAGGATTCTAGTGGATATTTCCCAAAGTTCCCTCCTTCCTGTGGGTGGTCACCTGCCTCAGAACCTTCAATAAGGGAAAAAAGGGAATTAAGGGTTATGGGGAGTGGGCGGGTAAGTGGAGCTGAGTCCACGGCCAGATCAGCCATGATCTTGTTGAGTGGCGGAGCAGGCTCGAGGGGCTAGATGGCCTACTCCTGTTCCTAATTCTTATGTTCTTATGTTAACACAGGAATATCCCCAAATTACACACAGCCCATTGGAAGGAATGGCTTTGGCCAACTGGCCTGTTGATGTAGTTCCACATTGTCTTACGTCTTGAGTGCAGTATAAAAAAAGCAACTAACATTCATATCAGATCTTGCAGGACATCCCAAAGCCTTTCACGTACAATGAATTACTTTCAGGTGTGGTCGCTGCTGCTATGTGAGCAAGCCTGGCAGCCAATTTCCGCATAGCAACATCCCACCAACGGCAATGAGGTGACTGACCAGTCAGTCTGATTTTACTGGAGTTGATTGAAGAATGATCTGCCTGCCCTAGTGGGACAAGAAACCTGACTTGTAGAGATTCACCTCTGATAAGCGTGTTTGTTACCCAGTCAAGCAGTTGTTTCCCTGCAAGGCACAACTTTAACAATATAAGAAATAGGAGCAGGAGTAGGCCACTTGCCTACTCGAGCCTGCTCCGCCATTCAATAAGAACATGGCTGATCTGATGCAGCTTCACTTCCCTACTCGCTCCCCATAACCTTTTACTCCCGTATCACTCAAAAATCTGTCTATCTCCGCCTTAAATATATTCAATGAATCAGCCTCCACAGCTCTCTAGGACAGAGAATTCCATAGATTTACATCCCTCTGAGAGAAGAAATTCCTCCTCATCTCAGTTTTAAATGGCCGGCCCCTTATTCTGAGTCTATGTCCTCTAGTTTTAGTTTCCCCTATGAGTGGAAATACCCTCTCTGCATCCACCGTGTCTAGCCCCCTCATTACCTTCTATATTTTGATAAGATCACCTCTCATTCTTCTGAACTCCAATGAGTATAGGCCCAGATGGAGTATAATGTTGGAAAGTGTGAGGTCATGCACTTTGGCAGAATAAAATCAAAGAGTAAGTTATTATTTAAACGGAGAAAGATTGCAAAATGCTGCAGTACAGCAGGACCTGGGGGTACTTATGAATGAAACACAAAAGGATAGTATGCAGGTACAGCAAGTGATCAGGAAGGCCAATGGAATCTTGGCCTTTATTGCAAAGGGGTTGGAGTATAAAAGCAGGGAAGTTTTGCTACAGTTATACAGGGTGGCCACACCTGGAATACTGTGTGCAGTTTTCATATTTACAAAAGGATATACTTGCTTTGGAGGCAGTTCAGAGAAGGTTCACTAGGTTGATTCCAGAGATGAAGGGGTTGACTTATGAGGAAAGGTTGAGAAGGTTGAACTCATTGGAATTCAGAAGAATGAGAGGTGATCTTATCGAAATGTATAAGATTATGAGGGAGCTTCACAGGGTGGATGCAAAGAGAATGTTTCCACTGATGGGACAGACTAGAACCAGGGGGCATCATCTTAAAATAAAGGGCCGCTCATTTAAAACTGAGATGAGGATAAATTTATTTTCTCAAATCTGTGAAACTCGCTGCCTCAGAGAGCTGTGAAAGCTGGGACACTGAATAAATTTAAGACAGAAATTGATAAGGGGTTATGGGGAGTGGGTAGCAAAGTGGACCTGAGTCCATGATCAGATCAGCCAAGATCGTATTAAATGGCGGAGCAGGCTCGAGGGGCCGTATGGTCTACTCCTGCTCCTATTTCTTATGCTCTTATGTTCTTATGTAACCTACTCAATCTATCTTCATAAGTCAGCCCCCTCATCTCCGGCACCAACCTAGTGAAACTTCTCTGAACAGCCTCCAATGCAAGTAAATCCTTTCTTAAAGACGGAGACCAAAACTGTACGCAGTACTCTAGGTGTGGCCTCACCAATGCCCTGTACAGTTGCAGCAGGACCTCTCTGCTTTTATACTCAATCCCCCTTGCAATAAAGGGCAACATTCCATTTGCCTTCCTGATTACTTGCTGTACCTGCATACTCACTTTTTGTGTTTCATGCACAAGGATCCCCAGGTCTCCCTGTAGTGCAGCACTTTGCAATTTTTCTCCATTTCAATTATAATTTGCTTTTCTAGTTTTTCTGCCAAAGTGGATAACCTCACATTTTCCCACATTATACTCCATCTGCCAAATTTTTGCTCACTCACTTAGCCGTCTATATCCCTTTGCAGATTTTTTGTTTCCTCCTCACAACTTGCTTTCCTACCCATCTTTGTATCATCAGCAAACTTGTCAACATTACACTCGGTCCCTTCATCCAAATCATTAATATAAATTGTAAATGTAGTGTATGGAGAAAGAGTCAGACTGAACACTGTGAGCTCAAAGTAAAGTGTGACCTTAGTCTTTTATTGCAGGTCTCCAGAGTGCCTCTCCAACCTGTGAAGCCTTCTTAAATACCTGTGCTCCCAAAGGATTGTGGGATCCCTTGGGACTCCGGGGAATGAGTCCTCTGGTGGCTGTACAGAGTAAATACAAGTCCACATATATAACAACATTCCCCCGCAAAGTCAATAGTGTAACTATTTACAATGTGAGTCGATCTGGGGCCCTTCTTACCCTGGTTGATCGTCTCGATGTGAAAGCTGGTGTTGTTGAATCATTTGTTGGGCTCTCGCTGGGCTGCCTGGTGTGTTGGGCCCTGCAGGGCTGCTGTGGATGATGGATTCTGCTTCGTGGTCAACTGTGATGTCGGTTGCCATTGGTGTGTATGTTGGGGGATCAAAAAAGGTAGGGTTCAAGGTGGGTTGATCAGTGTAGTCCATGAATCTGAGTTTGATTTGGTCCAAGTGTTTCCGGTGAATGAGTCCATTTGAAAGTTTGACCCGAAACACCCTGCTCCCCTCTTTGGCCACGACAGTGCCGGGAAGCCACTTGGGATCTTGTCCATAATTCAATACAAATACAGGATCATTGACTTCAATCTCGCATGACACATTTGCGCTATCATGGTATGCACTTTGTTGAAGCCGCCTGCTCTCTACCTGTTCATGTAGATCAGGGTGAACTAACGCAAGCCTTGTCTTAAGTGCTCTTTTCATCAGCAGTTCAGCAGGTGGGATTCCAGTGAGTGAGTGGGGTCTCGTGCGTAGCTAAGCAGGACTCGGGATAGGCAACTCTGCAGTGAGCCTTCAGTTACCCTCTTCAAGCCTTGCTTGATGGTTTTCACTGCTCTCTCTGCCTGACCATTGGACGCTGGTTTAAACAGGGCAGATGTGACATGTTTGATCACGTTTTGGGTCACGAATTCTTTGAACTCAGCACTGGTAAAACATGGCCCGTTGTCGCTCACCAGAACATTGGGTAAGCCGTGAGTGGCAAACATGGCCCGCAGGCTTTCAGTAGTGGCAGCGGACGTGCTCGCCGACATTATCTCACATTCAATCCACTTGGAGTACGCGTCTACAACCACAAGGAACATTTTACCCAAGAACGGGACTGCATAGTCAACGTGCACCCTAGATACCCTGGATCACGGTTTGGGGGCCAAGACCATAAATTTAGCGGCGCCTCCCTGGGTACATTGCTTAACTGCGAGCATGTATTACATCTGTGAACACAGGACTCTAAGTCCGCATCAATACCAGGCCACCACACGTGGAATCTGGCTATCGCTTTCATCATTACAATGCCAGGGTGGGTACTGTGGAGGTCATTGATGAAGGTATCTCTGCCCTTCTTGGGGCCACTACTCAATTGCCCCACAGAAGGCAGTCTGCTTGTATAGACATTTCATCTTTGCGCTGCTGGAACGGCTTTATCTCTTTCTGCATTTCCACTGGGACACTGGACCAGCTCCCGTGAAGCACACAGCTTTTGACTAGAGATAATAAGGGGTCCTGGCGTGTCCAGGTTTTGATCTGCTGGGCAGTGACGGGTGATTGCTCACTCTCAAATGCTTCCATAACCAAGGCTAGATCTGCGGGCTGCACCATTTCCACCCCCGTGGTGGACAATGGCAGCCAACTGAGAGCATTGGCGCAGTTTTCTATGCCTGGCCTGTGGCGGATGGCATAGTTGTATGCGGACAACGTGAGCGCCCATCTCTGGATGCGGGCCAATGTGTTGATATTTATCCCTTTACTCTCAGAAAACAGGAATATAAGTGGCTTATGGTCAGTTTCCAATTCGAATTTTAGCCCAAACAGGTATTGATGCATTTTCTTTACCCCATAGACACACGCTAACGCTTCTTTTTCAATCATGCTGTCGGCTCTCTCAGCCTTAGACAGACTCCTGGATGCATAAGCAACCGGTTCCAGTTTCCCGAAATCATTAGCTTGCTGCAATTCACATAGCCGACGCCATATGACGACGCATCACATGCTAGTACAGAATGATTGCATGGATCATACAACACAAGCAATTTGTTTGAGCATAACAATTTTCTCGCTTTTACAAAGGCATTTTCTTGGCTTTTGCCCCAAACCATTCGCCCCCTTTCGTAGTAAGACATGTAGTGATTCTAGCAGGGTGCTGAGACCCGGTAAGAAGTTACTAAAGTAGTTCAAGAGTCCCAGAAACGACCGCAGCTCCGTCACGTTCTGTGGCCTCGGTGCGTTCTCGATTGCCTCCGGCTTCGCATTGGTGGGCCTGATGCCGTCCGCCGCAATCATCCTTCCCAGGAACTCCGCTTCAGGCACCAGGAAAACACACTTCGAGCATTTTAACCTGAGCCCAACGCGGTTGAGTCGAGGAAGAACCTCCTCCAGGTTCTGCAGATGCTCAACTGTGTTCCGACCTGTGACCAAGATGTCATTCTGGAAGACCACCGTCTGCGGGACCGACTTCAGTAAACTTTCCATGTTTCTCTGGAATATGGCCGCTGCTGATCGGATTCCAAACTCAACATCTATTATAAACAAAAAGACCTTTGTGCGTGTTGATGCAGGAAAGAGCCTTCGATGATTCCTCCAGTTCCTGCGTCATGTCGGCTGAAATCAGATCCAGCTTCGCGAACGTCTTTCCTCCCGCCAGCGTTGCAAAGAGGTCATCGGCTTTTGGTAGTAGATATTGGTCCTGCAGGAAGAAACATAGAAACATAGAAAATAGGTGCAGGAGTAGGCCATTCGGCCCTTCGAGCCTGCACCACCATTCACTGAGTTCATGGCTGAACATGCAACTTCAGTACCCCATTCCTGCTTTCTCGCCATATCCCTTGATGCCCCTAGTGGTAAGGATTACATCTAACTCCTTTTTGAATATATTTAGTGAATTGGCCTCAACAACTTTCTGTGGTAGAGAATTCCACAGGTTCACCACTCACTGGGTGAAGAAGTTTCTCCTCATCTCAGTTCTAAATGGCTTACCTCTTATCCTTAGACTGTGACCCCTGGTTCTGGACTTCCCCAACATTGGGAACATTCTTCCTGCATCTAACCTGTCTAAACCCGTCAGAATTTTAAACGTTTCTATGAGGTCCCCTCTCATTCTTCTGAACTCCAGTGAATACAAGCCCAGTTGATCCAGTCTTTCTTGATATGTCAGTCCCGCCATCCCAGGAATCAGTCTGGTGAACCTTCGCTGCACTCCCTCAATAGCAAGAATGTCCTTCCTCAAGTTAGGAGACCAAAACTGTACACAATACTCCACGTGTGGCCTCACCAAGGCCCTGTACAACTGTAGTAACACCTCCATGCCCCTGTACTCAAATCCCCTCGCTATGAAGGCCAACATGCCATTTGCTTTCTTAACCGCCTGCTGTACCTGCATGCCAACCTTCAATGACTGATGTACCATGACAACCAGCACCTCCCCTTTTCCTAATGTGTCACCATTCAGATAATAGTCTGTCTCTCTGTTTTTACCACCAAAGTGGATAACCTCACATTTATCCACATTATACTTCATCTGCCGTGCATTTGCCCACTCACCTAACCTATCCAAGACACTCCTCCTCGCAGCTCACACTGCCACCCAACTTAGTGTCATCCGCAAATTTGGAGATACTACATTTAATCCCCTTGTCTGAATCATTAATGTACAATGTAAACAGCTGGGGCCCCAGCACAGAACCTTGCGGTACCCCACTAGTCACTGCCTGCCATTCTGAAAAGTACCCATTTACTCCTACTCTTTGCTTCCTGTCTGCCAACCAGTTCTCAATCCACGTCAGCACACTACCCCCAATCCCATGCGCTTTAACTTTGCACATTAATCTCTTGTGTGGGACCTTGTCGAAAGCCTTCTGAAAGTCCAAATACACCACATCAACTGGTTCTCCCTTGTCCACTCTACTGGAAACATCCTCAAAAAATTCCAGAAGATTTGTCAAGCATTATTTCTCTTTCACAATACCATGTTGACTTGGACCTATCATGTCACCTCTTTCCAAATGCGCTGCTATGACATCCTTAATAATTGATTCCATCATTTTACCCACTACCGATGTCAGGCTGACCGGTCTATAATTCCCTGTTTTCTCTCTCCCTCCTTTTTTAAAAAGTGGGGTTACATTGGCTACCCTCCATTCCATAGGAACTGATCCAGAGTCTATGAAACGATTGATAGTTACTTTGTAATCGCCACAGATTCTGACGGTGCCGTCTCCCTTGAGGACTGGGACAATCGGACTGGCCCACTCGCTGAACTCGATCAGTGAGCTGATGCCCTCTCTTTGTAGCCGGTCTAGCTCGATCCCTACCCTTTCTCTCATCATGCACAGTACTGCTCTCACCTTGTGATGGATGGGTTTCGCCCTCGGAATTAGGTAGATCTCCACTTTTGCTCCTTGGAATTTCCCGATGCCTGGTTCGAACAGCGAAGGAAATTTGTTTAATACCTGGGCACACAAGGTGTTGTCAGCGGGCGATAGCGCTCGGATGTCATCCCAGTTCCAGCGTATCTTTCCCAGCCAGCTCCTGCCGAGCAGCGAGGGACCATCACCCGGTACTATCCAGAGTGGTAGCTTGTGCACCGCTCCATCATAGGAGACCTTTACGATAGGACTGCCGATTACAGGAATCAGGTCTTTTGTGTAAGTTCTTAGTTTCGTGCAAACTGGAGTTAAGACTGGCCTTGAGGCCTTGTTGCACCACAACCTATCGAAAGTCTTTTTGCCCATGATGGACTGGCTTGCGCCCATGTCCAGCTCTATTGACACTGGGAGTCCATTTCATTTAAATTTCAGCGTTATCAGAGATCAATTCGTGGTGAATGTGTGTACGCCATGTACCTCTGCCTCCTCTATCTGAGGCTCTGTTTCGTCTTGATCCTCCTCTGCATCCTGATGGTTTGCAGGTTTAACAGGCTTAGCAGCTCACTTGCACACTCGTTGGAGGTGTCCTACTGTTCCACAGCCCTTGCAAATGTATCCTTTGAATCGGCATGAATGGAAATGATGATCACCCCCGCAGCGCCAACAAGATGTTAATGGCCTTGCATTCATCACCCTTGATGTTGGACTCTGAGACATCTGCGGACATGTAGCTGCAGGTATGTGTGACCTGCCCTGCACATTACGATTCGAAAACAACATCACTTTGTTCACAGTACTTGTAGTAGCAGTTGTGCGCTGAGAGATTTGCTTAGTATTGTCACTGGTGGCAATGAATGCCTGGCTATCGCTATGGCCTTACTCAAGGTTGGGGTCTCTACAGTCAAAAGTTTGTGAAGTATGGTTTTGTTACCAATGCCAAGTACGAAAAAGTCTCTGAGCATGTGCTCCAAATGTCCTTCAAATTCACAATGTCCTGCAAGATGTCTTAGCTCGGCAACATAACTCGCCACTTCCTGGCCTTCAGATCTTTTGTAGGTGTTGAACCGGTACCTCGCCATCAGAACGCTTTCCTTCAGGTTCAAATGCTCTCAGACCAGTGTGCACAAATCGTTGTACGATTTCTCCATGGGTTTCGCTGGAGTGAGCAGATTCTTCATGAGGCCAGACGTTGGTGCCCCACAGACGGTGAGGAGGATCGCCCTTCGTTTGGCAGCGCTCTCTTCCCCATCTAGCTCATTGGCCACGAAGTATTGGTCGAGTCGCTCCACAAAAAGTTTCCCAATCATCTCCCTCTGAAAATTTCTCCAGGATGCCCACTGTTCTCTGCATCTTTGGGTTCGCTATCTGTATCTCGTTGCCAGTTGTAGTGTATGGAGAAAGGGTCAGACTGAACACTGTAAGCTCAAAGTAAAGTGTGACCTTAGTCTTTTATTGCAGGTCTCCAGAGTGCCTCTCCAACCTGTGAAGCCTCCTTAAATACCTGTGCTCCCAACGGATTATGGGATCCCTTGGGACTCCAGGGGATGAGCCCTCTGGTGGCTGTACAGAGTAAATACAAGTCCACATATATAACAGTAAATAGTTGAGGCCCCAGTACCGCTCCCTGCAGCACTCCACTAGTTACTGTTTGCCAACCAGAAAATGACCGATTTATCCCGATTCTCTGTTTTCTGTTAGTTAGCCAATCCTCTATCCATGCTAATATATTACCCCCAACCCCATGAACTTTTATCTTGTGCAGTAACCTTTTATGTGGCATCTTATCGAATGCCTTCTCGAAATCCAAATACACCACTGGTTCCCCCTTATCCACCCTGCTTGTTACATCCTCAAAGAACTCCAGCAAATTTGTCAAACATTGTTAACCTTTCATAAAACCATGCTGACTCTGCTTAATTGAATTATGTTTTTCCAAATGTCCCGCTACTGCTTCCTTAATAATGGACTCCAGCATTTTCCCAACGACAGATGTTAGGCTAACTGGTCTATATTTTCCTGCTTTATGTCTGCCTCCTTTTTTAAATAGGTGCGTTATATTTGCGGTTTTCCTATCCATTAGGACCGACCCAGAATCCAGGAAATGTTGGTAGATCACAATCAATGCATCCACTATCTCCGCAGCCACTTCTTTTAAAACCCTAGGATGCAAGCCATCAGGTCCAGGGGACTTGTCCGTCTTTAGTCCCATTATTTTACTGAGTGCTACTTCTTTAGTGATAGTGATTGTGTCCTCCATCCCTATAGCCCCTTGATTATCCCCTATTGGAATGTTTTTAGTGTCTTCTACCGTGAAGACCGATACAAAATATTTGTTCAACATCTCTGCCATTTCCCTGTTCTCCATTATTAATTCCTCAGTCTCATCCTCTAGGTTCGTAAGTAATTAGAAAATTATAGAAGTAAACCTTTATTCAGTATTCTATATTCAGTATGAACAATGAGGAAGGTTGGCCAATATCAGTGTAATGCAGTGGAACTGACTTGCAATTTCATAAACTTGCTGTCATCAGCATAATATTTGTAGGACAATCTTATTTATTATAAACCGTTCTCCTAACCAGAGTAATATCAACTTAAAAGCTGAAAGTGTGCTTCAGTAATAAAAAAATACATTTGAAATGTGCATACATTTCAAAGATTCCTTATATCATAATCAAAGTACAAATAGGCTCTTCTGTACCATGTAACAGAACCCAAGCCATGACAGACTCCTTCCCTTTGCTGCCTGCTGCCCTTTCAATTCCCTGTCCTCCCTGTCACCAGTCAAATCCGTGTCACCATTATTCGCCTGAATAAAGCTGCATAACTAACTTACAATGCAAAAATTTTTAACTATTATAATTTGAGGTTGGTAATTTACTGCATTATAAAAGGCGTCCAGATGGGTCAATTTGATTTACTGTACATGTATTATATAAAGGGCTAGTGAATTACTGCACTCTATGAAGGGCACTGATGTATCAATGATTTACTGTACTATATATATGGCCCTAATGGGTCGCTGATTTACAGCACTATAAAGTGGGTCCCAATGGGTCAGTGATTTACTGTACATGTATAAAGGGCCAGTGATTTACTGCACTATATAAAGGACCCTAATGAGTGAGTGGTTTACTGGACTATATAAGGGGTCCTGAAGGGTTAGCGTTTTACTGGACTATATAAAGGGCCCTTATCATAATGATACAGCCATTTGGTACATCGTGCCTGTGCCAGCTCTTTGGTAGAGCTTTTCAATTAATTCCACTCCCCTGCTCTTTCCCCATAGCCCTGTAATTATTCCCTTCAAGTATTTATCCAATGCTCTTTGGAATATTACTATTGAACCACGCTTTCAGGCAGTGCTTTCCAAATCACAACTCGTTGTGTAAAAAAATGTTTCCTCATGTCATCTTTGGTTCTTTTGCCAATCACCTTAAATCTATTGCTTCTGGTTACCGACCCTTCTGCCACTGAAAGCAGTTTCTCCTTATTTACGTTATCAAAACCATTCACGATTTTGAACATCTCTATCAAATCTCCCTTTAACCTTCTCTACTTGAAGGAGAACAACCCCAGCTGCTCCAGTCTCTCCACATAACCGAAGCCCCTCATCCCAGCTACCGTTCTAGTAAATCTCTTCTGCATCCTCACCAAGATCTTGACATTATTCCTAAAAATGTGGTGCCTAGAATTGAACAAATACTCCAGCTGATGTCTGACCAGTACTTTATAAAGGTTTAGCATAACCTCCTTGCATTTGTACTCTATTCCTCTATTGATAAAGCCAAGGATGTAATGAACAGGGTGGATAAAGGGGAACCAGTGGATGTGGTGTATTTGGACTTCCAGAAGGCATTTGACAAGGTGCCACACAAAAGGTTGCTGCACAAGATAAAAGTTCACGGGGTTGAGGTTAATATATCAGCATGGATAGAAGATTGGCTAACTAACAGAAAACAGAGAGTCGGAATAAATGGTTCATTTTCTGGTTGGCAACCAGTAACGAGTGGGGTGCCGCAGGGATCAGTGCTGAGACCCCAACTATTTACAATCTATATTAAGGACTTGGAAGAAGGGACTGAGTGTAACGTAGTCAAGTTTGCTGACGATACAAAGATGGGAGAAAAAGCAATGTGTGAGGAGGACATAAAAACGCTGCAAAAGAACATAGACAGGCTAAGTGAGTGGGCAAAAATTTGGCAGATGGAGTATAATGTTGGAAGGTGTGAGGTCATGCACTTTGGCAGAAAAAAAATCTAAGAGCAAGTTATTATTTAAATGGAGAAAGATTGCAAAGTGCTGCAGTACAGTGGGACCCGGGGGTACTTGTGCATGAAACACAGAAGGATAGTAAGCAGGTGATCAGGAAGGCCAATAGAATCTTTGCCTTTATTGCAAAGGGGATGGAGTATAAAAGCAGGGAAGTCTTGTTACAGCTGTACAGGTATTGGTGAGGCCACACCTGGAATACTGCTGCAGTTTTGGTTTCCATATTTACGAAGGGATGTGCTTGCTTTGGAGACAGTTCAGAGAAGGTTCACTAGGTTGATTCTGGGGATGAGGGGGTTGACTTATGAAGAAAGATTGAGTAGGTTGAACCTCTACTCAGTGGAATTCAGAAGAATGAGAGGTGATCTTATCGAAACATATACGATTATGAGGGGGCTTGACAAGGTGGATGCAGAAAGGATGTTTCCACTGATGGGGGAGACTAGAACTAGAGGGCATGATCTTAGAATATGGGGCTGCCCATTTAAAACTGAGATGAGGAGAATCTGTGGAATTCGCTGCCCCAGAGAGCTGGCGCATAGCCTACTTTTACAGGTGTAAGAGTTTTAAAACACACAAAAACATTGTAAAATAAAATTTTTAAAAACACGTTATTGTTAAAAACCCTGCCCACTACGGTAAGTTTATTTTAAACCATAATTAAAAAAACTTTTTTAAAAATCGGAAAAATATATATTTAATTTAAATTAATAGAAATATGTTGTGCATTTTTTCTATCTTTTATTATTGCATATTAGTGTTTTGGGGTCTGTTTCTCATTCATAATAATGGGAACTCCAACTTACAGAGTTCCTATTATTATGGATGAGAATAGACTATACCTGTTTGGCTGCCTAGAGCCATGTGACTCCAGCTCCCGGCCTGCGCACGGCCTGATGTGCATGCGCCGCGATGCGCAGTCAGGAGAAGTCTCAGGACCGGGATCTTGCATGGCCGCAGTAGCTGCGGGTAGATGCGCATCTTTTTTCTATAATCCATTCGAACTCCTGCAGGAAGGAAAAACCGGGATTTCTGGGCCATTGCCTCGCCTTGTTATTCCTACAAAAATGTGCTACTTCACACTTGTCTGTGTTGGATTTCATCTGCTATGTGTCTGCCCATTTCACCAGTCTATGTCCTGCTTAAGTCCTCCTCATTGTTCAGTACATTTCTGAGTTTTGTATCATCTGCAAACTTTAAAATTATACCCTATACCCAAGTCCAGGTCAATACTATATGTCAAAAAGATCAGTGGTCCTAATACCAACCTCTGGAAAACACTCCTGCATATTTCCCTCCAGTCTGAAAAACACCGTTCACCACTAGATTGATTCCTGGGCTGAGAAGGTTGTCCTATGAGGAGGGATTGAGTAGATTGGGCCCATACTCTCTGGAGTTTAGAAGGATGAGAGGATAGATGCTGGGAGGTTGATTCCCCTGGCTGGAGAGTCTAGAACAAGGGGGTATACTCTCAGGGTAAGGGGTCGGCCTTTTAAGACAGAGATGAGGAGGAATTTCTTCACTCAGAGGGTTGTGAATCTTTGGAATTCTCTTCCCCAGAAGGCTGTGGATGCTCAGTCATTGAGAATATTCAAGGCTGAGATAGATTTTTGGATGTTAGAGGAATCAAGGGATATGGGAATATGGCAGGAAAGTGGAGTTGAGGTCGAAGAGCAGCCATGATCTTATTGAATGGCGAAGCAGGCTCGAGGGGCCGTATGGCCTACTCCTGCTCCTAATTCTTATGTTTTTATGCTCTTATGTTCTCTTGGTTTTCTGTCCCTCAGCCAATTTTATATACATGTTCACATTGTCCATTTAATCCAATGGGTTTAATCCAATGGGTTTCAATTTTGCAAATAAGTCTATTGGGCTCAATTTTCCCTAAAGCCGTTTTTTGGCCAACTACACCAAAAAAAAAATCATCCAACTTTCCCTGTTTGAATTGTTGATTTTGGCACCATGTAGCCTGTCCTTTAGCTTTGGGGGTGGAGGCTAAGATCTGCGCCAAAAAGATCGGGTTGCCAGGGTAACAAGTGACACACTGTGGGCTGAGGCTGGAAAGTGAAATATACAACACATTCTGGCCCGCTCACAGCAACCTGCACAAGCATCTCGCACATTGCAGCAGTATTCCAGCATTAAATTATTAAAGTGTTTATGCCAAAAGTCTATCCCCCCGTTCCACCCATTCCCCTCCCAGTGCCCGGTTGCTGCTCCTAATCCTGGCCGAAAGGCCTCCCGGTGCCGGTGTCGGCCGCCACTGCTAGCCCTGGCTGAAAGGCCTCCCCCCTCCCCTCTCTCCTCCATCCCTCTCTCCTCTCCCCCCGCCCCCACCCCCACCCACCCCCTCTCTTCTCTCCCCCTCTCTCTCCCTCTCTGCTGTTGCTGTCCGGGCCGTGGAACTGCACCTGCTGCGCTGATTCTCTTACCTGCGCCAATTTTGTTAACTGCCCAGAAGGTTTTTTCAGAGTGGTCACATATGCCGTCCTCAGAAAAATTGGAGTAACTCGGAGCTGGTCAAACTTGCTTAAATGGCCAGAATTGGCGCGGGTGGCAGGTTACGACCCCAATGAGGTAAAAAAATCGTAGCCTAAAAAATTGCTACCTAAGTGAATTCTGCCAGCACAGAAACTTTGGAGAAACTTGGAGATTTGAATTTATGCCAAAAAAAATGGTGCATGCCAAAAGAAAACAGCCCAGATAATTGGGGAAAATTGAGCCCATGTGGTACTTTGTCAAACTATTTTTTAAAGTTCATATACAGAACATTAACTACATTACCCTCATCAGCCCTCTCCAAAGAACTCAAACAAGTTAGTCAAACATAATTTGCCTTTAACAAATCCATGCTGACTTTCAATTATTATCACACCAATAACCTGCTCACCAATGCCCAGTTTGGGTTCCACCAGGACCACTCGGCTCCAGACCTCATTACAGCCTTGGTCCAAACATGGACAAAAGAGCAGAATTCCAGAGGTGAGGTGAGAGTGACTGCCCTTGACATCAAGGCAACATTTGACTGAGTGTGGCATCAAGGAGCCCTAGTAAAACTGAAGGCAATGGGAATCGGGGGGAAACTCTCCAGTTGCTGGAGTCATAACTAGCGCAAAGGAAGATGGTTGTGGTGGTTGGAATCAATCATCACACCCCAGGACATCACTGCAGGAGTTCGTCAGGGCAGTGTCCTAGGCCCAATATCTTCAGCTGCTTCATCAATGACCTTCCCTCCATCATAAGGTCAGACATGGGGATGTTCGCTGATGACTGCGCAGAGTTCAGTGCCATTTGCAACTCCTATGAAAATGCCCGAATGCAGCAAGACCTGGACGACATTCTGGCTTGGGTTGATAAGTGGCAAGTAATATTCGCACCACACAAGTGCCAGGCAATGACTATCTCCAACAAGCGAGAGTCTAACCACCTCCCCTTGATATTCAATGGCAGTACCATCGCCCACTTGGGGGTCACCACTGACCAGAAACTTAACTGGACCAGCCACATAAATACTGTGGCTACAAGAGCAGGTCAAAGATTTGGTATTCTGCAGCGAGTGCCTCACCTCCTGACTCCCAAAGCCTTTCCACCATCTTCAAGGCACAAGTCAGCAGTGTGATGGCATACTCTCCACTTGCCTGGATGAGTACAGCTCCAACAACACTCAAGAAGTTCAACACCATCCAGGACAAAGCATCCCATTTGATTGGCAACCCATCAACCAGCTTAAACATTCACTCCCTCCACCACCGACGTACCGTGGCTGCAGTGTATACCATCTACAAGGTGCGCTGCTGCAACTCACCAAGGCTTCTTCGGCAGCACCTCCCAAACCCACAACCTCTACCACTTAGAAGGACAAGGGCAGCAGGCGCATGGGAAAACCACCAGCTCCAAGTTTTCCTCCAAGTCACACACCATCCTGACTTGGAAATATATCGGCCGTTCCTACAGCGCACTGGGTCAAAATCCTTCCCTAACAACACTGTGGGAGTACCTTCACCACAAGGACTGCATCGGTTCAAGAAAGCGGCTCACCACTACCTTCTCAAGGGCAGTTAGGCAATAAATGCTGCCTTTGCCAGTGATATCCGCATCCCAGAACGAATAAAAAAAAACATATTTTTCCAAATGCCAATTAATTTTGCCCAGGATTATTGTCTCTAAAAGTTTCCTCCCACCAACATTAGGCCAACTGGCCTATAGTTGCTGGGTTTATCCCTCTTCCCTTGTTTAAACAGGGCTGTAGCATTTGCAATCCTCCAGTCCTCTGGCACCACCCCCATATCCAATGAGGATTCAAAGGTTGTGGTCATAACCTTTGCAATTTCCACCCTTACTTCTCTCAGTAACCTAGGGTGCATCATCCAAACCGGGTGACTTTTTCACTCTGACGACAGCCAACCTATTAAGTATATCCTCTTTATCTAATTTTATCCTATCCAATATCGCTACTACCTCCTCCTTTACTGCTACATTGGCAGCATTCTGTTCTCTAGTGAAGACAGATGCAAAGTACTCATTTAGTACCTCAACTATGCCCTCTGCCTCCACAAGAATATCTCCTTTTTGGTCCCTAATCGTCCCCACCCTTCCCTGGACTACCCTTTTACTATTCATGTGTTTATAATCGACTTTTAGGTTCCCTTTTATGTTAGCTGTTAATCTATTCTCATGCTCTTCCTTTGCCCCTCTTATTCCCTTTTTTAGATCTCCTCTGTATTTTCTATATTCAGCTTGGTTCTCTACTGTACTAAAACTTTCCTATTGTCATAAGCCTGCTTTTTCTGTCTCATTTTAACCTCTATATTTTTAGTCATCCAGGGAGCTCTAGCTTTGGATGTCCTTCCTTTCCCCCTCATGGGATTGTGTCTACTCAGTACCCAAACCATCTCCACTTTGAAGACCTCCCATTGTGCAATTACTGTTTTGTCTACCAATCATTGATTCCAATCCAGCTGGGCCAGATCCCTTTTCAACTCACCGAAGTTAGGCCTCCTCCAGTTAAGTATTTTTACACTTGATTGTTTCTTGTCCTTTTCCATAACAATTCTAAACCTGATGATATTATGATCACTGTTCCCCATGTGCTCTCAAACTGTAACATGCTCCACTTGCCCACTTAATTCCCCAGAATTAGAGCCAGCTTTGCTTCCTTCCCTGTTGGGCTGGAAACACACTGATCAAGAAAGTTTTCTTGTACACTTTTCAAGAATTTCTTTGCCCTTTACACGGTTACTATCCCAGTTTATACAAAGAAAATTGAAGTCGATCATTATCACTACTCTCTACATCTTTCTGTAATTTGCATGCAAATTTGCTCTTCTATCTCCTTACCACTGTTTGGTGGCCTATAGTATACGCCCAGTAGTGTAATAGCTCCTCTGTTGTTCCTTAATTCTAACCAAATAGACTCTGTCTTTGATCCCTCAACTACATCATCCCTTTGCAGTGCTATATTGATCAACACTGCCACCCCCACGCCTCCTTTTTTCCCTTCACTATCTTTCCTGAATACCTTGTAACCAGGACTAATCAGGTCCTGTTCTCCATCACTAAAAGCTGTCCACTATTCTAAGATCATCCAGGAAGGCAAAAATAATACCCAGCTTCTCTTCTCCGCCACAAACTGTGTTATGAAACCACCTGCCTCTTCCTCGCTCGCCTTCAACAATAAATGTGAGGAGCTCAGGGACATTTTTGTTACAAAGATCGAGAACATCCATTCGGCTGCCTCTGCTACTTCCCTCCCTTCCCCATCCCACCGGGCCTAACGTCTCTCAGTTTACCCCTGCCCTAACCCTGACTTTGCATATTTCTCTAGTTTCTCTCCTATCTCCTCTCATGCCCTCTCGAAGCTTATTTTGTTGATGAGACCGACATCTCTTGACCCTATTGCTACTAAACTGCTGACCACCCTTCCCTCCCTGCCTCCCACGTTAGCTATATTGTTAATGGTTCTCTCCCCTCGGGTGTTGTCCCCCTCTCCTTCAAATCTGCTGCCATCACCCCTGTCCTCAAAAAAACAACCCTTGACCCCTCCATCCTTGCAAACTATCGCCCCATCTCCAACCTCGCTTTCCTCTCCAAAGTCCTTGACATGTTGTCGCCTCCCAAATCTGTGCACATCTTTCCCGGAACGTCATGTCTGAATCCCTTCAATCAGCTTTCCACCCCCACCACAGTACTGAAACTGCTCTTACCAAGGTCACAAATGATATCCTAATTAACTGTAACAAAGGCAATCTATCCTCCTCATCCTTCTTGACCTGTCTGCATCCTTTGACATGATTGACCACACAATTCTGCTTCAACACCTCTTCACCATCATCCAGCTGGGTGGGACTGCACCCGCCTGGTTCCATTCTTATCTATTTAATCGTAGCCAGAGAATCACCTGCAACAGCTTCTCTTACCTCAGGTCTCCCCCATGGATCTATCCTTGGCCTCCCTCCTATTTCTCATCAACACGTTGCTCCTCGATGGCATCACTTGAAAACACAGCATCAGTTTCCACATGTATGCTGACGACACCCAGCTCTACCTCTCCTCCGCCTATCTTGACGCTCCACTCTCTCTAAACAGTCAGGCTGCTTGCCAGACATCCAACACCACAAACTCCATTCCCTTGCCACCAATTCCATCCCTCTCCCTGGCAACTGTCTGAGGCTGACAATGTCTCTTTGGAACCTTAGTGTTATATTTCATCACGAGATGAGCTTCCTACATCATATCTGTGTCACCACTAAGACCGCCCATTTCCACCTCCATAACATCACTCGTCTCCACTCATGCCTCAGCTTATCTGCTGCTGAAACCCTCATCCATGCCTTTGTTACCTCTAGACTTGACTATTCCAATGTACTCCTGGCTGGCCTCCCATGTTCTACTCTCCATAAACTTGAGGTCATTAAAAATTCTGCTCCCCATGTCCTAACTGGCACCAAGTCCCGCTCACCCATCTCCCCTGTGCTCGCTGACCTATACTGGCTCCCAATTAAGCAACGCCGCAATTTAAAAATTTTCATCCTTGTTTTCAAATCCTACCATGGCCTCACCCCTCCCTATCTCTGTAATCTCCTCCCATGCTACAAACCACTGTCTGTCCCAGTCCTCTGTGCACCTTGTTTCTTCTCTTGAATGTTTTATCCTAGTGCCTATCCCCCTGCATGGGGGAAGAGTTTAGTATAAACCTTCCCCCACAGTACTAGTTAATCTTCACGTGAGGACATTGGTCCCAACTGTGTTGAGGTGCAAACCGTCTACTTTGAAGAGGTATAATCTGCCTCAGAACTGGTCCCAATGTCCCAGGAATCAGAAACCCTCCCTCCTGCACCATTTCTCCAGCCACACATTCACCTGTTTTATCCCACTATTCCTTGACTCACTAACGCGTGGCACAGGAAGTACTCCAGAGATTACTGCCTTGGAGGTCCTGTTTTTTAACTTCCTCCTGAGCTCCTGAAACACTGACAGCAGGACCTCAACCCTTTCCCTTCCTATATCATTGGTTTCCATATAGACCACAACTTCTGGCTGTCCCTGTCCCCCCACCCACTCCTCAAAATGTTCTCACCCTCTCAGCGCTGTGCTTTACCCTGGCTCCAGGGAGCCAGCACACCATTTGGGACTCATGTCGACAGTTGCAGAAGTACCTGTCTATCCCCCTGATTGTCGAATCCCCTATGACCACTGCATTTCTACACTTTGCTGTGCTCCCCCCCTCTGGGCAGTCATTTGCCCCACAGTGACGTGGATGTACTCTCGACTGCACTCTCTGTTATGTATGTAAACTTTACTAGTGTGTAAGACTTGCCACCAGGGGGCGCACCTGTGGGAGACCCAAGGGTCACCTGCACACCCTGGGCAAGCAGGTATGAAAGACAGTCTACCATGCTGCTTCCTCACTCTGGAGTTACATTAACGAGACCAAGGTTACAGTAGTTTGAGCTTACAGAAACAGTCTTGCGGAGTTATTCTGAACATAACACTCCCGAGGTGTTGTCACTCTCACTGGTATTCAGCGCTCTAAAGGGCCCAGATGAGTCAGTGATTTACTGGACTGTATAAAGAGCCCTAATGGGTGAGTGATTTAAGGTCCTATACAAGGGGCCCTTATGGATCAGTGGTTTACTGATGGGCTACTGACTGGACTAGGAGCCCTGATGGATGAAGGGCCATTCCCCATAACACAAAATAAGACTGAAAATTGGAGAGTATGAAACACATTGAGGTAACTCCAGTTCTGGTCATGCGATGCCAAGTCTGGATTTTAAAAGCCTGTAGATAGTGTTAGGAAGGGAAGGCCTTGGGGAGGTAAGGACCACCATTGCTTGTTGCTCCAGGGAATGAATATATTCGAGTCGAATCTGGTGAGATGTGTGATGGAGAAAGCGAGGCTGGAGACTAAAGCTGAGGGATGGATCACTTATATGATGTCAAGCTTTGGTGACAGTGTGCTGTCACTAACCTCCATTAGAGACAGTTAAGTGAAAGATTTTCTTCACTAGGTGAACACACATGATGTACAGCTAAAGAGACTGTTGATCATTAGTGATAAATGTGTGTTCATTTATATGATGTATTACATATCTTGGGCTGCCACACATCCATTACACAGACTTTAACAAGAACTCCACAAGCCATCAACTACTCTGATAGAATGAAATCTGAACATTTTCTAACTGCTCCCGACTACAAGGTATTCATGCAGTTCACTGAGAATACAGAGTTCATTTGCTCCTTTGTTCAGATAGTTGCAGCTGCTGCTCTCTTTGACTCCGATCCTGTACAAAGGAGATGTGACAGGAGGATGAGTATTGTCAACTGGGAAGCAGGTTGACTTTAGAGTTGATGCTTGCATGACATGAGACTGCGAACTGAACTGACACCACTGCACACTTGTGCAATGGAGATATGGGAGGCACATCGGGGTTTCATTGGACACCATTTCATTCAGTGTGTAAACTGACACGAACAGCCAATGATGTCAGCCATGGCTCAGTTGGCAGCACTCTTGCCTCAGAGTCAGAAGGTTGTGGGTTCATGTCCCACTCCAGAGACTTGGGCACACAATTTTAGCTGGCACTCCAGTGTAGCACTGCTTTGAGGTGCCGTCTTTCAGATAAGACTTTAAACCGAGGCCCCATCTGCCCTCTCAGGGGGACATAAAAGATCCCATGGTTCTCTTTTGAAGAAGAGCAGGGGACTTCTCCCCGGTGTCGCAGGATAGCTCAGATGAATACGTGGTTTGAGCAGTGGTGCAGTAGGGAGGGATTCAAATTCCTGGGGTATTAGAACCGGTTCTGGGGAAGGTGGGACCAGTGCAAACCGGATGTTCTGCACCTGGGCAGGACCGGAACCAATGTCCTAGGGGGAGTGTTTGCTAATGCTGTTGGGGAGGAGTTAGACTAATATGGCAGGGGGATGGGAACCAATGCAGGGAGATAGAGGGAAACAAAATGGAGACAGAAGCAAAAGACAGAAAGGAGATGAGTAAAAGTGGAGGGCAGAGAAACCCAAGGCAAAAAGTAAAAAGGGCCACTGTACAGCAGAATTCTAAAGGGTCAAAGTGTAATAAAAAGGCAAGCATGAAAGCTTGGTGCCTCAATGCGAGGAGTATTTGGAACCCAGGAGAGGGCTCTGAGCTAGTTAGAGTGGGTGAGAGCTCAGATGAACAGGACCCCAAGAAAGAATACAAAAGGCAGGAGGCAACAGAGCAGGGCAGCACTGGGGTAAGTGTAAACCACAAGGTGATAGGAAGGGACAATATGTATGAATATAAAGGGGCTGCAGGAGGGGTCAAAACTAAAAATCATGGTTTAAAAACTAGTATTAAAACACTCTACCTAAACACACGCAGCATTCGAAATAAAGTAAATGAGTTGACGGCACAAATCATTACAAATAGGTATGATTTGGTGGCCATTACAAAAACGTGCTTGCAGGGTGACCAAGACTGGGAATTAAACATACAGGGATATCTGACAATTCGGAAAGATAAACAAGAAGGGAAAGGAGGTGGGGTAGCTCTGTTAATAAAGGATGATCTCAGGGCAGTTGTGAGAGACGATATTGGCTCCAATGAACAAAATGTTGAATCATTGTGGGTGGAGATTAGAGATAGTAAGGGGAAAAAGTCACTGGTGGGTGTAGTTTATAGACCCCCAAATAATAACTTCCCGGTGGGGCGGACAATAATCAAGGGAATAATGGAGGCATGTGAAAAAGGAATGGCAGTAATCATGGGGGATTTTCACCTACATATCGATTGGTCAAATCAAATCACACGGGGTAGCCTTGAGGAGGAATTCATAGAATGCATACGAGATTGTTTCTTAGAACAGTATGTTACAGAACCTATAAGGGGGCAAGCTATCTTAGATCTGGTCCTGTGTAATGAGACAGGAATAATAAACGATCTCCGAGTAAAAGATCCTCTCGGAATGAGTGATCACAGTATGGTTGAATTTGTAATACAGATTGAGGGTGAGGAAGTAGTGTCTCAAACGAGCATACTATGCTTAAACAGAGGGGACTACAGTGGGATGAGGGCAGAGTTGGCTAAAGTAGACTGGAAACACAGACTAAACGGTGGCACAATTGAGGAACAGTGGAGGACTTTTAAGGAGCTCTTTCATAGTGCTCAACAAAAATATATTCTAGTGAAAAAGAAGGGCGGTAAGAGAAGGGATAACCAGTCGTGGATAAACAAGAAAATAAAGGAGAATATCAAATTAAAAACCAATGCGTATAAGGTGGCCAAGCTTAGTGGGAAACTAAAAGATTGGGAAAATTTTAAACGACAGCAAAGAATGACTAAGAAAGCAATAAAGAAAGGAAAGATAGATTACGAAAGTAAACTTGCGCAAAACATAAAAACAGATAGTAAAAGCTTTTACCGATATATAAAACGGAAAAGAGTGACTAAAGTAAATGTTGGTCCCTTAGAAGATCAGAAGGGGGGTTTAATAATGGGAAATGTGGAAATGGCTGAGACCTTAAACAATTATTTTTCTTCCGTCTTCACAGTGGAAGACACAAAAACCATGCCAAAAATTGCTGGTCACAGGAATGTGGGAAGGGAGGACCTTGAGACAATCACTATCACTAGGGGGGTAGTGCTGGACAGGCTAATGGGACTCAAGGTAGACAAGTCCCCTGGTCCTGATGAAATGCATCCCAGGGTATTAAAAGAGATGGCGGAAGTTAAAGCAAACGTATTCGTTAAAATCTACCAAAATTCTATGGACTGTGGGGAGGTTCCAGCGGATTGGAAAGCAGCTAATGTAACGCCTCTGTTTAAAAAAGGGGGCAGACAAAAGGCAGGTAACTATAGGCCGGTTAGTTTAACATCTGTAGTGGGGAAAATGCTTGAAGCTATCATTAAGGAAGAAATAGCGGGACATCTAGATAGGAATAGTGCAATCAAGCAGACGCAGCATGGATTCATGAAGGGGAAATCATGTTTAACTAATTTACTGGAATTCTTTGAGGATATAACGAGCATGGTGGATAGAGGTGTACCGATGGATGTGGTGTATTTAGATTTTCAAAAGGCATTCGATAAGGTGCCACACAAAAGGTTACTGCAGAAGATAAAGGTACGCGGAGTCAGAGGAAATGTATTTGCATGGATCGAGAATTGGCTGGCTAACAGAAAGCAGAGAGTTGGGATAAATGGGTCCTTTTCGGGTTGGAAATCGGTGGTTAGTGGTGTGCCACAGGGATCGATGCTGGGACCACAACTGTTTACAATATACATAGATGACCTGGAAGAGAGGACAGAGTGTAGTGTAACAAAATTTGCAGATGACACAAAGATTACTGAGAAAGCGGGTTGTGTCGAGGACACAGAGAGGCTGCAAAGAGATTTAGATAGGTTAAGCGAATGGGCTAAGGTTTGGCAGATGGAATACAATGTCGGAAAATGTGAGGTCATCCACCTTGGAAAAAAAAACAGTAAAAGGGGATATTATTTGAATGGGGAGAAATTACAACATGCTGAGGTGCAGAGGGACCTGGGGGTCCTTGTGCATGAATCCCAAAAAGTTAGTTTGCAGGTGCAGCAGGTAATCAGGAAGGCGAATGGAATGTTGGCCTTCATTGCGAGAGGGATGGAGTACAAAAGCAGGGAGGTCCTGATGCAACTGTACAGGGTATTGGTGAGGCCGCACCTAGAGTACTGTGTGCAGTTTTGGTCACCTTACTTAAGGAAGGATATACTAGGAGGGGGTACAGAGACGTTTCACTAGGCTGATTCCGGAGATGAGCGGGGTACCTTATGATGATAGATTGAGTAGACTGGGTCTTTACTCGTTGGAGTTCAGAAGGATGAGGGGTGATCTTTTAGAAACATTTAAAATAATGAAAGGGATAGACAAGATAGAGGCAGAGAGGTTGTTTCCACTGGTCAGGGAGACTAGAACTAGGGGGCACAACCTCAAAATACGGGGGGGCCAATTTAAAACCGAGTTGAGAAGGAATTTCTTCTCCCAGAGGGTTGTGAATCTGTGGATTTCTCTGCCCAAGGAAGCAGTTGAGGCTAGCTCATTGAATATATTCAAATCACAGATAGATAGATTTTTAACCAATAAGGGAATTAAGGGTTATGGGGAGCGGGCGGGTAAGTGGAGCTGAGTCCACGGCCAGATCAGCCACGATCTTGTTGAATGACGGAGCAGACTCGAGGGGCTAGTTGGCCTACTCCTGTTCCTAATTCTTATGTTCTTATGTCCTGGCCAATATATGTCCCTCAACATCGCTAAAACAGATTATCTGGTCATTATCGCATTATTGTTGTGGGAGCTTGCTGTGCGCAAATTGTCTGCCACATTTCCCACATTACAACGGTGACTGCACTTCAAAACAACTTAATTGGCTTTAAAGCAATTTGGGAAGTCATGAAAAGCGCTATATAAATGCAAGTCATTTTTTCTTTATGAATCGTTAAGTAGCTCCCTCGATTGTTCGAAGACTTTATCCAGTGAATAGCTGAGCTATACAGATCAGGAAGGTCCTAAGTTCAAATCCTATTTGCTGCTGAGCTAGCTGATCTCACCTATTACAATTGGTCTTGAGCTAGGGGCAGGGTAAATCTTATTTCTGAGCAGTACCCAAAGACCCTACTGCAAATACACCTTGGACAAGCAAATAGTATAGATGCATTTAAGGGGAGGCTAGACAAGCACATGAGGGGGAAGGGAATAGAGGGTTATGCTGATAAATTTAGACGAAGAAAGATGGGAGGAGACTCGAATGGAGCATAAACGCCAGCATGGACTGGTTGGGCTGAGTGGCCTGTTTCAGTGTCGTATATCCTATGTAATCCTAAGTCAGGACATGGTCTGGCTCATACTGTGATGCCTCTCACCCCCGACCAGATGAGTAGCCGGCTGACACTCAAAGCCAAGGCTCACACAATAATGGCCACTTGGACCAGCGTAAAAAAAGAGTAAAAGAACTTGCCTTTATACAGCACCTTTCATGACCTCCATGTCTCAAAGCATCCCAAAAAAGCAATGACTCATGTCCTAGGGTGGCACCCCATGCAAGATAGTGAGAACTTTGCACTACATCTAGGCAGGAGAGGAGAGTGAGAGGGACAGGTAACTGAATTGACGGCCTCAATGAAGTCTATGAGCTCACAGCATTTGCTGTACGAGGAGTGTAATGGAAGAAAGGGGAACTTGTCTCTCCTGTACCAGCTCAGGAATCCCAACAGCATTAGTCACTCAATAGCAAGCTCATGCCATATACCACTGTAGGTTTAAAATTAGTGATAACTTGTTGGGTCCGTTGAGCTTTCTGTGATTGAGAAGTTGATAAGTATAGTGTTTACTTCCTGAGGAACAGCATGGCTCAGAAACTTGGAGGACACCGTCTGTTTTAGACCTGTGACATCCTTTTGTGAACACCAAGCCCTCTGGGGAAATCAGCATTTTCTACTTTCTTACCGAGCCACCATGGGCAAGTTTCATGCAGTCCAGAGCTGGATTATAGAACTTTGGTCAGGTATAATTGCTAAATGCCTATTTTCTTACTTGAGAAGTTTAAAAGGAGCATTTTTACAAGTGTGTTGCGATTGGCCACTTTCTGTTGTCCCTACTATTCATGCTTCATGACACCGACTGCAGGAAAATGCGACACAGCTGCCATTTTGACTGGTGGCCATGAAACACTACAGGAAAAAATTTGGGCCCCAGAATTCAAGCCCAGAAGTGCAGTAGAGATGAACTCCACCTGTCACTCAGTTCCAGCGTTGACCCTGGGGACGGGCGTCATTGAGATAAAGGGTTTGGGCGCCCACACCATTGACAAAGCTTCCAACAGGTGTCCTACATAATCCAACACAGCACCTTGCTCGTCCATGGAGGAAGGGAAGGTCATTGCATCCGAAGATAGAAGAAAAAGAAAGAAAGACTTGCATTTATATAGTGCTTTTTTTGACTACCAGACATCCCAAAGATCCTTACAGCCAACGAAGTACTTTTTTGAGTATATTCACTATTGTAATGTGGGAAACGTTGCAGTCAATTTGCACACAGCAAGCTCCCACAAACAGCAATGTGATAATGACCAGATAATCTGTTTAAGTGATGTTGATTGAGGGATAAATATTGTCCAGGACACCGGGGATAACTCCCCTGCTCTTCTTCGAAATAGTGCAATGGGGTCTTTTATGTCCACCTGAGAGAGCAGACGGGGCTTTGAGTTAACATCTCAGCCGAAAGACAGCACCTCCGATACGCCCTTAGCACTGCACTGGGGTGCCAGCTTAGATTTTTGTTCTGAGGGCCCTGGATTGGGATTTGAAGCCACAACCTTCTGACTCAGCGTGCGACCCACTGACTGACAATAAGAATAAATATCAACTTTTTTTTTCCAAGTGGCCCCTGATGGTAGTTTCCAGCCACTTGCTTGCCCCCACCCCCCCAAAAAATAGCACCAAATCCTGCTGTTAGTGGAGTGTGGGCCCTACTCCCACCAGGCGCGTATCCTAGCGACACAAGTACACCCGGATCATGCTGCCATGCTTTTCATAGTGGGCAGGGCTTCTGGAAGGTGACATCATCCTGTCAGTCTCATCTATTCTCCTGATGTCAGTGTGAGATGGTGGATACAAGAAATGCTGGCCCGATCTTACTGCAACTTTCACCAGCCATTGGGAGGTGAGAGTGTGTGCATGTCCTGTGAGAGTTGGATAAGAGAGTGATTTTGTGAATGGATTGGGAGCTGGATGGGGTGGACTGAAAGGGTTGCAGTGCCTTTGTGAATTGGTGCAGTGGGATTTGGATGCACAGTCCAATGGCTGCTGTTAATGAAATACGTCTTTGCACCCTGAATCCTGGCACCCAAGCTCCCCTTGCTCACTTCCCCTCCCCTGTTGCAGGGTGTCCTGTGCTCCTCCTCCTACACCGGAAGGTCATCCAATTCACAACAATTGGCAACCCTTTGCTGCTTGCTGGTACCGAGTGCTATTGCTCTGGCACTTCTGGTACATTGTGAGAGACTGACCGAGAATGCCAGAAAATGGCACAGATGAGCTGGCCTGGTGTTATCCGATAAGTGCATCTCATTATGCTCAGGCATCCCAGCACTGCAAGCCCTTGTAGTGCTGTATGTGGGTCACATTACCCATGATAGCTCTACACATTACTCACCACAGCTCACTAATTGAATGACAGTAAAACAACTGAGCAGCGCACCTGTGAAGATCCCTCTCCAACAGGCAATTGAGGGAGACGGGCTGAAACAGGCCCCGAAACAGGAATTGAATTGGTTTCCCCTTTATCTGTTAACAACATCACTTTTGACTTAATAATGAAGCTCTCCTGAATTAAGCAAAGAAAGAATCACCACCAGGCAGTTTAGCACAGGTACACAGAGGAGACAGAAAGCTGTCCAGATCCTGCAGTAGTTCTCTTGCTCACGCTGGTGAAAATACTTCACTGGCAAAATTTCTGGCAAGTAGGTTACTAGCAGATAATTCTTTCTGGTCTGGTGTATCTTAAAAGATATTTTAATTCTCTACGTATTGAACTTGGTCTTAACCGGCCCTATGTTCAGAAAAGTCTTGGATTTATATAGCGCCTTTCATGACCAACGGACATCTCATAAGAATATAAGAACATAAGAAATAGAAGCAGGAGTAGGCCATATGGCACCTCGAGCCTGCTCTGCCATTTAATACGATCTTGGCTGATCCAATCATGGACTCAGCTCCACTTCCCTGCCCGCTCCCTGTAACCCCTTATCCCCTGTCTATTTCTGTCTTAAATTTATTCAATGTCCTGCTTCCACAGCTCTCTGGGGCAGTGAATTCCACAGATTTACAACCTTCTGGGAGAAGAAATTTCTCCTCATCTCTGTTTTAAATGGGCGGCCCCTTATTCTAAGATCATGCCCCCTAGTTCGAGTCTCCCCCACCAGTGGAAACATCCTCTCTGCATCCACCTTGTCAAGCCCCCTCATAATCTTATACGTTTTGATAAGATCACCTCTCATTCTTCTGAATTCCAATGAGTAGAGATCCAACCTACTCAACCTTGCCTCATAAGTCAACCCCCTCATCTCCGGAATCAACCTAGTGAACCTTCTCTGAACTACCTCCAAAGCAAGTATATCCTTTCGTAAGAATGGAAACCAAAACTGCACGCAGTATTCCAGGTGTGGCCTCACCAATATCCTGTATAACTGTAGCAAGACTTCCCTGCTTTTATACTCCATCCCCTTTGCAATAAAGGCCAAGATTCCATTGGCCTTCCTGATCACTTGCTGTACCTGCATACTAACCTCTTGTGTTTCATGCACAAGTACCCCCAGGTCCTGCTGTACAGCAGCACTTTGCAATCTTTCTCCACTTAAATAATAACTTGCTCTTTGATTTTTTTCTGCCAAAGTGCATGACCTCACACTTTCCAACATTATACTCCATCTGTCAAATTTTTGCCCACTCACTTAGCCTGTCTATGTCCTTTTGCAGATTTTTTGTGTCCTCCCATCTTTGTATCGTCAGAAAACTTGGCTATGTTACACTCAGTCCCTTCTTCCAAGTCGTTAATATAGATTGTAAATAGTTGGGGTCCCAGCATTGATCCCTGCGGCACCCCACTAGTTAAAGATTGTCAACCAGAGAATGAACCATTTATCCCGACTTTCCGTTTTCTGTTAGTTCGTCAATCCTCTATCCTTGCTAATATATTACCCCCAACCCCGTGAACTTTTATCTTGTGCAGTAACCTTTTATGTGGCACCTTGTCAAATGCCTTCTGGAAACTGCTTTACAACCATAGAAGTGTAGTCACTGTTGTAATGTGGGAAATGCGCCGGCCAATGTGCACACAAGCAAGCTTTCACAAACAGCAATGTGATAATGACCAAATAATCTGTTTTCTTTTGTTATGTTGATTGAGGGATAAATATTGGCCAGGACACCGGGATAACTCCACTGCTCTTCTTTGAAATAGTGCCATGGGATCTTTTACGTTCACTTGAGAGGACAGATGGGGCCTCGGTTTAATTTCGCATCCATACGACAGCACCTGCGGCTGTGCAGAACTCCCTCGGCACTGCACTGGAGTGTCAGCCTAGATTTTTTGTGCTCAAGTCCCTGGAGTGGGACTTGAACCCACAACTTTCTGACTTAGGTGAAAGTGTTACCCACTGAGCCATGGCTGGCACTGTAAGAAGCAGCGTGACATCAAGCTGTCCCAATTCAATGTAGAATTCAGGAACGATTGTTCAATTTTCCAATCAACCTGAATTGCAATCAAAAAAAATGAGATGTTTAACTAAATCACTAATTTAGGGTTAAACCACTCATATAAGTTTTAAGTAATCACTAGTTTGGGATTTCAATCCATGATTAATAAGAGTTTTAATTGGTTTTGTGACTTTAATTCATCACAATTTAGGGCTTAAGTTCAGCGCAGGTTCATTTTAGTTTAAATTTCTCTTTGGAGATGTAATTGAAGAGCCTGTAAGTTGACATTTAGATTTCACCTTTAAGATACGCTGCAGGTATTGATTGCTCTAAACGTAACTAGCTACTGGTACAGCAAAGCAGTGTAGTATTGTGGAAATCTCTCGACTCTGCTCACTAATCACCTGCCTGAGTAATCCGTCTCTTTCTTGCTAGATCCCTGGAGCTGGATATAATTGAATTACCTGCGCTCTCAGCCACGAGCTGAAATGCTAAATACTTTAAGTATCGCTACTTCACAAAAAATCCAATATCTAGCTTCCAAGGCAAACTTACCCATATTTCACTGGTTCAAGTGTATTCATCTATTTCTGATCTGCGTGCTGGCCTCCCCCAGCTAACTCCGTGTGTTGCTGCTAACTTTGCTTTTGACCCTTGATGTAGATTAACACAACTCAGTTTCTCTTTAATTTTTATGATTTTTTGGCAAATGTTCATTTCCCCAAACATGAACGACGAAGCTATAAAAATTGGGCATGGAGTCTGTACAATACAACTGTCATCGATCTGACCGAGGCTGCAAACCGGTGAAAATTACACAAATATTGGGCTGGGTTGGATGTTTTTCAAATGATTCTTATTGTCAAAGACAGAGAGACAGAATGCTGGAGGTTGGGGTGAAATAAACATCGTGTTTAACAATTAAAGTCACGCTACTCCTTTTCCTAAGTTCCTGTGAACTGCATTTTGATAATATTAATAGATTGACGCTTAATGAATCTGTATGACATTCCTTCAGCTGCCATTTTAGCAGAGGTATTAATCCATTTTAAATCAAGCAGTTATTGTCTGTGTTAAAATAACGCACCAAGCATTTTCACATAAATATGTTAAGTGTTTGTCCACTGATATCACCAGCAGTCATTTCTAGCCTTAAAACCTTTGATGCAAGTAGTCACAACTGTACTTATAAGTACCTAAAAATGATTGTTTGTGACATTAATGGATGAATGTTTTATGCACTCGTATGACTTTCCTCTGATGTTTTAGCATAGCGTCGAACAGTGGACAATTGTGGGGTCTTAGGCCTAGAAATTGGCCTCCTTGGCACCTCCCGTTATCACCTCTGGGGGGCGATAATGGGGCACTAAGCACTTACCGACTGGGCGCGGCGAGAAGATGGACTCCCGCTGCATTCAGCGGGAGGTTTGCGGCAACACGACAGCGTTGCGCCCCGATCACCTTCGCCTGCAGATTGTGATGTCACTGCCATGTACATCGTCCCAGTAGCATCCTGGATCCTGAACTTCGGTTCCACCCCCTGCAGCATCGCCGGGTGAAAACACCGGCAGCGGCAAGGAGGTGTTCATCGGGAGGCCGGGCGCTTCAGGGGTGATGCTTAAAGGCAAGGTTGCCGAGGTAGGTGAAAACATTTTTAAAATGATCCTTCTCTTTTTTTCCCCCTTTGTCTTTGCTCCCGATCGATCAGCCCATGCTGCAGTGCATCCCGCTGATCGAGCCAGATCGCGGCACTCGTTGGGGACCACGTCGGTTTTTGCCTTGCAGAGCCTGCAGCAATCGCCTTTCCCTTTAAGGGAGGGAAGGAGCCTTCCAGCCCGGGAGCACTGCACGGCCCAATGTGCAGCGCTGCTCACCTATTGCCCCGGCTGCTGCCTCTTGCGCTTGATTTAGCGATCCACTTCCTTCCTGGAGCACAAACACCGCATTTTTTTTTTAAGTTATAAGTCATTCGTGCCTGGCGCAAATGTTTTCAACTTATAAATTTAGCGCCCCTAACTGGGGTGCTCCCGAATTTCTCTCCCTTAGAATCTTGTCTTTGTGACTGCCTGTAAATGTTCTCCAATATGAAGCCATCTATGGCTGCTCTTGAATTATGGAGCACCAAGCTTCTATACCAGCAATGGTAGTATCCATGAGAGGCACTCCTGTGCCAATGGCCTGTGTAACTGAGAGCTCCAATGAAGTTGCCTCAGGAGTCTCTGCTAGATCAATGACAGATTGCATTACAGACAACTGCAAGAAAGAAAAATACTTTCATCAATGTGACATCTCAGGACATTCTGAAATGCCTCACAAGCTATGAATTACTTTTGAAGTAGAAACACAGGAGTTGCAAACTCATTGCTGTGCCTTGCCGCAACAAAGGTGGCTTAACTATATTGGACATTGATGTTCTAAACTAACTGGTTTCCTTACAGTGATTCATTGTTTTGCCATAGGGAAATGCACCTTTTAAATCTGGAACATACTTCCCTCCTCACACCCTAATCAATTCCAGATATCAAGCATGAACTGATGTCCTTTGTGCCCAGCATTGCTTAGGATGCGAATTACATTGTATGGCATTATTCCCACATTTTGACTCCGCCTGCCTGTTTTATGTGCAGGTGAATTATGCGCTTGTCCTTTTATGGGTTGGAAAAAAGGTAGGAATTCAGAGTAATTGGGCCCCCTCCCAAATTCTACCACCTCCGGGAGGAGATGGTGTTTTCATGCCCCAAGTTACAAGGAAATTAAGGGCTGAAGCTTTGACAGACAAACTGTGGATGAACCCAACCCTGTCTCAACCCAATTTCCATACACTTGCACTTCTCAGGGCTCAGTGGGTAGGGGTCAGGAGCACAAAAACATGGCTGGTTTCCCTCCCACCAACCCAGATGCACAGAGGCCAAGCTGACACTGGCACTGGTGCCACTGCGCAATCAAATTGGCACTGAACCGACTTTACTAATCAATTGTAATGATAATTGTAGGGGAGTGTATATGGCGAGAAATTGAACTTGGGACCTTCTGGTCTACGTGGCTAAGTACTACACATCGGCCATGGGGGGAACTTTGGGCTGGAAATGAGGTTGACGGTTTTTTGAGGCATAAATGTTGGACGGTGGATAAATTTAGCGCCGGGAAATGGTTTGCGTCAGCAGCCAAAAAATTCAGCAGCTGGGCCCTGACAGTGGAGTGGAGCGCAAAAGGAAGCGTCCCACACTTCTCTTAGGGCGCTAGGCCAGGTGAGCAACTGAAGATCTCAAGCTAAAGAGCTGGCTTCGTAGCGCCCTAAGGGAGGCTTCCTTGCAACAAACAAAATCGGAACAAGAAACACAAAAAACATTCCCTGTACATTACTCACCCCAAATAAAAGTTAAATCGCAAAATGACATTTACCTCAGGCGGTCATTGCCACCGGGACAGCTCTGCACGCCAGCTTTCTCTGGCGGGGTCACTGCGGGGCGCTACTTGTTCAGCACAAAACAAGTTTTGAAAGCGGGTCGATACCGGGGGCGTGGCACACGGTGCAACATCTCGGGTTGTACTCCTCTGTGCCACCGGTTCCGGCACACTGAAATTGTCGAGCGGCGTGAATGCCGGCGCCTGCGGCTGCCAAATCTTTAGCGCCCCTGTTCCGACCCTTGCCAGGGACTGTAACCCAGCACATTTCAAGCCCGTTAACTTTTAGAGGTGCTGTTCGCTCAGTCCTCATTCTTGGTCTCCCTGGGGCACGAGCCCTCGCCAACGAAAAGCGGAATCAGGAGGGCAAACTCTTTACAAGCCTTCTCCAATGCCACTTTAAAACTGAAAATGTCCACCTCCCACAGTGGCCTGGCAGAGATTGGGAATTCCAAGTAGGATTGTGGGGAGGGTTTTATGCCACACTACTCAGTGACTCATGCAGGACAGTCTGAGATACTGCGATATCACTCCACCCAATAACGTCATTATTTTTCTGAGTTATTCTTCCGTGTCCCTCTCTCTTTATGTTTGCCTTTCCCCACACATCCATCACATGCGGGTATGTGACAGAACTATTCCTACGCCCATATGGCTGGGAAATTCAAGAAAAGCCTGTGTGACACCCAATCCTTCTCTCTCATCCCACCTCTAATCTTTTTCCGACCACCTGAACATTATTTTAACCTTTCTTATCTACTTCTTGTCAATTTTATTGATGCTACTATGGCCATTGCTCCTCTGAACTTTCCTTCTTTGTTCCTCCGAAGCCAATAGATACCATGTTCTACATACCTTGCTCCCTGCACCTTCTCTGTTGAAATCAACACACACTACCTTCCAGTTTAATTAATTCTTTCCCAGCGTACTTATAATGGTGGGACTCCTTACCTCCCACAATCCTCTCCTCCTACAACCCACAGCCTTTAAATATTTGCATCACCTAATTTTTTATTGACCTTATCTTCTATCGTGTCTGTTATGTCTATAATGCACTTATGAGGCAATGTGTTGTACTCAAACTGTAGTGACCTTGGTCCTTTATTTGTAACTCCAGAATGAGGCACAAGCATGGTGGGCAGCCTTTTATACTGGGCCCTGCACACCTATGCAGGTGAACCTCAGGTCTCCTACCACAGTGCCCTCTGGTGGATAGCCTCTGCCACAGGAGCAGGAAACCCCGGTCTCCATCAGTTGCATCCTCTAGTGGTGCCAGCATAATATATACACAATGTAAACCTTATTGATAGTACATCAGGGAACAAGTCTCCATCTTATGCAACAAAACAGTGACGACACAGAGAGTATATCTATAGTCTGCATATATAAAATTGTCAGCCGTGGCTCTGCAGGTAGTACACTCGCCTCTCAGTCAGAAGGGGGTATATAAAAAAAAATCTCAGCTGACACTCCACTGCAGCGCTGACAGAGCGCTGCACTGTCGGAGGTGCCATCTTTCAGATGAGATATTAAACCAAGGCCCTCTCAGGTGGATATAAAAGATCCCATGGCACTGTTTCAAAGAAGAGCAGGTGAGTTATCCCCGGTGTACTGGCCAATATTTGTCCCTCAACCAATATCGTTAAAACAGATTATCTGGTCATTATCACATTGCTGTTGGGGAGAAGTTAAACTAATATTGCAGGGGGATGGGAACCAATACAGGGAGACAGAGGGAAACAAAAAGGAGACAAAAGCAAAAGACAGAAAGGAGATGAGGAAAAGTGGAGGGCAGAGAAACCCAAGGCAAAGAACAAAAAGGGCCACTGTACAGCAAAATTCTAAAAGGACAAAGGGTGTTAAAAAAACAAGCCTGAAGGCTTTGTGTCTTAATGCAAGGAGTATCCATAATAAGATGGATGAATTAACTGTGCAAATAGATGTTAACAAATATGATGTGATTGGGATTACAGAGACGTGGCTCCAGGATGATCAGGGCTAGGAACTCAACATCCAGGAGTATTCAACATTCAGGAAGGATAGAATAAAAGGAAAAGGAGGTGGGGTAGCATTGCTGGTTAAGGAGGAGATTAATGCAATAGTTAGGAAGGACATTAGCTTGGATGATGTGGAATCTATATGGGTAGAGCTGCAGAACACCAAAGGGCAAAAAACGTTAGTGGGAGTTGTGTACAGACCTCTAAAAATTGGTCGTGATGTTGGGGAGGGCATCAAACAGGAAATTAGGGGTGCATGCAATAAGGGTGCAGCAGTTATAATGGGTGACTTTAATATGCACATAGATTGGGCTAACCAAATTGGAAGCAATACGGTGGAGGAGGATTTCCTGGAGTGCATAAGGGATGGTTTTCTAGACCAATATGTCGAGGAACCAACTAGGGGGGAGGCCATCTTAGACTGGGTGTTGTGTAATGAGAGAGGATTAATTAGCAATCTCGTTGTGCGAGGCCCCTTGGGGAAGATTGACCATAATATGGTGGAATTCTGCATTAGGATGGAGAATGAAACAGTTAATTCAGAGACCATGGTCCAGAACTTAAAGAAAGGTAACTTTGAAGGTATGAGGCGTGAATTGGCTAGGATAGATTGGCGAATGATACTTAAGGGGTTGACTGTGGATGGGCAATGGCAGACATTTAGAGACCGCATGGATGAACTACAACAATTGTACATTCCTGTCTGGCGTAAAAATAAAAAAGGGAAGGTGGCTCAACCGTGGCTATCAAGGGAAATCAGGGATAGTATTAAAGCCAAGGAAGTGGCATACAAATTGGCCAGAAATAGCAGCGAATCCGGGGACTGGGAGAAATTTAGAACTCAGCAGAGGAGGACAAAGGGTTTGATTAGGGCAGGGAAAATAGAGTACAAGAAGAAGCTTGCAGGGAACATTAACTCGGATTGCAAAAGTTTCTATAGATATGTCAAGAGAAAAAGGTTAGTAAAGACAAACGTAGGTCCCCTGCAGTCAGAATCAGGGGAAGTCATAACGGGGAACAAAGAAATGGCGGACCAAGTACTTTGGTTCAGTATTCACTAAGGAGGACACAAACAACCTTCCGGATATAAAAGGGGTCAGAGGGTCTAGTAAGGAGGAGGAACTGAGGGAAATCCTTATTAGTCGGGAAATTGTGTTGGGGAAATTAATGGGATTGAAGGCCGATAAATCCCCAGGGCCTGATGGACTGCATCCCAGAGTACTTAAGGAGGTGGCCTTGGAAATAGAAGATGCATTGATAGTCATTTTCCAACATTCCATTGATTCTGGATCAGTTCCTATCGAGTGGAGGGTAGCCAATGTAACCCCACTTTTTTAAAAAGGAGGGAGAGAGAAAACAGGGAATTTTCGACTGGTCAGCCTGACATTGGTAGTGCGTAAAATGATGGAATCAATTATTAAGGATGTCATAGCAGCGCATTTGGAAAGAGGTGACATGATAGGTCCAAGTCAGCATGGATTTGTGAAAGGGAAATCATGCTTGACAAATCTTCTGGAATTTTTTGAGGATGTTTCCAGTAGAGTGGACAAGGGACAACCAGTTGATATGGTATATTTGGACTTTCAGAAGGCTTTCGACAAGGTCCCACACAAGAGATTAATGTGCAAAGTTAAAGCACATGGGATTGGGGGTAGTGTGCTGACATGGATTGAGAACTGGTTGTCAGACAGGAAGCAAAGAGTAGGAGTAAATGGGGACTTTTCAGAATGGCAGGCAGTGACTAGTGGGGTACTGCAAGGTTCTGTGCTGGGGCCCCAGCTGTTTACACTTTACATTAATGATTTAGACGAGGGGATTAAATGTAGTGTCTCCAAATTTGCGGATGACACTAAGTTGGGTGGCAGTGTGAGCTGCGAGGAGGATGCTATGAGGCTGCAGAGCGACTTGGATATGTTAGCTGAGTGGGAAAATGCATGGCAGATGAAGTATAATGTGGATAAATGTGAGGTTATCCACTTTGGTGGTAAAAACAGAGAGACAGACTGAATGGTGACAGATTAGGAAAAGGGGAGGTGCAACGAGACCTGGGTGTCATGGTACATCAGTCATTGAAGGTTGGCATGCAGGTACAGCAGGCGGGTAAGAAAGCAAATGGCATGTTGGCCTTCATAGCGAGGGGATTTGAGTAAAGGGGCAGGGAGGTGTTGCTACAGTTGTACAGGGCCTTGGTGAAGCCACACCTGGAGTATTGTGTACAGTTTTGGTCTCCTAACCCGAGGAAGGACATTCTTGCGATTGAGGGAGTGAAGCAAACGTTCACCAGACTGATTCCCGGGATGGCAGGACTGACCTATCAAGAAAGACTGGATCAACTGGGCTTGTATTCATTGGAGTTCAGAAGAATGAGAGGGGACCTCAGAGAAGCGTTTAAAATTCTGATGGGTTTAGACAGGTTAGATGCAGGAAGAATGTTCCCAATTTTGGGTAAGTCCAGAACCAGGGGTCACAGTCTAAGGATAAGGGGTAAGCCATTTAGAACCGAGATGAGGAGAAACTTCTTCATCCAGAGAGTGGTGAACCTGTGGAATTCTCTACCACAGAAAGTTGTTGAGGCCAATTCACTAAATATATTCAAAAAGGAGTTAGATGAAGTCCTTACTACTAGGGGGATCAAGGGGTATGGCGAGAAAGCAGGAATGGGGTACTGAAGTTGCATGTTCATCCATGAACTCATTGAATGGCGGTGCAGGCGAGAAGGGCCGAATGGCCTACTCCTGCACCTATTTTCTATGTTTCCATGTTTCTATGCTGTTTGTGGGACCTTGCTGTCGCGTTTCCTACATTACATCAATGACTACAGTTCAAAAAATACTGCATTGATTGTTAAGTGCTTGACACAGAACACAGATACCCAATAATATTCATGAAACTTAGGGAGTCACTTTAACACCCGACAACGGGCGGGTCTGGGTCGGGTAAGAAGCTAAATATTTTTAAATGTCAAACCGGACCCCCAACCCACCCACTTCCAGTTTTAGTGGCGGCTGGTCGGGGGCAGACGGCCAATCGGCTCCCAGAAGCGGATATCTTGGAGACAGCCTTTATAGAGGCTACTTGCCTCCATTTTTGCAGGCATTTTATTTATTACCCATTTTGGCTGAGTTTCCAGGGCCACGTGAAATCCGGCAGGTAAAAGGAGACGAGAAAGGCCAGATCCATAAGGGAAGAGCATTTACAGCACTGCTTGTGGGCCAGGAGGAGCAGGAGACTTTCCTTCAGGCCCGAGAAGCAAACCTGTAAACCCTCCTGCGATTAGTTACCTTCCACCCCGATTTACGCAACTTCATCGATCCCTACGATAACCCCCGCGATCACCAACTCCCACAATTTCTCCCAATCCCGCACAATCAAAAAACCTTCCCATAACCCCATGATCACCGATCCTTCCAATAACCCCATGATCATTGACCCCTCGAATAACCCCACGATCACTGACCCCTCTAATAACCCCACGATCAACGACCCTTCCAATAACCCCACGATCACCGACCCCTCTAATAACCCCACGATCACCGACCCCTCTAATAACCCCACGATCACCGACCCTTCCAATAACCCCACGATCACCGAACCCTCTAATAACCACACGATCACCGACCCCTCTAATAACCCCACGATCACCGACCCCTCTAATAACCACACGATCACCGACCCCTCTAATAACCCCACGATCACCGACCCCTCGAATAACCCCACCATCACCGACCCCTCTAATAACCCCACGATCACCGACCCCTCGAATAACCCCACCATCACCGACCCTTCTAATAACCCCACAATCACCGACCCCTCTAATAACCCCACGATCACGGACCCCTCTAATAACCCCACGATCACCGACCCCTCTAATAACCCCACGATCACCGACCCCTCTAATAACCCCACGATCACCGACCCCTCTAATAACCCCACGATCACTGACCCCTCTAATAACCCCACGATCACCGACCTCTTTAATAACCCCACGATCACTGATCCCTCGAACAACCCCACGATCACCGACCCCTATAATAACCCCACGATCACTGACCTCTCTAATAACACCACGATCACCGACCCCTCTAATAACCCCACGATCATTGACCCCTCTAATAATCCCACGATCACTGACCCCCCTAATAACCCCACGATCACCGACCCCTATAATAACCCCACGATCACTGACCCCTCTAATAACGCCATGATCACTGACCCCTCTAATAACCCCACGGTCACCGACCCCTCTAATAACACCAAGATCACTGACTCCTCCAATAACCCCACGATCACCGACCCCTCTAATAACCCCACGATCACCGACCCCTCAAATAACCCCATGATCACCGACCGCTTTAATAACCCCACGATCACCGACCCCTCTAATAACCCCATGATCACTGACCCCTCTAATAATCCCAGGATCACCGACCCCTCTAATAACCCCACGATCACAGACCCCTCTAATAACCCCACGATCACCGACCCCTCTAATAACCCCATGATCACTGACCCCTCTAATAACCCCACGATCACCGACCCCTCTAATAACCCCATGATCACTGACCCCTCTAATAATCCCAGGATCACCGACCCCTCTAATAACCCCACGATCACCGACCCCTCTAATAACCCCACGATCACCGACCCCTCTAATAACGCCACGATCACTGACCCCTCTAATAACCCCACGATCACCGACCCCTCTAATAACCCCACGTTCTCCGACCCCTCTAATAACCCCATGATCACTGACCCCTCGAATACCCCATGATCACTGACCCCTCTAATAACCCCACGATTACCGACCCCTCTAATAACCCCACGATCACCGACCCCTCTAATAACCCCACGATCACCGACCCCTCTAATAACCGCACGATCACTGAACCCTCTAATAACCCCACGATCACGGACCCCTCTAATAACCCCACGATCACTGACCCCTCTAATAACCCCACGATCACCGACCCCTCTAATGACCCCACGATCACCGACCCCTCTAATAACCCCACGATCACCGACCCCTCTAATAACTCCACGATCACCGACCCCTCTAATAACCCCACAATCACCGACACCTCTAATAACCCCATGATCAACGACCCCTCTAATAACCCCACGAACATCGACCCCTCTAATAACCCCATGATCACTGACACCTCTAATAACCCCACGATCACTGACCCCTCCAATAATCCCACGATCACTGACCCCTCAAATATCCCCATGATCACTGACCCCTCCAATAATCCCACGATCACTGACCCCTCTAATAACCCCACGATCACTGACCCCTCCAATAATCCCACGATCACTGACCCCTCCAATAACCCCACGATCACCGAACCCTCCAATAACCCCACGGTCACTGACCCCTCTAATAACCCCATGATCACCGACCCCTCTAATAACCCCATGATCACCGACCCCTCTAATAACCCCACGATCACTGACCCCTCTAATAACCCCACGATCACTGACCCCTCTAATAACCGCACGATCACCGACCCATCTAATAACCCCACGATCACTGAACCCTCTAATAACCCCACGATCACCGACCCCTCTAATAACCCCAGGATCACCGACCCCTCTAATAACCCCACGATCACCGACTCCTCTAATACCCCCACGATCACTGACCCCTCTAATAACCCCACGATCACCGACCTCTTTAACAACCCCACGATCACTGATCCCTCTAATAACCCCACGAACACCGACCCCTATAATAACCCCACGATCACTGACCCCTCTAATAACCCCACGATCACCGACCCCTCTAATAACCCCACGATCACTGACCCCTCTAATAACCCCACGATCACTGACCCCTCTAATAACCCCACGATCACCGACCCCTCTAATAACCCCACTATCACCGACCCCTCTAATAACCCCACGATCACCGACCCCTCTAATAACCCCATGATCACCGACCCCTCTAATAACCCCACGATCACCGACCTCTCTAATGACCCCACGATCACCGACCCCTCTAATAACCCCATGATCACTGACCCCTCTAATAACCCCATGTCACCGACCCCTCTAATAACACCATGATCACCGACCCCTCTAATAACCCCATGATCACTGACCCCTCTAATAAACCCATGATCAACGACGCTTCCAATAACCCCACGATCACCGACCCCTCTAATAACCCCATGATCACTGACCCCTCCAATAACCCCATGATCACTGACCCCTCCAATAACCCCACGATCACTGAACCCTCTAATAACCCCACGATCACCGACCCCTCTAATAACCCAACGTTCACCGAACCCTCTAATAACCCCATGATCACTGACCCCTCTAATAACCCCACGATCACCGACCCCTCTAATAACCCCACGATCACCGACCCCTCTAATAACCCAACGTTCACCGAACACTCTAATAACCCCATGATCACCGACCCCTCTAATAACCCCACGATCACTGACCCCTCTAATAACCCCACGATCACCGACCCCTCTAATAACCCCACCATCACCGACCCTTATAATAACCCCACGATCACTGACCCCTCTAATAACCCCACGATCACCGACCCCTCTAATAACCCCACGATCACGGACCCCTCTAATAACCCCAGGATCACCGACCCCTCTAATAACCCCACGATCACCGACTCCTCTAATAACCCCACGATCACTGACCCCTCTAATAACCCCACGATCACCGACCTCTTTAACAACCCCACGATCACTGATCCCTCTAATAACCCCACGAACACCGACCCCTATAATAACCCCACGATCACTGATCCCTCTAATAACGCCACGATCACCGACCCCTCTAATAACCCCACGATCACCGAAACCTCTAATAACCCCATGATCACTGACCCCTCTAATAACCCCATGATCACCGACCCCTCTAATAACCCCATGATCACCGACCCCTCTAATAACCCCATGATCACTGACCCCTCTAATAACCCCATGATCACTGACCCCTCTAATAACCCCATGATCAAGGACGCTTCCAATAACCCCACGATCACCGACCCGTCTAATAACCCCACGATCACTGACCCCTCCAATAGCCCCACGATCACTGACCCCTCTAATAACCCCACGATCACCGACCCCTCTAATAACCCCACGATCACCGACCCCTCTAAAACCCCATGATCACTGACCCCTCTAATAACCCCATGATCACCGACCCCTCTAATAACCCCACGATCACCGACCCCTCTAAAACCCCATGATCACTGACCCCTCCAATAACCCCATGATCACTGACCCCTCCAATAACCCCATGATCAACGACCCTTCCAATAATCCCATGATCACTGACCCCTCTAATAACCCCACGATCACTGACCCCTCTAATAACCCCACGATCACCGACCCCTCTAATCACCCCACGATCACTGACCCCTCTAATAACCCCACGAACACCGACCCCTATAATAACCCCACGATCACTGACCTCTCTAATAACCCCACGATCACCGACCCCTCTAATAACCCCACGATCACTGACCCCTCTAATAACCCCACGATCACTGACCCCTCTAATAACCCCACGATCACCGACCCCTATAATAACCCCACGATCACGGACCCCTCTAATAACGCCACGATCACCGACCCCTCTAATAACCCCACGATCACCGAACCCTCTAATAACCCCATGATCACTGACCCCTCTAATAACCCCATGATCAAGGACGCTTCCAATAACCCCATGATCACCGACCCCTCTAAAACCCCATGATCACTGACCCCTCTAATAACCCCATGATCACCGACCCCTCCAATAACCCCATGATCACTGACCCCTCCAATAACCCCATGATCAACGACCCTTCCAATAATCCCATGATCACTGACCCCTCTAATAACCCCACGATCACCGACCCCTCTAATAACACCACGATCACCGACCCCTCTAATAACCCCACGATCACTGACCCCTCTAATAATCCCATGATCACCGACCCCTCTAATAACCCCACGATCACCGACCCCTCTAATAACCCAACGATCACTGACCCCTCTAATAACCCCAGGATCAATGACCCCTCTAATAACCCCACGATCACTGACCCCTCTAATAACCCCACGATCACTGACCCCTCAAATAACCCCATGCTCACTGACCCCTCTAATAACCCCACGATCACTGACCCCTCTAATAACCCCACGATCACTGACCCCTCCAATAACCCCACGATCACTGACCCCTCTAATAACCCCACGATCACTGACCCCTCCAATAACCCCATGATCACCGACCCCTCTAATAACCCCACGATCACTGACCCCTCTAATAACCCCACGATCACTGACCCCTCCAATAACCCCACGGTCACCGACCCCTCTAATAACACCAAGATCACTGACTCCTCTAATAACCCCAAGATCACCGACACCTATAATAACCCCACGATCACTGACCCCTCTAATAACCCCACGATCACCGACCCCTCTAATAACCCCACGATCACCGACCCCTCTAATAACCCCATGATCACCGACCCCTTTAATAACCCCACGATTACCGACCCCTCTCATAACCCCATGATTACTGACCCCTCTAATAAACCCACGATCACCGACCCCTCTAATAACCCCACGATCACCGACCCCTCTAATAACCCCACGATCACCGACCCCTCTAATAACGCCACGATCACTGACCCCTCTAATAACCCCACGATCACCGACCCCTCTAATAACCCCATGATCACCGACCCCTTTAATAACCCCACGATTACCGACCCCTCTAATAACCCCATGATTACTGACCCCTCTAATAAACCCACGATCACCGACCCCTATAATAACCCCACGATCACCGACCCCTCTAATAACCCCACGATCACCGACCCCTCTAATAACGCCACGATCACTGACCCCTCTAATAACCCCACGATCACCGACCCCTCTAATAACCCCACGATCACCGACCCCTCTAATAACTCCACGATCACCGACCCCTCTAATAACCCCACGAACACCGACCCCTCTAATAACCCCATGATCAACGACCCCTCTAATAACCCCACGAACACCGACCCCTCTAATAACCCCATGATCACTGACCCCTCCAATAATCCCACGATCACTGACCCCTCTAATAACCCCACGATCACTGACCCCTCCAATAATCCCACGATCACTGACCCCTCTAATAACCCCACGATCACTGACCCCTCTAATAACCCCACGATCACCGACCCCTCTAATAACCCCACGATCACTGACCCCTCTAATAACCCCACGATCACTGACCCCTCTAATAACCCCACGATCACCGACCCCTCTAATAACCCCACGATCACTGAACCCTCTAATAACCCCACGATCACTGACCCCTCTAATTACCCCACGATCACCGACCCCTCTAATAACCCCACGATCACCGACCCCTCTAATAACCCCATGATCACCGACCCCTCTAATAACCCCACGATCACCGACCCCTCTAACAACCCCACGATCACCGACACCTCTAATAACACCATGATCACCGACCCCTCTAATAACCCCACGATCACCGACCCCTCTAATAATCCCATGATCACTGACCCCTCTAATAACCCCATGGTCACCGACCCCTCTAATAACACCATGATCACCGACCCCTCTAATAACCCCATGATCACCGACCCCTCTAATAACCCCATGATCACCGACCCCTCTAATAACCCCATGATCACTGATCCCTCTAATAAACCCATGATCAACGACGCTTCCAATAACCCCACGATCACCGACCCCTCTAATAACGCCATGATCACTGACCCCTCCAATAATCCCATGATCACTGACCCCTCTAATAACCACACGATCACTGACCCCTCTAATAACCCCGACGATCACCGACCCCTCTAATAACCCAACGTTCACCGAACCCTCTAATAACCCCATGATCACTGACCCCTCTAATAACCCAACGTTCACCGAACCCTCTAATAACCCCACGATCACTGACCCCTCCAATAATCCCACGATCACTGACCCCTCTAATAACCCCATGATCACCGACCCCTCTAATAACCCCACGATCACTGACCCCTCTAATAACCCCACGATCACTGACCCGTCTATTAACCCCACGATCAACGACCCCTCTAATAACCCCACGATCACTGAACCCTCTAATAACCCCACGATCACTGACACCTCTAATAACCCCACGATCACCGATCCCTCTAATAACCCCACTATCACCGACCCCTCTAATAACCCCACGATCACCGACCCCTCTAATAACCCCATGATCACCGACCCCTCTAATAACCCCACGATCAACGACCCCTCTAATAACCCCACGATCACTGAACCCTCTAATAACCCCACGATCACTGACACCTCTAATAACTCCACGATCACCGACCCCTCTAATAACCCCACTATCACCGACCCCTCTAATAACCCCACTATCACCGACCCCTCTAATAATCCCACGATCACCGACCCCTCTAATAATCCCACGATCACCGACCCCTCTAATAACCCCATGATCACCGACCCCTCTAATAACCCCACGATCACCGACACCTCTAATAACACCATGATCACCGACCCCTCTAATAACCCCACGATCACTGACCCCTCTAATAATCCCATGATCACTGACCCCTCTAATAACCCCATGGTCACCGACCCCTCTAATAACACCATGATCACCGACCCCTCTAATAACCCCATGAACACCGACTCCTCTAATAACCCCACGATCACCGACCCCTCTAATAACCCCACGATCACCGACCCCTCTAATAACCCCACGATCACTGACCCCTCTAATAACCCCATGATCACCGGCCCCTCTAATAACCCCACGATCACCGACCCCTCTAATAACCCCACGATCACTGACCCCTCTAATAACCCCATGATCACCGGCCCCTCTAATAACCCCACGATCACTGACCCCTCTAATAACCCCACGATCACCGACCCCTCTAATAACCCCACGATCACTAACCCCTCTAATAACCCCACGATCACTGACCCCTCTAATAACCCCACGATCACTGACCCATCCAATAACCCCATGATCACTGACCCCTCTAATAACCCCACGATCACTGACCCCTCTAATAACCCCACGATCACTGACCCCTCCAATAACCCCACATCACTGACCCCTCTAATAACCCCACGATCACTGACCCCTCCAATAACCCCATGATCACCGACCCCTCTAATAACCCCACGATCACTGACCCCTCTAATAAACCCACGATCACTGACCCCTCCAATAACCCCACGGTCACCGACCCCTCTAATAACCCCACGATCACCGACCCCTCTAATAACCCCATGATCACCGACCCCTCTAATAACCCCACGATCACCGACCCCTCTAATAACCCCACGATCACCGACACCTCTAATAACCCCATGATCACCGACCCCTCTAATAACCCCACGATCACCGACCCCTCTAATAACCCCATGATCACTGACCCCTCTAATAACCCCATGATCACCGACCCCTCTAATAACTCCACGATCACCGACCCCTCTAATAACCCCACTATCACCGACCCCTCTAATAACCCCACTATCACCGACCCCTCTAATAATCCCACGATCACCGACCCCTCTAATAATCCCACGATCACCGACCCCTCTAATAACCCCACGATCACCGACCCCTCTAATAACCCCACGATCACCGACACCTCTAATAACACCATGATCACCGACCCCTCTAATAACCCCACGATCACCGACCCCTCTAATAATCCCATGATCACTGACCCCTCTAATAACCCCATGGTCACCGACCCCTCTAATAACACCATGATCACCGACCCCTCTAATAACCCCATGAACACCGACTCCTCTAATAACCCCACGATCACCGACCCCTCTAATAACCCCACGATCACCGACCCCTCTAATAACCCCACGATCACTGACCCCTCTAATAACCCCATGATCACCGGCCCCTCTAATAACCCCACGATCACCGACCCCTCTAATAACCCCACGATCACTGACCCCTCTAATAACCCCATGATCACCGGCCCCTCTAATAACCCCACGATCACTGACCCCTCTAATAACCCCACGATCACCGACCCCTCTAATAACCCCACGATCACTAACCCCTCTAATAACCCCACGATCACTGACCCCTCTAATAACCCCACGATCACTGACCCATCCAATAACCCCATGATCACTGACCCCTCTAATAACCCCACGATCACTGACCCCTCTAATAACCCCACGATCACTGACCCCTCCAATAACCCCACATCACTGACCCCTCTAATAACCCCACGATCACTGACCCCTCCAATAACCCCATGATCACCGACCCCTCTAATAACCCCACGATCACTGACCCCTCTAATAAACCCACGATCACTGACCCCTCCAATAACCCCACGGTCACCGACCCCTCTAATAACCCCACGATCACCGACCCCTCTAATAACCCCATGATCACCGACCCCTCTAATAACCCCACGATCACCGACCCCTCTAATAACCCCACGATCACCGACACCTCTAATAACCCCATGATCACCGACCCCTCTAATAACCCCACGATCACCGACCCCTCTAATAACCCCATGATCACTGACCCCTCTAATAACCCCATGGTCACCGACCCATCTAATAACCCCATGATCACTGACCCCTCTAATAACCCCATGATCAACGACGCTTCCAATAACCCCACGATCACCGACCCCTCTAATAACCCCACGTTCACCGAGCCCTCTAATAAACCCATGATCACTGACCCCTCCAATAACCCCATGATCACCTACCCCTCCAATTACCCCATGATCACTGACCCCTCCAATAACCCCATGATCAACGACCCTTCCAATAATCCCATGATCACTGACCCCTCTAATAACCCCACGATCACCGACTCCTCTAATAACCCCACGATCACCGACCCCTCTAATAACCCCACGATCACCGACCCCTCTCATAACCCCACGATCACTGACCCCTCTAATAACCCCATGATCACCGACCCCTCCAATAACCCCACGATCACTGACCCCTCTAATAACCCCACGATCACCGACCCCTCTAATAACCCCATGATCACTGACCCCTCTAATAACCCCAAGATCACTAACCCCTCTAATAACCCCACGATCACTGACCCCTCTAATAACCCCAAGATCACTAACCCCTCTAATAACCCCACGATCACTGACCCCTCCAATAACCCCACGATCACTGACCCCTCTAATAACCCCACGAGCACTGACCCCTCCAATAACCCCATGATCACCGACCCCTCTAATAACCCCACGATCACTGACCCCTCTAATAACCCCACGATCACTGACCCCTCCAATAACCCCACGGTCACCGACCCCTCTAATAACCCCAAGATCACTGATCCCTCCAATAACCCCACGATCACCGACCCCTCTAATAACCCCACGATCACCGACCCCTCTAAAAACCCCATGATCACCGACCCCTTTAATAACCCCACGATCACCGACCCCTCTAATAACCCCATGATCACTGACCCCTCTAATAATCCCACGATCACCGACCCCTCTAATAACCCCACGATCACCGACCCCTCTAATAACCCCACGATCACCGACCCCTCTAATAACGCCACGATCACTGACCCCTCTAATAACCCCACGATCACCGACCCCTCTAATAACGCCACGATCTCCGACGCCTCTAATAACCCCATGATCACTGACCCCTCGAATAACCCCACGATCACTGACCCCTCCAATAATCCCACGATCACCGACCCCTCTAATAACCCCACGATCACCGACCCCACTAATAACCCCACGATCACCGACCCCTCTTATAAGCCCACGATCACCGACCCCTCTAATAACCCCACGATCACCGACCCCTCTAATAACCCCACGATCACTGACCCCTCTAATAACCCCACGATCACCGACCCCTCTAATAACCCCACGATCACTGACCCCTCTAATAACCCCACGATCACCGACCCCTCTAATAACCCCACGATCACTGACCCCTCTAATAACCCCACGATCACCGACCCCTCTAATGAACCCATGATCACTGACCTCTCTAATAACCCCACGATCACTGACCCCTCTAATAACCCCACGATCACTGACCCCTCTAATAACCCCACGATCACTGACCCCTCCAATAACCCCATGATCACTGACCCCTCTAATAACCCCACGATCACTGACCCCTCTAATAACCCCACGATCACTGACCCCTCCAATAACCCCACGATCACTGACCCCTCTAATAACCCAACGATCACTGACCCCTCCAATAACCCCATGATCACCGACCCCTCTAATAACCCCACGATCACTGACCCCTCCAATAACCCCACGATCACCGACCCCTCTAATAAACCCACGATCACCGACCGCTCTAATAACCCCACGATCACCGACCCCTCTCATAACCCCACGATCTCCGATCCCTCTAATAACCCCATGATCACTGACCCCTCTAATAACACCACGATCACTGACCCCTCTAATAACCCCACGATCACCGACCCCTCTCATAACCCCACGATCTCCGACCGCTCTAATAACCCCATGATCACTGACCCCTCTAATAACCCCACGATCACTGACCCCTCCAATAATCCCACGATCACCGACCCCTCTAATAACCCCACGATCACCGACCCCTCTAATAACCCCACGATCACCGACCCCTCTAATAAGCCCACGATCACCGACCCCTCTAATAACCCCACGATCACCGACCCCTCTAATAACCCCACGATCACCGACCCCTATAATAACCCCACGATCACTGACCCCTCTAATAACGCCATGATCACTGACCCCTCTAATAACCCCACGGTCACCGACCCCTCTAATAACACCAAGATCACTGACTCCTCCAATAACCCCACGATCACCGACCCCTCTAATAACCCCACGATCACCGACCCCTCTAATAACCCCATGATCACCGACCGCTTTAATAACCCCACGATCACCGACCCCTCTAATAACCCCATGATCACTGACCCCTCTAATAATCCCAGGATCACCGACCCCTCTAATAACCCCACGATCACCGACCCCTCTAATAACCCCACGATCACCGACCCCTCTAATAACCCCATGATCACTGACCCCTCTAATAACCCCACGATCACCGACCCCTCTAATAACCCCATGATCACTGACCCCTCTAATAATCCCAGGATCACCGACCCCTCTAATTACCCCACGATCACCGACCCCTCTAATAACCCCACGATCACCGACCCCTCTAATAACGCCACGATCACTGACCCCTCTAATAACCCCACGATCACCGACCCCTCTAATAACCCCACGTTCTCCGACCCCTCTAATAACCCCATGATCACTGACCCCTCGAATAACCCCATGATCACTGACCCCTCTAATAACCCCACGATCACCGACCCCTCTAATAACCCCACGATCACCGACCCCTCTAATAACCCCACGATCACCGACCCCTCTAATAACCCCACGATCACTGAACCCTCTAATAACCCCACGATCACGGACCCCTCTAATAACCCCACGATCACCGACCCCTCTAATAACCCCACGATCACCGACCCCTCTAATGACCCCACGATCACCGACCCCTCTAATAACCCCACGATCACCGACCCCTCTAATAACTCCACGATCACCGACCCCTCTAATAACCCCACAATCACCGACACCTCTAATAACCCCATGATCAACGACCCCTCTAATAACCCCATGATCACTGACCCCTCTAATAGCCCCACGATCACCGACCCCTCTAATAACCCCACGATCACCGACCCCTCTAATAACCCCACGATCTCCGACCCCTCTAATAACCCCATGATCACTGACCCCTCGAATAACCCCATGATCACTGACCCCTCTAATAACCCCACGATCACCGACCCCTCTAATAACCCCACGATCACCGACCCCTCTAATAACCCCACGATCACCGACCCCTCTAATAACCCCACGATCACTGAACCCTCTAATAACCCCACGAGCACTGACCCCTCCAATAACCCCATGATCACCGACCCCTCTAATAACCCCACGATCACTGACCCCTCTAATAACCCCACGATCACTGACCCCTCCAATAACCCCACGGTCACCGACCCCTCTAATAACCCCATGATCACTGACCCCTCTAATAATCCCAGGATCACCGACCCCTCTAATAACCCCACGATCACCGACCCCTCTAATAACCCCACGATCACCGACCCCTCTAATAACGCCACGATCACTGACCCCTCTAATAACCCCACGATCACCGACCCCTCTAATAACCCCACGTTCTCCGACCCCTCTAATAACCCCATGATCACTGACCCCTCGAATAACCCCATGATCACTGACCCCTCTAATAACCCCACGATCACCGACCCCTCTAATAACCCCACGATCACCGACCCCTCTAATAACCCCACGATCTCCGACCCCTCTAATAACCCCATGATCACTGACCCCTCGAATAACCCCACGATCACTGACCCCTCCAATAATCCCACGATCACCGACCCCTCTAATAACCCCACGATCACCGACCCCACTAATAACCCCACGATCACCGACCCCTCTTATAAGCCCACGATCACCGAACCCTCCAATAACCCCACGGTCACTGACCCCTCTAATAACCCCATGATCACCGACCCCTCTAATAACCCCATGATCACCGACCCCTCTAATAACCCCACGATCACTGACCCCTCTAATAACCCCACGATCACTGACCCCTCTAATAACCGCACGATCACCGACCCATCTAATAACCCCACGATCACTGAACCCTCTAATAACCCCACGATTACTGACCCCTCTAATAACCCCACGATCACCGACCCCTCTAATAACCCCACTATCACCGACCCCTCTAATAAACCCTCGATCACCGACCCCTCTAATAACCCCATGATCACCGACCCCTCTAATAACCCCACGATCACCGACCCCTCTAATGACCCCACGATCACCGACCCCTCTAATAACCCCATGATCACTGACCCCTCTAATAACCCCATGTCACCGACCCCTCTAAAAACACCATGATCACCGACCCCTCTAATAACCCCATGATCACTGACCCCTCTAATAAACCCATGATCAACGACGCTTCCAATAACCCCACGATCACCGACCCCTCTAATAACACCATGATCACTGACCCCTCCAATAACCCCATGATCACTGACCCCTCTAATAACCCCACGATCACTGAACCCTCTAATAACCCCACGATCACCGACCCCTCTAATAACCCAACGTTCACCGAACCCTCTAATAACCCCATGATCACTGACCCCTCTAATAACCCCACGATCACCGACCCCTCTAATAACCCCACGATCACCGACCCCTCTAATAACCCCACGATCACCGACCCCACTAATAACCCCACCATCACCGACCCTTCTAATAACCCCACGATCACCGACCCCTCTAATAACCCCACGATCACGGACCCCTCTAATAACCCCAGGATCACCGACCCCTCTAATAACCCCACGATCACCGACCCCTCTAATAACCCCACGATCACTGACCCCTCTAATAACCCCACGATCACCGACCTCTTTAATAACCCCACGATCACTGATCCCTCTAATAACCCCACGAACACCGACCCCTCTCATAACCCCACGATCACTGACCTCTCTAATAACCCCACGATCACCGACCCCTCTAATAACCCATGATCACTGACCCCTCTAATAACCCCACGATCACTGACCCCTCTAATAACCCCACGATCACCGACCCCTATAATAACCCCACGATCACTGATCCTTCTAATAACGCCATGATCACTGACCCCTCTAATAACCCCACGATCACCGAAACCTCTAATAACCCCATGATCACTGACCCCTCTAATAACCCCATGATCACCGACCCCTCTAATAACCCCATGATCACCGACCCCTCTAATAACCCCATGATCACTGACCCCTCTAATAACCCCATGATCACTGACCCCTCTAATAACCCCATGTTCAAGGACGCTTCCAATAACCCCACGATCACCGACCCGTCTAATAACCCCACGATCACTGACCCCTCCAATAGCCCCACGATCACTGACCCCTCTAATAACCCCACGATCACCGACCCCTCTAATAACCCCACGATCACCGACCCCTCTAAAACCCCATGATCACTGACCCCTCTAATAACCCCATGATCACCGACCCCTCTAATAACCCCACGATCACCGACCCCTCTAAAACCCCATGATCACTGACCCCTCCAATAACCCCATGATCACTGACCCCTCCAATAACCCCATGATCAACGACCCTTCCAATAATCCCATGATCACTGACCCCTCTAATAAACCCACGATCACCGACCCCTCTAATAACCCCACGATCACCGACCCCTCTAATAACCCCACGATCACTGACCCCTCCAATAATCCCACGATCACTGACCTCTCTAATAACCCCACGATCACTGACCCCTCCAATAATCCCACGATCACTGACCCCTCTAATAACCCCACGATCACTGACCCCTCTAATAACCCCACGATCACCGACCCCTCTAATAACCCCACGATCACTGACCCCTCTAATAACCCCACGATCACTGACCCCTCTAAAAACCCCACGATCACCGACCCCTCTAATAACCCCACGATCACTGAACCCTCTAATAACCCCACGATCACTGACCCCTCTAATAACCCCACGATCACCGACCCCTCTAATAACCCCACGATCACCGACCCCTCTAATAACCCCATGATCATCGACCCCTCTAATAACCCCACGATCACCGACCCCTCTAATAACCCCACGATCACCGGCACCTCTAATAACACCATGATCACCGACCCCTCTAATAACCGCACGATCACCGACCCCTCTAATAATCCCATGATCACTGACCCCTCTAATAACCCCATGGTCACCGACCCCTCTAATAACACCATGATCACCGACCCCTCTAATAACCCCATGATCACCGACCCCTCTAATAACCCCATGATCACTGATCCCTCTAATAAACCCATGATCAACGACGCTTCCAATAACCCCACGATCACCGACCCCTCTAATAACACCATGATCACCGACCCCTCTAATAACCCCATGATCACCGACCCCTCTAATAACCCCATGATCACTGATCCCTCTAATAAACCCATGATCAACGACGCTTCCAATAACCCCACGATCACTGACCCCTCCAATAACCCCATGATCACTGACCCCTCTAATAACCCCACGATCACTGACCCCTCTAATAACCCCGACGATCACCGACCCCTCTAATAACCCAACGTTCACCGAACCCTCTAATAACCCCATGATCACTGACCCCTCTAATAACCCAACGTTCACCGAACCCTCTAATAACCCCATGATCACTGACCCCTCCAATAATCCCACGATCACTGACCCCTCGAATATCCCCATGATCACTGACCCCTCCAATAATCCCATGGTCACTGACCCCTCTAATAACCCCACGATCACTGACCCCTCCAATAATCCCACGATCACTGACCCCTCGAATATCCCCATGATCACTGACCCCTCCAATAATCCCACGATCACTGACCCCCTCTAATAACCCCATGATCACCGACCCCTCCAATAATCCCACGATCACTGACCCCTCTATTAACCCCACGATCAACGACCCCTCTAATAACCCCACGATCACTGAACCCTCTAATAACCCCACGATCACTGACACCTCTAATAACCCCACGATCACCGACCCCTCTAATAACCCCACTATCACCGACCCCTCTAATAACCCCACGATCACCGACCCCTCTAATAACCCCATGATCACCGACCCCTCTAATAACCCCACGATCAACGACCCCTCTAATAACCCCACGATCACTGAACCCTCTAATAACCCCACGATCACTGACACCTCTAATAACCCCACGATCACCGACCCCTCTAATAACCCCACTATCACCGACCCCTCTAATAACCCCACGATCACCGACCCCTCTAATAATCCCACGATCACCGACCCCTCTAATAAGCCCATGATCACCGACCCCTCTAATAACCCCACGATCACCGACACCTCTAATAACACCATGATCACCGACCCCTCTAATAACCCCACGATCACCGACCCCTCTAATAATCCCATGATCACTGACCCCTCTAATAACCCCATGGTCACCGACCCCTCTAATAACACCATGATCACCGACCCCTCTAATAACCCCATGAACACCGACTCCTCTAATAACCCCACGATCACCGACCCCTCTAATAACCCCACGATCACCGACCCCTCTAATAACCCCACGATCACTGACCCCTCTAATAACCCCATGATCACCGGCCCCTCTAATAACCCCACGATCACCGACCCCTCTAATAACCCCACGATCACTGACCCCTCTAATAACCCCATGATCACCGGCCCCTCTAATAACGCCACGATCACTGACCCCTCTAATAACCCCACGATCACCGACCCCTCTAATAACCCCATGATCACTAACCCCTCTAATAACCCCACGATCACTGACCCCTCTAATAACCCCACGATCACTGACCCATCCAATAACCCCATGATCACTGACCCCTCTAATAACCCCACGATCACTGACCCCTCTAATAACCCCACGATCACTGACCCCTCCAATAACCCCACATCACTGACCCCTCTAATAACCCCACGGTCACTGACCCCTCCAATAACCCCATGATCACCGACCCCTCTAATAACCCCACGATCACTGACCCCTCTAATAAACCCACGATCACTGACCCCTCCAATAACCCCACGGTCACCGACCCCTCTAATAACCCCAAGATCACTGACCCCTCCAATAACCCCACTGTCACCGACCCCTCTAATAACCCCATGATCACCGACCCCTCTAATAACCCCACGATCACCGACCCCTCTAATAACCCCACGATCACCGACACCTCTAATAACCCCATGATCACCGACCCCTCTAATAACCCCACGATCACCGACCCCTCTAATAACCCCATGATCACTGACCCCTCTAATAACCCCATGGTCACCGACCCCTCTAATAACCCCATGATCACTGACCCCTCTAATAAACCCATGATCAACGACGCTTCCAATAATCCCACGATCACCGACCCCTCTAATAACCCCACGTTCACCGAACCCTCTAATAACCCCACGATCACTGACCCCTCTAATAACCCCATGGTCACCGACCCCTCTAATAACCCCATGATCACTGACCCCTCTAATAAACCCATGATCAACGACCCTTCCAATAATCCCATGATCACTGACCCCTCTAATAACCCCACGATCACCGACCCCTCTAATAACCCCACGATCACCGACCCCTCTAATAACTCAACGATCACCGACCCCTCTAATAACCCCACAATCACCGACACCTCTAATAACCCCATGATCAACGACCCCTCTAATAACCCCATGAACATCGACCCCTGTAATAACCCCATGATCACTGACACCTCTAATAACCCCACGATCACTGACCCCTCCAATAATCCCACGATCACTGACCCCTCAAATATCCCCATGATCACTGACCCCTCCAATAATCCCACGATCACTGACCCCTCTAATAACCCCACGATCACTGACCCCTCCAATAATCCCACGATCACTGACCCCTCTAATAACCCCACGATCACCGAACCCTCCAATAACCCCACGGTTACTGACCCCTCTAATAACCCCATGATCACCGACCCCTCTAATAACCCCATGATCACCGACCCCTCTAATAACCCCACGATCACTGACCCCTCTAATAACCCCACGATCACTGACCCCTCTAATCACCGCACGATCACCAACCCATCTAATAACCCCACGATCACTGAACGCTCTAATAACCCCACGATCACTGACCCCTCTAATAACCCCACGATCATCGACCCCTCTAATAACCCCACTATCACCGACCCCTCTAATAACCCCACGATCACCGACCCCTCTAATAACCCCATGATCACCGACCCCTCTAATAACCCCACGATCACCGACCCCTCTAATGACCCCACGATCACCGACCCCTCTAATAACCCCATGATCACTGACCCCTCTAATAACCCCATGTCACCGACCCCTCTAATAACACCATGATCACCGACCCCTCTAATAACCCCATGATCACTGACCCCTCTAATAAACCCATGATCAACGACGCTTCCAATAACCCCACGATCACCGACCCCTCTAATAACCCCATGATCACTGACCCCTCCAATAACCCCATGATCACTGACCCCTCTAATAACCCCACGATCACTGAACCCTCTAATAACCCCACGATCACCGACCCCTCTAATAACCCAACGTTCACCGAACCCTCTAATAACCCCATGATCACTGACCCCTCTAATAACCCCACGATCACCGACCCCTCTAATAACCCCACGATCACCGACCCCTCTAATAACCCCACGATCACCGACCCCACTAATAACCCCACCATCACCGACCCCTCTAATAACCCCACGATCACGGACCCCTCTAATAACCCCAGGATCACCGACCCCTCTAATAACCCCACGATCAACGACCCCTCTAATAACCCCACGATCACTGACCCCTCTAATAACCCCACGATCACCGACCTCTTTAATAACCCCACGATCACTGATCCCTCTAATAACCCCACGAACACCGACCCCTATAATAACCCCACGATCACTGACCTCTCTAATAACCCCACGATCACCGACCCCTCTAATAACCCCACGATCACTGACCCCTCTAATAACCCCACGATCACTGACCCCTCTAATAACCCCACGATCACCGACCCCTATAATAACCCCACGATCACTGATCCTTCTAATAACGCCATGATCACCGACCCCTCTAATAACAACACGATCACCGAAACCTCTAATAACCCCATGATCACTGACCCCTCTAATAACCCCATGATCACCGACCCCTCTAATAACCCCATGATCACCGACCCCTCTAATAACCCCATGATCACTGACCCCTCTAATAACCCCATGATCACTGACCCCTCTAATAACCCCATGTTCAAGGACGCTTCCAATAACCTCACGATCACCGACCCGTCTAATAACCCCACGATCACTGACCCCTCCAATAGCCCCACGATCACTGACCCCTCTAATAACCCCACGATCACCGACCCCTCTAATAACCCCACGATCACCGACCCCTCTAAAACCCCATGATCACTGACCCCTCTAATAACCCCATGATCACCGACCCCTCTAATAACCCCACGATCATCGACCCCTCTAAAACCCCATGATTACTGACCCCTCCAATAACCCCATGATCACTGACCCCTCCAATAACCCCATGATCAACGACCCTTCCAATAATCCCATGATCACTGACCCCTCTAATAACCCCACGATCACCGACCCCTCTAATAACCCCACGATCACCGACCCCTCTAATAACCCCACGATCACTGACCCCTCCAATAATCCCACGATCACTGACCTCTCTAATAACCCCACGATCACTGACCCCTCCAATAATCCCACGATCACCGACCCCTCTAATAACCCCACGATCACCGACCCCTCTAATAACCCCACGATCACCGACACCTCTAATAACCCCACGATCACCGACCCCTCTAATAACCCCACGATCACTGACCCCTCTAATAACCCCATGATCACTGACCCCTCTAATAACCCCATGATCACCGACCCCTCTAATAACCCCAAGATCACCGACCCCTCTAATAACCCCACGATCACCGACCCCTCTAATAACCCCACAATCACCGACACCTCTAATAACCCCATGATCACCGACCCCTCTAATAACCCCACGATCACCGACCCCTCTAATAACCCCATGATCACTGACCCCTCTAATAACCCCATGGTCACCGACCCCTCTAATAACTCCATGATCACTGACCCCTCTAATAACCCCACGATCACTGACCCCTCCAATAATCCCACGATTACTGACCCCTCTAATAACCCCATGATCACTGACCCCTCCAATAATCCCACGATCACTGACCCCTCCAATAATCCCACGATCACTGACCCCTCTAATAACCCCACGATCACCGACCCCTCTAATAACCCCATGATCACTGACCCCTCTAATAACCCCACGATCACCGACCCCTCTAATAACCCCATGATCACTGACCCCTCTAATAATCCCACGATCACCGACCCCTCTAATAACCCCACGATCACCGACCCCTCTAATAACCCCACGATCACCGACCCCTCTAATAACGCCACGATCACTGACCCCTCTAATAACCCCACGATCACCGACCCCTCTAATAACGCCACGATCTCCGACCCCTCTAATAACCCCATGATCACTGACCCCTCGAATAACCCCACGATCACCGACCCCTCTAATAACCCCATGATCACCGACCCCTCGAATAACCCCATGATCACTGACCCCTCTAATAACCCCACGATCACCGACCCCTCTAATAACCCCATGGTCACCGACACCTCTAATAACCCCAAGATCACCGACCCCTCTAATAACCCCATGATCACCGACCCCTCTAATAACCCCACGATCACCGACACCTCTAATAACCCCATGATCACCGACCCCTCTAATAACCCCACGATCACCGACCCCTCTAATAACCCCATGATCACTGACCCCTCTAATAACCCCATGGTCACCGACCCCTCTAATAACCCCACGATCACTGACCCCTCTAATAACCCCACGATCACTGACCCCTCCAATAATCCCACGATTACTGACCCCTCTAATAACCCCACGATCACTGACCCCTCCAATAATCCCACGATCACTGACCCCTCTAATAACCCCACGATCACTGACCTCTCCAATAATCCCACGATCACTGACCCCTCTAATAACCCCACGATAACCGAACCCTCCAATAACCTCACGATCACTGACCCCTCCAATAACCCCATGATCAATGACCCCTCTAATAACCCCATGATCACTGACCCCTTTAATAACCCCACGATCACCGACCCCTCTAATAACCCCACGATCACCGACCCCTCTAATAACCCCACGATCACCGACCCCTCTAATAACCCCACGATCACTGACCCCTCTAATAACCCCATGATCACTGACCCCTCTAATAACCCCACGATTACTGACCCCTCTAATAACCCCATGATCACTGACCCCTCTAATATCCCCACGATCACTGACCACTCTAATAACCCCAAGATCACCGACCCCTCTAATAACCCCACGATCACCGACCCCTCTAATAACCCCACGATCACCGACACCTCTAATAACCCCACGATCACCGACCCCTCTAATAACCCCACGATCACTGACCCCTCTAATAACCCCATGATCACTGACCCCTCTAATAACCCCATGATCACCGACCCCTCTAATAACCCCAAGATCACCGACCCCTCTAATAACCCCACGATCACCGACCCCTCTAATAACCCCACAATCACCGACACCTCTAATAACCCCATGATCACCGACCCCTCTAATAACCCCACGATCACCGACCCCTCTAATAACCCCATGATCACTGACCCCTCTAATAACCCCATGGTCACCGACCCCTCTAATAACTCCATGATCACTGACCCCTCTAATAACCCCACGATCACTGACCCCTCCAATAATCCCACGATTACTGACCCCTCTAATAACCCCATGATCACTGACCCCTCCAATAATCCCACGATCACTGACCCCTCCAATAATCCCACGATCACTGACCCCTCTAATAACCCCACGATCACCGACCCCTCTAATAACCCCATGATCACTGACCCCTCTAATAACCCCACGATCACCGACCCCTCTAATAACCCCATGATCACTGACCCCTCTAATAATCCCACGATCACCGACCCCTCTAATAACCCCACGATCACCGACCCCTCTAATAACCCCACGATCACCGACCCCTCTAATAACGCCACGATCACTGACCCCTCTAATAACCCCACGATCACCGACCCCTCTAATAACGCCACGATCTCCGACCCCTCTAATAACCCCATGATCACTGACCCCTCGAATAACCCCACGATCACTGACCCCTCCAATAATCCCACGATCACCGACCCCTCTAATAACCCCATGGTCACCGACACCTCTAATAACCCCAAGATCACCGACCCCTCTAATAACCCCACGGTCACCGACCCCTCTAATAACCCCATGATCACCGACCCCTCTAATAACCCCATGATCACCGACCCCTCTAATAACCCCACGATCACCGACCCCTCTAAATACCCCATGATCACTGACCCCTCTAATAACCCCACGATCACTGACCTCTCCAATAATCCCACGATCACTGACCCCTCTAATAACCCCACGATAACCGAACCCTCCAATAACCTCACGATCACTGACCCCTCTAATAACCCCATGATCAATGACCCCTCTAATAACCCCATGATCACTGACCCCTCTAATAACCCCACGATCACCGACCCCTCTAATAACCCCATGATCACTGACCCCTCTAATAACCCCACGATCACCGACCCCTCTAATAACCCCATGATCACTGACCCCTCCAATAACCCCATGATCACCGACCCCTCTAATAACCCCGTGATCACTGACCCCTCTAATAACCCCATGATCACTGACCCCTCTAATAACCCCATGATCACTGACCCCTCTAATAACCCCATGATCACCAACCCCTCTGATAACCCGACGATAACCGACCCCTCAAATAAACTCACTATCACCGACCCGTTCATCTTCCCCCAAACCCCCGTGAACTCTTACCCGCTGAAACAAGGCAATGGAATATATATTAAATAGTTGGACACTGAGAAGTGTAACGAACAAAGGCACCTTGGAGTGTATGTCCACAGATCCCTGAAGCAGGTGTGATATATTCTTTACGACCTCACTAACACACACACACACAAGATAGCTCCAATAAAGGATAAAGGGGAACCAGTGGATGTGGTGTATTTGGACTTCCAGAAGTCATTTGACAAGGTGCCACATAAAAAGTTACTGCACAAGATAAAAGTTCACGGGGTTGGGGGTAATGTATTAGCATGAATAGAGGATTGACTAACTAACAGAAAACAGAGAGTCGGGATAAATGGTTCATTCTCTGTTTGGCAACCAGTAAGTAGTGGGGTGCCGCAGGGATCAGTGCTGGGACCATAGCTATTTACAATCTATATTAACGACTTGGAAGAAGGGACTGAGTGTAACATAGACAAGTTTGCTGATGATACAAAGATGGGAGGAAAAGCAATGTGTGAGGAGGATACAAAAAATCTGCAAAAGGACATAGATAGGCTAAGTGAGTGGGCAAAAATTTGGCAGATGGAGTATAATATTGGAAAGTGTGAGGTCATGCACTTTGGCAGAAAAAATCGAAGAGCAAGTTATTATTTAAATGGAGAAAGATTGCAAAGTGCTGCAGTACAGCGGGACCTGGGGGTACCTGTGCATGAATCACAAAAGGATAGTATGCAGATACAGCAAGTGATCAGGAAGGCCAATGGAATATTAGCCTTTATTGCAAAGGGGATGGAGTATAAAAGCAGGGAAGTCTTGCTACAGATATACAGGGTATTGGTGAGGCCACACCTGGAATACTGCGTGCAGTTTTGGTTTCCATATTTACGAAAGGATATTCTTGCTTTGGAGGTAGTTCAAAGAAGGTTCACTCGGTTGATTCCGGAGACGATGGGGTTGACTTATGAGGAAAGGTTGAGTAGGTTGGGCCTCTACTCATTGGATTTCAGAAGAATGAGAGGTGATCTTATCAAAACGTATAAGATTATGAGGGGGCTTGATAGGGTGGATGCAGAGAGGATGTTTCCACTGATGGGGAGACTAGAACTAGAGGGCATGATCTTAGAATAAGGGGCCGTCCATTTAAAACTGAGATGAGGAAAACATTTTCTCTCAGAGGGTTGTAAATATGTGGAATTCACTGCCTCAAAGAGCTGTGGAAGCTGGGACATTGAATAAATTTAAGACAGAAATAGAGAGTTTCTTAAATGATAAAGGGATAAGGGGTTACGGGGAGCGGGCAGGGAAGTGGAGCTGAGTCCATGATTAGATCAGCCATGATCTTATTGAATGGCAGAGCAGGCTCGAGGGGCCATATGGCCTACTCCTGTTCCTATTTCTTATATCCTTATGTTCTTATTGTATTTACATCAGGAGTTGCATTACCACAGTAGTCCACTAGGTGGAGCAGTAGTCCACTGGGTGGCGCTCTATATTACACCTCTCCCTCCTTAATGAAGAGGTAATCATAACAAAATAATCATCGTACATAACTTGCATGGTTATACACAACAGAAGATATGGACTTATTTTGCCATATTTACAAATCAAACTTAACTACTGGTTTTCTGTTTCGAAGAGGATACCTTCACTCTCAAACAGAACCTTCCAAACTTGGTATTGATTGAGTTCTTGCCCAATGGTCCCATTGAGGCGAGTGGTACGGGACATGGCTTGCAGTAAACTGGTCTAGCGTCCTTCTGTACCCTGGCATTCACCTTAAAACAGGACTGCCTGTTTCACGGAACACCATCAGATATTGCTTGATGACATCATCCTCTGATGCACATCTCATTTCAGCACGAAAAATCTCATTCCAATCCAGCTTCAGTGATCCCAACCAATTTCTACCTATCAACAGATTTGTCTCCTGCCACTACTAAGTGAGGCAAGCTCTGAAACTGATCTTTGTATTTCACCGGTACGGTGATACATCCTACCACATGAGATTTTGCTCTCCTGAGTAGCGTCGCAGCTCAATCTTCGATTTCTCCATCGGAAAATCACTCAACTTGACGAGCAAGAGCAATTCCAGTACTACGCTCACAGACGCACCAGTGTCGATTTCCATGGGTATCCTGGTTCCTGCAATGTCTACTTGGATGACGATATTTTGCGAATCGTTGTTCGGTACCCTTGTGTTCCTGACGACGTGCATCTCCAAAACCTCTTCATCCTGAGGCTTCTCTTCAATGCTATGTAGTCTCTGCCGATTGCTACTTCTAACATTGAACTTCAGTTTACTCTTCAGTCAGCACGTCTTCACAAGATGCCCTATTTTCTTGCAGAAGAAACACCCTGCCTTCACATATGGACAACTTTGAGCAATGTGTTGTCCCAGACACCGATAGCACAACTTCAATGCACTGTTACTATGGCCAGTTGCTGAGGTTGCCAGTTATGATTGGCTATATCCATAAACGTCGCGGTCTGACAAGCTGAATCAAAAGTCAGGTTAGGGGTTGTCAACAGCTTGATGGGAACAAGCACATTTTTCAGGGTTTCAAACATCTCGGGGCCTGCTTCAGTCAGGAAAATAGCCCGTTTTCTTTCTAACACCACCCAGTTATAGTTTTCATCATTGGAGACTTCAACGATACTATTTGCGGTGAAAAACATTTCTAGCTACTCCACATACACTCCAAAAGTCTCTCGGTCACGATGGAACTATTATTCTCATAGGCACTGCCATCTGGACTCTTGCAATGTCAAAAGTGTACTTGAAATTTACCTTGGATTTTTAGCTGTGCTGCAAAACAAAGAACCTCTGAAAGTCTCTCTGTTGTTTAGCTGGATAGGGAATCCGATTATTTTATCTTCATCGCCAATGTGATATATTCTTTACGACATCACTAACACACACACATACAAAATGGCTCCAATACATCATATGACTTTTATTGTATTTACATCAGGCATTGCTTTACCACAGTTGTCCACTAGGTGGAGGAGTAGTCCACTCGGTGGAGCTCTATATTACAGCAGGCCAGGTAAATAAGGTGGTTAAGAAGACTTTCGGAATATTTGCGTTTATTAGCTGAGGCATAGAAGACAAGAACAGGGAGGTTATGCTTGAACTGTATAAAACACTAGTTAGTCCACAGCTAGAATACTGCGTGCAGTTTTGGTCACTACATTACAGGGAAGATCTGACTGCACTAAAGAGGAAACAGAAGAGATTTATGAGGATGTTGCCTGGACTGGAGAATTTTAACTATGAGGAAAGATTGGATAGGCTGGGGTTGTTTTCTTTGGAACAGAGGAGGCTGAGGGGTATAACATTATTGAGGTGTATAAAATTATGAGGGGCCTAAATAGAATGGATAGGACAGCCTATTTCCCTTAGCAGAGGGGTCAGCAACCAGGGGGCATAAATTTAAAATAATTGGTCGAAGGTTTAGAGGGGATTGGGGGAAATTTATTTACCCGAAGGGTGGCAAGGGTCTGGAACTTACTGCCTGAAAGGGTGGTAGAGGCAGAAACCCTCACCACATTTAAAAAGTACTTGGATGTGCAAGTAAAGTGCCGTAATCTACAGGGTTATGGACCAAGAGTTGGAAAGTGGGATTAGGCTGGATTAGGCTCTTTGTCAGCTGGCGTGGACATGATCGGCCGAAATGGCCTCCTTCCGTGCTATAAATTTCTGTGATTCTATGAAACCCCCCGTCCTTGCAATCACCAATCCCCGATAATCCCCTGCGATCAACGGCCACCCGAGTTCCCCCAACTCCCTCGATCAGTGACACCTTGATCTCCCCCTGACTTCCCCGCCCTTGCAATCACCAATACCCCGACTCCCCGCAATCACCAACCCTCCAATATGCACCGACTCTCCACTCGCGTGATCAGCAATGCCCCCAATCTCCCCTGACCCCACATGATCTCCGATTTTCCCCGATCTCCCCCCTTCCCCCCCCATCTCCAACCCCATCTCCCCACTTCCACACTCTCCCAACCATGATCCCCCAATCATGAGATTCCCCCGTCCACAAGCATCTCCTGCCCCCCTCGCTGGTGATGTCGCCCTCCCTCTATGCGCTCCGCTCCTGGCCTGGATCCATGTGCCAAAGGTTTTACCGCCTGACCGATAGGCAGCTCGTCAATCAGCCTGGCTGTCAACCGGGAAACTTGGCGAAAGAAATGTAAAATCTATCGTGCTGTATCCTCATCCCTGCTCCCTCCCCGCTTCCCTGTAAATATCAGGGCCATAATCTCAGTAAGGATCCATGCTACACACTGTACATCATTGTACTGCCGTCACTGTCATGTATCTTACATTATTATATATAACTGTATCCTAACATGCTATACATGACTGTAATAAGCTATGACCTGTAACCACCAGCATACCTTACCACCAGGGGTGCACTTGCAAGAGACAGGTATATAAGGACAGGTCTCAGGCAAGTGCAGCATTCCAGAGCTGTGAAATAAAGGTGCAGGTCCAGAGTGACCTTGACTTCACTACATGCCTCGTGTGAATCTGTACTGAGGGGACAGGACTTTACAGTCACTGTGATATTTTGGAGCTTCGTGCTCCATCGCAAACAGGCCGATATTTAAATATGTTCAACGCGAGCAATTTGAAGGATTAACAACTTTAAGTGATGCCAAACAAAGAATTCCAATGATTTAGTTGATAGAATAAGGACTCTTTTGAAAAACTGCAGTGCTGTATGTCACACGGAGACCAGAAACCACTAGCTCTGCAGTGTCAAAGATTCTGCTAAATGCCTTGTTTTGATTCCTTTTCTTTGCACACACACACACTCACACACACACACACAGATACTTTGTCATCCAACTCTGCTCAGGCCCAAATGAGCATCATTTAATACAATCATAGATCCACCTCCCTGACGGCTTAGTGGGTAAACGTCACTCAGCCACAGGTTTCACAACGTCCCAGCTCTGGACCAAGGCGGCAGTGGGAACAGCTGCAATCAGCTCCGGGCCTCTGGCCCAGGGATGGTTTGCCGATCCTGATTGCTGTTCATTGATTCCTGCTGAATAGTGGATGGGTGAAAGATCAGGATTGGCTGTGGTTTCCCCATGGTTGAATAACCTTTTAATGATTACTCTTTGTGCTCACAACTGAAGTCTGGCCATTTCAGTGAGGAACCTGAAGACTGCCAGCAAGACTTCAGGAGAGGAGGGCAGATAAATTGTAATAACCAAGGCCGACAAAACTCTGTCTCTGCAGCAACATCCATTGTCACATTTCAAGATTTTTCCCTATTTGGCCTCAGATCAGTTTTGGATTAATTTATATTACAGTGTTGCTATTAATTAAATTCAGTCTTGAAGAGATTAACTCCCAATGACACACATGCTATCTGGGAATGGTGGGTAGGCCCAGTTGCTGGGCCCAAATGAAGTAGTTGTCAGCATTATATTTCTCGTATAGCATATCAGTTTGGGAGAAAAAAGATGAAAGAAAGAAGTCGAAAAAGAGAGAGTAAGTAAAAGAGAGCGAGAAAGGAGAGACAGAAATATTAGAACTTGCATTTATATAGCGCCTTCCATGTCTTCAGGGCGTCCCAAAGCACGCCACAGCCAATAAATAATTTTGAAGTTTAGTCACTGTTGTTATGGTGTTTTGGGGTTTGTCAGTACATTTTAGTAACATTTGCATCTGTAATATTGCAATGGCTTCCCTTCACTGAGCACAACGGGTGTTTTAGCTGAACAGGCCATGTAGTTGTTGTAGGGGTTAAAAAGAAGGCTTCTCTCCTTCAAGGTGGACTAACTGATATAGTTAATCAACACCTGCCCTTCTCCTGTTGTATAACGACCACGGAAGTGAACACACGAAATCCCAGGTTCAACCGGCTTTTATTACGAGCAATTACAAGGGCAGGTTCAGTCGTGGAACCTCCAAAATACAAGAGTTTTCAAGCATAATTTATACAGGTTTCGGAGAGGAGCTATCTTCCTACAAAATCATCTATAGGACTATCATTATCAGCGAAGTTACATTGATTTGTCGACTCTTATCCGACGAGCTTTGAGTGGTACATGCAACTGTCCATCTCTCATCATTGTTTTGCTCCATTTTGCCCTCTACCCCAGTCTATCGACGCCTGGGGTGGTTTGTACTTTTTCTCAGGGACTTTTAAACAAAACTGCTAACTTTAGCTGTTTAAGTGTTACTAAGGTTTAATGAGGTTAAACTATAGTTTAATGAGTATAAGTGTGCTATACCTATACAAGCAAGTGTTACATACATAGGCACTTTATATGTTCGCTACCTTCAGCATAATTCTAACCCCCTATTTGCAACCTTACAATTTATCCCTTACAATTCCCCTGTAATGGCCCTTGGCTATATGCTCAAGATAGGCCATTTCCCAATTAATACCTCACGGGTGAGCTTCCAGGATTGTCCTTTCACTTGGGTAGTGCTGCTTTCTGAGTATAACCTTCCCATCAAGGTTATACTAAGTAAGTTCCTTTCTGCTGGTCTGACCGATTTCCCTTTATTCAATGTTTTAACTGTAGTATGGGCTAGGGCCTGCCTCTTACGTCGGTTACACCTTTTTACAGGATAATACTAGCAAGATGAGTTCCCTTGCACTACAACCAGCACATTGAGTCCAGCATAGTTCATGTAGCCAACATTTTTAGCCAACATTTTCTCGGTGTTCAAATTATGCCCCGCCTGGGGTATCCTCTGTTGCTTCTATCTTTCCTCCACTTGGGGGTTTCTCTATTCTGCCGAATTTCTGCCCCGTCTGGGGTATCCTCGATGTTGTCGAATGGTGTCCAATTCAGTCGAGTTTGTTCCTCTTTCAGTTCGAGTATCGGTTTTCCTTGTGGCCCGATGGCCTTCGCATAACCTCCTCAGGTAATGTCCATCATTGTCCCATCGATCTTTCCTCCTTTAGTTCAGGGGTTATAATAAACTCGTTTATATCTGTCTCATCAAGTGAAGTAAAGCAGAAGTATCCATAATGATGCATGAGGTGTTCCTTTCTTCATTTCAGTTGCCGTGGTGCTCACACATCAACCTCCATTTCCTCGTGGAACAGCGATAATTTAGTAATCCTGTGTTAGGGGGGTGAGACTCAAGGTGCACCTGTCCATTTGGTTATATCCACAGTCATCTTTGATCATTCGTAGTGGATCTTGACATAAAGCAACTTGGTTAATTTTATAACACTCATCTATGCTGAGACTCTTAGTACAGTTGTTCTCTTCAGTTACATTTCTGGTTTGTCATGGTACTGCACACGAGTTTGATTTCTAATTTCTCCTACATTGTTTGGTATAGAGGATCTCCCTTTGTCACATCATACTGTGGTATAGATAATACAACACCTATTATATTTAAATGTCCGGTTACACATCTGGCCTTTGGGACCCAAGCATGACTGTTTCTCCGCACCTCGCAGGCATGAGTCATGTTTTTGTCCAAGATCTAGTTGGTAAATACATCAAGCGTTATCCAATCCGGCACCTTTCCATTCTGAAGCTGCTCTAGGTTATGTTGTATTCCATTGAGCAACCATGCTCCATATCCTGTACATACTACTTCTGTCTGTATGGTTTTACTTAAGTTCCGTTCTGCTCTATTCATCGAATTTATAGTTCTGGCGTGGTCTCGTAATGTGTGGGCCACTTGTAATAATTCCCTTTCTGCGCCATTACCCAGTTGTGCCTGTATCTTTTCATTATCCTCATCCCTTTCCAGCAATCCCTGTTAGGTTCATGTTAGGGCGTTAACTCGATCAACTGTCGTGTGTAGGTCTATCGTGTTTACCGTTGCAACTCCCGCCGCGTATTCCGCCACGTATCCCGCCGTGTATCGCGCCGCATACCGTTTCTAGTATCCCTCTTTTTCCCCGGTTCCGTTTTTTTACCTGACCCTTTTTCCACATTAAACTTCATGGTTTTTGATTCAGGGCCTTTAAGTGCTCGCAGGGTCAGGTTTCTACACAGGCTTATCGTGTTTAACCCGCAGAAGTTGAGGGTGGTTATAGTGTTTAAATTTAGGAATACAGTAATTATTCGCTGACATACCCCGACATACAGTATCTTATCCTTGGTCTGCCTCATCAATTTCTCTTTTGACTCAGCGTTCATAGTTGGACACGTTTGTGGCGCTGGGGGTGTGATGGTCGAGGCCCTGGTAGTGCTCACTGTTGCTAAAGTAAGGGGTGGGGCCGTGTTGCACCCCCTTCCCCCGGGAGCAGTATCTTTGTCCCTCCTGATTATAAAACACACCGTGGTCTTATTCCCACTAATTATTGGTCCCATATTACTGGCCCATCCCCAATGTTGTTTCGTTTCCTCGTCACGTTGTTTTATGCCCGTTATTTAAGGCTACTGTTGCTCAGTGCGTCACAATCAGTGTTTTTGATTCTTTTTAAACTAACGTCGCCTGAGTCCTTGTAATACAAGCCTTGTCGTCCCTCAGCCCGTTGTCCTTGATATGAGGCTGCGTTACCCCACGTTGTTTCCACGAGCACTAGAGTCCTGCAAAAAACAATATTTCCCAGTCGCCACTGGTTAGTTAGTGACCATGCTTATTTAACTGGGTCCAGTGTTTCCATTTGTCAATACCCCTTATAACTACCATAACTTACCATTATTACCTGATAGGGTCCGGTCCATTTGGGTGCCAGCCTGGACCTCTCTGGGGTAATCACCTGACTGCCTATTTGGGGTGTTTGGACCTTCTGTTCCTTAGTGTTGTACTCTCAGTCCTTGATTTGCTAATCTATAGCCTGTGTCTTTAAATCATGTAACTGCTGACAGAGTTCCATTACAAATTTCTGTATCCTGTCTTTTTTTTTAGTTCAAAGGGTGTCAGTCCTGTCGTCCGACTTTGTGCCAATTTATCGGACCCATTTTGGCTTTTACAAGATTATGAATGTCTGCTACGGTTAGATTATGGGCGTCAAGCAGTTCTTCCACCTTTTGTCATAATTCTGTATTCCTACTATTTGCTTTAGGGGTTGGTAACTCATTCAATAGAATTTTTCTCTCCTGTGGGCTGAGGGGTACCTCCTGTATGGTAATCAGGGCTGCTCTACATCTACTGGAGGGAATGGTGGTAGTGCATATCGGTGCCGCTGATACGTTGCCATTATCATGTGCCGGGGGGGGGTCACTCTACTCCGCACTTGTTATCCCTGTCTGGTTTACTGTTAGGTTGGGTTTGTGGTCTACACTTACCCACCGTGGAGTACATTGGCTCTATTGTCGTAGATGATGGTGATATGGCTGCACACTGCACTATCTGTCTGGTTCCGTTTTTTATCTCTTCCAGCTTATTTATCTTAGCTTCTAGCTCTTGAATTTGTTTTGTTTGAGTATCTATCTGTCCTCTGTAGCAGGTGAGTATTATTACATAGGCTTTCTTCGTTTTATTTTTATTCTGACTATCCCACTATTCTCTCTGTCTGTCAGGCGAGTCTTCTTTCTTTTATTAAGAAATCCAAATGAATAATGTCCAGTATAAAACAGCTGTCAATGGAAAGGGTTACAGGTTTGTAAGAAGGCCTGACATCATTACGTGACTTTGCGTAATCATCCAAAAAAATGTTCCCAAATCTTTGTGCTTTCAAAACTTGCTGAGAAATTAGGAATCTCTTAAAACAGCAGAAATCATTTGTAAAGTTGTCAAAATAAAACTGTCATGTATTCAACCAGCATTGTAACCCATGTATAAACTGACCTAAGTTGCACACCGTGAGAACACTGACCACTAGATGGGAGACACTCCTAACCTGGACCTTCAGATATAAAAGGGGAAGCTCCACCCACTTCCATCACTTGAGTGCTAAGGAATAAAGGACAGGTCACAGACTGACCTTCTCTCAAGCATGGGCCTCGTGTGCATTTATACTGTGTAGCAAGGATGTATCAATGGCGACAAGAAACTGGGATTTAAACCACGCGAGCATAGCCACTAGCAGAACAGACGAGAGGTACTGTGTTAAGGAATGGTTGGGACAGAGATTCAACATTGTTGAAGCAGCACACAGTTCTCCAGGCAGACAAGGGCAGTCAGGCATGCCCCAACATGTAGTCGAACCCAGAGGGGGAGTTCAACAGAGACAATGGCAAGCTGAACAGCGATTCACGCCATTGCAAGGGACAATGCGGCCAGTAATGGGGCTATCAACACCTGTTAATGGTGCACTCAAGGACAATAACTGGGGCAGTCAGGGACGATCGACTGGCAAGGGACCTTTTGTTTCAAACCGCATCTCATGCTGGAGGCGTGGAGGCATACATTCAGCCGGAGTTTGCAGAGATGAGCAAAATACCTGCAGAAATTGCAGAAATGGACACTGGGGGAAATCGCTGGAAGCTGAAGTTCAGCGAGTTCATGTGGAGCACGTATACAGTTCATACACCAGGACGCCACCGATAATGATGAAAGTGCTCCTCAATGGCAGCCCAGTATCAATGGAGTTAGGCACGGGTGCCAGCCAGTCCCTGATGGGTATCAAACAGTTCAAAAAGTTGTGGGCATCCAAGGCCAGGAGGCCAAAATTATCGCCGATTGACGCACAGCTACGGACTTACACAAAGCAGATCATTCCGGTGCTAGGCATGCTGGGTAGTCGTGACCCACAAAGATTCGGAGAACAGGTTGCCACTCTGGATTGTCCCGGGGGATGGTCCCGCACTACTGGGGAGGAGTTGGCTTGCTGTCATGAACTGGAAATGGGGCGATGTCAATGCAATTTCCTCTGTGGAGCGAGTATCATGCTCACAGGTCCTGGACAAATTTGATTCATTATATCAACACGACATTGGCACTTTCATGGGGGCCAAGGTAGTGATTCACATAAACCCGGATGCCAGACCAGTACACCACAAGGCCAGAGCGGTGCTGTACGTGATGCGGGAAAAGATAGAAGGTGAATTGGACCGCCTGTTGAGGGAAGGCATCATCTCGCCAGTCGTGACTGGGCGAGCCCGATTATGCCGGTGCTCAAGGCGGATGGGTCGGTCAGGATATGTGGCGATTACAAGGCCACCATCAATCGGGTGTCACTCCAAGACCAGTACCCGCTACCGAGAGCGGAGGACCTCTTTGCGACGCTATCCGGTGGCAATCTTTTTTCAAAATTGGACCTGACCTCAGCTTACATGACCCAGGAGCTGGCGAGTGAGTCGAAGAAGCTGACCACCATCACGACACACAAGGGGTTGTTTGAGTACAACAGATGTCCGTTCGGGATTCGCTCGGCCGCCGCGATCTTCCAACGAAATATGGAAAGCCTCCTCGAGTCGATTCCAGGGACGGTGGTTTTTCAGGACGACATCCTCATCACGGGTTACAATACTGAAGAACACCTCCACAACCTGGAGGAGGTGCTACGCAGACTGGACCGGGTAGGTCTGCGACTGAAAAAGGCGAAGTGCGTCTTCCTAGCTCCAGAGGTAGAATTCCTGGGGATGAGGGTAGCAGCAGACGGGATCAGCCCTACTGCATCCAAGACGGAAGCGATCCAGAGAGCACCCAGACCCCGTAACACGACGGAGCTGCGTTCGTTCCTGGGGCTCCTGAACTATTTTGGTAACTTTCTTCCCAAATTGAGCACGCTGCTAGAGCCGCTACACGTGCTCCTACGCAAAGGTCGCGAATGGGTCTGGGGGGACAGCCAGGAAAGGGCTTTTAATAGAGCACGCAATTTGTTATGTTCCAACAATCTGTTAACGCTATATGACCCATGTAAGAAACTTGTGTTAACGTGCGATGCGTCGTCCTATGGTGTCGGGTGTGTGTTGCAGCATGTCAATGCCAAGGGTCAGTTACAGCCGGTAGCTTATGCCTCCAGGAGTCTGTCCCAGGTAGAAAGGGGCTACGGGATGGTAGAAAAGGAGGCGCTCGCATGTGTATATGCAGTAAAGAAAATGCACCAGTACCTGTTTGGCAGGAAATTTGAGCTGGAGACAGATCACAAACTCCTAACGTCCCTTTTGGCCGACAACAAGGCCATAAATGCAAACGCATCAGCCCGCATACAGAGGTGGGCACTCACGTTAGCTGCCTATGACTACACAATTCGGCACAGACCGGGCACCGAAAACTGCGCCGATGCACTCAGCAGGCTCCCACTAGCCACCACTGAGGGGGCTACCGAGCATGGTGCTGAGATGGTCATGGCTGTTGAAGCTTTCGGAAGCGAAGGCTCACCCGTGACAGCCCGTCAGATTAAAGTCTGGACAAATAGAGACCCGCTATTGTCTCTAGTCAAGAAATGTGTCCTGAATGGGGACTGGGCAGCCACGTACAGGGCATGCCCTGAGAAATTTAAACCATTTCACAGGCGCAAGGATGAACTCTTGATTCAGGCCGATTGCCTACTGTGGGGAAACCGCGTAGTCATGCCCCAGATGGGCAGAGAGGTGTTCATCAGAGAACTCCACAATGGACACCCGGGCATTGTCACGATGAAGGCAATTGCCAGGTCAAACGTTTGGTGGCCAGGGATAGATGCAGATCTGGAACTTTGTGTTCGCAGGTGCAACACATGTGCCCAGCTGGGCCATGCGCCCAGGGAAGCCCCCCTTAGCCCCTGGCCATGGCCCGCCAAGCCTTGGTCACGCATCCATGTGGACTACGCAGGTCCTTTCATGGGAAAAATGTTTTTGGTTGTAGTAGACGTCTACTCCAAATGGATCGAGTGTGACATTTTAAATTCAAGCACATCCTCTGCCACGGTAGAAAGTCTACGGGCAATGTTCGCTGCCCACGGTCTACCGGACATCTTGGTCAGCGACAATGGCCCGTGCTTCACAAGCACTGAATTCCAAGACTTCAAGGCAGGCAATAGAATTAACCATGTTAGAACGGCACCGTTCAAGCCGGCCTCAAACGGCCAGGCAGAACGAGCAGTGTAGATAATCAAACAGGGGATGCTCAGATTCCAAGGGGGTTCCCTACAAACCCGCTTATCACGTCTCCTGTTGGCCTATAGATCCCGACCACACTCGCTCACAGGGGTTCCACCCGCAGAGCTACTAATGAAAAGGACACTCAAAACCCGATTATCTCTTATGCACCCCACCATGAAAGAAATTGTCGAGAGCAGGCGCCAGTCACAATATCACTACCATGACAGGAATGCGAGGGCGCGATCTATTGATGTAAATGATCCTGTTTTTGTCCTCAACTACGCTGCAGGGCCCAAATGGCTCGCAGGCACTGTGGTTGCCAAAGAGGGAAATAGGATTCTGGTAGTTAAACTTACCAATGGACAAATCTGCCACAAACATGTGGATCAAACAAAAAGGAGGTTCAGCAACCCCATCGAAGAAGCAGAAGAAGAACACAATATAGAGTTCACTCCACCACAGGTGACCGAACACCGGAACCAAAGGGAGAAGAGCCCAGTCACTGTGGGTAGTCCGGACAGGCCTGAGGCACTGCAAACAGCAGACACTCAGGCCAGCGCCCAACAACCGGAGCCCCAACTCAGGCGCTCTACAAGGGAGCGTAAACCACCAGAGAGACTCAACCTGTGATCCCCATAAGACTTTGTGGGGGGGGAGGTGATGTCATGTATTCAACCAGCATTGTAACCCATGTATAAACTGACCTAAGTTGTACACTGTGAGAACACTGACCACTAGGTGGGAGACACTCCTAACCTGGACCTTCAGGTCTAAAAGGGGAAGCTCCACCCACCTTCATCACTTGAGTGCTAAGGAATAAAGGACAGGTCACAGACTAACCTTCTCTCAAGCATGGGCCTCGTGTGCATTTATACTGTGTAGTCAGGACGTATCAAAAACCTTCTCATCGGGAAAGACAACATTTTAGATTAAACTCCAATTTCTCTAAACTTCCAATTCAAATACTTGCCAAAGATTTTTTCATTGATTTAAAATAAGACCACACATTTTTAATAGCTATTTTGTTTACTGAAATCCAATTTTCACACAAGCTAAATACATTCCAGCATTTTGTTTTTACGGCCCTGTTCACTGAGCAAATCTTGTGTTTTATTTCTCTCGGCACAAAATCTAAACTTCCGTGCTGGTTCCATCTTTTTTATGAATTCTTTAATTCCCAGTTTTTTCCTTCCTTTGCTGAGTTCGCATAACTTAGATTTTTTTTCCCCTTTTGAATCCGAGCTTAATAATTTTTTTTTGATGACCTTCCTCTGGTCCATAGTTAAACATCTTTGTTTCTCTTTCAAGGCACAAAACTTCTGTGTCGGGTTTAACTCGTAAGTTTTTATATTTAAACCAATATCTTTTTCACAGCCAATTTAAATCTCCTTTCTTCAAATTAGGTTTTGTATTTTGATGATCTTCCTCCAGTCCATTTTCCTAACATCTTTGTTTCTCTTACTAGCAGCTGCAGCTTTCAAGGTCACATTTTTATCTTTTGATAAAAACACGCTGTCCTTTGTAAATTCAATGTGTTTTTCCAGCATTTTTCTTTGTATTAATTTTCCATTATTCTCAGCTAGCATTTTATCCCACTGGCCAGTTTTCCTAGGAACCTGGGGTCCCACCCACTTTTTAGGTTGTATTCCTTCTTGTTTGCGCTGTGCACGATCAATACCGGCTTCTCCGTGTTATTACCGTATCATGCTTCGGGACATACACTTTATTTTTCCTCTAACGATCACTGCGGTCCTCTCCCCTTAGGTTGTATGCCTTCTTTTTCAGGCAATACATCTATCCCACCCTTGGTTTTCATCCTTCTGTGGTTCGCTATAACTAGTTCTACAGATTACCCCTTCTAATTCTTTATACAGATTACCTCCTTCCCCGTCAATGCAATAGCTGCAGGTGGTACAAAACATAATCACTGCCATTCAGCTATCACATCATCCAGGTCAGAGGGTCTGCATCCTGCCGACTACGCCAAATGTAGGGGTTAAAAAGGAAGCTTCTCTCCTTCAAGGTGGACTAACTGATATAGTTAATCGACACCTGCCCGTCTGTTGGGGTAAAAGGAGGCTTCTCTCCTTTGGGGTCAATTAACTATATCAGTTAGTCCACCTTGAGGGAGAGAAGCCTTCTTTTTAACCCCTACATTGCCATGAAGGGAGGATTCTGATTTGAAGTAGCAGTTTTGATTGGCAGCGCAATGAGCCAATCATGACACAGAAAGCTGGGATGGGATCAAAACTGGTTTTATGTCATGTCATGCCTCTGTGGAAAACATGATCAACAGTGTGTTTTAATTTGAAACAGTCAGAGAGGCAGAATCTTTCATTTATCTAAAGTTATTTCATCAGAATAAAAACAGAAAATGCTGGAAATACTCAATAGGTCAGGTAGCATCTGTGGAGGGAGAAACAGAATTAACATTTCAGATCGATGACCATTGGTCAGAACCCCTATTATTTTTGATTTTATGAGAAGCAATAGGAAACAAATCGCAATGCACTGTAAAGGGTATTCTATTCCATTATGTATTTTGTGTAAAATAAACCTGTTTGTTAGTTTACAATTGGCCTCGTCACACCAGGATGTTTATCAGTCACATGGGGCATGTGTGAGTTTACAGTATCCAGTACACGCAATGGGAGATCTGATTGTTATGATCCCTGGGCCACACAACTGGATGAGATATTGGGCAGTATTGGTAACTTCATGATCGTAGTTATGGAGTCTGCTTATGGAGGATCAGGTGATGCTGAGCCAAAAGACTGTCCAGTGCAGACCTGAAACCTGTGCTAACCTTTAAAGCAGGATGATAAAATATTGCATGTAGGTGCTCACACCATGAGCAATAGGATTGAGGAACGCCCACTCCGTCTCATGACCCAGCAACCCCTGCTACAAGCGTGCTCGTGTGGACATTGGCTCATAATCATAGGCGGTCCCTCGAACAAGGATGACTTGCTTCCACAAGAGTTCACAGATGTTTCAATGAAGGACCCGATGTTCCAGTCCTGAACTCCAATTGATGGGATGGAAGATGCCTGTGCGTGGATTTTTTTAGCGTCTGGTGACCATTGCACACCAGCCACCACACGGGCTTGACAGAGCTAGGCTTTTATCCAGTGGCAAGGCTTAACCAGGACGACTGGAGACCTGCTCTGCTGCACGGACCTAGTGCGCACACATATCGCAGTGTGGGCTGGCCCGTGCTGCCCCTGGGCCCTTGGCTCTTCTGGGCCCCATATGGCTAAGGAACTGGGCTGTCCTGCCTGCTATGGTTGAATGGGCCAGCCGATTCAGTCTACACATGGCGACTTAGGGGAAGCATAGAAGGGCGATCGACTCTCCTGTGAAACCATATCCCAGCATGTCTATGCCTTCAGGCAAAGAGGGGAGAGAACTGGGAGAAAGGAGACAATCTAGCCAAAAGCTGATTCAAAGTCTTCACAGCCAACAGCAAAGTGCAAACAGATGCATTGATTTTCCAGGCTGAAAGCTCTGTACAGTTTCAGTACATAAGCTTCAGGTCAGGGTCCTTTTAACTCCGGAGTGTTGCTGCTATAACACAGGGCACACAGCGATTTCTCAAGCACTTTGAAGCTCCTTATTACTGACTTCATCAAACCCTGGTAGGCAAACAAAGTTCCTTCAAACAAGTACTGCCAGAGCTTGCTGTGTTAATTGGATGAGCCTCGTTATTTACCCTGGAGTTAATAGACTAGAGACCCATCCTCTCCTGACCTCCAATCAGTAACAGTATGAGTTGGAGCCTTTGCTCGTGTTGATTTTGGTTGAGAGGGCAATAGTTGAGCGAAGAATCATTGCTTTGTGGGGCACAACTTCAAAAACCCTTCAGTACTGTGAAATTAGCACTCAGGAAAAAATATATGTTCATAAAAATAAACCCAAGTCAAAGTGGTGGTTCCCATTCAATCAGAGACAACCTGTAATAATGCTTCATTGATGCTTCCTATCACTTAGTTTACAGTCAGGAACATGGAAGCTCTATGATTAAAGGTATAGGGAACTTTGGGACTGGGCCTGGTACAAGTGGGCAACAAAATATCAAAGATACCCTTTAAGAACCCATTTATACTGGAGGCCTCTCAGCATAATGGACTCCTGCTCATACATTCAACGGCAGGAAATTCTAATAGGTCAGGTCAGGGCTGTCAGTGGAAGTGAGATCAGAGAGTGAGGTCAGTAGGAATGCGGTCGGTGGGAGTGAGGTTGGTGGGAGTGAGGTCAGAGGTCAGTGGCAGTGAGATTGGTGGAAGTGAGGTCGGTGGGAGTGAAGTCAATGGGAGTGAGGTCGGTGGGAGTGAGGTCGGTGGGAGTGAGGTCGGTGGGAGTGAAGTCAGTGGGAGCGAGGTCGATGAGAGTGAGGTCGGTGGGAGTGAGGTTGGTGGGAGTGAGGTCGGTGGGAGTGAAGTAAGTGGGAGTGAGGTCGGTGGGAGTGAAGTCGGTGGGAGTGAGGTCAGAGATCAGTGGGAGTGAGGTCAGTAGGAGTGAAGTCAGTGGGAGCGAGGTCGATGAGAGTGAGGTCAGTGGGAGTGAGGTTGCTGGGAGTGAGGTTGGTGGGAGTGAAGTCAGTGGGAGTGAGATCAGTGGGAGTGGGGTCAGAGGTCAGTGGGAGTGAGGTCAGTGGGAGTGAGGTCGGTGGGAGTGAAGTCGGTGGACGTGAGGTCAGTGGGAGTGAGGTCAGTGGGAGTGAGGTCAGTGGGAATGAGGTCGGTGGGAGTGAGGTTGGTGGGAGTGAGGTCGGTGAGAGTGAGGTCGGTGGGAATGAGGTCAGTGGGAGTGAGGTTGGTGGGAGTGAGGCCAGAGGTCAGTGGGAGTGAGGGATGTGGATAAGGAACAGGAATCCGGTTGATTTTTCCTTTCCATTGCCTGGGTCTACTGAAACCAGTTGTAGAATCCACAGTTGCCCCTACTGGCATGAGCTGACTGAGTATAGAGCAAATTCAGGATGCTAAAAATGGGCTGGATGAACCAGAACACATCCTGAAAAATAGGCCAGCAAATTTCAGTCAGAGTTGGTATTAGAGAAATTGCCTTGCAATCAGCTGTAAACAGCAGGCAGTGAGTTAAAGAGATGATTGTTTTTGCACTCCATAAATCTTGTTAAAACACAAGAGCACGGGTTCGATATTCTCTGATTGTACTTGGACCCCATGCCTGCCTGGCGGGAGGTGCAGGTTTCAAAAGGATTGAAAGAGGCCACAGCATAAAAATCTTTTTCTCAATTGCTAAATATATTTTCGGTACCAATTTACAGTGTCAGATTCCATTACCCTGCTGGGGAGAAGCACTACGTGCTTTCCTACGGATGAAGACTTGGTAAGAATTTCAATTCCCATCGAATCAGATCTCAAGGTGTTTCAAGTATGGCCAGCCTATGCCTCCACAGTGTGTACTGTTTGACTACAAGCAACGCACACCTGGTTATCAATTGCAAGCGCGGCTGGTGGGCAGAGCTGTTCCTGAAATGAGCAGGCCTCGGACTTTTCTGTTATTTTGTGGGATTTTCCGGGCGAGGAGTGTTTATTGATGGGGAATAAAGGACTATCCCACTTTTGGAGGCCCAAGCCTAGATTTTCCTCAGCAGGGCACCAGGAGCCTGAATTTGATGAAGGTCCTCGCCCACCCAAGTGCCGCCCAAAGGGCCGCCGAGGATGGAGTCGGGCCCACGGAGGGTCGAAGACCTGCAAAGAAAAAGCATCAAAAAAATACCATCGGAACACCTAAAGGGGACCCCATCCAGGTAAGTCCCTGTAAAGAAAAAAAATAAAAAAATGTTTACTCACCTTTTTTTCAGCTCTTCAGACCGACTGTTGGGGACAGACCAGCCTCGTCGCGGCGGTCCACCCATGTTCTGGCACCGACTCCTGCCCGCACCAATCTGACATCAGCGGGCGGTTCCCGGCGACTCTCCCTTCCCGCCCACTCCAGATCAGATTGAAACTGGCACTGGGCGGAACGCGAGGAGGAATGTCAGCGGCAGCGGGCAGCAGTGGGTGGCAGTGGATAGCAGCGGGCAGTAGTGAATGGCAGCAGGTGGCAGCGGGCGGCAGCGGGCAGTAGTGAATGGCAGCGGGTGGCAGCGGGCAGTAGTGAATGGCAGCAGGCGGCAGCGGGCAGTAGTGAATGGCAGCGGGTGGCAGCGGGCGGCAGTGGGCAGTAGTGAATGGCAGCGGGTGGCAGCGGGCGGCAGTGGGTGGCAGCGGGCGGCAGCGGGCAGTAGTGAATGGCAGCGGGTGGCAGCGGGCGGCAGCAGGCGGCAGCGGGCAGTAGTGAATGGCAGCGGGTGGCAGCGGGCGGCAGTGGGCGGCAGCGGGCAGTAGTGAATGGCAGCGGATGGCAGCGGACGGCAGCGGGCGATGAGTGCATCAATTTCGAGCCCCAGATGTGGGCAGCAGTAGTGCCGGGGAGGGAGGTAGGTTAGGGAGCTGCTCCCCTGAAGGCTCTCCCATTACTAACAGCTCAGCAATGCTGGGCACTATGGAAGCTGATGCATTCCTAGCGTCCTCCGTCGCCAAGGTGGTGGAGGGTTGATGTGAAGAATTAAATGGCCACCTTGTTTGATGGGGCCAATCGCCTATCTGGGCAGGAGATGCAGAAATGTTTTTTTAACCTTCAGCTGGGGCCCCCAGTCACCCAACGGGTGGGCAGACACAGCAGCTCTTTACATTCCGCCCCCACCTCAGGTTAGCACTGGTTAGCAGTGCTTGTGGGAACCCACCAATGACACGACAGTGACCCTGACCCTCAGAAGATGCACCAGGGTCAGCATCATTGGGATGGCAGGTGTCAATTCCAACCTGGCCAATGAGACGGCAGGAATCCCATCGGTGGCCGTGCCTTCTGTTGCCTTGGCCCCAAGCTCTGAAACTCCCTCCCTAAACCTCACCACCTCTCTACCTCCTTCAAGACTCTCCTTAAAACCTACCTCTTTTGTGCTAATTTCTCCTTATGCGGCTCAGTGTCAATTGTTTGTTTTAATCTCATAATATTCCTGTGAAGCGCCTTGGGACGTTTCACTACATTAAAGGCGCTATATAAATACAAGTTGTTGTTGTTGTTGCTAAGGTGCAGCTATGTGGAACTGGTGTGTCCCTTTAAGCCCGGAGATCTAATTACTATGGGGCGGATTGTGAGCTCAATTAGATGCCAATTTAATTAATGGTAAATACTCCACCATGCATTAGATGGTATAATGCTCCAGCCCTCAGAAAACAGTGCAGTCTTACCATGTCTTACCATGAGCAATGGGCCAGTCTGACAGTTTTCTATTAATGTCAGAGTTTGAATCCCATTTACTGATATTCATCCCCTAAATACTAACTTAAGTTTTGCCAGCTCCTGGCCAGCCATAGTTCATCGTACACAATCTAACTGCAATGTTCAAAGCATCTAATCCCACTGTAATTTCGCCCGATTATCAATGGTTGCAACACACAGAATGCAGGCCGTTACACTGGCTTCAGATGTAAGGTATGAATTTACTCAGATCCCGGAGGCAGAAAACTGTTCGGTCCAAATTGAGAAGCATTGCTAAGTTTTCTCATGGGAGGATGATAGGTTTGTAGAATTTAAATGAACACAGCAGGGGTTTGTAGGAGTGCAAGGGTTGGTACTGAATGAAGATGTCAGATGGTTACTGAAGTACAGATCCCATCCACGTTTAAAACAGGCAGTCACTATAATGGCCAAAACGCAATCACCATTATCCATTTGCATTAACGTTAATTTCAAAGTTGCCAGTTAAGTGCTCCGTTTATTTCTCCCAGCAACAGCTGTGCTTACTTTGCTGTACGATATTATTCTGAGTGAGGTGAAAACATCATGCATGCTTGTTTTAAATATCTTTATATCTAGCAAAATGGAAAATGTATGAAGACTTTGTGGGAGAGAATTTCAACAGGCTTCTCCCAATCTCCTGACGTAACTTTGGAGAAAGAATAAAAGAGAGAAAGAAAAGAAAGAGAGGAAGAAAGAGAGAAAGAAAGAAAGAGAGAAAGAAAGAAAGAGAGAAAGAGAGAAAGAAAGAAAGAAAGAGAGAAAGAAAGAAAGAAAGAAAGAAAGAAAGAAAGAAAGAAAGAAAGAAAGAAAGAAAGAAAGAAAGAAAGAAAGAAAGAAAGAAAGAAGTTTGAGCGGCGACTGGCACCACTGGAGTGTATCCGCGAGGCTGAGAACTTTGTGGATAGCACGTTTCAGGAGGTGGTCACCCCACAGCTTAAGAGTGTGCAGGCAGAGAGGGAATGGGTGACTGTGAGATAGACAAAGAGGACTAGGCAGGTAGGCCAGGAGTCCCCTGAGTGCATCTTGCTCGCTAACTGGTTTTCAGTTCTGGGTACTGGTGGTACTGATGGTTCCTCTGGGGAGTGCAGCCAGAGCAACATCCACAAGACCATGGTTGGCTCAGCTGCACAGGGTGGGGGGAGGAAGAATGGAAGAGCAATAGTGGTAGGGAATTCAATAGTTAGGGGAACAGACAGGTGTTTCTGCGGCCGCAGACATTACTCCAGGATGGTATGTTGCCTCTCTGGTGCCAGGGACAAAGATGTCACTGAACAACTGAAGGACATTCTGAGGGGGAGGGTGAACAGCCAGAGGTCGTGGTCCATATTGATACCAATGACATAGATAGAAAGAGGGATGAGGTCCTGCAGGCAGATTTTATGGAGCTAGGAAAGAGATTAAAAAGCAGGACCTCAAATGTGGTAATGTCCGGACTACTCCCAGTGCCACGTGCCAGTGAGTACAGAAATAGGTGGATACAGCAGATAAATGCATGGCTGGGGAGATGGTGCAGGAGGGAGGGCTTTAGATTCCTGAGGCATTGGGACCTTTTCTGGAGAGGTGGGGCCTGTACAGGTTGCACCTCAACAGGGCTGGGACCAATATCATCATGTGCGGTGGGGGGGGCGTGGTGACCAGAACTCCTCCCCTCTAGATAAATCACCAGGACCGAATGAAATGTAGCCTATCCTATTAAAAGAAGCAAGGGAGAAAATTTCAGAGGCTCTGACCATCATTTTCCAATGCTCTCTGGCTACAGGAGTAGTGCCACTTTGGAGAACTGTTCACGTTGTACCATTGTTTAAAAAGGGAGGAAGAGATAAACTGAGTAATTGCAGGCCAGTTAGTTTAACCTCAGTGATGTACAAATTATTTGAATCAATTCTGAGGTACAGTGTAAATCTTCATTTAGAAATATACAGATTAATCAAGGACAGTCGGCATGGATTTATTAAGGGAAGATCGTATCTGACTAACTTGATTGAATTTTTTGAGGAGGTAACCAGGAGGGTCGATGAGGGCAGTGTAGTCTACATGGATTTCAGCAAGGCTTCTGACAAGGTCCTACATGGCAGGCTGACCAAAAAGTAAAAGCCTATGGGATTCAAGGGAGAGTGGCAAATTGGATCCAAAATTAGCTCAGGAAGCAAAGGGCAATGGTTGACGGGCGTTTTTGCGACTGAAAGGCTGTTTCCAGTGGGGTTTCACAGGGCTCAGTCCCTTGCTTTTTGTAGTATATATTAATGCTTTAGACTTAAATGTAGAGAGCATGATAAAGAACTTTGCAGATGATACGAAAATTGGCCGGGTGGTTGACAATGAGGAGGAAAACTTTCGACTGCAGGAAGATATTGATGAATTGATCAGTTGGGCAGAAAAGTGGAAAATGGAATTCACTCCGGAGAAATGTGAGGTAATGCATTTGGGGAGGTGCAACAAGGCAAGGGAACACATAATAAATGGGAAGATAATGAGAGGTGTGGAGTAACAGAGGGACCTTGGAGCATATGCGTACAGATCCTTAAACGTAGCAGGAGAGATCGCTAAGGTGGTTAAAAAGGCATACGGAACGCTTTCCTTTATTAGCCAAGGCATAGAATACAAGAGCAGGGAAGTTATGCTAGAACTGTATAAAACACTAGTTAGGCCACAGCTTGAGTACTGCATACAGTTCTGGTCACCACGTTACAGGAAAGATGTGATTGCACTAGAGAGGATACAGAGGAGATTTACGAGGATTGCCAGGACTAGAAAATTTTAGTTATGAGGAAAGATTACATAGGCTGGGGCTGTTCTCTTTGGAACAGAGGAGGCTGAGGGGAGATTTAATTGAGGTGTATAAAATTATGAGGGACCTAGATAGAGTGGATAGGAAGGACCTATTTCCCTTAGCAGAGGGGCCAATAACCAGGGGGCATAAATTTAAAGTAGTTGGTGGAAGTTTAGAGGGGATTTGAGGAAAAACAATTTCACCAAGAGTGTGGTGGGGGTCCAGAACTCACTGCCTGAAAGGGTGGTAGAGACAGAAACCCTCATCACATTTAAAAAGTACTTGGATGTGCACTTAAAGAGCCATGACCTACAGGGCTACGGACCTAATGCTGGAAGGTGGGATTAAGCTGGATAGCTCTTTTTCAACCAACACGGGCACGATGGGTCGAATGGCCTCCTTCTGTGTTATATTTTTCTATGATTCTATGAATCTTCAAAATAATGCCACAGAATCTTTTACATCCACCTGAGAGGGAAGACAGGACCTCGGTTTAACGTCTCATCCGAAAGATGTCATCTCCGATAGTGCAGCGCTCCCTCAGTATGGCACTGTAGTGTCAGCTTAGATTTTGTGCTCATGTCTCTAGAGTGGGACTTGAACCCACAACCTTAAGATTCAGAAGCGAGAGTGCTAGCCATGGCTAACATTTGCACCATTTCTGCAGGAGTTCCGCCAGAGTTACGGCAGTACATTGCGGGAACCCTGCAGAATTTCCAGGCCATACAATCCTCGCTCTGCTGTTTCGGTAGCACGCTAAGCTGCCTATTTTAACTGGGCTATCGCCTCTGTTAAGATAGTGGAGGGAGGAACTGGATACGATGCAATGATCTCGATAGCAGCCATTTCCAGCCTAATGTTCTTTGCAGTGAAGTGTTCTGTGTTTGAATTTCCGTTCAGTCTGGGGATCCACACTATCATGGGCGGAGATTCCACATCTTGGGAACGCCCCAAGAAACCTGCAGCCCTCGCTGGATGGCTCAGTGGGTGATGTTACCCAGATGTACTCCAAGGAAGGGTCAGATGCGACCACAGGCCTCCCATACAAAGGAGGCAGCAGGAACTAGAGCCTCAGCTGCTGGCAAACCGTGGGGGGGGGGGAGAAATCAAAATATTTAAAAGTGAGAGCGTGATGAAGATCTTTGTTGATTAATTACAACAGGAAACGGCAGGAGGATCGAATTCCCGTCGACTCCGTTGTTTGGCAGGGTTTATTGTCATTGCGATTTCGGAAGCCTGCGGTTAAGAGACAAGAGGATTGGAATGATAGTGAGGGAGCTTCGGTGGGAATCTTCTGCTGGGGCTTGGGTTGAGGCAGAGAAATTATACAAGGCGCAAGACTGAATAACATCGCAAATAATAGAGATTGAACACTGTGCCGGGCATATGTCATAGGGATTATAGAGCGTGGAGATTATATACCGTCGTGAGAATATAGTAATGATTATAGTAGTGAGATTATATAGTATGGAATCTAAATAACACAGAGAACATAGACAGAGGACCAAAGAATAAAATAGTAGCTTCCCTAATAACAGATTTTATGAAGGCCAGGTGTATCCAACCCACCTGTACACAGCACATCAGGACTGTGCTGCTCTGCTGGACTACACTGTGTACCTCAGATACCGTCACTCAATCACCAAGTTTAAGTTAACCTGTTTGACCTGTGCTATTTCTTCTTAGGCAGTCCCCCGGTTTCGAGGATGACTTGCTTCCGCATTAATTTTCACCCAGAGGGTGGTAGGGGTCTGGAACTCACTGCCTGAAAGGGTGGCAGAGGCAGAAACCCTCATCACATTTACTTGGATGTGCACTTCAAGAGCCGTGACCTACAGGGCTCCGGACATGGTGCTGGAAGGTGGGGTTAGGCTGGGTAGCTCTTTCTCGACCGACACACACGTGGTGAGCCGAATGGCCTCCTTCTGTGTTGTAATTTTTCTATGACTTCTCTGCTAAACTTTGTTTGTATTCCCTTGAATTTAAAAGGTTGAAGGGTGATCTAATTTAAGGTCTTTAAAATGATAAAAGAGTTTGAAAGGGTAGATGCAGAGAAAAATTTCCTCTGGGGGAGGGATCAAGAACAAAAGGACAATCTTAAAATTAGAGTTAGACCATTTAGGAGTGAAATCAGTGAGCATTTTTTCACACATTGAGGAGTGAAAATCGAACTCTCTTTTTCGGAAGGCTGTGGCTGCTGGGTGAATTGACATTTTCAAAACTGAGAGCGACAGATTTTTCTCTCTACTTTTAAGATGCTGCTTCAAACCTACCTCTTTGACCAAGCGTTTGGTCACCGGTCCTAATATCTCTTTACGTGGCTCGGGGTCAAATTTTGTTTGGTAACGCTGGACGTTTTACTATGTTTAAAGCACTATATAAATGAAAGTTAAGAACATAAGTGTTATGTATGTAAAACTATAAGTACCATGTCTAACCACCAGAGGGCTTATCCCATGGAGTCCCAAGGGATCCCACAATCCCTTGGGAGCACCTGTATATAAGGAGACCTCACAGGATGGAGAGGCACTCTGAGGTCTGTAATAAAGGACTATGGTCACACCTTACTTTGAGCTTGCAGTATCTAGTCTGATCCCTTATCCAAGACATAACAACTGGCGACGAGATACAAATGATGAACCCCAACGCAACAATGCAGAGAACTGTGGGCATCCTAGAGAAATTTTCGGAGGGAGACGATTGGGAAACCTTCGTGGAGCGACTTGACCAATACTTTGTGGCCAACGAGCTGGAAGGAGAAGAGAACAAACGAAGGGCGATCCTCCTCATACGTTGAGTTGTGCACACTGGTCCGGGAACATCTAAAGGAAAGCGTTCTGATGGCGAGGTATCGGTTCTACATGTACAAGAGGTCTGAAGGCCAGAAAGTGGCGAGCTACGTCGCCGAGCTAAGGCACCTTGCAGGACATTGCGAATTTGAAGGACACTTTGAGCATATGCTCAGGGACTTCTTTGTACTTGGCATTGGCCATGAAGTAATATTTCGCAAACTTTTGACTGTAGAGATCCCAACCTTGAGTAAAGCCATAGCAATATCCTAGGCGTTTATCTCCACCAGTGACAATAACAAACAAATTTCCCAGTAAACTAGTGCTGCTGCAAGTACTGTGAATAAAGAAACGTTGTTTTCGAATCGAAATGTACATGGCAGGACTTACAGACTTGTAGCTGCACGTTCGCAGATGACTTAGAGTCCGCCATCAAGGGTGGTGAATACAAGGCCATTAACACCTTGTTGGCACTGCGGGGGTGATCATCGATTCCATTCGTGCCGCTTCAAAGGATACGTTTGCAAGGGCTGTGGAACAATGGGACACCTCCAACATATGTGCAGGCGAGCTGCAAACCCTGCTAATCCTGCAAACCACCATGTTGCAGAGGAGGACAGATCCACGATGGATCATGATGAACTAGAGTCTCAGACTGAGGAGGCAGAGGTATATGGGGTGCATACATTTACCACAAAGTGTCCCCCGATAATGCTGAAGGTTGAATTAAATGGACTCCCGGTGTCCATGGAGCTGGACACGGGCACAAGCCAGTCCATAATGAGTAAAAAGACTTTCAATAAGTTGTGGTGCAACGCTATCTCCTACGATAGAGCGGTGCACAATTTACCACTCTGGGTGGTACCGGGCGATGGCCCCATGCTGTTCGACAGGAGCTGGCTGGGAAAGGTATGCTGGAACTGGGACGACACCTCATGTGCCCAGGTCCTAAGCATGTTCTCCTCGCTGTTCGAACGAGGCATCAGGAAGTTCCAAGGAGCAAAAGTGCAGATCCATTTGATTCCGGGGGCGTGACCCATCCATCACAAGGAGACAGCGGTATCTTACATGATGAGAGAGCGGGTGGAGATCGAGCTGGACAGGCTGCAACGAGAGGGCATAATTTCGCCGATCGAATTCAATGAGTGGCCTAGTCTGATTGTTCCAGACCTCAAGGGAGACGGCACTATCAGAATCTGTGGCGATTACAAAGTAACTAATCGTTTCTCACTGCAGGATCAATACCCGCTACCAAAGGCAGACGACCTATTTGCGACGCTAGCGGGAGGGAAAACGTTCACGAAGTTGGACTTGACCTCGGCCTACATGACGCAGGAGCTGGAGGAATCATCGAGAGGCCTTACCTGCATCAACACGCACAAAAGGCTTTTCGTTTACAACAGATGCCCGTTTGGGATTCGATCAGCCGCGGCGATATTCCAGAGGAACATGGAAAGCTTGCTGAATTCGGTCCTGCGTACCATGGTCTTCCAGCACAACATCTTGGTTACAGGTCGGGACACCATTGAGCACTTGCAGAACCTGGAGGAGGTTCTTAGTCGGCTCAATCGTATGGATCTCGGGCTAAAACGCTCAAAGTGCATGTTCCTGGCGCCTGGTGGAGTTCCTGGGGAGAAGAATTGCGGCGGACTACATCAGGCCCACCAATTCGAAGACGGAGGCAATCAAAAATTCACCAAGACCACAGAATGTGATGGAGCTGCGGTCGTTTCTAGGATTCCTGAACTATTTTGGTAACTTCTTACCGGGTCTTAGCACATTGTTAGAACCCTGCATGCGTAAAGGAGATGAATGGGTATGGGGTAAAAGCCAAGAAAATGCCTTTGAGAAAGCTAGGAAGTTGCTATATTCAAACAAATTGCTTGTGTTGTACGATCCATGTAAACGTTTGGTACGAGCATGTGATGCGTCATCGTACGGGGTTGGGTATGTATTGCAACAAGCCAATGAATTTGTGAAATTGCAACCGGTTGCTTATGCATCCAGAAGTCTGTCTAAGGCCGAGAGGGCCTACAATATGATTGAAAAATAAGCGTTAGCATGTGTTTTCAGGGTAAAGAAAATGCATCAATATCTGTTCAGGCTCAAATTTGAATTGGAAACCGACCATAAGCCGCTTATATCCCTCTTTTCTGAAAATAAGGGGATAAATACAAATGCATTGGCCCACATCCAGAGATGGGCACTCACGTTGTTCGCATACAACTATGCCATCTGCCACTGGCCAGGCACAGAAAACTGTGACGATGCTCTCAGTAGGCTACCATTGCCCACCACTGGGGTGGAGATGGCACAGCCTGCAGATTTAGTTATGATAATGGAAGCATTCGAGAGTGAGCAATCACCTGTTACTGCCCGACAGATTAGAACCTGGACGAGCCAGAACCCCTTACTGTCCTTAGTAAAAAAACTGTGTGCTCCATGGGAGTTGGTCTAATGTTCCGTTAGAGATGCAGGAAGAAATAAAACCATACCAGCGACGCAAAGATGAAATGTCTATATTGGCAGACTGCCTCCTATGGGGTAATCGGTTAGTTGTGCCAAAAAAGGGCAGGGACACTTTCATTAGTGATTTCCACAGTACCCACCTAGGCATCGTAACGATGAAAGCGATAGCCAGATCCCACGTGTGGTGGCCCGATATCGATACAGACTTAGAGTCCTGTGTGCACAAATGTAATACATGTTCCCAGTTAAGCAATGCACCCAGGGAGGCGCCACTAGGTTTATGGTCTTGGCCCTCCAAACCATGGTCTAGGGTTCATGTTGACTATGCAGGCTCATTCTTGGAAAAAGTGTTTTTAGTGGTTGTAGGTGCGTACTCCAAGTGGATTGAATGTGTGATAATGTCTGCTGCCATCATTGAAAGCCTATGGGCCATTATTTGCCACGCACGGCCTGCCTGATGTCCTTGTAAGTGACAATGGGCTGTGCTTTACCAGTGCCGAATTCAAGGAATTCATGACCCGCAATGGGGTCAAACATGTCACATCTGCCCCGTTTAAGCTAGCGTCCAATGGTCAGGCAGAACGAGTAGTTCAAACAATCATGCAGAGCTTGAAAAGGGTAACTGAAGGCTCACTGCAGACTCGCTTATCCCAAGTCCTGCTTAGTTACCACACAAGACCCCACTCGCTCACCAGGGTCCCTCCCGCTGAACTGTTCATGAAAAGGGCACTTAAGACAAGGCTCTCATTAGTCCACCCTGATCTACACGAACAGGTAGAGAGCAGGCAGCTTCAACAGAATACATAGCATGATCGCACAAATGTGTTGAACTATGGACAAGGTCCCAAGTGGATTGCTGGCACTGTTTTGGCCAAAGAGGGGAGTAGGGTGTTTGTGGTCAAACTCGCAAATGGACTCACCTGCAGAAAACACTTGGACCAAACCAAACTCAGAATTAAGGATTATCCCGAACAACCCACAATAGACTCTACCTTTTTTGACCCTCCAACACACACACAAGAGGCAACCGACCCAGCGGTTGACAACGAAGCAGAACCCATCACCCGCAGCAGCCCAGCAAGACTCACCACCCCCAGTAGTCCAGCAAGGCTAGCTGCGCAGCAACCCAGCGAAGGCCCAACAAACGACTCACCAACACCAGCATTTGCACCAGGGAAAGGAAGGCCCTAGATCAACTCACATTGTAAATAGTTACACTATTGACTTTGACTTTGGCGGGGGGGGGGGGGTAGTGTTGTTATGTATGTAAACCTGTAATTACTATGTCTAACCACCGGAGGGCTTATCCCATGGAGTCCCAAAGGATCCCACAATCCCTTGGGAGCACCTGTATATAAGGAGGCCTCACAGGCTGTAGAGGCACTCTGAGATCTGTAATAAAGGATTGCGGTTACACTTACTTTGAGCTTGCAATATCTAGTCTGACTCCTTATCCAAGACATACCAATAAGAACATAAGAAATAGGAGCAGAAGTAGGCCAAACGGCCCCTCGAGCCTGCTCTGCCAATTAATACAATCATGGCTGATCCGATCATGGACTCAGGTACACTTCCCTGCCTGCTTTCTATAACCCCTTATTCCCTTATGTTTAAGAAACTGTCTATTTCTGTCTTAAATTTATTCAATGTCCCAGCTTCCACAGCTCTCTGAGGCAGCGAATTCCACAGATCCACAACCCTCTGAGAGAAAAAATTTCTCCTGATCTCTGTTTTAAATGGGCGGCCCCTTATTCTAAGATCGTGCCCTCTAGTTCTAGTCTCCCCCATCAGTGAAACATCCTCTCTGCATCCACCTTGTCAAGCCCCCTCATAATCTTATACGTTTCGATAAGATCACCTCTCATTCTTCTGAATTCCAATGAGTCGAGGCCCAACCTACTCAACCATTGCTCATAAGTTAACCCCTTCATCTCTGGAATCAACCTAGTGAACCTTCTCTGAACTGCCTCCAAAGCAAGTACAGGAAACTCTCGTTTATCCGGATCACTCGGGGATTCGGCAATTCTGGGTAAACGAATTTTCCAATTGGGAGAGTTTACATTTTAAAGTTAATATTTGTATATATATTTAACAACTATTTGGAAATCAAAATTCCCACGGGTATGTTAATGATCGGCAACTTAATAGTCGCTGCATCTGAAGTAACTAATTGCAAGAAGAGTTCTGAGTGGCTTCAATGTGAGAACGTGTGAGGCAAACGGTTCATGCGCGACAATCGTTAGCGCAGAAGAAAAGGGATGGAGTTGCCAGCATGCATGTACTTCCCGGACTGTAATCGCGGAGGGATGAATGCTGCACTGGGAGTGGCTGCAAGTGGCCTCGAGGAGGAGACTGTCTAGCTCCGGGGTTCCGGAGCATGCTCTCCAGGCTGCGTTCCGTGCCTGGATCCCGGTGCTGGACTGTCCCCGTTCCCAACATCAGCGGCGGCCGGGAGAGACAGTGGCTGCAGCAGCGTACGCACACACACACCAGCAAAGCAAGGGCAGAGAACGATGAACCTGTGCATTCAGTTTTTACATTTTTACAGTAGATTTTCTGAGTCCTTGCTCATGATGAGTGTCACGTTGTGCAATTGTTAGCAATTTTGCAACAGAAGGATCTGGATATGATATATGTCGAAGTGTTACACGCAGGACCGTCAGTCGGTAAGAAGTGGCAACGTAATATTTTAAATTCCGTTATGGCGGGTTTTCCGTTAAATCCGTATCCGGATAAACGAGAGTTTCCTGTATATCTTTTCTTAAATATGGAAACCAAAACTACACGCAGTATTCCAGGTGTGGCCTCACCAATACCCTGTACAACTGTAGCAAGACTTCCCTGCTTTTATACTCCATCCCCTTTGCAATAAAGGCCAGGATTCCATTGGCTTTCCTGATCACTTGCTGTTCCTGCATACTAACCTTTTGTGTTTCATGCACAAGTACCCATAGGTCCCGCTGTACTGCAGCACTTTGCAATCTTTCTCCATTTAAAGAATGGAAGTGGAATGCAGAAGCTGGCACCAGACTGCCCAGGAAAACATTCCAGAGATGCAGCTCGCAGCAAGATTAAGTTGTGGTGTGAGGAGGGCCACCTCAGCTGCTGATTCATTTGTATCTCTAGCGATACTGGCTCTGAGGTCGCACCGAGGAGAAGCAATAGAGTAGGAGAAAGAATGTCACATTTAAACACGCAGGGGAAGCATGGTGAGGGGGTAGTCAGTTGGGCTGTGTTCACTTTGGGGTTCATTGTACGAAAGGAGAACATGTACTCATGACATTCTTGTTCTTCATGGGGATTTTTCACACAGGAAAGGGTGCTTTTAATTCATGCTGATTTATTCAATTGGGTGATCATTGCTGGCGTAGTCACGGAGTGGCAAAGAGGTCTGATGTGTTGTTATGATCTAAGACTGGTACTCGATTGAAGGATTAATCCTTTCCCTGAAGTAAAGTCAATCCTGACAAAGGCAGGTGGTTAAACGTAAAAGAAGACATCATCGATCAGTTGTTCTCTGATGTCCCTTGTGGGTGTTACTGAGGACTCCTCTAAGTAAGCCATCCTGGAATTCTCTTCCATGTGCTTCTGTCTACAAAGCAGCCAGGGCTACATCCTGAGCAACTTCCAAGTCCAGGACGTTTTTGGTTAGTGGGGTTGAGCAGAGCCCAGTGGCCTACAACAATGCAGGGGCTGGAGCACACGGTGAAGCTTCTGCCAATGTTTCAAATCAGTAAAAGGGCCCCTTTAAGACCCCAAAGATGGTCTCGATGACCCCTCTGGTAGAGGCATGTGTCTCATTATAGTACTTCCCTCTGCTATTCACAAATCTCTTAGTAACGTAAGTACCCATGGCAGCAGGGGTTCAGCCTTGTCACCCACATGCCATCTGTTGACAGCATTTTCTTCCTTGAAGAGCTCCGCGAGGGTCAAATTCCAAAGAATGATTGCCTCGTGTCAAGTTCCAGCATATCTTGCATTGACGTGTTGTCAGAAACAATCTTCACATTCAAGGAGCAGAAAATCTTCCTGTTGAGGAAGCTGGGGGGGGTTTGCTGTAGAAGGTTGCAAAGCAACATGGGTGTCATCTAGTGTAATCTGGGCCTTGAAAAGCCAGCAACCCTGTAAAACTGGATGCCCCCGTCTCACTGCTCTGCTGCAAAACACAATGAATTCCCCAGTCTAATTGGGAATGTATGCCTTTACTGCACCCTGGCTTGTACTGCAGAGATTCCCCCATGCCTGCCTGAAATGAACCAGTGCCACAAAGGTTGAGTGTGGTCACTACTTCATAGGTTGAGCACCCCTTTTAATTCTTTGATGAAGTGCACTCCTCTAATATATATTTCATCACTAAAGTCCTCATAGGACCTGTGTTACCTGTATATTCTAATATCCTTCATCCTCTTCTGCTCCTCCTCCTCCCTCTCATGATACAAATGTATGGCCATAGCCAATGGCATGAGAAGCCCTCAGTGTGCGTGGTGGGAGCCTCACACACCAACAGGCAGTCAGAAGCAGATCCAAGGCTATGTATGCTCAATGTGAATAACATCCTTCCAAAACGCTGTTCCCAGCTGAAGCAATCTTTGGGCTCAAAAGTTCCTCACTTACATCAGGCTCCGCTCAACCTGGCAACAGCTGCACCTCATATCTGCAATTCTAACTTAACCCGAGCGCCGTGCGATGATAAAAGCCGGCGATTGGGAGCCGTGGTGCCACGGACCCTCATCAAAGCATCAAGTTATACTGGGTGCGGGGAACTCAGGGGCTTGGGGGATGGTGTAGAATCTCAGGGTTTTAGCACGTGGCTGGGTGACAAAATCGGTCTGTTTTTATTATCATAAAGAAAGAAAGACTTGCATTTATATAGCTCCTTTCACAACCACCGGACGTCTCAAAGCCCTTTACAGTCAATAAAGTACTTTTGGAGTGTAGTCACTGTTGCAATGTGGGAATCCATAGTTTTCCTGCTGGCTTTGAATGAGATTCAGCAGCACGTTGTAATTCCTGACTCTGCCTGTGGTTGGCTGCCGTCATTGACTGTTAAATATAATTGACTGGTTGATGGCAGAGCTGATTCGTGGGCAGGGTGGGGGATTAGCCCAGTAGAGATGTAGAACACGGTGGAAATGTGGATAAGTCTTGTTGTGTGCAAACACCACTTTGTTATTCCCTTTGCTATTGCATTTTATATTCATTTTATTATTCCCTTTCATCCTCTTGAAATGTCTGAAAGATCATTCTTTTTGGTGTAACTTTTTTATTGAATGATCATTTTCCTTGATTTTCTGCCTGTTATACATTGGATATCGCCACAAAGGAGTTTTCGATTGGGGGTCCATTTCCGTGTCGGCCCAGTGCAAGTGGGGTAATTCAGATTGCACAGGCTCCACATGACCAGTGATGATTGTACACTTTCTATAAGATCTGTGCTGATTGGCTGATCACCAAGCAAGATTAATGCAATATAGCCCCACCTAGTGGGCTACTGTGGTAATGCAACTGTTGATCCAAATACAATAAAGGATTGTGTGACAAAGTCACAAGACAAGTTCCTGATTGGAGCCATCTTGTACAATGTGTTTGTGATGGTAAGAATATATCACAATTAACACTTATGATTTGTTGCTCGTCCATCAAAGGCCTGGACAGCTTCCAGATCCAAGTCTGCGGTTCTGGGAGGAGAGTGGACTTCATGCATTGTCTCAGTGGGATATATTGTGAAGGTCTCCCCAATCAGAGCCTCCTGGCTAGCAAGTGATCCTTGGATCTGTTTCTGGGGGCAGAGAAGGGAGTAAGTGTGGTGTCGATTTTCACCAGAGGTTCATGCATCATGAGCGCTTGTTGGGAATTCAAGCGTTAGCACATCGACTTTCAATGAGAAGATGGGTTTGATTTGTCAAATAATTGAGCTTGTTGAACCTAATGGCTTTTTGCTGTTCTCAAAAGCTCTTGCCCTAATTCTGTAAGGATAGAAAGAGATGCATTGGAACTCAGCAGAATGATCGCCATCTCAACCCTGGAGAACAAACATCACGGCCGCGATTTCCCCTACTTGGGCCGGCGGGCGGGGTCCGGGTTGGTGGCGGGGACCGACTCCACTGCTGGCTCCAGCCTGCTCTGTGAAATGCTTTTCCCCTGATGGGCTTGTAAAGCCCACCCAGCATGTTTGCCGGGCTAATTGGAGGAAGCGGGTCTGATGATGTCACTTGATGTCATGTCATCAACCGTTTTTTTTAAAGAGACCATGCGCAAATTGATTTTGACCATTGTACTGTCAGTTTTCTACAGCATTGAGGTGCTGCAAACACTGACAAGCACTGCACAAAGATGCAGGGCTGCACTCAGGCTTTCCCATGCTTATGGAGGGAGTCACAACACACAGGGAGGCTCTCTTCCCTTCCAATGGGCGGAATAGACCTCCCCAGGAGACCAACGCAGCCTGGTTGCACATTACACAGGAGGACATAAGCAGGGATGTCATCAGGTGAACCAGGCTGCAGTGGCACAAACCTATCAATGATCTCAGTGGATCACGAAACGTTACTGCCAAGCCACACTCAACCTCATCCTGCTGTGCCACTCATATCCCCATCACTCTGCCTTCCCTACCCTGCTTCTGCACATTCTTACTCACACCAACTTAGCTTGCACCTCCACCCATCCCCCTCTATCTACATTATCATTTCCCCATCTCACTAGCCACCTCTCACACTCAGCCTCATCGTTGTCTAATCATACCAATCAGCCATGATCATATTGAATGGTGGTGCAGGCTCGAAGGGCCGAATGGCCTACTCCTGCACCTATTTTCTATGTTTCTATGTTTACCAACTAACAACACACAAGGGTAAGCACATGGGTGTTTTAGCCAATATTGACGTAAAGTTTCTGTTAATGTGGTGTCAAATATTGAAACCTTTATTTTCAACACTTTGCATTCTTGGACAGATTTGTGTGCACCTTTGGAAGTGGCTGAGTGAGTTGTAGTGAATGGTGGGTCAAAGATACCGCCCGCAATGGTGATGAGTGTGAAAAGAATGGCTTGGGCATTGTGGGGATGCTTTATGGTGCTGGTGTGGGGCTGGTGCCAACCTGGGGCATCATGTGACAGCTAGGGTATATAGCATCAACTGAAGTAAATCTGGCCATGGTGAGGTCATCCCTAGCCAGCAATGTGTCGGGTGCTGATGCCCTGTGTCCTGTGCAGCATCAGTTGATTGCAGAGAAGGTTGGTGCTGTTGTTGTGCCTGGTGGTGTGCCTGGTGCTGCTGGTGTTGGGGCTGATTGTGGTGGGATTCTAAGGACCAAGGTGAGATAGGTTCAAGAGCAGAGATGCTAATATAATAAATGGCAGGTGAACTTGAGATGACAGAAGCGATCTGTCAATGGTGAGAGAGATTGTTCCAATGAAGTGACACTGGATAGAGAGATTTCTCCAAACACTTGCAACCTGCATAAAGCTCAATGTGCCTTTCAAATGCAGTAAGCAACAGCTTCTAATCTTAGAAACATAGAAAATAGGTGCAGGAGTAGGCCATTCAGCCCTTCGAGCCTGCACCACCATTCGACAAGATCATGGCTGATCATTCCCTCAGTACCTCTTTCCTGCTTGGAAAGTGAACAGCTGTGAGATGGGAGGTTTTATAGCACAATTGCAGTTGTCAAGTAAAGAAATTAATTCATGGTCACACAAGTCCTTACCTTACTGGATCCCCGAGCAGCGTGGACCCTGTGGAGAACCTAAAAATAGTGGATGCATTGGTCATCATTTTCCAACAGTCTATCGACTCTGGATCAGTTCCTAGGGACTGGAGGGTAGCTAATGTAACCCCACTTTTTAAAAAAGGAGGGAGAGAGAAAACATGGAATTATAGACCGGTTAGCCTGACATCGGTGGTGGGGAAAATGTTGGAATCAATTATTAAAGATGAAATAGTAGCGCATTTGGAAAGCAGTGACAGGATCGGTCCAAGTCAGCATGGATTTATGAAAGGGAAATCATGCTTGACAAATCTTCTAGAATTTTTTGAGGATGTAACTAATAGAGTAGACAAGGGAGAACCAGTGGATGTGGTGTATTTGGACTTTCAAAGGGCTTTTGACAAGGTCCCACACAAGAGATTAGTGTGCAAAATTAAAGCACATGGTATTGGGGGTAATGCATTGACGTGGATAGAAAATTGGTTGGCAGACAGGAAGCAGAGAGTCGGAATAAATGGGTCCTTTTCAGAATGGCAGGCAGTGACTAGTGGGGTGCCGCAGGGTTCAGTGCTGGGACCACAGCTACTTACAATATACATCAATGATTTAGATGAAGGAATTGAATGTAATATCTCCAAGTTTGCAGATGACACTAAGCTGGGTGGCGGTGTGAGCTGTGAGGAGGATGCTAAGAGGCTGCAGGGTGACTTGGACAGGTTAGGTGAGTGGGCAAATGCATGGCAGATGCAGTATAATGTGGATAAATGTGAGGTTATCCACTTTGGTGGCAAAAACAGAAAGACAGAATATTATCTGAATAGTGACAGATTAGGAAAAGGGGAGGTGCAACGAGACCTGGATGTCATGGTTCATCAGTCATTGAAGGTTGGCATGCAGGTACAGCAGGCGGTGAAGAAGGCAAATAGCATGTTGGCCTTCATAGCTAGAGGATTTGAGTATAGGAGCAGGGAGGTCTACTGCAGTTGTACAGAGCCTAGAATATTGTGTTCAGTTTTGGTCTCCTAACCTGAGGAAGGGTGTTCTTGCTATTGAGGGAGTACAGCGAAGGTTCACCAGACTGATTCTCGGGATGGCAGAACTGGCATATGAGGAAAGACTGGGTCAACTGGGCTTGTATCCACTGGAATTTAGAAGAATGAGAGAGGATCTCATGGAAACATATAAAATTCTGACAGGATTGGACAGGTTAGAGGCAGGAAGAATATTCTCGTTGCTGGGGAGTTCCAGAACCAGGGGTCACAGTCTAAGAATAAAGGGTAAGCCATTTAGGACCGAGATGAGGAGAAACTTCTTCACTAAGAGAGCGGTTAACCTGTGGAATTCTCTACCGCAGAAAGTTGTTGAGGCCAGTTCGTTAGATATATTCAAAAGGGAGTTAGATATGGCCCTTATGGCCAAAGGGATCAAGGGGTATGGAGAGAAAGGAGGAAAGGGGTATTGAGGTTGAATGATCAGCCATGATATTGCATGGCAGTGCAGGCTCGAAGGGTCGAATGGCCTACTCCTGCACCTAATTTTTATGTTTCTATGGTAAACGGTTAAGTTTAACTCAAAATTCTTTTTAAAAGGCTCTGAAAAAGGTGATAATGTCCTAAATTGCCTCCCCCGCCACTACGTGTGGGGTCTGCTCAGCCTTGACAGACCCGACATCTGGGAAAATAGCGTGGCGGCGGGTTGACAGCGGGTAACGACCCATTGTCGATCATTTTAAATTTACCAGCTGACCCGCCATTGATCCCGCCTTTAATGCCCGCAAAATACCGGCCCATGCATCATGTACCACTTGCTGCTTTTGAAAGAGATTTAACAATGACAGGTATGCCATTCACACACAAAGGGGGTTATTTTCGCTTTCAGTCAGGACGGAAAGCTGGTGGCAGCGGATCAGCGCCTCTTGCACACCCCACCTGATTTACCTTCCCATTGGCTCCGAGGCAGCCAATCAGCTACTGGCAGGTTGCCGCCACCACCTAAGAGCGAATCGGAAAGGGGAACGAGATGAAAACAGAAAAGCTGCTTGTTCCCTGATAACAACAGATCTGTCAAAGAAACAAGAAAGGAGGTTTGGCCTGAACATAGTGTAAATTAAAAAGGAAGACCTGTGTGAAATCCATTAGAGCTGAGATTGTCTGATAAATGGACTGAACTCATTCTGAGCTGACACGGTGCTGTGATATTCAGCAGTCTGTTATTGATCCCAGAGTCAGAGCAAAACGAGAGATGTATTGGTGTTCTGTAAGATTAAATGGTCGGCCAATCTTCAACTCTGTAACAATTGCATTGCCTTTATCGAGGGGCAATCTTGGGACGTCCACTTTCTGTTTGACTAGATGTCCCAGGACCATCCCTGCACATGCTGACCAACAGCCTGACAGGAGTGAGAGGGAAGGCGTGGCGGCCTCAGTATGTTGTCTGCTATAACCTGAAACGCTAATGCAAAGAGCAGAAAATGAAACTAATATAAGGGCACAGAAGCCCTACCGTTTCTGCTTTGAGTGCGGCTGCTGTTCCAGCCTCTCTTGTTCACCCTTTTGTTCCTGTAATAGAAACATAGAAACATAGAAAATAGGTGCAGGAGTAGGCCATTCGGCCCTTCTAGCCTGCACCGCCATTCAACGAGTTCATGGCTGAACATGCAACTTCATTACCCCATTCCTGCTTTCTCGCCATACCCCTTGATCCCCCGAGTAGTAAGGACTTCATCGAATCACTTAGTTGCTCAGGCAGCATTTTGCAAGTGCGTTTTGTCATCTCGAATTGTTTCAAAGTGCCACAGTTCTGGCACATTGCCTGGCCCAGCGGCATTCCCTTTCACTTCTGTTTTGATTGGGAAAAGGAGAGGAGCAACATGCCATGGACAGTCAGGCTGATTTCCCCGAGGCAGATACAGCCCTGGGAGATTCTCTCATCTGCAGGCAGAACACAACCTGCCTGGGGCCCTCCACCCCCGAATGTTCAGAGAGGGATTGACATCAGCTGTCAGGAGCACTACAGTTAGCAGGCACTGTAAAGAAATAAATACTTGCACCTTTCATGGCCTCAGGACATACCAAAGCGCTTTACAGCCAATGAAGTACTTTGTTGAAGTGTAGCCATGGCTGTAATGTAAGGAGATGCGACAGCCAGTTTGTGTGCACTACAGGACTGGCAGTGCCATTGAAGAAGATGGCCTGTTTTATTTGTGGAATTCATTTTTGAGAGACACATATAGGCTAGAGCTGGATTTTCAGTTGGGAGCTTTTTAGGGCGCTAATGGCGGTGGGTTGGTAAATGTTGCGCCGGAAAATGGTTTGCGACGGCAGCCAAAATTGTTGTTGCTGCGCCCTGAGAGTGGAGTGGAGCGCTAAGAGAGGCGTTCCACACCTCTCTTAGGGCGCTAGCCTGGGGGGGGCAACTGAAAATCCATGGCTAAAGAGCCGGCCTGGGAGTGCCCCTAGAGAGGTCTCCCTGGGAAAAAGACATTGGGAAAAAAAACACAAAAAACATTCCCGATAAAGTATTACCCCCAAATAAAGGTGAATCACAAAAAACCCCCAAAGAAATATCAATGTAACTTACCTTTTTCAATTATTCCTTCCCTGAGAGCCCTGGGACAGCTCTGGCCGCCAGCTTTCTCGAGCGGTCTCGCTGCGGGGCGCTACGGGTCCCGTTCCGAGCAAATATCGCATCACTGTCGAAACTGGGAGCGTTGCACACCGGCGCGGCACTCCCGGGCTGCACTGCTCTGCGCGCCGCAAAACCAGCACCAAACTTCCTGGCGGGGCGCTGGAACCTGGCCGCCTGGGCGATAATCATTTCCAGACCCATTACCGTCCTTCCGATGCGCTAACTGTGGCACAATCGAAACGAAAATCCAGCCCTATTTGTCTACTCATCACAGTACGCTGGTCTAACAGGGCGAGTGCTGCAAAGCCTTTGGAAAAGCCTCGTACGCAGGCAGCTCACGACTGCGCTCCCAGACGCACTGCCTGTGATTTTACCAACATGCACTGGCTCTGTGCGAGGCTCCACTGACAACACAGTGTTGACCCCGAAATATCTCCAGACTGTCCGTTACTGCATCATGTGCCGGGAGTTATGTCAGTGCCTGGGCAAGTTGCCCTTTGGAGGGAAATGTAGCACAGTGTGTGGAGGGAGTGCAACATGACTCCACGCTTATTAGAGGGGGAGCGGGTTAGAGAATCCAGGCTGTGCATCTTATAGCCCGAAAATGAAAGAACTTGCATTTATATAGCGCCTTTCAGGACCTCAGGATGTCCTAAAGCTTTTTCAGCCAATGAAGTACTTTTGAAGTGAAGCCACTGTTGTAATGTAGGAAACGAGGCAGCCAATTTGAGCACAATAAGCTCCCATAAACAGCAATGTGATCGTGTCCAGATCATCTGTTTTTTTTAAACTGATTTTGGTTGAGGGATTCGTCTTTGAATTTGTGGCATGGGATCTTTTACATCCACCTGAGGGAACGAATGTGGCCTCGGTTTAATGTCTCATCCGAAAGACGGCACTGCAGCATTTCCTTCAGTTCTACACTAGCATCAGCTTGGATTATGCTCTCAAATCTCGGGAGTGGGACTTGAACCCACGATCTCCAAACTCAGTGCAACCAACTGAGCCATGGTTGACACCTTAAACGTTCGACTGGCAATAGTGGAGCCCTCGAAACCATCTCTGATGTCTACTGCCAAGAGCCAGGTGAAGCTGTCAGACTGGCACAGGCAGCCCGGTGGTTTCAACACTCAACATGACCTTGCCATAGGGTAACGTGGAGAAGATGTTGGGGTCTTGGGTCAGCTCTAGATTGCAGTATACATGAAGCAGACGGTAAACCCAGGGAGTGCATGGATATGGACAACTCTAACTGCTGTATCTCATTCACAGAAATATTCCCGGAGTCCCACCGAATCCGGCCAGTTCCCCGACCTGGCCTGTGGTCTGAAGTGGGAATTGTGCGGCAGGAGGCCGCAGCCAAGGGCCTGTGGGAACGCTCCCCAGCAGTCAGTGCAGGGAGCAGTCTGGAGGCGATCGGGAGGGTGCAGTTGTGGCAGCGATTGGGGATTTGTTGGGTGCGGTGGGTGCCCACCCTGGTGGGGAGGTGGCAGAATGGCAAAAGGACTCAGTGCGGGGCCTGGGTGGAGCATTCCTGGCCCTCCTGGCCCTCAAGGTATTCTTACTAAAGTCAGTTTACAAACTTACCTTGGCCTCTTTTGGCCAGTCGGCAACTCCCGCCGAGGTCCGGCCGCCAGGTTATCGCGCCGTCAGGTCTTTGAATTGAGAGTCGACCCCTGCCTGTGGTGGGACCCTGCCTGTGGTGGGAGCCTGCCTGCCTGTGGTGGCAGCCTGCCTGCCTGTGGTGGGAGCCTGCCTGCCGTGGTGGGAGCCTCAGAACACTTGCAAGTGGGCGACGATCGAAAGGCGGCAGGCAGGGACAGAGCGACCTCAGGCCAGTACGTGGACTCGACCAAATCTTAACCCCTCCCATTCTCACGGGGCAAGGGGAGTTAAAATTGGGCCCAAAGTGTCTCATAATGTCGACAGCAGACGGGCCTTGAAGTCAAAACCTGTTCAAAGCTTTCCTGCCATCCTGCGAAAGGTTTTATTTCATCTGCGAGCTTAATTTATGTTCACTGAAGGGTGGTTAGCAAATGTTCCAAATGTCGTGTTTCACAGACCAATAAATTTCTACCTCCAGATTCCCAACAGTTCTGAATCATTTGTTTTTGCTCTGCTGCAATTTCATTTTAGTAATAAACTCCGGTCGTAAAAATGTTGCTGACTGAAGTGTTCACACACAAACTGTGAGGGGCGAAGTGGTGTGTGCACACTTAACGTGTCGACTTCAGTCGATGATGGATGGGCTTCAAACCGAAATGAGAAGATAGATGGGTGATGTGCAAGGACAGACAGAGGCTGAGAGCGCAGTGGAATCCTTCATCTGTGTTGTGGCTGATCGATCTCAATCGACCCCAAGCCAGCACTAGGGGGCATAGTTTCTGAATAAGGGGTCGCCCATTTAAGACTGAGATGAGGAGGAATTTCTTCTCTCAGAGGGTCGTGAATCTTTGGAATTCTCTGCCCCAGAGAGCTGTGGAGGCTGGGTCATTGAATGGCCCAGAAATCCCGGCTTCTCCTTCCCGCAAGCGTTTGACTGGATTCTAGAAAAAAGATGCGCACCTACCTGTTCCTGCCGCGCCCACGCGAGTTCCCGGTCCTGAGGCCTCCACTGACTGCGCGTCGCAGCGCGAGCACGTCGGGACGTGCGCAGGCCTGGAGCTGGAGTCACATGGCTCTGCGCAGCCAATCAGGTATAGTATATTCTCATCCATAATAATAGGAACTCCGTAAGCTGGAGTCACGGACCCGTATATAACCAATAATAAAAGATAGAAAAAGTGCACAACATATTTTTATTAATTTAAATTAAAGTTATTTATGTACTAAAAATAGATATATTTTTCCGATTTTTTTAAAAAGTTTTTTTAATTATCATTTATGGGAAGGGTTTTTAACAATAAAATGTGTTTTAAAAACTTTATTTTACAATGTTTTTGTGTGTTTTAAGACTCTTACGCCTGTAACAGTAGGCTATGCATCTGCTTTTATCAGGCGCAAGAGTTTTGAGGACATTTGCTGGGAAAGATATGGCTTGCCCTGACAAATGTCCTCGCTCCCGAGATGCAGAGGATCTGTCAAGCTCCAGTTTGACAGATCGGAAAAGCCAATGGTGGAGCAGGCTCGAGGGGCCGAATGGCCTATTTCTAATGTGTGGGGGTGGGGGCAATGCTGGGAGTTCTCACATCCCCGCCTTACCCAAGGACAAGTGAGACCAGACCGACCAGCCAGCCAAATGGTGTGGGAGATCCAAGCCTGCATTGTGGCATGGACCCCCAAAGAGTGAAGGCTATTTTTATTTGTTTGTTTTGGCCCCCTTACAAAGGGGGTTACCTGCTGAAAGATGCTATGGCAGTATTAGAACAGCAACGGGAGATCCGCCGGTGTCCTAGACAACATTTATCCCTAAACCATCAATACCTAAAGGAGATTAACTTGCCATTTATCAAATTGCTATCTATGGGATCTTGCTATGCGCTCATTCCTGCTCTGTTTGCCTATAACAATGACTATGCATCCAAATTACTTCATTAGTTGTAAAGAGCTGTGGGATGTCCTGAGGATATGAAGGGAGTTACAGAAATGCAGGATTGCTCCACAGGTACAAGCAGCTCCCCCATTCCCCAACTCGTGACCATTTTAACATGTGTAAGTCTAATCAATGTGACTTTGAGATATTCAACTGTGGGAGGCTTCACTGTCGAGCCTGATTCTGTTCTCACCTGAGGTCCACATGTACGAGCCCCAAATTGCTTCGGATTAATGGGTGTTATTGCCTTGCAATGTAGGCAAGGGAATAAAAAGGAGAGTCGAAAATCGGGGCCAGTTTTCCATCCTATTTTGGCAACAATGTAATTTTCCCACCTGCCCCTTCAACAGCGTTGTCTTGTAGATGTAATGGTATTGACGGGACAAAGTAATATGTGAAGCCTCGCACTGTTATAGCCTCCACTGTGCTCTGTGTAACACACGATGGGATGGAGGAGGCCTGTGGCTCACCGAGGCCGGCTGATTCTGGTGGAAGTGCGGAAAAGACAGGAGCTCAGAAGCTTTGCTGATGTCTCAGTGTGGTCAGCATCATTCGCAACGTTTCACACCTGGTCGCTGCTGACTTGGACCTCAGCTACCACAGTGAGGGACTCTCTGCTCACTCGCACATTTCCCCCCAACACTCACAATAAAGGAGGTCATTTCTCACCATGGGTTTCCCTGTGGGAATTCTTCCATAGGCCACGTCCAGGGAAGAGGAGGAGACATTCTGAAGGGAGCACAGAATAGTATGGCAGCATCGCAGAAGGTTGAGATCAACCCATTAGGAACCAAATCTCCCTCCATAACCACAGATATTAGCATTCCCTCCATAACCACAGATATTAGCATTCCCTCCATAACCACAGATATTCGATCTCCCTGCACAATCACAGATATCAACCCTCTCTTTATAACCAGAGATGTGAGCCTTCCCTCCATAACCACAGGTATTCACCCTCCCTCCATAACCACAGATGTTAACCCTCCCTCTCTAGCTACCCAAAAACTAGCCTCACTCCATTACTAAGGGACGCGAGTTCTTTCTCAGTTACAAAGGAAACAGATCTTCTCCAGAATTCCAAACTCTCGCGATTTTGAGTGAATAAAGCATCACTCGCGATCTCACAATGGAACGCCTAAATCTCAGGATTTTTAGGGGTCGAAAAAAATGGCGATTTGCACACGCGCAAAATAAATATGCACCGATTTGCAGTTTTCTACCCAAATTTAAAAGTTCGAAGTCAAATCTGTTACAAATGACTCCAAGTGTTGCGCAAACCCTTTAGCAGCATTAAAAAATAAATAAATATTCACATAACTCTGTGGTTACACCACCACTTCCCGAAATAGATGATTTTATTGATGTTCGGTATTATTCCAGTTCAACATTCACCTATTTCCATCTCCATAACATCACCCGATGAACTCTCGATTCAGGCCGATTGCCTACTGTGGGGAAACCGAGTAGTCATGCCCGAGAAGGGCAGAGAGGTGTTTATCAGAGAACTTCACAAAGAGCAGCCGGGCATTGTCATGATGAAGGCAATTGCCAGCTCACACGTTTGGTGGCCAGGGATAGATGCAGACCTGGAACTTTGTGTTCGCAGGTGTAACACGTGTGCTCAGCTGGGCAACGCACCCAGGAAAGCCCCCCTTAGCCCCTGGTCCTGGCCCGTCAAGCCATAGTCACGCATCCATGTGGACTACGCAGGTCCTTTCATGGGAAAAATAATTTTGGTTGTCGTAGACGCCCACTCCAAATGGATTGAGTGTGCCATTTTAAATTTAAGCACATCCTCTGCCACGGTAGAAAGTCTAGAAACATAGAAACATAGAAAATAGGTGCAGGAGTAGGCCATTCGGCTCTTTGAGCCTGCACCGCCATTCAATGAGTTCATGGCTGAACATGTAACGTCAGTACCCCATTCCTGCTTTCTCGCCGTACCCCTTGATCCCCCTAGTAGTAAGGACTACATCTAACTCCTTTTTGAATATATTTAGTGAATTGGCCTCAACAACTTTCTGTGGTAGAGAATTCCACAGTGTCACCACTATCTGGGTGAAGAAGTTTCTCCTCATCTCGGTCCTAAATAGCTTACCCCTTATCCTTAGACTCTGACCCCTGGTTCTAGACTTCCCCAACATTGGGAACATTCTTCCTGCATCTAACCTGTCTAAACCCGTCAGAATTTTAAACGTTTCTATGAGATCCCCTCTCATTCTTCTGAACTCCAGTGAATACAAGCCCAGTTGATCCAATCTTTCTTGATATGTCAGTCCCGCCATCCCGGGAATCAATCTGGTGAACCTTCGCTGCACTCCCTCAATAGCAAGAATGTCCTTCCTCAAGTTAGGAGACCAAAACTGTACACAATACTCCAGGTGTGGCTTCACCAAGGCCTTGTACAACTGTAGTAACACCTCCCTGCCCCTGTACTCAAATCCCCTCGGTATGAAGGCCAACATGCCATTTGCTTTCTTAACCGCCTGCTGTACCTGCATGCCAACCTTCAATGACTGATATACCATGACAACCAGCACCTCCCTTTTTCCTAATGTGTCACCATTCAGATAATAGTCTGTCTCTCTGTTTTTACCACCAAAGTGGATAACCTCACATTTATCCACATTATACTTCATCTGCCATGCATTTGCCCACTCACCTAACCTATCCAAGTCACTCTGCAGCCTCATAGCATCCTCCTCGCAGCTCACACTGCCACCCAACTTAGTGTCATCCGCAAATTTGGAGATACTACATTTAATCCCCTTGTCTAAATCATTAATGTACAATGTAAACAGCTGGGGCCCCAGCACAGAACCTTGCGGTACCCCACTAATCACTGCCTGCCATTCTGAAAAGTACCCATTTACTCCTACTCTTTGCTTCCTGTCTGCCAACCAGTTCTCAATCCACGTCACCACACTACCCCCAATCCCATGTGCTTTAACTTTGCACATTAATCTCTTGTGTGGGACCTTGTCGAAAGCCTTCTGAAAGTCCAAATACACCACATCAACTGGTTCTCCCTTGTCCACTCCACTGGAAACATCCTCAAAAAATTCCAGAAGATTTGTCAAGCATGATTTCTCTTTCACAAATCCATGTTGACTTGGACCTATCATGTCACCTCTTTCCAAATGCGCTGCTATGACATCCTTAATAATTGATTCCATCATTTTACCCACTACCGATGTCAGGCTGACCGGTCTATAAATCCCTGCTTTCTCTCTCCCTCCTTTTTTAAAAATTGGCGTTACATTGGCTAACCTCCACTCCATAGGAACTGATCCAGAGTCTATGGAATGTTGGAAAATGACTGTCAATGCATCCGCTATTTCCAAGGCCACCTCCTTAAGTACTCTGGGATGCAGTCCATCAGGCCCTGGGGATTTATCGGCCTTCAATCCCATCAATTTCCCCAACACAATTTGCCGACTAATAAGGATTTCCCTCAGTTCCTCCTTCTTACTATACCTTCTAACCCTTTTTATAGCTGGAAGGTTGTTTGTGTCTTCCTTAGTGAATACCGAACCAAAGTACTTGTTCAATTGGTCTGCCATTTCTTTGTTCCTCGTTATGACTTATCCTGATTCTGACTGCAAGGGACCTACGTTTGTCTTTACTAACGTTTTTCTCTTTACATATCTATCGAAGCTTTTGCAGTCCATCTTAATGTTCCCTGCAAGCTTCCTCTCGTACTCTATTTTCCCTACCCTAATCAAACCCTTTGTCCTCCTCTGCTGAGTTCTAAATTTCTCCCAGTCCCCGGGTTCGCTGCTATTTCTGGTCAATTTGTATGCCACTTCCTTGGCTTTAATACTATCCCTGATTTCCCTTGATAGCCACGGTTGAGCCACCTTCCCTTTTTTATTTTTACGCCAGACAGGGATGTACAATTGTTGTAGTTCATCCATGCGGTCTCTAAATGTCTGCCATTGCCCATCCACTGTCAACCCCTTAAGTATCATTCGCCAATCTATCCTAGCCAATTCACGCCTCATACCTTCAAAGTTACCCTTCTTTAAGTTCTGGACCATGGTCTCTGAATTAACTGTTTCATTCTCCATCCTAATGTAGAATTCCACCATATTATGGTCACTCTTCCCCAAGGGGCCTTGCACAACGAGATTGCTAATTAATCCTCTCTCATTACACAACACCCAGTCTAAGATGGCCTCCCCCCTAGTTGGTTCCTCGACATATTGGTCTAGAAAACCATCCATTATGCACTCCAGGAAATCCTCCTCCACTGTATTGCTTCTAGTTTGGTTAGCCCAATCTATATGCATATTAAAGTCACCCATGATAACTGCTGCACCTTTATTACATGCACTCCTAATTTCCTGTTTGATGCCCTCCCAACATCACTACTACTGTTTGGAGGTCTGTACACAACTCCCACTAATGTTTTTTGCCCTTTGGTGTTCTGCAACTCTACCGATATAGATTCCACATCATCCAAGCTAATGTCCTTCCTAACTATTGCATTAATCTCCTCTTTAACCAGCAATGCTACCCCACTTCCTTTTCCTTTTATTCTATCCTTCCTGAATGTTGAATACCCTTGGATGTGAGTTCCCTGATCATCCTGGAGCCACATCTCTGTAATCCCAATCACATCATATCGGTTAACATCTATTTGCACAGTTAATTCATCCACTTTATTACGGATACTCCTTGCATTAAGACTCAAAGCCTTCAGGCTTGTTTTTTTAACACCCTTTATCCCTTTAGAATTATGATGTAGTGTGGCCCTTTTTGTTTATTGCCTTTGTTTACTCGGCCTTCCACTATTGATTTTTACCTTTCTACCATCTGTTTCTGACTCCATATTACTTTACCCTGTCTCACTGCATAGGTTCCCATCCCCCTGCCATATTAGTTTAAACACTCCCGAACTGCAATGTTCGCCGTCCTTGGTCTACCGGATGTCTTGGTCAGCGACAATGGCCCGTGCTTCACAAGCACTGAATTCCAGGACTTCATGGCGGGCAATGGAATCAACCAGGTCAGAACGGCACCGTTCAAGCCGGCCTCAAACGGCCAGGCAGAACGAGCAGTGCAGATAATCAAACAGGGTATGCTCAGAATCCAAAGGGGTTCCCTACAAAGCCACTTATCATGCCTCCTGTTAGCCAATAGATCCCGACCACACTTGCTCACAGGGGTTCCACCCGCAGAGCTGCTAATGAAAAGGATGCTCAAAACCAGGTTATCCCTTATACACCCTACCATGAAAGAAATTGTTGAGAGCAGGCGTCAGTCACAATGTGACTACCATGACAGGAATGCGAGGGCACGATGTATTGATGTCAATTACCCTGTTTTTGTCCTTAATTACGCTGCAGGGCCCAAATGGCTTGTAGGCACTGTGATTGCCAAAGAGGGGAATAGGGTTTTGGTAGTTAAACTTACCAATGGACAAATCTGCCGCAAACATGCGGATCAAACTAAAAGGAGGTTCAGCAACCCCATAGAAGAAGCAGAGGAAGAACACGACGCAGAGTTTACTCCACCACCGGTGACCAAACACCGGAACCAAGTGGAGGAGAGCCCAGTCACTGTGGGCAGTCCGGACAGGCCTGAGGCACCGCAAACAGCAGACACTCAGGCCAGGCCCAACATTCGGAGCCCCAACTCAGACGCTCTACAAGGGAGCGTAAACCACCAGAGAGACTTAACCTGTGATCCCAATAAGACTTTGGGAGGGAGGTGATGTCATGTATTCAACTATCATTGTAACTCATGTATAAGCCGACCTATGTTGTACACCTTGAGAACATTGACCACAAGGGGGTGAACTTGTGGGAGACACTCCTAACCTGGACTTTCAGGTATAAAAGGGGAAGCTCCACCCACCTTCATCACTTGAGATCTTGGTAATAAAGGTAGCTGGTCACAGAGTGACCTTCTCTCAAGTATGGGCCTCGTGTGCATTTATGCTGTATAGTAAGGACATATCAACAATATTACAATATTCAATACATTTTTTCTTCACCTTAACCATTCCTGTGTAGTGTCTCTTTTGCAGAATAAGAGGGGGAATAGTCAACATGGTGGGATAGAGTGGCCAGGCAACGTTCAAACGTACCGTTCACTCTTTAAGCAAAGCGTTCAATTATGAGCTGCCGACGTAAGGCTTTTGCAGCGGCGAAATCTCTATGATGCCTCTCCTGTGGTTGTGGTGGGGGTGGTGGCATGGGTTCCTCACCAGGCTCCTCTTCCTCGTCTTTCTCCTCCTCCTCCTCCTCTCTCCATTTCTCCTGAGGTGGTCCTGCAATCCCCATTGGCAATTCTGGTCCCCTCATGATTGCTAAGTTGTGTAGCATGCAGCACACCACAATGACCTTAGAGACCTGCTGAGGGGAGTATTGTAGGCAGCCTCCAGAGTGGTTCAGGCATCGGAAATGCTGCTTGAGCACTCCAACTGTCTGTTCGACGATGTTGCGTGTGGCTGGATGGCTCTCATTATAGCGATGCTCGTCTTCTGTCTGAGTGTTCAGGAGGGGGGTTATGAGCCAGTTGGCGAGGCTGTAACCTTTGTCCCCGAGCACGCAGCTCTGGCCTTGTGGCTGATGCTGGAACATGCGTGAGACACTGCTCTCATGCAAGATGAAAGTATCATGGATGCTCCCTGGGTATTGACTGTCATGATGCGTGGAGTATGGTCACAGAGTGGAATCCCTTTCGGTTTCGGAAAACCTCTGGATTCTCTAAAGATGCTCGCAGGTCGATGTGCGTACAGTCAAGGGCACCCTGAACCTTGGGGAAGCCAGCAAATCGTCCAAAACCTACAGCCCTCTCATTTTGGGTCTCCCTGGTCATTGGGAAGTTTATGAAGTTCATTCTGCATGCATACAGTGCATTAGCCACCTGGCAAATGCAGCAATGTGTAGCGTGCTACGAGTTGGAACATATGTCCCACGCTGATGCCTGAAAGGAGCTGGAGGCATAGAAGGCAAGCGCCACAGTCACCTTCATCTCGACGGGCAGTGTAGTCCTGTTGCCGCTGGTAGGCTGTAGATCTGCCTGTATGAGCTGGCATATCTCTGTGACCACCTCTTTTCAGAAGCGCAGCCTTCTAACGCAATGGGTCTCAGAAAGCTGGAGGTATGAGCGATGTTCCTTGTAAACTCGTGGGGGGGGGTAAGGCCTCCTCCCCATACGTCTGCGACCTCTTTGCTAACGTTGCAAATGATCAACAATAAGCCTTCTTCCAGCTCGAAGCCGTATGAATATAGCAGCCAGGATTATTGGCTCCCGACCTAGCATGGCCCCCATCTTTTAAAATGTCCTTAAATGTCCCTTATAAAACAAATTAGAAACTCATATAAACTTCACAATGAAAAGTATGCAGTAATGCAGATTCTTCTCCCAATCCGTTTAATCACTCACAACTGGGACTTTCTCCTTCGCTTTGAACATGGCGGCGTTAGTGTCTGGTGCACCCTGGGTCCACCTGGTTTTTCTGGGCGGATTCTCGGGGGGACGCTAAATTGGGTAAAATGCTCGAAAGTTCCTCCCGTGACGATTTACGTCATCCCAATGGTCAAAACAGCGGCAAGGCGGTAAGTTTTAGCGCCGCATAAAACCATTGGCGACAGTTCCGCCCGGGCGCAAAATGTTGTGCACCTCGTTTCACGCCCCAAAATATCATTTTTGCGCCCCACTCAGGCGCTAAATGGAGTGCAAATTATCCGAGAATCCAGCCCATTGTAGCAAGTGATGCATTAAGTCTTTGCCCAGTGATTTTGTTGATAAGAGCGCACGCACTTTCCGTCTGGGAGCTAATGGTCGCGGAATGCGCTTCCTGTCTGGAAGCAAAGGTCAGCGAGGGGTTGAGTCGTGAAACGAATAGCAGCTCACAAGAGGAAAAATCACCCCATTCCCTGTTTGGAGGCAGTAACCTTCCGGGGCCGGGACATTTATTGGCCTTCTGCCCATCTACGGAGGTGGAGCGCTATCGGAGGCACTCTGCCTCCGTGCAGTGGAGCTCCCAGGCCAGAAGAGCAGTGCTGGGCCCAGCGCTATCCTTCAGAGCCCCCAGCGGAAACATCAGCACTGTACAGTGCTCCGCGTCGCGATGACGCAGCAGGACGCCTTGCCCTTCAGTTAAAGGGGAGGGCCGCTGCGCGCTCGGCAGTCACGTTGGTGGCCGCCACTGGGCCACCTGGGCCACCCCCCAAATCTCCGAGGCAATTATCTCTGGAGGCACTATCGACCCCTTCCCCCAGGTGATTACCTCATTGCGCAATATTAGCGCCCTCCGGAGGCACTGGGGGCTATAAAAAAGGGCAATTTCACCCCCATAATTTCTATACCAAACCTCCTGATTTTTACAAGTTTGCCTCCTGATATATGAGGTGGTGGGGTTGGCAATACTGTCTCTGTATAATCAAAGAGATGTTAGACAGCAACACATGAATATTTTACTGGTGTTCTTTTTTCATTTATAGTTAATCCCCAAATTGTGTCTCGAGACTAATCCCATCATCTGCATCAGTGGGTTTTCTGTCAAGATGCTTATGAACACTTCATGGAATCAACAAGAAATGTTAAGTAGGGCTGACAGAAGCCCATAGGAGCATTTAATTTATTCTTTCTGATGCAGTGAGGAAGCTCCTGTTTGAGTCAGTTCCATTTAGGGTTAGGATTGACTCTGTATTTTTATGCCAACACAAAATCTATTATTGAAACTTATTTTTGATGGAGAAGTCTTTTTTCAGATGTAACTTTTTTATACCTTAATATTTGTGCTCAGAGGTGAAGGATACCATTGCTGGGAGTGGATCTCTTACCATCTTCTTACCCATTTTCAGCATCAAGCTCACCCAGTCAGGCCTCCTCCTTGTCCTAAAAATGCGCTTCAACCCCCAAACCCAGAATTTACCCTCCACTGCCCCAGCATAGTGATATTTTCTACTGAGATTGCCATTAATGCTGAACTTGGGGTACTTCCTTTCTAATTAGTGGGACGCTAAACAGCCGTAAGACAAAGGTCCTCCACCAACCTGATCCCGCCACACAGCACTGCCCCCCCAGTCATCAAAATCCACGGCGCGGCCTTGGACAACGTGGATCACTTTCCATATCTCTGGAGCCTATTATCAGCAAGGGCAGACATCGACGAAGAGGTCCAACACTGCCTCCAGTGTGCCAGCGCAGCCTTCGGTCACCTAAGGAAGAAAGTGTTCGAAGATCAGGCCCTCAAATCTGGCACCAAGCTTATGGTCTACAGGGCTGTAGTGATACCCGCCCTCCTGTATAGCTCAGAGGCATGGACCATATACAGTAGACACCTCAAATCGCTGGAGAAATACCACCAACGATGTCTCCACAAGATCCTGCAAATCCCGTGGGAGGACAGACGCACCAACGTCAGTGTTCTCGATCAGGCCAACATCCCCAGCATCGAAGCACTGACCACTCTCGACCAGCTCCGTTGGGCGGGCCACATTGTTCGCATGCCCGACACAAGGCTGCCAAAGCAAGTGCTCTACTCGGAACTCCTACATGGCAAGCGAGCCCCAGGTAGGCAGAGGAAACATTTCAAGAACACCCTCAAAGCCTCCTTGATAAAGTGCAACATCCCCACCGAAACCTGGGAGTCCCTGGCCAAAGACCGCCCTAAGTGGAGGAAGAGCATCCGGGAGGGCTCTGAGCACCTTGAGTCTCGTTGCCGAGAGCATGCAGAAAGCTAGCGCAGGCAGCAGAAGGAGCATGCGGCAAACCAGACTCCCCACCCACCCTTTCCTCCAAAGACTGTCCCACCTGTGACAGAGACTGTAATTCCCATATTGGACTGTTCAGTTACCTGAGAACTCACTTTTGGGGTGGAAGCAAGTCTTCCTCGATTTCGAGGGACTGCCTATGATGAGTGGGGCCTTATGCACAGGGAATTGATTTAAATTGTCCAAACTCATTCAACGTAGGACAGGTAGAATTTCCAGTTCTATGGGACCATAAATGAACAATCTTTATCAGCTCCATTTCACCATACTGGGCTCTGTAGCCTATGGTACTTCTGAAACATTTGCATTACTTCTGGCAAGGAACTTGTTACATTCAAGTTAACAATCCATTTTGTGAAAATGGCTAACACCTGCTACCTTCTTGGCTCCCTACATTTAGTGGTCTGAGATAGCTGACCATCAGATCCTCATCTAGCAGTGTTAAATAAACCGCTTTCCTCATTGGACACTTTCTTCCAAACATCCTTCCAGCTATTGTGGGGCAAACATTGCATTCATCCGTCGATCAACTCCTCTCACACCTATTTCATCCATTGCTCATTCATCAGCTGCCCCTAAGATCCTACTATCTTTACGACCATGATGCAGAATCTTGGACTTGTCCATATTGAACTTTATTTGCCACTGATCAGCCCATGTGTAAGCTTTGTCACATTTTCTTTGCGAGTTCACAGTCTCCCTACCTTCCCAGTTTGATGTCGTCTGTGAATTTAACGACCTTGCCTTAAAACTGAGAATTTGGGTTCTGTATGTACACCAGAAACAGGAGGGGTTGTAGCATAAATCCTGAGGTGCTCCATTCAATACCTCTCCCCACTACAGTCCGGCTCTCCTTGGCTCCCCACTGTTTCCTATTTCTTAGCCAGTTACTAATCAATATAAATTTTTTATCCTTGATAGCTCGTAATGCTAGTTTGTAAAATGATGTGATATTTATTAAAGGCCTTTTGAAATTCAAGGTGCACTGCATAATATAGCTCCCCGCCAATTTATCACCTCTTCCAAAAATTCTTGGAAGTTTGTCAAGCAAAGTCCACCCTTCTAAAGCCTTGTCGGCTGCCATGCATTAGATTATTTTTATATAGGCACTTTTCCATTTTGTTTCTTTTTATTGATTCTCTATATTTCATCTGTGCTCCTTTTTGAAACATAACAGGTACAATCAGAGACAACAATGGCAGAAGATTTACTCTGTGTACTGGATGTAGCAAAATCATAAATGTGTTCTTTGTAAAGAGGTTTATGACTCATTATACATAGAACACAGGCCATCTCCCCCCCGTATTCTAAAGAGTGTCCTGTACTCCTGTTCTAGCATCTTTATTAACATAAAGGCCACAAACCCAGAAAGAACAATCTGGTTGCTCTGGGATACCAACAATCACCTCATTACTCTGCACCACTTCAAGCAAGCATCAGTCCAGTCACAGACACTTTGGAAGTTCTTAGTGAGTTTGAAGGAGGAACACAAGGTGAATTTCTGATTATAGGAGGTAGGCCTGAGGGGCCTGCAACCATTAAGCCTCAGACCCAAAAATCTGATGGATGGTTAAGAGAAAAGTTAGCCCCTTACCTGTTTGGTCCTCTTTGCCTTGCTGTCTGACCCCCTCAGATCCTCCAATCTGAGGGAGGTCTCAGAGGGTCGTGAATCTTTGGAATTCTCTGCCCCAGAGAGCTGTGGAGGCTGGGTCATTGAATATATTTAAGGTGGAGATAGACAGATTTTTGAACGATAAGGGAGTCAAGGGTTATAGGGAGCGGGCAGGAAAGTGGAGTTGAGGCCAAGATCAGATCAGCCATGATCTTATTGAATGGCAGAGCCGGCTCGAGGGGCCAAATGGCCGACTGTTTTTTTCTATATTTCTATATTTCAACTGATCCAAACCAAGCCAATGTCTATACAAATATATTAATGAAAGCAGAGTTCAAAGGCTGCTTTGAACTCCTATTCCTAACAGGTCCACTGCCAGCCTCCTGAGGCCGAACTGTAAAGGAGCACCCCTGGGCCACATGCAGATGAAATGGAGGTTTGAGGGCCAGGTATGCCCCCTCCCACCTCAATCCAATGACAACACTGGGCCTGCACCTATTCAGGCCCAGGACCTGCTCTGCCCCTTGGTGGAAGCCCTAGAAACACTTTTTTTCCTCCCTTGTGATTAGGAAATGTCTCATGTGTTTTTTTACCCTTTGAACTCTGCTTTCATTAATATATTTGTATAGACATTGGCTTGGTTTGGATCAGTTGAAATATAGAAAGTATTTTTTTCTGCATGAAGAAAGAATTCTTGTGATTGGAAATGTTTCCGAAGTGTCCATTCAGATCAGTATAATTAGGTAACAATGTTAAGGGGCTAGTTAGATATCCTGCATTAATGTGGAAAACATCAATTGTACTGTCGAGTGATAAATCACAAAGAATCACTAAAGTTTAAACATTATGGGCTAGAATTTCAAAAAAAAAATCCACTAGTGCCGGATTACCGCTAAGATTCTCAAATTATCGCCGACGAAAAATTCTAGTAAAAAAGGAAAAGAATCTGCCCAGCGAAAAAAAATGGACCTTGCACCCCGATTCTCGGCAGAAAATGGAATCTTGGGCCGATTGGGCAGCCCTTAAAAAAAATGAACGATAATTACTAAAATTTACACCGAGTCTGCGGGTTGGGCCTAGGAGGTGAAAAGCACAAAAAATATATTTTTTTAAAACGTAAACTAAAAAATCAGAAAAACATTCTCAGGACCCTTTTCACTTTATTCACTGCAAGAGACTTTTTTGCAGGGCTACTTACCTACCGCACAGCACCGCCCAGCTCCGCTGCTTCTCGTGGGCATTTTTTTTTCAATTTACCTACAGGTCACCGCTGAGCCAAAAATTAGGTGATGGCGGTCTATGGACCATGCATGCCGACAGTCTGCTCCCCAGCGGTACTTTGAAACCGCCGGCGAAACTCAGTTGTAAAAGTTTTCACCGACCCAGTTCTCGCCCAAAACGACCAATACCAGCAAGAAACCGGGTGGCGATGCAGTGGAAATTCTTGCCCTATATTGCGGATCTGATTTTAATAAAATTAAATGAATTTTAATATGTTAAATGGGCTCAATTTTCCCCAGTGATTTGCACCGTTTTTTTGGAAAGGGCTGCTTTTTTTGGCTTAAGTTAAACAAACACAGTTTCCCCAATCAATGTGCACCAGCGTATCTCAGTTACGATTTTTTTTTAGCTACATTTGTTTCAGCCAAAGGATGTGTAACCTGCCACCCGTGCCAATTCTGATCATTTAGGGAAGTTTGGCCAGCTGAGAGTTACTCCCGTTCTACTTAGGCCAATGTATGTGGCCTCTGCAGAAAAACCTTCTGAAGTGTCATGTATTCTACTGTCATTGTAACCCATGTATAAACTGACCTAAGTTGTACACCATGAGATCACTGACCACTAGGTGGTGAACTTGTGGGAGACACTCCTAAACTGGACTTTCAGGTATAAAAGGGGAAGCTCCACCCATCTTCTCCACTTCAGTGCTGGCGAATAAAGTTTACGGGTCACAGAGTGACCTTCTCTAAATTACAGGCCTCGTGTGCATTTATACTGTATAGTAAGGACATATTATTGGCGACAAGAAACTGGGATTTAAACCACGCGAGTATGGCCACCAGCAGTACAGAAGAGAGGTACTGTGTCGGTGATGATTGGGACGATTTTATTGAGAGACTACAGCAAAGTTTTGTCACCAAGGAATGGTTGGGACAGGATTCGGCCAACAACCGCAGGGCTCATCTCCTTATGGATCCAGGACATACTCCCTGATGAAGGACCTTCTAGCGCCAGAGAAGCCAGCGGACAAGACTTTTGAAGAGCTCAGTAAGTTGATCGGGGAACACTTTAAACCGGCGAGCAGCATGCACATAGCGAGACACCGGTTTTACATGCACCGGCGGCGAGAAGGGCAAAGCGTTCCAGACTTTGTGGCAGACCTCCGGTGACTGGCGAGCCTATGTAAGTTCCCAGATGCAGGCAGAGCAGAGATGCTGCGAGACTTTTTTATTGAGGGCATCGGGCACGCTGGGGTTTCCAGGAAACTGATTGAGACCAAAGATTTGACCCCGGAAACGGCGGCTTTGATGGCCCAGACATTTATCTCAGGGGAGGAAGAGACCAGAATGATGTTTGACAAAAATCTTGGTTTAAATGCAACAAATGGACAGGGAGTCAACATTGTTAACGTGGCACACAGTTCTCCAGGCAGACAGGGACAATCGGACATGCCCCAGCATGTAGTCGAACCCAAAGGGGGAATTCAACAGAGACAATGGCTAGCTGAACGGCGATTCATGCCATCGCAATGGACAATGCGGCCAGTAATGGGGCCATCAACACCTGTCAATGGTGCGTTTAAGGACAGTTACAGAGACAGTCAGAGACGATCGACTGGTAATGGACCTTTTGTTTCCAACAACAGCTCATGTTGGAGATGTGGAGGCAAAAACACAGCTAGAGCTTGCAGGTATCAGCAATAAACGTGCAGAAATTGCAATGTCAGCAGTCGCTTGGCGCGTATGAGCAGGAAGCCTGCAGCCAGGTTGATGTACGAGGAGGACGGGCCTGATGTAAGCCCTACAAGGCCAATTGAACATGGGGAAATCGCTGGAAGCTGAAGTTCAGCGAGTTCATGTGGAGCACATATACAGTTCATACACCAGGACGCCACCAATAATGATGAAAGTGCTCCTCAATGGCATCCCAGTATCAATGCAGCTCGACACAGGGGCCAGCCAGTCCCTGATGAGTATCAAACAGTTCGACAAGTTGTGGCCGTCCAAGGCCAGGAGGCCAAAATTATTGCCAACTGACGCACAGCTACGGACAATTACAAAGGAAATCTTTCCGGTGCTAGGTAGTGCCACGGTAGTCGTGACCCATGAAGATTCGGAGAACAGGTTGCCACTCTGGATTGTCCCAGGGGACAGTCCCGCACTACTGGGGAGGAATTGGCTTGCTGTCATGAACTGGAAATGGGGCGATGTCAATGCAATTTCTTCTCTGTGGAGCGAGTATCATGCTCACAGGTCCTGGACAAATTTGACTCACTATTTCAACCCGGCATTGGCACTTTCATGGGGACCAAGGTAGTGATTCACATAAACCCGGACGCCAGGCCAGTACACCACAAGGCCAGAGCGGTGCTGTACGTGATGCGGGAAAAGATAGAAGGCGAATTGGACCGCCTGCTGAGGGAAGTCATCATCTCGCCAATCGAATTCAGTGACTGGGCGAGCCCGATTGTGCCGGTGCTCAAGGCGGATGGGTCAGTCAGGATATGTGGCGATTACAAGGCCACCATCAATCGGGTGTCACTCCAAGACCAGTATCTGCTACTGAGAGCGGAGGACCTCATTGCGACGCTATCCGATGGCAAACCTTTTACAAAATTGGACCTGACCTCAGCTTACATGACCCAGGAGCTGGCGAGTGAGTCGAAGAAGCTGACCACCATCACGACACACAAGGGATTGTTCGAGTACAACAGATGTCCGTTCGGGATTCGCTCGGCCGCCGCGATCTTTCAACGAAACATGGAAAGTCTCCTCTAGTCGATTCCAAGGATGGTGTTTTTTTAAGACGACATCCTCATCACGGGTTGCGATACTGAAGAACACCTCCACAACCTGGAGGAGGTGCTATGCAGACTGGACCGGGTAGAGCTGCGACTGAAAAAGGCGAAGTGCGTCTTCCTAGCTCCAGAGGTAGAATTCCTGGGGATGAGGGGTAGCAGCAGACAGAATCAGACCTACTGTGTCCAAAACGGAAGCGATCCAGAGAGCACCCAGACCCCGTAACACGACGGAGCTGCGTTCGTTCCTGGGGCTCCTGAACTATTTTGGCAACTTTCTTCCCAAATTGAGCACGCTGCTAGAGCCGCTACACGTGCTCCTACGCAAAGGTCGCGAATGGGTCTGGGGGGACAACCAGGAAAGGGCTTTTAATAGAGCACGCAATTTGTTATGTTCCAACAATCTGTTAACGCTATATGACCCGTGTAAGAAACTTGCGTCGTCCTATGGGGTCGGGTGTGTGTTGCAGCATGTCAATGCCAAGGGTCAGTTACAGCCGGTAGCTTATGCCTCCAGATGTCTGTCCCAGGCAGAAAGAGGCCAAGGGATGGTAGAAAAGAAAGCGCTTGCATGTGTATGTGCAGTAAAAAAAAAGCACCAGTAACTCTCGATTCAGGCCGATTGCCTACTGTGGGGAAACCGAGTAGTCATGCCCCAGATGGGCAGAGAATCGTTCATCCAAGAACTCCACAATGAGCACCCGGGCATTGTCATGATGAAGGCAATTGCCAGGTCACACGTTTGGTGGCCAGGGATAGAGGCAGACCTGGAACTTTGTGTTCGCAGGTGAAACACGTGTGCCCAGCTGGGCAATGCGCCCAGGGAAGCCCCCCTTAGCCCCTGGTCTTGGCCCGCCAAGCCATGGTCACGCATCCATGTGGACTACGCAGGTCCTTTCATGGGAAAAATGTTTTTGGTTGTGGTAGACGCCTACTCCAAATGGATCGAGTGTGACATTCTCAAATCAATTCTGCCATGGTAGAAAGTCTACGGGCAATGTTCGCCGCCCATGATCTACCGGACGTCTTGGTCAGCGACAATGGCCCGTGCTTTACAAGCATTGAATTCCAGGACTTCATGGCAGGAAATGGTATCAACCATGTCAGAACGGCACTGTTCAAGCCGGCCTCAAACGGCCAGGCAGAACAATCAGAGCAGATAATCAAACAGGGGATGCTCAGAATCCAAGGGGGTTCCCTACAAAGCCGCTTATCACGCCTCCTGTTGACCAATAGATCTCGACCACACTCGCTCACAGAGGTCCCACCCGCAGAGCTGCTAATGAGAAGGACGCTCAAAACCAGGTTATCCCTTATACACCCCACAATGAAAGAAATTGTTGCGAGCAAGCGCCAGTCGCAATGTGACTACCATGACGGGAATGCGAGGGCGCGATGTATTGATGTCAATGACCCTGTCTTTGTCCTCAACTATGCTGCAGGGCCCAAATGGATTGCAGGCACTGTGATTGCTAAAGAGGGGAATAGGATTCTGGTAGTTAAACTTACCAATGGACAAATCTGCCGCAAACACGTGGATCAAAAAAAAGGAGGTTCAGCAACCGGATAGAGCAGAGGAAGAACACGATGTAGAGTTCACTCCACCACAGGTGACCGAACATAGGAACCAAGTGGAGGAGAGCCCAGTCACTGTGGGCAGTCTGGACAGGCCTGAGGCACCGCAAACAGCAGACACTCAGGCCAGCACCCAACAACCGGAGCCCCAACTCAGGGAGCATAAACCCACAGAGAGACTTAATCTGTGATCCCAATAAGACTTTGGGCGGGGGGGAGGTGATGTCATGTATTTTACTGTCATTGTAATCCATGTATAAACTGACCTAAGTTGTACACCGTGAGAACACTGACCACTAGGTGGTGAACTTGTGGGAGACACTCCAAACCTGGACTTTCAGGTATAAAAGGGGAAGCTCCACCCATCTTCTCCACTTCAGTGCTGGCGAATAAAGGTTACTGGTCACAGAGTGACTTTCTCTCAAGTATGGGCCTTGTGTGCATTTATACTGTATAGTAAGGACATATTATGAAGAGTTAAGGAAATCGGCGAAGGTAAGTGCAGCAAATGCCCAGACAGCAGCAGCAGGAAAGGTATGAGAGAGAGGAGGAGAAGAAAGCGGTGGGGTGGAGAGAGAGTGGGGGGGGGAGAGAGAGAGGACCGGGAGGGAGGAGGCCATTCGGCCTGGGCTAGGTGCGGGAGAGCGGACTGGGAAGCCGTTCAACCTGGGATAGGGGCGGGACCGGCAAGGCACTCGGAGCTGGGGGTGGGGAAGCTGTAGCTGGACCGGCATCGGCAAGGGGCTGGGGGTGGGCTAAGGAAGCAGACCGGCAAGGCACTCGACGTTAGGGTCGGGTGGTGAGTGGGACTGGCATCGGCAAGGGGCTCGAGGCTCGGGGCAGGCGGGGAAAGCAGACCGGGAGGCCCTTTGGCCGAGGATAGGGGCTGTGATTGGCACTGGCATCGGGAGGGGGAGTACTTTAATAATTGGAGGTAAGTTGCTGCAGTGTATTTTAACGTGTTTTTAAGTTGATGCAATGTGTCGTAATGTGTTGCGAGCTGGCTGTATGTTTCATTTTGTAGCCTCAGCCCACATTGTGTCTCTGGTTACCGTGGCAACCCGATCTTTTTGGCGCAGATCAAGGCTCCACCCCCAAAACTAAAGGACGAGTTAGGCTGCGCCAAAATGAAGAAATCAAACGGGGAAACTTAGAACATTTTTTTTTGCCGTACTTGGGCCCCCCAAAAAACTCCAAGTACGCCAAAAAAAAGCTTTGGGGAAAATTGGGCCCATTGACTGGAGTCCATTACTGTGATAGCAAGCAGTTGGATTGTGATGTACTGTGCTGGTAGTATAAATGCTTCAAATTATCCAAAAGTGGCAATCTAACTAAAGTTAATATGGTGCACCTCAGTAATTGACTAAATTGGTGTTTTTAGTTCACGAGCGGTAATTGCTCAGTATGGTGTTTAATATGTATCTCAAGCAATTCTGCTAAAAGTAATGTTTAAAATTCAATTTTCAATTCAACAGGACACCCTGGGTAAGAAAATGAATAAATATGACCCGACATCTCTTCATTCAACTCTCTCCTTTGTTTTTCTCACTTACACATGCCGCCTCTCACTCTGTTCATCCTTTCTGTCTCTTTCTTTCTTGTACCCTTTAACCATTTCTCTCTGTCTCTTCAATGATAGAGTTCTCTCAATAACTCTGCTTATTCAGCTTGTTTCTTGCAGGCTCTCTCCCAGTCTCTAATGGAGTTCTCTCCTGACCAACAACAGTTTTTACACTGACTTAACTATGAGCTAACTTTGGGTAGCATTAATACCTTGAGGGTAAATCATTTAAATGGTAGAGTAAAAACAGCAAGTTAGCCAATTATTGAGAGGAGAAAGATCCAATTAAGATTAGACACACTGCAAATTCCAAATAATTACATGGCATATGCTAATAGAGTCAGCAGTCACATTCAACCCAGGACTTTATCGACGCCTGCAGACTAAAGTCAGCACGATTGAAGTTTGTTATTTTAATATATCATAAAGTGCAAGTTAAAATGAGTATGTGGAGACGTCATCCACGAATATAATGAGTTTCATCCATATTGGTGCACACTATATCACATTACATTCAAGTATTGTTCTTAATGCACGCATTAGGTGAAAATTAGATGGATGTGGTGTATTTGAACTTCCAGAAAGCATTTGACAAGGTGCCACATAAAAGCTTACTGCACAAGATAAAAGTTCATGGGGTTGGGGGTAATATATTAGCATGAATAAAGGATTGGCTAACTAACAGAACAGAGAGTTGGGATAAATGGTTCATTCTCTGGTTGGCAACCAGTAACTAGTGGGGTGCCGCAGGGATCAGTGCTGGGACTCCAACTATTTACAATCTATATTGACGACTTGGAAGAAGGGACTGAGTGTAACGTAGCCAAGTTTGCTAACGATACAAAGATGGGAGGAAAAGCAATGTGTGAGGAGGACACAAAAAATTTGCAAAAGGACATTGACAGGCTAAGTGAGTGGGCAAAAATTTGGCAGATGGAGTATAATGTTGGAAAGTGTGAAGTCATGCACATTGGCAGAAAAAAAATCAAAGAGCAAGATATTATTTAAATGGAGAAAGATAGCAAAGTGCTGCAGTACAGCGGGACCTGGGGGTACTTGTGCATGAAACACAAAAGGATAGTATTGTGTTCCTAACACAGATGAGACTGCACACAGGGAGGTTAAAGTAACAGTGACCTCAGTCTTTATCAAGACACTCCAGAGTGAGGAACAGGCCTTAGGGGCCAGCTTATATACAGTGCTCCCAAGGGATGCTGGGATCCTTTGGGACTTCAGGGGATGCACTCCCTGGTGGCAGAACAGGGAAGTGCATGCTTTACAAATACACAACACCACTCCCGCCCCAAAGTCAAAGTGACAACTATTTACAAGGTGAGACGGTCGGGAGCCTTTTTTCCCTGGTGGACCGCCTTGGTACAAATGTCTATTCTGGTGTGTTGGCTGTGCCCTCGCTGGGCTGGCATGTTGTTGGCCCTGCAGGGCTGCTGGGTGAGCCTGGCCTTGCTGGGCTGTTGAGCGTGATGGGTTCGATTTCCTGGTCCGGGGTGGTGTCGTTGATCCTTTGGGTGTGTGTTGTGGGTTCGAAAAAGGTGGTGTTTGCTGTGGGTTGTTCAGGGCCATCCGTGAACTGCAGCCTCGTTTGGTCCAGGTGCTTTCTGCAAATTTGTCCATTGTCTAGTTTGACCACAAACACCCGACTCCCTTCTTTAGCTATCACCGTGCCCGTGATCCACTTGGGACCATGTCCATAGTTTAGCACATGCACAGGGTCATTCAGATCAATTTCCCGTGACACAGTGGCGCAACCATCGTTTACATTTTGTTGCTGCCGCCTGTTCTCTACCTGATCATGCAGGTTGGGGTGAACCAGCGAGAGTCTGGTATTAAGTGTCCTTTTCATGAGTAGCTCAGCCGGGGGCATCTCTGCGAGCGAGTGGGGTCTCATGCGGTAACTGAGCAGTACTCGGGACAGGCGGGTTTGGAGTGAACCTTCTGTGACTCATTTAATGCTCTGTTTGATTGTTTGTACTGCCCGCTCTGCCTGCCCATTGGAGGCTGGTTTAAACAGGGCCGAGGTGACATGTTTGATCCCACTGCGGGTCATGAATTCTTTAAATTCGGCACTGGTGAAACATGGCCTGTTGTCACTGACCAGTATGTCAGGCAGGCTGTGGGTGGCAAACATGGCCCTCAGGCTTTCAATGGTGGCGGTGGCGGTGCTTCCCGACATTATTTCACATTCAATCCATTTGAAAAAGCATCCGCCACCACCAGGAACATTTTACCGAGAAACGGGCCTGCATAGTCAACATGGATCCTCGACCATGGTCTGGAGGGCCAGGACCACAAACTTAGTGGTGCCTCTCTGGACACGTTGCTCAACTGAGCATACACACTGCATTGCCGTACACAGGACTCTAAGTCAGAGTCAATACTGGGCCACCACACGTGGGATCTGGCTATCGCTTTCATCATTACTATACCCGGGTGTGCGCTGTGGAGATCCGAGATGAACGTCTCCCTGCCCTTTTTGGGTAGCACTACGCGGTTACCCCACAACAGGCAGTCTGCCTGAATGGACAGCTAGTCCTTTCGCCGCTGGAACAGCTTGATTAGCTCTTGCATTTCAAGGGGGATGCTGGCCCAGCTCCCATGCAATACTGTTTTTTACAAGGGACAGCAGAAGATCTTGGCTGGTCCAAGTCCTAATCTGGCGGGCTGTGACAGGTGATTTATCATTTTCAAATGCTTCCATGACCATCATCAAGTCTGCGGGCTGTGCCACCATCAACAAGTTTGCAGGCTTTGCCATTTCCACCCCCGTGGTGGGCAATGGTAGTCGACTTAGAGCATCTGCACAGTTATCGGTGCCTGGCCTGTGGCGGATGGTATAGTTATACGCTGATGGCGTGAGTGCCCACCTTTGTATGTGGGCTGAGGCATTAGTATTTATCCCCTTGTTTTCAGCAAACAGGGATGTGAGGGGCATGTGATCGGTTTCCAGCTCAAATTTGAGGCCAAACAGGTACTGATGCATTTTCTTTACCCCAAACACACACGCTAATGCCTCTTAATCATGCTGTAGGCCCTCTTGGCCTTAGACAAGCTGCTGGAGGCATAGGCGACAGGCTGCAACTTCCCGGCAACATTAGCTTGTTGTAATACACATCCAACCCCATACAACGACGTATCACATGCAAGCACAAGTCTTTTACACGAGTTATACAATACAAGCAGCTTGTTGGAGCATAAAATGTTTCTAGCTTTCTCAAAAGCAATTACTTGCTTTTTCCCCCTATACCCAGTTCTCACCTTTACGCAATAACATATGTAGGGGGCTCTAAGTGGGTGCTTAACCCCGGTAGGAAGTTAACAAAATAGTTGGAGTCCCAGGAACTACCGCAGCTCCATGACGTTCTGTGGCCTGGGCGCGTTCCTGATAGCCTCTGTCTTGGCATCCGCCGCGATCTTTCTCCCCAAAAACTCCACTTCTGTTGCCGTGAAGACGCATTTTGACCTCTTCAGCCGCAGCCCTACGCGATCCAGTCGCTGGAGGACCTCCTCCAGGTTTTGTAGGTGTTCAATGGTGTCCCGACCCATGACCAATATGTCGTCCTGAAAAACCACCATGCATAGTACCGGCTTGAGTCAGCTCTCCATGTTTCTCTAGAAGATCGCTGCAGCCGACCGAATTCCAAATGGGCATCTGTTGTAGATGAACAGTCCCTTGTGCATGTTGATGCAGGTGAGCCCTTCGAAGACTCCTCCAGCTCCTGCGTCATGTAGGCTGAAGTCAGGTCGAGCTTGGTGAACGTCTTGCCTCCTGCCAGCGTTGCAAATAGGTCGTCTGCCTTAGGTAGCGGCTATTGGTCCTGTAACGAGAAACGATTAATAGTTACTTTATAATCACCGCAAATCCTGTCCGTGCCATCACTTTTGAGTACTGGAACAATCGGGCTGGCCCACTGGCTGAATTCCACTGGGGAGATGATGCCCTCGCGTTGCAGCCTGTCCAGCTCGATTTTCACTCTCTCCTTCATCATGTGAGGTACCGCTCACGCCTTGTGGTGAATGGGTCGTGCCTCTGGGACCAAATGGATCCGCACCTTCGCCCCAGAAAAGTTTCCAATGCCTGGCTCAAAAAGGGAAGGAAATTTGTTAAGAACCTGGGTACATGAGGCGTCATCGACATGTGATAGCGCTCGGACGTCATCCCAGTTCCAGCAGATTTTGCCCAGCCAGCTCCTTCGAAGCAGTGTGGGGTCATCGCCCGGGACAATCCAAAGTGGCAGTTCATGCACCGTGCCCTCGTAGGTGACCTTGACCATGGCACTGCCCAGGACAGTGATAATCTCTTTGGTGTATGTTCTCAGTTTCGTGTGGATGGGGCTCAGGGCTGGTCTGAGTGCCTTGTTGCACCAGTCTCTCAAACATCTTTTTACTCATGATGGATTGGCTAGTACCAGTGTCCAGTTCCATGGCTATGGGTAAGCCATTCAATTTTACATTTAGCATTATAGGCGAACATTTCATCAAATGTGTGCACCCCGTGTACTTCAGCATCTGCCTCCTCTCTGAGGCTCGAAATTGCTTTGATCCACCATGGACCGATCTTCCTCTGCCACGTGGTGGTTAGCAGGTTTTGCAGAGCTAACAGCTTGTCTGCAAGCTCGTTGGAGGTGCCCCATTGTTCCACAGCTCTTGCAAACATACCCTTTGAAGCGGCATGAATAGGTTGAATGGAAACCTCAACGCCAACAAGGTGTGAATTGCCTTGCATTCATCCTTTGTTGCGGACTCTGAGTCACCTGGGTCACCTGAGGCCTGCTGGCAGTTGCAGACTCGTGATTTCTGCCCTGAACGTTTCTGTTCGCAAACACAGTTCCAGTTAATTTATGAACATTGCTAGCACTTGTGTGCTGAGAGATTTGTTTGATGTTATCACTGGTGGACATAAACGCCTGTGCTATCGCAATGGCCTTACTGAGGGTCGGTGTCTCTACAGTCAAAAGTTTTCGTAGGATGGTTTCATGGCCAATACCCAGTACAAAAAAGTCTCTGAGCATTTGCTCCAGGTCACCATCAAACTCACATTGTCCTGCAAGTCGCCTGAGCTCGGCGATGTCGCTCGCCACTTCCTGACCTTCAGATCGCTGGCACGTGTAGAACCGATACCTCGCCATCAGCACGCTCTCCCTCAGGTTGAGGTGCTCCCGAACCAGTGTACACAGCTCCTCATACGACTTATCTGTGGGTTTCACCGGAGCCAGAAGATTCTTCATGAGGCTGTAGGTCGGTGCCCCGCAGACTGTGAGGAGGACCGCTCTCCTTTTTACAGCGCTTCCTTCTCCGTCCAGCTCGTTGGCTACAAAGTACTGGTCTAGCCGTTCGACATAGGCTTCCCAGTCCTCACCCTCCGAGAACTTCTCCAGGATGCCCACAGTTTGCTGCATCTTTGCATTGGATTCGTATACTCGTCGGCAGTTATTGTGTTCCTAACACAGATGAGACTGCACACAGGGAGGTTAAAGTAACAGTGACCTCAGTCTTTATTAAGATACTCCAGAGTGAGGAACAGGCCTTCAGGGCCGGCTTATATGCAGTGCTCCCAAGGGATGCTGGGATCCCTTGGAACTTCAGGGGATGCACTCCCTGGTGGCGGAACATGGGAGTGCATGCTTTACAGATACACAACAGATAGTCTGCAGGTACAGCAAGTGATCAGGAAGGCCAAAGGAATCTTGGCCTTTATTGCAAAGGGGATGGAGTATAAAAGCAGGGAAGTCTTACTATGGCTTTATAAGGTATTGGTGAGGCCACACCTGGAATACTGCGTGCAGTTTTGGTTTCCATATTTACGAAAGGATATACTTGCTTTGGAGGCAGTTCAGAGAAGGTTCACTAGGTTGATTCTGGGGATGGGGGGTTGACTTGTGAGAAAAGGTTGAGTAGGTTGGGCCGCTACTCATTGGAATTCAGAAGAATGAGAGGCGATCTTATTGAAATGTATAAGATTATGAGGGGGCTTGAAAAGGTGGATGCAGAGAGGATGTTTCCACTGATGGGGGAGACTAGAACTAGAGGGCATGATGTTCGAATAAGGGGCTGCCCTTTTAAAACAGAGGTGAGGAGAAATTTCTTCTGAGGGTTGTAAATCTGTGGAATTCGCTGCCTCAGAGAGCTGTGGAAGCAGGACATTGAATAAATTTAAGACAGAAATAGACAGTTTCTTAAACAATAAGGGGTTATGGGAAGCAGGCAGGGAAGTGGAGCTGAGTCCATGATCGGATCAGCCATGATCTTATTGAATGGCGGAGCAGGCTCGAGGGGCCGTATGGCCTACTCCTGTTCCTATTTCTTATGTTCTTATAACATTTAAGAGGAGGGAATAATTTCTCTGTTGCAGCCGGCTCAAGTCAGGACACCCTCTGTATCGTTATATTAAAGACAAAGGGACCTTCAACACAAAATGGTACCACATGTGACTGAACATGCCCGAAATCGATATAATGAAAGCAGCAGGGTGCATGGGTAGCATGCTGAAAGATTCCAGTCTGCATTTGTACAGTTTGCAGATAAGGGAAAAAGACACTGGAGGCAGAAGTGAGAAAAGTAGTATATTTCACTTCAGCAATTAGAATTATGTTAACATAAATTATTAATGCATATTGTAAAACTATGAATTGAGGCTATCTTCACTATAGCCTGAGGTAAAGCTTGTAAAGCAATTGATATTTATTAAAGATACAATTATTAACAACATACAATTATTTACAATATTATGGTAATTCAGTTTGCTGCTGCAGTAATATATATACCACCTCTAATAGTATTTTTGTATCAATGTATGTCTAGCAGCAGAACGTCAGAGCCCACCGTCTCGATTCTAAGGCTCTGCCCAATCGAAGGAGTTGTACTGCCTTGAAAAATCAGAACTTACTGCACCATTCCCGCTCCTGTTCCATCTGTTGCCATTTTCTTTAGGGATTTGACCAGAGCGGCCCTGGTTCAGCTGTTTCTGGCTGGAGCCTCACTAAAGTAGTAAACTCAGGGTCTTCTGATGTTAATAGGACAGAGGTACCATTTTCAGAACAAATTGCGAAAGATCCACTGAGAACTGGACCCACCCAGTAGAATGGGTGATGTAGGCCAGATATAGCATTTGGATGACTATTTAAAGAGGCACTCGCCTGCAAGTACTTAGAACATTGGTATATGTTTGAAGAAAAGCATTAAGAAAGAAAGAACTCTCATTTATATAGTGCCATTCATGATCTCAGGACGTCAGTGATGGGATGCCTGAGAGATTGTTAATATTAGCAGGGGATGTCTGGGAGTGTGTCAGTATTAGCAGGGGATGTCTGGGAGTGTGTCAATATTAGCAGGGGATGTCTGGGAGTGTGTCAATAATAGCAGGGGATGTCTGGGAGTGTGCCAGTATTAGCAGGGGATGTCTGGGAGTGTGTCAATATTAGCAGGGGTTATCTGGGAGTGTGTCAATATTAGCAGGGGATGTCTGGGAGTGTGTCAATATTAGCAGGGGTTATCTGGGAGTGTGTCAATAATAGAAGTTGTTCAGGAATTGCTGGAATACACAGTTATGGGGGCAGAGACTACTCAAATTTCACACAAGCCAAAAATCAAATAATACTAACTTCATAGAAAGCTGTTGGGGCAAGGTGTGATGCTTTTTTAGATATATCTTTTCATGCTGCATTCGATCTAATCTGCTCTTGTTACTCTACCCTCCATCCTTACTAGGCCTTGTTACTCTGCTGTCCATCTTTAGCTGGCCTTTTTGCTCGGCCCTCTTTTTTTACCTTTCCTCTGCCGTTGTTGTTGCGTATACAATAACTCAATAGGCTCAGTATCGTGAATTCAATCAGGTGTGACCTGACTACTTTATTAGTTCTCAAAGTGAGGATTAAACATGGAGGTTTTCTTTATATACAAGGGCTGCACATCGGTGTCTGTGGCCCAATGATCTCCAATGATCGCTCCCCCTGGTGGCAGGTAAACCCAGGCATACATACATTACATCATTCCCTCCCAAGATCTTGGTATCAGTCCTATTACAAATTGAGACGGTCTGGGGCTTTCCGCTCCCGAGTTGATCGTCTCAGTTCAATTCCAGATCTGGGTAAGCTCTCGGAGTCATTCATGACTTGAGGCTGGGTAGCCGATCTAATGGGAAGGGCAGTGTTCATGTCGGGGATTGCAGGTCCAGATTCATTGACAACAGCAGGGTCTTCTGATGGCTGAATATGAATCAGATGGTCATTGATGGTGACTTCTTCAAGCTGTTCCGGTTCGTCTGTGTGCCGCAATTTCGTCTGATCAATGCGCCTCCTGCATGTTTGCCCATTAGTGAGCCTGACAATAAGCACCCTGTTACCCTCCTTGGCCGTAACAGTGCCAGTGACCCACTTGGGGCCTTGACTATAATTTAGCACATACACAGGACCATTAATAGAGATGTTGTGTGACACGGCAGTGCGATCATGATACCACTGCTGATGTTGACGCCTGTTTTCGACGTGATCGCTAAGATCAGGGTGGACAGGCGAGAGCCTGGTCTTGAGACCTCTCTCCATCAACAGTTCAGTAGGGGGGACCCCGGTAAGCGTGTGGGGTCTCATCCTGTAACTAAGCAGTATGCGTGACAAGTGAGTCTGCAAAGAACCGTGAGTTACGTGTTTCAGGCTCTGCTTGATGGTTTAGACGGCCCGCTCCGCTTCACCATTGGATGCGGTTTTGAATGGTGCTGACCTTACGTTCTTGATACCATTGAGTTTCATAAACTCTTGAAACTCCAAACTCATGAAGCACAATTCATTGTCGCTTACAATGATGTCGGGCAGATCATGAGTGGCGAACATGGCACGAAGGCTCTCAATGGTGGCTGTGGATGTGCTAGATGACATGATTACACATTCTATCCATTTGGAATATGCATCCACAACCACCAAAAACATTTTGCCCAAGAAAGGACCCGCATAGTTGATGTGGATCCTTGACCATGGTTTGGATGGCCACGACCACAGACTTAGCAGAGATTCCACTGGTGCATTGCTTAACTGCATGCAAGTGTTGCACTGATGCACATGATTTCAAATCATAGTCAATGCCAGGCCACCAAACGTGAGACCTGGCAATGGCCTTCATCACAATACTGGGATGGGTACTGTGTAAATCCCATACAAATCTCTCCCTGCCTTTCTTGGGTATAACAACATGATTGTTTACTATGGGGTAATCAGATTGAATGGATAGTTTGTCTTTGCGACAGTTGTAAGGTTTGGTATCATCACACACTTCCCTGGAAATGGCCAACCAAGCACCACTAAGGACACAACATTTTACAACCAATAAGATTGGATCCTGGCTAGTCTAGGTCCTAACTTGTTGAGCAGTAACAGGCGACCCTTCACTCTCAAAGGCATCCACGACCAACAGTAGGTCTGTGGGCTGTGGCATTTCCACCTCCGGCGTGGGCAACGGTAAACGGCTCCATGCATCGGCACAATTATCGGTGCCAGATCTATGGCGAATGACATAATCATAGGCAGATAATGTCAGCGCCCAACTCTGGATGCGGGATGACGCGTTGGTATTGATGCCTCTATGCTGTGAAAACAAAGAAATGAGCAGCTTGTGATTGGTTTCAAGTTCAAAACAAGCCCAAACAGATACTGGTACATCTTTTTAACCCCATATCGACAGGCTAAAGCTTTTTTCTCTACCATGCTGTAGGCTCTTTCCGCTTTAGACATGCTTCTTGACACATACGCAATGGGTTATAGTTTGCCCGACTCATTTGATTGTTGGAGCACACAACCAACCCCATGTGATGAAGCGTCACAGGCCAATACTAAACGCTTGCATAGGTCATAATGTACTAGCAATTTGTTGGAACAAAACAGATTTCTAGCCTTCTCGAAGGCCCTGTCTTGAGATACACCCCAAACCCAGTTGTCGCCTTTTCTGAGCAGCATGTGCAGTGACTCTAATAATGTGCCCAATTTAGGTAAGAAATTACCGAAGTAGTTGAGAAGACCAAGGAACGAACGCAGCTCCATCACATTCTGGAGTCTGGGTGCATTTTTGATGGCCTCTGTTTTCGAGTCCGTAGGCCTGATGCCGTCTGCAGCAACCTTCCTTTTCAGGAATTCGACTTCCAGTGCCATAAAGATGCACCTTGAACGTTTCAGCCTGAGCCCCACTTTGTCCAGATGACGTTGGAACCTCTTCCAGGTTGTGCAGGTGTTCGGCAGTGTCACAACCTGTGACCAGAATGTCGTCTTGGAACGCCACGGTTCTAGGAACGGACTTCAGTAGACTCTCCATGTTTCTCTGAAATATGGCTGCAGCCGAGCGAATTCCAAAAGGACAGCCCTTTATGCGTATTGATGCACGTAAGTTTCTTCGACGATTCGACAAGCTCCTGTGTCATATAGGCTGATGTCAGATCCAATCTGGTGAATGACTTTCCCCCGGCCAGCATTGCAAGCAGGTCATCAGCCTTTGGTAACGGGTACTGATTCTGTTTCGAAACTCGGTTGATCATAACCTTGTAGTCTCCACAAATCCTGACAGTGCCATCACTCTTCAGCACAGGAACAATGAGTCTCGTCCATTCACTAAATTCACTAAAAATGACCCTTTCACATTTGAGTCTGTCCAGTTCGATTTCAATCTTCTCCCTCATCATGTATGGGACCGCCCGGTCTTTGTGATGGACGGGTCTTGCATCCGAGTCTGGGTGGACCTGCACCTTTGCTCCCATGACGTTGCCGATGCCTGGTTCAAACAGTGAGGGAAATTTGCTCAGCACTTGAGCACATGAAGCGTCATCCACTGATGACAAAGCTTTAATATCGTTCCAGTTCCACTTTATTTTTTTGAGCCAACTGCTGCTGAATAGCATTGGACCATTGCCTGGAACGATTCACAGCGATAAATAATGAATCACCCCATCGTACAACACCTTGACTGCTGCACTGCCAATCACTGGTATGAGCTCTTTGGTGTAGGTACGCAATTTTGCATTTACTGGACTCAGCTTGGGTTTCACGGCCTTCGTGTCTCACAGCTTTTCGAAAGTCCTCTGGCTCATAATTGACTGACTCGCACCCATGTCTAATTCCATAGATACCGGCACATAAGAACAGGCCATCTAACCCCTCGAGCCTGCTCCGCCATTCAACAAGATCATGGCTGATATGGCCGTGGACTCAGTTCCACTTACCCGCCCGCTCCCTGTAACCCTTAATTTCCTTATTGGTTAAAAATCTATCTATCTGTGATTTGAATACATTCAATGAGCTAGCCTCAACTGCTTCCTTGGGCAGACAATTCCACAGATTCACAACCCTCTGGGAGAAGAAATTCCTTCTCAACTCCGTTTTAAATTGGCTCCCCCGTATTTTGAGGCTGTGCCCCCTAGTTCTAGTCTCCCTGACCAGTGGAAACAACCTCTCTGCCTCTATCTTGTCTATCCCTTTCATTATTTTAAATGTTTCAATAAGATCACCCCTCATCCTTCTGAACTCCAATGAGTAAAGACCCAGCCTACTCAATCTATCATCATAAGATAACCCCCTCGTCTCCGGAATCAGCCTCGTGAATCGTCTCTATACCCCCTCTAAAGCTAGTATATCCTTCCTTAAGAAAGGTGACCAAAACTGCACGCAGTACTCCAGGTGCGGCCTCACCAATACCCTATACAGTTGCAGCAGGACCTCCCTGCTTTTGTACTCCATCCCTCTCGCAATGAAGGCCAACATTCCATTCGCCTTCCTGATTACCTGCTGCACCTGCAAACTAACTTTTTGGGATTCATGCACAAGGACCCCCAGGTCCCTCTGCACCTCAGCATGTTGTAATTTCTCCCAATTCAAATAATATTCCCTTTTACTGTTTTTTTTTCCAAGGTGGATGACCTCACATTTTCCGACATTGTATTCCATCTGCCAAACCTTAGCCCATTCGCTTAACCTATCTAAATCTCTTTGCCGTTCAATTTTACGTCAATCATTATCAGTTGGTTCTTTCTCAGGAACAAATGTACACTATACACTTCCTCCTCGGATATCTCGGGTTGTATTGCCAGATCTGCTCCGGATCGGTCATCATCATCCATGTGGTGTGTCGCAGCACGCTTGCTGAGCTGCGGACACATCCGCTGAAGGTGTCCCATTTTCACACAGCCTCTACAAATATAGAAACATAGAAAATAGGTGCAGGAGTAGGCCATTCGGCCCTTCGAGCCTGCACCGCCATTCAATAAGATCATGGCTGATCATTCCCTCAGTACCCCTTTCCTGCTTTCTCTCCATATCCCTTATTCACCGCCTGCTGTACCTGCATGCCCACTTTCAGTCTTGTTGCACCTCCCCTTTTCCTAATCTGCCGCCATTCAGATAATATTCTGCCTTCGTGTTTTTGCCCACAAATGGATAACCTCACATTAGTCTGAAACAGCACTGATGAGGCCGATGATTACCCCCACAATGCCAACAGGGTGAAATCGGATTCATGCCCAATGGCAGACTTCAAGCAGCTACAGGTTTTGCAAACACAGTCAGGTAGGCCCTGCCAGGTGCAGCTCTGCCAACCGACGACATAATCTAGTGCACAGTACTTGCCGTGGAGTTCCAACTCTGCGAGGTTATCTGCTTTGTACTATCGACCATAGTCAGGCAAGCCTGGGTAACCACGATGGCCCTGCTCAGATCCAGCATCTCCGCAGCCAGCAGTTTCCGCAGGATCACCTCGTGGTTTATGCCTGTTACAAAGACGTCGCGCAGCATGTCTTCCAATGTGCTTCCAAACTTACACGGCCCAGCGAGACGTCTCAGGTTGGCAACAAATTCCGCCATGTGAGCCTTATGAGCCAATAACTTAATAATCCTCCAGCTGAGGTTCATCGTAGTGGCCTGTACTTCAAGTCACTCTACACATGGGTCCGTATACTTTGCTGGGTTTAGTTCACTAAACTGGTCATCAAAGGATGTATGGAAGGTTCAAGAAAGTAATGACATCACTGACCATGAATGGAAATAAACTACAGGCTTTCCAATCCTAACCGACAAGTTGATAATTGAATACCTTAAAGACTGCTCCATAAGCCAGTCAGTCAATAGAAATGATAAGCCAAAAGCAGAAGCTTGATTGATTTTATTACTTTCCTAGCTTGGGAATGTAATAAGTCAAGGCATAAATTGCTGCTGATAACATTATTGTGTTTTTTTGCAGTGTCTTTGTTTTTTTCTGAAGGTCTGAAACTATTACAGCCTAATTCCCCAGTGTTTTACTGCAAAATAATTGGTCTTCAGCCTGTGCAATTATGGACTGACTAGAACTTTAATCTGTAGATGTGATGGGACATTGCTCCTGCAGCCTTTTTTCGTTTGAAAAATTATTTCAAGGGGCAGGGCAGTTAGTGCTGGGAAAGGGAAGGCAGCCAATTCATCATCCCATGTCAGCATCAGGTCAGATACAGCACATTTAAAGGCAGAATAAATACCCCTCTACCCTGTCAAGTCAAGCATTCCCAGGTCAGACATATATGAAATATATAAGATTCTGAGGGGGATTGACAGGGTAAAATCTAAGAGATTGTTTCCCCAGGCGGGAGAGTCTAGAACTCTGGGCATAGTCTCAGGATAAGAGGTCGGCCATTTGAGACTGAGAGGAGGAGGAATTTCTTAACTCCGAGCGTTGTGAATCTTTGGCATTCTCTATCACACAGGGCTGTGGATGCTGAATCGTTGAGTATATTCAAGGCTGAGATCGATAGATTTTTGGACTCCAGGGGAATCAAGGGATATGGTGATCAGGCAGGAAAGTAGAGTTGAGGTCGAAGATCAGCCATGATCTTATTTAATGGCGGAGCAGGCTCAAGGGGCCAAATCGTCTACTCCTGCTCCTATTTCTTATATCCTTATGTTCTTAGCTGCCCTCTAAACTGACCTAGCAAGCCACTTTGTTGCATCAACCTGCTACAAAGAATAATAAGGCTGCAGCGGCCCATCACCACCTTCTCAGCGCGACTAGAGATGGGCAATAAATGCCAGTCTTGCCAGGAATTCCCACATCCTGAGAATGAATGTAGAAAAAAGTATGAGCCTAAGTGTCTGATCGTGGTATCAGAAGGATAAATGAGAGGGAGAGGTGGCCACAATCAGACCCTCGTCCTCTCCCTTGAATGGCTCTGGCATGTTGGGCAAATGTAGTTCTGTTCAGTATCTCTACCCTCTTGTGTTCTTATGTGGGCTTGGTGGTACAGTACTGTGGGAGGAAGGCAAGGAAATTGGCCAGTTTCTTGGGCCTTGCCCCGACTGTCAGTCATTTCAATATAGCAGTGTAATCCAGCGGCAGGCAGCATAGACCCTGACTGAGTTGGGGGTGAGGGCAAGTGAAAGTTCCAACAGCATTTTTAGGAGTGGGAACCTAGCCTCCCGATCTCATTTTCACCGCACCATCCGATTTCGGGCAGTTTAGCGGCAGAAAATCCAGCCCGCTGATTACTTTTTAGAATTGATGTTTTGAATTGCTGGAGGAGTGTCTCTCTCCATTCCAAGTGACACTTTTTTATCGTTAGTCATTGGAGCTGAAATTGCGGTTGGAGGCCTCCAACATGAAAAAAATCTACAAATGTACCCGGTGGTTCAGGAGGTCCAGGAGGTCGCGATCCTAGGCCTCTACGTGAAGGTCTGCGGAGAAGTCCACGTATCCCAGGAGTGCAGGCAATTCGCACGCATCCCTAGGATCACATGGGCCGGCCTAACCAATCAAACTAGGGATATTCCCATTCATACTTGTGGTGAGTTCCATACATACGGAATCACCAAGTATGAATGGGAATGTCTCATCAAATACACAAACACTTAAAATAAAAAACATTTAAAATCACATTTAAAATTAATCAAAATTGAATTTAATAATTTTAAACAAAAATGTAATTTTTTGAAAAATAAATTTACATATTTTAAAGCGTCGAAAAATAAACTACCTTATTTCACAGGTTTTTAAATGTTTAAATTATTGAAAAAAAAATGTTTCTCTCCTTTAACAGTCTTACGCTGATTAAAAACAGGCCTGTTTTTATCAGCCATAAGAATTTCACAAGCATTCACTGGGCAGAAGTTGGGCAAATAGCCCAACTCTCTGCCCGCAGAGGCCCATTTCTGTTAGATTCATACGATCTGTCAAGAGGATTCTTGACAGGTCTCAAGTTCTGGGTTAGGTGCCTGCACAGTGCGTGCCCAAACCTGGAACATACAGGGCCCCTACAGGTGCATGCACTCCTCGTATGCGCCCGTAAGGACTACGAATTCAGCCCCATTGTTTCCGAACAGAGGCACGGATGAATCCATGTGTGACAGCCACAAACCTGTGGGCTAGATGCACTAGTTATATGATATTCTGCAGAGATAGATTTTGATGTGGTACAGCGCTGCACACATCAACGCCTTGACTTTAAAATTCTCATCCTTGTTTGCAAATTCCTCCATGGCCTCGCCCCTCCCTATCTTCGTAATCTCCTCCAGCTCCACAACCCCCCGAGATGTCTGTGTTCCTCTAATTCTGCCCTCTTGACCATCCCTGATTATAATCGTTCAACCATTGGTGGCTGTGCCTTCGGTTGCCGAGGCCCTAAGCATTGGAATTTCCTCCCTAAACCTCTCCGTCTCGCTCCCTCTCTTTCCTCCTTTAAGATGCTCCTTAAAACCTATCTCTTTGACCAAGCTTTTGGTCATGTAGAATTTACCAATATTTCACAAAGATTCCTTGTACCTTTCCCCTGCAGAGGAGAAGAATCCCTTTTTGGACTTTTAAAATGGAAGGAAAAACTTCGGGACACAAATGAGTTTAAAGGGCAGACGAGGCCTGCAGGGGATAAAAAGGGATGCATTCATGGAGACCCCCGCCCCCAGTGTTTGGACTCATAGGAAAGGGAATTTAATTTGGAACTCGATGAACATTTTGGTATCCCAGGAAAAACTCTGAGGAAGACACCCAAGAGCTTTACAAGTTTAAGATCTCTAAAGGAACATGTTGGAACAGACTGCCAGAACAGAGGGTGGGACTTCACTCAGTAATTGGGTATTGGAGCTAATTCAATTTGTCTGGGAGAATGAGTCAATCGATAACTAACAAGAACTGTGAGGCATAAAAAATTCGCTCCCTGAGACATAAACGGATCAAGAGCTATCAGGCCAATCACCGGAGACCATTATTGGCATACATGTGCAAATAGACCTATAGAAATCACGGGCCCAGCCAAACGGCCCAAGAGTTTAAACACTGCTACAACAATGCCAACCGGTGATGTTCCACAATACCACATCATAATCAAATTACTGCTGAATGAGCCCACCAAATTCTGACAAAGAAGAGAGCTCAAAACTAATGAGCAACTCCCTTGAAACAAAGAGCTGGGCCAGATTTGGCGGGAGATAAGGAAGCCTTTTTGGGGTATATCTATTCCCAGTTTTACAAAAAAACAAAGCAGCAGGAGGTGGGGAGTGAAGAAATGCAGTAGTGGAGAAAACTACAAGAAACCATCAAGGATCGACCGAGCACACTGACAGCAAGAGGCCCACGAAACGGAAGGTTGTCAGCAACCAAATTGACAACCCGGGCCACCACAACCAGCGAAACGACCAACCGAAACCAACTCAGCAAAAACCGAAGAATCGACATTTATTTCCACTCGACAATCTGGATCTATCCGGGTCAGTTACTTTTGGCCTTTATTAACTGAGCCAAGACAGGAGTTGCTACTGATATGCTATTTCCACCTACAGGTAGAACAACAAATAGCGGAGGCTCTGAGAATCATTTTTCAATCCTCTCTGGCTGCAGGTTTGGTGCCAGAGGAGTGGAGAACTGCTAACATTGTAACTTTGTTTAAAAAGGGAGAAAGGGATAGACCAAGTCATTACAGACCAGTCAGCTTAACCTCGGTGGTGGGAAAAGTGTTGGAAAAAATTCCGAGAGACAGTAATAATTGTCATTTAGAAAGACACAGATTGATCCAGGACAGTCAGCATGGATTTGTTAAGGGAAGATCGTATCTGACTGACTTGGTTGAATTTTTTGAGGTGACAAGGAGGGTTAGTGAGGGTAGTGCATGTGATGTAGTCTATACGGATTTTAGCAAGGCTTTTGACAAGTTTCCACCTGGCAGACTGATCAGAAAAATAAAAGCCCATGGGCTCCAAGGCAAAGTGGAAAACTGGATCCAAAATTGGCTCAGAGGCACGAAGCAAAGGGTAATGGTCGACTGATGTTCTTGTGACTGGGGTTTCGCAGGGCTCAGTACTAGGTCTTTTGCTTTTTGTGGTTTATATCAATGATTTAGACTTGAATATAGGAGGTATGTGTAAAGTCCTGTCCCCTCAGTACAGATTCACACCAGGCATGTAGTGAAGTCAAGGTCACTCTGGACCTGCACCTTTATTTCACAGCTCTGGAAAGCTGCACTTGCCTGAGACCTGTCCTTATATACCTGTCTCTTGCAAGTGCACTCCTGGTGGTAAGGTATGGTGGTGGTTACAGATCATATCTTATTACAGTCATACAGGATACAGTTATATATAATAATGTAAGATACATAACATCACCCTCCCCCAAGGTCTATTGTCTTTATAAGTTCAGTCTCTCAGGTGGTCTACGCTCTCGTCTGGAGCATCTGAGTTGTGGTTCAGTAGTTTGCCTTGGTGTCTGTTTTTCTTTGGGTGTAGTTGCTGGTATCTCGCCTGGGCTGTCTGTTTCGATTGGTGTGATTGTTGTTGACTCACCTGGGCTGTCTGTTGAGATTGCCCTTTCCTCAGGTTGTTCCCTCTGTCTGTCCACCAGGTGTGGTGTGAGTTCCACATTGTAGTCTGCCTCTGGTTCCGCAGTGGTTGTTGGTAAATCTGCTTTTGACTTGGTCTACATGCCTCCGGCAGGTTTTGCCATTATCCATTTGTACTACCAGTAGCTTGTTTCCTTCCTTGCCCTTTACTGTCCCTGCAAGCCATTTGAGACCCCTGCCATAGTTTAGTTCAAATACTTTGTCCCCTATCTCATTGCATCTCCCCCTCTAATTTCTGTCATGGTACTCAGTCAGCTTACGGTGCTTTGCCTCAACGATTTCGTGCATGTCTGGGAGGATTAATGAGAGCCTTGTTTTTAAAGTCCTTTTCATCAACAGTTGCGCGGGGCGGATCCCAGTCAGTGAGTGCGGACGAGATCTGTATGCCAGCAGCAGTCACGACAGGCGACCCTGCAGCTTGGGACCTTGGATTTTAAGCATGCCTTGTTAAATGATTTGCACTGCTCTCTCCGCCTGGCTGTTGGAGGCCGGCTTAAACGGTGCCGTCTTGACTTGATTTATGCCGTAGTCAATTATAAAGTCTTGGAATTCTGCGCTGGTGAAGCACAGACCATTGTCACTGACCAATATGTCAAGGATTCCGTGTGTTGCAAACATGGTTGTGAGGCTCTCCACAGTGGTGGAGGTTGTGCTCGAGTTTAAAATGGTGCATTAGATCCACTTTGAAAAAGCATCTACAACTACGAGGAACATTTTGCCCATGAATGGGCCCACATAGCCTACGTGCACCCGCGACCACGGTTTGGTAGGCCAGGGCCAGGGACTCAGTGGAGCCTCCCTGGAGGCATTGCTGATTTGGGCACAAATGGTGCACCTTCGGACGCAGAGCTCCAAGTCCGTGTCAATACCAGGCCACCAGACGTGGGATCTGCCTATGGCCTTCATGAGAACGATCCCCAGGTGCTCGCGGTGGAGCTCCCGGACAAATGCCTCTCTGCCTCGCAGAGGCATGACTACTCGGCTGCCCCACATCAGGCAGTCTGCTTGTAGTGATAGCTCATGCATACGCCTGTGAAAGGGTTTTAACTCCTCGGGGCAGGCATCGCAAGCCTCTGCCCAGTCACCAGTTAGGACACATCTTTTTACTAAGGATAACGTGGGGTCGCTGGCCGTCCAGGCTCTGATTTGGCGAGCCGTCATGGGCGAACCTGTGGACTCAAAGGCATTGATTGCCATGACGATCTCACAGTCCTGTTCGTCAGACCCTTCATGGTCGCCAGGGGTAGCCTGCTGAGCGCGTCGGCACAGTTGTCTATGCCTGGTCTGTGCCTTATGGTATAGTTGTAGGACGCCAGCATGAGTGCCCACTGTCGAATTCGCGCCGAGGCGTTGGCGTTTATTGCCTTGTTCTTGGATAGGAGGGACACGAGGGGCTTGTGGTCAGTTTCTAACGCGAACTTGGTCCCGAAAGGGTATTGGTGCATCTTTTTGACACCGTACACGCACGCGAGCGCCTCCTTCTCTACCATTCCGTACCCGCGCTCCACCCGCGAAAGTGACCTGGAGGCATAAGCTATGGGTTGTAATTTGCCCGCACTACTGACATGTTGCAAAACGCACCCGACCCCATACGGTGACTCATCACATGTGAGAACTAGCTTTTTACCTGGATCAAAGAAAGTCAAAACACTGTTGGAACATAGAAGGTTGCGTGCCTTATTGAAGGCATGTTCCTGGGCGTCCCCCCAAAACCAATCGCACCCCTTCCTGAGTAGCACATGGAGAGGCTCCAGCAGCGTGCTTAAGTTCTGCATAAAGTTCCCAAAGTAATTGAGTAGCCCGAGAAAGGCACACAATTCTGAGACATTCTGGGGCCTGGGTGCCAGGCGAATTGCTTCTGTTTTGGACTCTGTTGGGCGGATTCCATCAGCGGCAATCCTTCTGCCCAAAAAATGCAACCTCAGGTGCGAGAAACAGTCACTTGGATTTCTTGACTCGTAGGCCTACCCGACCCAACCGCTTTAGTACTTCCTCCAAATTACGGAGATGGGAGTCGGTGTCCCTGCCGGGATAAGTACGTCGTCTTGAAATGCAACTGTCCCCGGGATGGATTTGAGCAGACTCTCCATGTTGCGCTGGAATATGGCAGCTGCCGACCTGATGCCGAATGGGCATCGATTGAACATGAAAAGGCCTCGATGTGTGATGATGGTGGTGAGTAGCTTGGATTCCTTGGTCAATTCTTGCGTCATATACGCAGATGTGAGGTCTAATTTTGAGAAAAGTTTACCTCCAGCCAATGTGGCAAATAAGTCCTCCGCTCTGGGCAGCGGGTACTGGTCCTGTAGGGTGACTCTGTTTATGGTAGATTTGTAGTCCCCACAGATTCGTACGGATCCATCAGGCTTCATGACTGGGACGATGGGACTTGCCCAGTCGCTAAATTCCACAGGTGACATTATGCATTCCTGCAGAAGCCTGTCTAGTTCGTGTTCAATCTTTTCCCTCATCACATAGGGTACAGCTCTGGCCTTGTGATGGACCGGTCTAGCATCCTGTGTGATGTAGATTTTGACTTTGGCCCCTTTGAAAGTGCCCACACCTGGCTGAAAGAGATGTTCAAATCGCTTTATAACTGTTGAGCAGGAGGTCCATTCCTCTAATAACATGGCATGGACATCATCCCATTTCCAGTTTAGTTTTGCCAGCCAGCTTCTCCCCAGCAGTGCTGGGGGGTCTCCGGGACAATCCACAGGGGAAGTCGGTTCACTGTCCCTTTGTGTGTGACAGAGCATGGCGCTGCCGAGGACTGGTACGATTTCTTTGGGAAAGGTCCTTAGTGTGGTGTCGACCCTTGAGTTTTGGTCTGTCTCTTTTATGCGGCCACAGTTGTTCAAATTGTTGAGCGCCCATGAGAGATTGACTCGCTCCCGTATCCAGCTCCATGTTGACAGATATCCCGTTGAGTAGGACCCTCATCATTATGGGAGGCATCCTTTTGTAGTAGCAGCGGCCATTGATCATGTTGACCCGCTGTACATCGGTGTCCCGGGTACTGTCCCCACCATCTTCTGGTCCGCTTTCCGACCCATCCAATTCGTATACCAGCCAAGCTGCCGTTTTTTTGCACATGCGGGCCAAATGCCCTGTATTTTCACAATTTCTGCAAACAGCCTGCTGAAATCGACATTCTCTTCATGAGTGCCCACCCCCACACCTCCGGCACAGACCTGTTCCATTGTTCAAAGTGTTCCCAAAGAATGAGCTGCGTCTGGCTGATCTCTCTTGAGCTTCTCTCAGTTTGTAATTGATTGCTCGCATTGTGAGTTGATGAGATGTGAACGGCCGTTCCTGTGGCCCTTGATGGCTTCTGCCTGCTTTCTCCCGGTTTTGTCTGTGTGTGGGGTAGCAGCTTGTTTAGTGATGTGAACTTCTTGTTCCGATATTTAGTTAGTTGCCGTACCTGCATTGTAAATCAACCTCGTTTGTTCTTCTTCCTCTACCAAGAATGTCTGTGCAACCAGCGCTGCTGCCTCCAAGGTCAGGCTCTTGGTCTCTATGAGCTTTCAGAATATGCCTGCGTGGCCTATTCCTTCAATGAAAAAGTCTCTCAGCATTTCTCTCCTCAGTTCATCGGAGAACTCACATAAACTAGCCAACCTCCGAAGTTCCGCCACGAAGTCGGGTATGCTCTGGCCCACACAGCGTCTGTAGTTGTAGAACCTGTGTCTGGCCATGTGTAGGCTGCTCGCTGGCTTCAGGTGGTCTCTTACCAGTGTGCTCAATTCTTCAAATGACTTGCTTGCTGGTTTCTCGGGTGCTAACAGATCCTTCATTAAAGCTTATGTTTTCGAGCCACAGCTGGTCAAGAGATGGGCTCTTCTCTTGTCTGCCTTATCATCGCCTAACCTGGTTACAAAGCTTTGCTTGAGCCTTTCTATAAAGTTCTCCCAATTGTCTCCCGCATTGTACTTTTCATCTGATCCGTTGTTCACCATTCTGTGGATTCTATAATCCCGTAACCCATCGCCACTGTAAAGTCCTGTCCCCTCAGTACAGATTCACATGAGGCATGTAGTGAAATCAAGGTCACTCTGGACCTGCACCTTTATTTCACAGCTCTGGAATGCTGCACTTGCCTGAGACCTGTCCTTGTATACCTGTCTCTTGCAAGTGCACCCTGATGGTAAGGTATGATGGTGGTTGCAGGTCATATCTTATTACAGTCATGTACAGCATGTTAGGATACAGTTATATATAATGTAAGATACATGACAGTATGATTAAGAAGATTGCAGATGTTACAAGTAATTATGATCTGCAAAGCTTCTTAAATTGCTTTAAAAGGATTGGATGATTCTGATACCTGCTATAATGGCTTCTGGATAAAACACTATTATGCATAATGATCTTAAAAAAAAAACATTCTTTGTTGCCAAGGTTTAAGATTCTCAGTAAATGAGTCTCTAACTGCTTTGATTTGAAATGTGAAAAAAATTCTCAGTAAAATCTGCAACATTTTAATGTACTGTTAAAGAATCAATAAAGCAAATTTGTTCTTGGTTAGCATGAGTGCTAAGGCAATCAGCCAGGAATTGTATCAGGTAGCAGGGAAGAAGATTTTATCAGGATTCTGCCTTCTCTATAGAGTAGTCATCAGGTAATCATAGAACATAATGTACATAATAGCAGGAAGCAGACTGGGAATTTACTTGATAAATTAAGACAGAAAATGCTGGAGACACACAGTAGGCCTGTCGGTTGTGGGGAAGAGAACTTAACTTAAAAGGTTGATGAGGACCAAGCTGCTCAATTCCACCAGTTTCTTGTTTTGTTTAATTTCAGGTTTCCAGCATTCGCAGATTTCCTATTTGTTGTAGAGAGTAGAAATAATATATAGACTTAGGCATTAGGCACCTGCTGGATATTTAAAACTCACATAAGCTTAAATGGACACACACATAAAATGGCTGCCCAGGCATGATGGGAAACCAGGTAGTCAAGCTGTGAACTGTTGAACGTTCACTGACCGAGCAATAACCCTGTGAGGCCCACTGTAGGAATGCCTGGGAAGGCAGAGATAAGAAGGAAGCCATCTCCTGTGAACAAGGCCATAAACCAATTAATTCCCCAGGAAGAAAGATAAGAGGGAAACCATTTGCTGTAAACAAGGCTACAAACCAATTATTTCTCCCAGATGAAAGAACTAGGGAGAGAACATATAAAGTCATCGATCAACCCAAATTGACAATGGTTCCCTGGTTACTAGGAGAATTCTATTGGATTAAAAAAACCTATATGTAATCTATAATCGTTATGATTGGCTTGTGTCCAGCCGTGATGAGCTGTGTAACTGCAGTAAGCTGTTTTTGTAACTGTTGTAAAACATATAAAGGTACATGTAACTCTTTGTTCTGTGAAGAGAAACCTGGATACGGTCCTGAGTTTTTCCTTCCCGCTGAGCGTAATAAAGCTGCTTCAGCATTGGAACCGACCCTGAGTGTTGAGTGATTCTTCTAAGAAAACACTAACGCTAACAATGGCGTAGTCGACGGGATTTCCCGGAGTCGCTGGACGCCCTTGGAAAAAAACCCGGGTGAGTATAAAAAACAATTTTTAAGTATAAAGGGTGCGGAAGGTGGAAGCTGGTTGATCGACATGAGGAGACGGTCTAATATCTCAAACGCCTAGCCTGAGCCTGAATTAAGAGGACTTTTGTCCCACGTGACGGCCAGGAACCAAGTAGGCGTAGGGAACACACTTAGACCGTGGGATCGTGATACCGAGAGACATCTTCCGGACCCAGTAGTGTAATTTGAAATACCCCGGGGTAGAACCAAGCGGTGTACAGCGGCTAACGGAATCCAAACCTGTGAACAGGGTCGGACCAACAGGCTGAGCGGTGGTAGGTAGTCGTTAAGGATATGTAGAGCACTGCGGGAATTGCTTAAACGCGTTTTTAAGAATTGTATAAGTTTGTGTAACAGCAGAACTTGTGACCTGACAGTAGCCAAGAGACAGTTTACTACAAGTCGCGCTAGAAAGAAAGCGGACCGCTGAGAGTAGATTCCTAACGATACCAGTCCTACCCAGGAATGGCCATGAAAACAAGTAAACTCGAGTGGGGACCAGAAGGGTCGCTTACCCGCCACCTGGCGGAAAAACAAAAGAAGCTAATTAGTTATGTGAGGAATTATTTAGATAAAACTACGAATTCCCTGAAAGGTCATGGATCCAAAAATAGAGCCGGCCAAAACAAGAAGAGAGACTGTTGTAAATGTCTGATCGTTGAGTGAGAAGTGTCTGTGTGATTTTTGACTGCAGAATGAATTTTTGTTTTATGTTTTCATGTTCCGAAAGCCTGGTTGGAAGAGGAATGCAAGTGTCTGTTTATTTTAGAAACAGAGTGAAAGTCTTTTTTTTTTTTAAACCCTTTGTAATGTTGTCCTGTATGTGGGAAGTTTTAAGACATTTAAGTTAGAAACGCAGGTGTGGATTTATTCGGATGATAAGTTACGGAGCTAGGAGAATAAACAAATAAAGAATAGGTTTGTTGAGCAAAATATTTATTTGACATGCTCACTTACTTGCCGAAAGAAAACATGCAATGATTGATTGGGTTGAAAGACATAAATTTAGTCTCGGAATGAGATAAAGAATGCTTTAAAAAAAAAGAGCTTCTAAAAAAAAAAGTTTTAAATAAAGATTGAAATTACAAAGTTTGAATTGGGATTTTGAGATATTCAGAGAAGGCACAGGAAATACTGAGGTGGATTTTAAAAAAAAGATTAAATTAAATCTGATCAGGTCAAACTCCTGGGCAAGTGGCGAGCTATCTGCGAAGGTGTAAAAGGAACTTTTGGAAAATGTTAAAAAACAGCAAGCTTTAGTAACGGCTTTGAAACTGGAGCATTTTGAGATAACGAAAGGCAGCACTCAAACTCTCAAAGCTGGTCTCCATTCCAGTTATGGAGAAAAAGAAAAAGATAAAGACGCCACTTTGAAAGTAAACAAATTAACAACTTTATGGAGTTACGAACCCTCCGTGTAAAATACAAAACCTAATTTGAAGAAAGAAAAAAAGATGTAACGGACTAAATGGAAAAAGACATAACTTACTAAATACTAGTTGATGTTTGCTGTGAAAAAGATATTGGTTTAATTAGAAGAGAAAAAAAAAATAATTGGAATAAGTAAAAAACACTCTACATGGATTCGAATTTTCAATTATGAAAAAGTTTCAATGCAGTTTGAAAAGATTTCCAAAATGTCCCGAACAGTCTAAACAAGCAGGAGGGTTTTGAAGATAACGAGGAGAAAGAGAGAAAAAAAAAAAACAGAATTGAATTTCAGTAAACAAAATTGCTATTGTATGTGTGGTCTTGTTTTAAAACAATTTTAAAAAAAAAAAATTCTTTGGCAAGTACTTGAATTAGAAGTTAAGAAAACATTGGAGTTTACTCTAATGATTTATGCTGTTTAACGGATTCCTAATTTCGAAGCCAGTTTTGAAGGCACAAAGACTTTTTTTTCAGATGATTACGTGAAGTCACGTAATGACATCAGGTCTTCTTACAAACCTGGAAAGGAGTTAACCCTTTCCATTGACAGCCGTTTTATACTGAACATTATTAATTTGGATTTCTTAATAGGGAAAAAAAAAGACTCACCTAACAGAGGAAACAAAAATAAAAACAGAACTAGCTTATGTAATAATACTTGCCTGATACAATAAAGAAATAGATATTCAATAAAACAAATTGAAGAGTTAAAAGCTAAGATAAACAGGCTGGAAGAGATAACGGGACTAGACGGATAGTGCAGTGCGCAGCCATAGCACCATCACCTCTGGCAATAGAGCCAATGTACCCCACGGTGGGTAGGTGTAGTCCACAAATCCAACCTAACGGTAAAGCAGACAGCGATGTTTGGAGGAATAGCTTTGGCCTTGGTCATAATAGGAGTTTGGGTAATATTTAAGTGGGTAAAGACACGGGCGCACGCCCTACAGATTCAGCTCGAAATGGTTCGATTATAACCTTGTCCTTCTGATTTTGCAGGGTGACAGGGACACTCGTAGAGCAAAAAAACTTAACCCCTGGTGACGACCAGGCCGTCTGTTTAAAATTACAGATAATACTTACCGGAATGGGAATACGAAAGGCGCTACTCGTAATATGGATAGCCCTGCGACATGCACGTACCCTGGGCAACACCGACGGACAGCAGAGCACGCTGGAAATAAACAACTATATGAACTATGGAGTCTTGTTTAATTTAACGGACGGAATGTGCATCCCAGCAACCAAGGACTGGAGCAAGGACAGGACTTATTTTAATGCATGGTTACAAGTGAATCCTAATAAGAATCCTAATAAGAATAAGAGTATGTGTACAGTGCTCCACGGGTATAAGGAGCAGATGCATTAAACGGAGGGATGTCAAAGGGCCTGATGAATGTACTTTCGGCATAATTTGCGCGCCTCCGGGACAATCCCAGCAATCAGTCATCCGCAAGAAGGGAATGGGGCTGTGTGGGTATTACGAGGAGGCGGGGGCGGCTGCAATATAATTGTATGTATGTTTCTCACCCCCTCCGACACCGCGCCCCATAAGAATCACTACATTGCCCGAAGAACTGCCTTGTCCCATAACTACTAAGGGACCAGAAAATGGGATTGCAATGTACAACGAAGGGGAATTATTGTATGATAATGTTAAACATGAAATTGTGCCTGTTCTGATCAATATTTCAGGCATCCAGATGCCGGAATATTGTACCGAACAGTCAAGGAAGATGTACAATGTATTAAGTAAAGTCGTAATGCAGCAGGCTGCCGATGCCATGGGTGCCAGTAAGTTCCGGGGACAGGGGTTAGCACCCAGGGTGAAGAGGGAAATAGTAAATGATGTTGCTACCGTTTTCAATACAGGAACCTCCGTAGTGAACTCGATAGACATACAAGGGCTAAATGAGAGGGTAGAACAGCTTAAAGGGGTGATGAAGGGGTTATTGGAGAGGGTGGAGCAAAACCAGGAAGACCAGGCCAACCTAGGAAAGGAGGGGGCCGAAATCCAGTTGGATGGCATCTCAGTCCTGGAAGCTCACGCTAAAACCATCAATCACCTCATTGATAGAGAACAAGAAGATACAATAAAGCAAAGACAGGGGCAACTCTGTCATGCTTATGGTCTGTGGATGGTGGGACAGATCCGCCACAACCTCAACCAGATCCAACGCGGGGAGGTACCCGATTGGATAGACAGTTCACATTTAGCTCAGTTGGCGAACCAAAGGGGGACACTGGATAATTGTACTCTGAAGGGACTGACCCGAGTATACCCCGCAATTCCAGATTGCCAGATGGGTAGGACTACCGGGATAGGGATAGTCCTGTTGATCCCCATAGCAACGCCGGACTCAGGGCCGTTCCCCTTATACCAACTAGAGAATATCGGAGTAATACGGGAAAATGTCTCCATACGCTACTACCTGACCACCACCTCTGCCGTTCGTCGAAACAACATACTTACCGGGATTTCCCTAGCAGATTGCAAGCAAAGGGGGGAAATCACAGTATGCCCTCACCCGGTGGGCCGAGGCGAACTAGACGAGTGCGGGTTTAACCGAACCAATGGGTGTGTACTAGAAATAGTGCCCGCACACATGCACTTCGCGAGGGCAGGCTACGGAGGGAGGGGAAGATACTGCGTCTCTACTACTGAGCGTTCATACCAGTATAATGACCTGCAGTGCCCTATACCGCAGCCAAACTTTTGCTTTACACCACTACGACCTGTCGCGATCGGGCAAGCGCATATCACCCAGGTTAGGCGCCGGAAGTCCGAAGTTATTGAAGTAACTGATCAGCTCCATGATCATTTGCAGGATTATGACGAGCCAGAGCAGGTCCCTATCCCACATCTAACCGAAGTATTACGGGAGTTGAGGCTCAGAGTGGGTCAATCTGTAAAACTCTATCACCAGCTACAAACTAAAATCAAAGAAGATACCGAGGTAGACTTACAAAGTCAGAGTTGGTGGAGAAAGGTCTGGGACTGGGGAATAAATGTGAACATCCACCCATGGATTCGAATTATTTCACACACACTGGTCGGAATACAATTAATCTTAGCAATAACATGGGGCGTGATGGCCTGCTAGGTATGCAGGCGCCACAAACGGCAGAAACGGACCAATCACCGTTCCCTGGATATTAAACAAGTCTGTTTGATAAGGGGACGGGAGGAGCTAGCCTTTGTTAATTTGATTTGAGCAACCGGAACTCCTGAAACCGCGTGACTGGCCAGCACGTTGAGGCAAGGAATACCGGGCCGTGCACAAATATCAGATAAAGGCAGTATTTCGGTTAAAAGGGGACTAGGACTAGTCCCTTTACCGAAAGGGGGGAATTGTTGTAGAGAGTAGAAATAATATATAGACTTAGGCATTAGGCACCTGCTGGATATTTAAAACTCACATAAGCTTAAATGGACACACACATAAAATGGCTGCCCAGGCATGATGGGAAACCAGGTAGTCAAGCTGTGAACTGTTGAACGTTCACTGACCGAGCAATAACCCTGTGAGGCCCACTGTAGGAATGCCTGGGAAGGCAGAGATAAGAAGGAAGCCATCTCCTGTGAACAAGGCCATAAACCAATTAATTCCCCAGGAAGAAAGATAAGAGGGAAACCATTTGCTGTAAACAAGGCTACAAACCAATTATTTCTCCCAGATGAAAGAACTAGGGAGAGAACATATAAAGTCATCGATCAACCCAAATTGACAATGGTTCCCTGGTTACTAGGAGAATTCTATTGGATTAAAAAACCTATATGTAATCTATAATCGTTATGATTGGCTTGTGTCCAGCCGTGATGAGCTGTGTAACTGCAGTAAGCTGTTTTTGTAACTGTTGTAAAACATATAAAGGTACATGTAACTCTTTGTTCTGTGAAGAGAAACCTGGATACGGTCCTGAGTTTTTCCTTCCCGCTGAGCGTAATAAAGCTGCTTCAGCATTGGAACCGACCCTGAGTGTTGAGTGATTCTTCTAAGAAAACACTAACGCTAACACTATTCATCCCCGCTGGGAGTTTAATGTACGGGATTTGCAAATGTAAGGAATTAGTGGCGTGGCACCCCAGTGTCAAACATCAAATAACAGGGGCACATTTTCTCAGCTGCTGAAGCTGGGCTTTCATGCTGGTGTTGCAGTGCAATTCTCTATCAAATGTCCATATCCTACAGGCACTGCTGGCAGGGAATGGGCCCTGTGGCAGGGTAATGCATTTAAAAACATATAAAGAACGCGGAGGGGAGCATTGAGTTATTGAACTTTTTATAGCTTTGCATTACAAGGACTGTGAAAATGATGAGGAAATTGTACTTCAAACAGCAGCAGTGCTTCACAAATGATTACGGTCCTGTCATGTTAGAAAGTAACTGTGCGTGGAAAATACAGAGATTTCTTGATGGGACCCATGTTTTGTTCATTAAAAGTTCAAACTGTTACTGTTTTACGGAGGCTCGGGCAATCTTATTCCAAATGAGGACCAGGAATCAGCTTTCAGATTGATGCAATGGAATCCAGTCCCAAAATAAAATGGACTGGGATTGGGGACATTGTGGTGGTGAATTCAAAGCCATGCCCTGAAGCTCACCCCTTCTACGAACTGATCCAGAAACCCACAGACATGTTCTCATCCTGTTCCAGAGCTGACTTGGACACATTACCCGCCACCACACTCCGTAGCCCCTCAATTGGATATGCCCTTTGCAAGAAGCTGAACCAGATGCATTCCTCTGTGGAATCAAGGTGGAACTTTGATGTTTTTCTGCTCCAAGTGCTACTAAAATGAGTTCAAATAGTCAGACACCTTCCTCCACAAAACCACACAGGAGCTCATCAGCATATGCCCATTTACTACTCGAACAGAAGGTTGACCCAGTTCTTCTCATCACTGAGTCAACGAAGGGACTGGCCAAATGTTGAACACGTCACCTGGCTCGGATATTCTTTAGAGAAGAGATCATTCAGATGCACTGTAACTCTTCAGTATTCATGCTGCTTATTCCTAATGTTGTCCTTTTGTACCTCCTTTCCTGAAGATGCGTTGCCTCTCACTGGGATACATTTCCATCCCCACCGGTAGTCTTTTGGTGCCATGCTCAGGAGGCCATTCTTTTTGAGTGAGCTGATAGAATGGCATGGATTTGACCACATGGTGCAGCATGCTCCCCACATGTCATCCTGACTGAGAATAGCACAGGTTAGAGATCTAACTTAAGACCTTGGTCTGTATGGCTGAGGACCACATCAGGCAATGTGTTTGCCCATTGGGCAATATCCAGATGATATCCCCATTCCATTTCACTGACCATCGCTATCAACATCACTAAACTTCATAAGCAATTGATTGGGTGAAGCTCTGTGAGATGTTTCAATATGATAAAGAGCAAGATAAATACAAGTATTATTCTAACTGGTGTGAGGTGCAGAGTGAGGGAGGGAAGCGGGAGCTGGACTGCAGCTTCATTTTCCAGCTCACTGGCTCCTCGCGCACTGCAGATGTATGTAGATGAGTTGTTTTGCTGAGTGCTGTGCAGGATGTAAAGGTGTGTTTAAATCACTCCTTTATGTTTACTGGGAAAGGATCGCTGTTCACAATAACAGCTATTGATTGCACTGCTTGCAATTGTAATCTAATTGTGCTGCTTTGATCTGCAGTCAGGTTTTATTGTACTGTGACTCTCCTATTGCAGCATTTTACAGCCTCGCTGCGATGATTTCAAGGTCTGAGCTGCTTCCAAACTGCCTTTGCATTCATTTTGTGGTGCGCAGGAGGCTGCTGGTTCCTTAAAGCACATTGGTCACCACACTCAAAATAACCTCGTAGATTTGCCACTGGCTGTGCAGCACACATGCATCAGGAGCTGACAGCATCGGCACTTCACCAACTCAATGTAAAGTTAGCTTTCTGCTGCCACTTGTTTAGCTGAGATCCGAGGATAGAGCACCCCTGAACCAGCTGTTACAATTTGTGTGCTCTCCAGATTCTGTCCCCCTGTTCAGCACAAAGGATCGCTTCCGCCAACAATTCCTCGCTCCCCATGGAGCAAAACGTGGCCTTGTCAGTACATCATCTTGGAGGCAGCAAGTCCTGAACACTAGTGGGTGAACACTAATCCTATCTATCATAAATATGTCTTCTGAACGATAGGGGAGTCAAGGGTTATGGGGAGCGCACAGCGAAGTGGAGTTGAGGCCAAGATCAGATCAGCCATGCTCTCATTGAATGGTGGAGCAGCCTTGAGGGGCCAAATAGCCTACTCCTGCTCCTATTTCATGTTCTTATAGGGAACAATACATTCAAACCTCTGTAACAAATACCTCTCTGATCATGAATTTGAAGCTACAAGCTACAAATCAAGTTTATTTAAAAGTAAGATTAAACAGAAGCAATAGCAAACACAGTCTACAGATTTGTCAATCCACCTGCCCAAGACCTGTGCCACTCACCTGATTCAGGCAGAATTGAAGAGCTTGAGATCTCTGTAATAACAGAAATAGCAAAATTATTCAATAACCACTACACCTCAGTTTTTACTATTATTATTATTATCATTAAAGAAGATAATGAAATAGTCACTTCACTTGAAGAAGAGCTTAAAAATATTAATACAGTTGTGATAGAAAGGTAGAAAATAATTGGTAGACTAATAGTAAAAGAGGATAAAACCCCAGGATGGTATGCACCATGCAAGGAAACTAGGGAGATGTAGCAGAGGCATTAGTTCATCTATTCAAAATGTCCACAGAAGAGCAGATAGCGCCAGAGGACTGCCAGATAGCTAATGTTGTTCCTATGTACAAAAATGGAGAAAGAACAACTGTAGACCAGTCAGCTTAATGTCGGTGGTAGAAAAAATACTCAAATCTATACTAAAATAAGTGTTAGAAGAGCATCTAGAGACAAAAGATAATTTTTTAAAAGTCAGCATGGATTCCGAAAGGCTAAGTCATTCTTAACTAACCTGATAAAATTCTTTGAAGAGGCAACAGAAAGAGTAGACAAGGGTAATGCAGTCGATGTCATATACTTGGATTTTCAAAAGGCCTTCGAAGATACTACGTGGTAGGTGCATGACAAAGGTTAGGAAATGTGGAGTCGGGGACAAATAGCTGAATGGACAGAAAGGTTTATAAAAAAATAGAAAGCAGTGCATAGGGGTAAAGCGTAGTTATTCAGATTGGGGGAATGTGGAAAGCAGTGTTCCACAAGGATCAAGTGTTGGGCTCACTGTTATTCATAAGTTACATTAATGGTTTAGACTTGGGAACAAGTAACACAATATCAAACTTTGTAGATGATACCAACCTGGGGGGGTATAGCTAAAACTGAGGAAGAATACAACATAATACAAGAAGACATTAGAAGACTGGAAAGCTAAGTGGTAAATGCACTTTGGTACAAAAAATAGAAACATCACCTACACCTTAGAAAATAAGAAACTGATTGGGGCAGAAGAGCAAAGGGATCTAGGGATACAGGTGAACAAATCATTAAAGGCAGCATCGCTGGTCTGCAAAGCAATTCAAATGCTCATAAAGCACTGGGATTTATTTATAGGGGTATAGAATATAAAAGTAGTGAAGTTATATTAAACTTTTATAGGACCCTGGTAAGGTCCTATTTGGAGCACTGTGCACAGTTCTGGTCTCCATACTATTAAAAGGACATAGAAGCACTGGAGAAAGTGCAAAAAAGATTTACAAGGATGATACCAGAGCTGAGAGATTGCAGCTATTGGGAAAGATTGAACAGGGTGAGGCTTTGTTCTTTTGAAAGGAGAAGACTTAGAAGTGACCTGATAGAGGTCTTTAAAATGATGAATGGGTTGGTCAGGGTAGTTGTTTCCACTTGTAGGAGAATCCAAAACTAGGTGCCATAAATACTAATAAATCTAATAGGAAATAAGGAGGAATTTCTTCACTCAGAGATTGGTTAGAAAGCGGAACTTACTACCACAGGAAGTGGGTGAGGCAAATAGCTTAGATGCTTTCAAATGGGAACTAGACGAGTACATGAGAGGACAGGAATAGAAAGATATGCTGAAAGGCTGAGATAAGGTCAAATGAATGGGAGGAAACATCGGAGATATGAACAGACTAGCTGGCCTGTTTCTCTGCTATATATTCTATTTAATTCTTTGTAACTTTGAAGATTCCAAGGACTCGACTTTCCACTTCACATCGCCCATATATGGCCCATACATTGCCCAAAACGGACCTCTATCGCACATTTTGAGCAAAAAATAGAAACTAAGCCAGAAGCATCACCGGAAAAATAAGTCCCCAAGTTTCGGCTCACTTCACCGAGCTGATCGCTCACACATCGCCGATTTGAAGTTTCTGCACATTGCCATCACATGGCCGGGCTGATCGCTTGCCGAGAACATCGCTGGTTAATAGTTGCTTTACCCGGGCTTTACTGATCGAACTGGGCACTACGGACGCCTTTTTGAAGTTCGGAGGAAGGGTGGAGGCAGTTAAAAAAATCGAGCTAAGATAGTTGTGAGTTATATAAGGGTCCTTTATAGATAGATCTACTCAGATTATTAATATATTTAATTTTGCATAATAGTAGCTTAGTGGATTAGTCATTTTTTAGTGAAAAATGCACTTATAGTAAGTGAAAACAATTATTGATAGTGTTAGACTGGGGCTGGTATAGAGAGTATTAGACTGACTAGACTGTACAGTGTTAGACTGAGGCTGGTATAGAGAGAGTAGTTTAATAGATTAGGCATTTTTTGGTGAAACGGGATATGGCCTTGCCAGTTGGTTGATGACCCCATTGCGTAATCCTGTCACTGAAGCAGAGAAACGTTACAACGAAAGCCACAAAGCGACACACAACATCGTCGAAAAGACAATTGGAGTCCTAAAGCAGCTCTTCAGATGCCTGGACCATTCTGGTGGCAGCCTACAGTACCACCCTGACTAGGTCGCTAAGTTTATTGTGGTGTGTGGCATGCTGCATAATCTAGCTTTCAGAAGAGAACAACTAATGCCAGATGGGGCTGCAGCTCCAAAACGAGGGGAGATGGAAGAGCCAGCCGGCAAGGAGGAAGAGGAGGCTGGTGAGGACCTAGGGGATGCCAATCAAACTGGCGATCTAGCCATGGTCACCCGCCACTCCCCCCGCCCCCCAGAAGACCAGTACCCAGTGGCAGTTACGCGGCTGCTAAGCTGATGCGTCAGCAGCTCATTTATGAACGCTTTGTATGAACTTACATTGGGGATAGTTACATTTACATTTACAGTTACGGTTAAACAAAAGTTGCATTTGCGTTGAGTTACGTTTTTGCCTTGCCTGCACTGGCATTTGCATTAATGCTTAACTTAAGTAAACTTATGTTATAATAAGACAATGCACAACAAATGCAGAACAATTGTTAAAATGTTATGCTTAACCTAACTATGAGAATTCACAACAATTGTTAAACTCTGTAAACATTTTTATTTAAAACAACAAATTTTTTTAAGTATGTTATCAACACCCTCTCCCCCGTTCCCCCACCCCAAACAACAATGAACACACGAACTTAAAACAAATGTAACATTTAGATTGAAAAAACAACCCCCCTTCCCTACCTGCGGCCACTTTTCCCTCCAGATCCTTTACCACCCCGTGTTTTAACACCACCCGCCCATTTTGGTCCCCGCAGACCGAGACGAAGCTGGCGTGCAGCGGGCGACGGCAAGAATTCCTGCCGTGGTGGAGGTGTTGGAGTGGGAGACGAAGCTGGCTGTTCATCTTCCGAGTCAAGAGGAAGTGTATCCTCCATACTCGCCTGAGTGCTTGGGGTCACACTTAGACCCAACACCTTGGGGTGCAGCGCCATGTCCAGCCAGCAATGCATGCCGAATCCCTTCGAATCCCTTCCAAGTTCTGCCGTGCTAACTCCGTTTGTATAGCAGGCCAGTTGGAGAAGTTAGAGGAGAATTGATGGAACCCCTGGATAAGCTCGCGACCTATCGCGACCATCTCCAAGCACAGGGAGGTCAAGCACTCCGTCAGCCCATCCGAGGTCGGCGATTGCTGACCTCGCTGACCCGACCTCCGTGGGGTCGGCGTGTGCAATATGACGTGCCTTGGCACACCGGCTGCACACCGCTTGGTCCCGGTGAATCTTCACTCTCAACAGAGATGACCGCAGGTTCATCGCACCCCCCCCCCCCCCCCCCGACACCCCCCTCCCCCCACACAATAATTGACTACTCCTGCTGGAGCTCCAGCTCATCCTCCTCTTCTTCCTCCTCCTCGAGGTGAGGAAAGAGCTCCTGTTCTTCCTGCTCCTGCTCCTCTTCCTCCTCCAAGGGTGACGGCGCAGGTGTTGGTGTCGGTTGGACATGAACGAGTGACTCAGGTTGACCTTAAAAACATATATGACATTTTTACAGAGCTTTAGAACATAACGGTGAACATTACCAAGAGACGTTACATATCATATACTTTTCACTACCCCAGAAAGCTGTAGCAGCTGCATCCCCTGCTTCTTATGCACAAAGGATGCATACATACATGACATGACATCATTAGTATATCATAAGTATATTGCATATTGCATTATAATTACAGGACATTAGATTAGTTACTTATTTAAGTTTTTAATACTGTTTGACACATTACACGTTATTCACGAGACGCATGGCTGGGCTCTGCCAGACCACGGATGGTGGCCGATCGGCTCTCATGGACAACCAGCACGGCCGCACGCTCCTCTCTTTCAGTCAGGGGCTGCAGGTGAGCAGAGCCGCCCCCCGGCCGCCTTTGCTTGGCCCGGTTGATAGATATCTTCTGCAAACGAGAAAAAAGCATAGCATAGCATAAGCTAATTGACTAGGTAGTATCATGAAGTCACAACAGTTTAAAACGTTACATGCTGCTGGTTCAAAGCACTGTCCGGATCAACATGGTTTATGTAATACATTTATGAATGACAAACTTAAATTCAATGCAGGAGATTCATTGTTCTAATAAAAATTTGAATCAGTAAAATATAAAATATAAAATGCAACTTACTCTTGCTGCCGCGACCAAGCTATTCCAGCGTTTTCGGCACTGGTCTGCCCCCCTCGCCTCATGGGATGCAGACGACATGACATCTGCAATCTCCGCCCATATTTTTTGGTAAACACGGGGAGGGGGTTTCCCATGCACACTCCGAGTCAAGTCGGCCCACCTGGAATGCACCTCATTAACCAGATCCTCATTAGCTTCATCGCTGAAGGGCTTTGCCCTTTTCCGCTCTGATTCTCCTTCCAGAGACATAACTTTTGCAATTTGTTTATCTTTAGAGTGCTCTTGATTGCCGTTTAACTATTCTCTCTCCTCTCTTTCCTCTCTGCTTTCCTCCTCCTCTCTCTCTCTCTCTCTCTCCCTCTCTGCCCCTCCCTGTGCCTTCTGTGGATGACCCCTGATCTCCCGAAACATGGGAAAGCCAGTCGGCCGAAAAAAAAAAACACACATGCGCAGAAGCCCATTGCTAGGGAAGCTTTTGCCTTCTACATCATTGGTTCGGTGGTGAACGTGACATCGGCAAACTTTCAGATCGCCCAGTTCCCATCGCTGACCTATCGCCGAGAGGAAAATCGCAACAAAAAAAATGGGCCTTGTTCCAGCGATCAGTAAGGCTGAGTCGTACATCGCTGGAACAAAGCCCATTTTTGGGGGCGATGGCCACCTAGTGGAAAATCTAGCCCCCAAACTTTGCTTGCCAGAATCTGGATTCAGAGATGGGTTTTCAAGTAATTTTGTTTTCATGGTTTTGCTTATTGTGACTGGCACTTGACCGCCACCCCACAGTCTCACCCCACCATTACATTGTTTGACTGCCATAGCCCCCTACTTACTCAGCACACCTCTGGAGAAGAATATCCATGGGCATACCTGTCTATGCCAGCCTTATGGAGGAGGGGGAAGAGCAGTGAGAGTAAGGCAATATGATAGAGGAGATTGGCAGTAGGCACCAGGGTCACCTCTCTTCAGGTGGCGAGGCTGATACTCCTGAATGGTTTGCTGCCTGGCACACCCAGGAGTCTTTCCCTTTTGTATCTGCCTCTTCCAGGAGGGCCTGAAGCACTTCCTGTGAAACATTCACAACCTTTTAGCGAGTCGCAAGTATCTAAATAGATTATATAGAACGGTTACTTATTTGGTTGTTTGTCTTTTGTAAAATAAATTTGCCTGATATTAAAACAAACTTTAAAGTAATAGCTTGCCTCTTTCGAAGACGGAAGCGAGTGCTTATAGTAGTCTAGGATAGGTCCAATAGCTAAAAGCAATTGATATTAATTTCTGAAAGCGCACCTAGATCTTTAGGATCGACATTTTCAAAGATATGGGGAGTTTGGATACACCCATCAGAGATCTGAGATGTGAAAGCTGAAAAAACCTGGAATTTTAAAAATTCCTTCACAGGATGTGGGCATAGCTGGCAAGGCCAGCATTTATTGCCCATCCCTAATTGTCTTTGTCTTTGAAAAGGTGGTTTTGAGCCACCTTCTTGACAACTGAGTGGCTTGATCGGCCATTTCAGAGGGCAATTAAGAGTCAACCACGTTGCTGTGAGTCTGAAGTCACATATAGGCCAGACCGGGTAAGGACAGCAGGTTTCCTTCCTTAAGGAAATGGATTTTTATGACAATCTAGTACTTTCATTGTCACCATTACTGAGACCAACTTTTTTTTTCATTGACTGAATTTAAATTCCCCAGCTGCCGTGGTGGGATTTGAACACCTGGGTTGGGATTTGAACTCATGTATCTGGATCCTTAGTCCAGGCCTCTAGAGTCAGTAACATAACCACGATACATACCACCATTTCCGCTGGATAAGACAGTTAGATAAGACCCAGAAGCAAGGAAGCGGATCTAGTAACCCATTTGAGCCATTCACCATCTTCAGTACAAAGCAGAGCTGAGAAGTGGTAGAAAGTGATTTCCTCCTTGGGACAATTACCATTAAAGTCACTTCAAATGCCTAATTTAAAGTAAACTGTACTTCTGGCAAGATAATAATCCAATGATTCATATTATGTTGGACTTTGCGGTCAGCATGAACAACCAATTGCAGACGTCTGTTACACTTGCCCATAAACTTCCTGTGGGATTTTTCTCTGGAAGTTCCTGTCAGCCAACTACCCAAAAAGTGTTGCGCCCTCTGCAGAGCTTCTGAGACCTGTGTGAACAGGACAAGCAACTGGAACCTCAGGACAAGCAATCAGATTGAAGAATTGTTGATGAGCAGCGCAGAGCCTGAACCAGGAAGTGGAAATTAGAATTGTGAATTCAATATCAATCAGGTACAGAAAGCAAAATAGAGAGGGAAAGAAATTATAGAGGAAGGGAGAGAGATAAAAGATACAGAAAGAAAAAGTAAAAAAATATTGTTTTTTATATATCTCCAGCAATAATTAAAATCTGAAGGAATGAGACTCCACACGTAAAAGTTAATTTCAGCACCAGAGAGGTTGTTTGGCAGTAATTAAGACTCATCGTGCTGTTAAATAGGCACTTTAACTGGAATGGACAAGCCTAACTTCTTTTGGTGAGTTTAGTCCATATCTATGAGGTAAGTTCTGCAACTTTGTGCTGCTCCATGTATTTGAATGGTGAGTCAGACGGTGAGATACTGTTATAGTGCAGCTTTGGTGGGAGTAGGGCTTATCGGACAGCAACTTCCGGATTCCCATGTTTAACTGCGGATGTGCGGTCACTGCAAGTTGTAAATAACGGTGAGCGCTGATAGCCTCACCATTATTTCTGTCGCAAAATCTGACCTATTAATTGCTTCTATCACCAGGTGGCTTTTATCTATGCTTTCATTCACAGCATGTTCTCTCGACTGAATGCCCACATCTTCAAAAGCTGCAAAAGATAACAGGTTTAGTGTCTTTGTCAAGTAAATTATATCACTTTGCAGGGTGAAACTGGATTTGTTAAAAAAATGTTTGTTCTTAATGAAAGTGGATAATGACCCAACACCTTGCACTGCTTCTACAGGTCTATGTGGAAGTGCATTGCATTTCATTACGACATAACCCACAGAGAACTGAACATCCATGGGCATAAAATTGCCTTAAATCCCATTATCAGATTATTTTTCCAAAAGCCACGCTCCCTGCTCTGTGATAATCACATTTGGAAGGTGGACAGGTAGGAATTATACAAACAGAAACCATCTTATACTGATGCTTCTACAGAGTGGCTCCCACATCAGGCTTGCTCGCATCAGGATGAATGATAGGCAGTGGGTTACAATCAATATACTCCAGCATCAAAGGCTCAATTAGCTTCTCTTGAAAGAACCTGAGAAGTATTTGCAGACTCCTGGGTACTGTTACAGTTACAGGAAAGTTTTGCACAAACCTGACTCAACTATGCCATACTAATAGGTCTGATTGATTCTTTGGAGCTGGTGAATTTACAGCTTTTGATATTAATAGGGCCTAATTTCAGACTGCAGTAGCCTTACTCCCCACTTAATGCTGATCAATAACCAGTGCTCCAGGTGTTCAGGGAACCCGTGCTATCATACACCTCCACATTTACTGCTGGGGGATTTTTTAATGCCTCATTATTTTTTTCCCTGTGTGGGTGACCACTGAGTGACTGACAGGCGCAAAGCTCCTAGGTGTGCTGTGTCTGTGAAGATAAATGTCCTCACCTCCACAATTTACATGGGCCAGCCTCACTCCAGTGCAGATCCGTACTGCCATTGTCTAAAAATCCAGGAAGGAATGGGCTGGGGGGAAAGAGCAGGGGAGTGGGACTAAGTGGATCATTCAAAGAGTCAGCAACAAGCCCGATGGGCTGAATGGCCGCCTCCTGTGCTGTATTATTCTTTGATTCTATAAAATGCAGAGAGGCCTGCAACTGCTCTTGGCTGCCCATTGTCTGGCTGCTGCTGAAGCCTCAGATAATTTAAATCATTGGGCGGGGAGGAAAGTAAAATTCATTGCTATCTTAACCCTGGAACCCCATCACATACTGTAGCCCAGAAGGCTCTGTGAGCCACTGAACCAGGGTTCTTCAGGTGCTGCTCTGAGGGAGCACCGAACAAGTGCATCTGCTGGAAGAATGAGGCAGGAGGCTGGGAATACCTCCCCCCCCTCCCCCCACTCATCTCTGTACCATAGCAACACGAGGATTAGAATCACCATGACCTCATGCTGCCGTGGGAAACTAACTGCGTTTCTTTTATTGAACAACCGTTTGAGCTCCTCGCGACCCTTGCAATTGGCCTTAAAACCTTTGAGCTGGGTTGGGAATCTCCTCACACCCGATAGTTAACTTAAGTTGGATAATGCACACCTATGGAAGTCAGATAAGGACTTCAGCTGTGCCCCCCACACCATCATCATTGTAATGTCTGTAAGCTCGTAATGTTGTAGCTCCACACTGTGGATGTGGATGTTTTGTGTTACTGCAACTAAAGGGAATAAACAGTCAGCATAAAAGAACCAGGAAGTTCCGGAGACTTCCGAGAGTTGTCTGCCATGTTAGAAAACTGTGTGTGCTTGTGCTCTGTGACTATCTCACAATCATCATCATAGGCAGTCCCTTGGAATCGAGGAAGACTTGCTTCCACTCTTAGCATGAGTTCTTAGGTGCCTGAACAGTCCAATACGAGAACCACAGTCTCTGTCACAGATGGGACAGACAGTGGTTGGAGGAAAGGATGGGTGGGGAGCCTGGTTTGCTGCACGCTTCTTCCGCTGCCTGCGCTTGATTTCTGCATGTCCACGGCGACGATACTCGGAGCTCAGCGCCCTCCCTGATGCACTTCCTCCACTTAGGGCGGTCTTTGACCAGGCAGCCTATACTCTCTGGAGCTTAGAAGAATGAGAGGTGATCTCATTGAAACATACAAGATTCTGAAGGGGATTGAAAGGTAGATGCCGAGAGGTTGTTTCCCTTTGCTGAAGTGTGTAGAACTAGGGGGCATAGTCTCAGGATAAGGAGTAAGCCATTTAAGACAGAGATGCGGAGGAATTTATTCACTTAGAGGGTTGTGAATCTTTGGAATTCTCTGCCCCAGGGGGCTGTGTATGCTGAGTCTCTGAATATATTCAAGGCTGAGATAAATAGATTTTTGGAGTCGAGGGGAATCAAGGGATATGGAGGTCGGGCGGGAAAGTGGAGTTGAGGTCGATGATCAGCCATGATCTTATTGAATGGTGGAGCAGGCTCGAGGGGCCGTAGGGCCTACTCCTGCTCCTATTTCTTATGTTCTTACTTCACATATGGCCACTTGGCACAGTACCAGAGGGTGCCTAGCAACCCTATAATCATAACCCAGCAGGACTCAGCACTCCGGAGAGGAGAGGAAGGGAGAAAATTAAAGCTAACTATAAACAGAACAAAATGCTGAATTTACATTTTACAGAATATTCATAAACAGCAGTAGTGCACAGATGGAATATCATGATTAAACATTCAGATGGAGGAACTGGCATGCAGATATTTTGTCTAAATGTTTAAAACTGAAATTCAGCAACGTGTTGGCACATTAATATTCCTGACCTATTTACTAAACGTTGCTGATTGGCACATTGCCACTTCCCAGAAGACTGAGTTGCAGGAAGTTCAGCTTGCTACTGTGACCCAGAAACAGTGAGGGCACTGCAGGGAAATTATTGGTCCGTAACTTCCCATCCTTACATTTAGCCGGCCGGAAGATGATGGGAAAACACTCAAAGAAGAATGGAGGATATGAAAATCCTGCCAATCCCTACAAATCCATCCATTTTATGATCGATTAAAGCTGCCTTCTATCTCCAGAAACATTTGTATTGGGTAGAAATCCAACCCAAATTGATGGGATGAAAGTCTCCTCCATCTGCTGCCTGGAAGGTCCTTATGTGAAAGGAGTCTTAATCCAGTTCCTAGTGGGCATGGGCCTAACTGGGCATTAAATTGTCCCTAATTTGGCACTAATTGGCAATTCACTCAGAGAAACCATGCAATGGCTGGTATTGTAAATGGAGAAAATATTGTACACAGAGGTAAACAGGCTGAGAGATGGTCTGAAGGAGATTACAGAGATAGGGAGGGGCGAAGCCATGGAGGGATTTGTAAACAAGGGTGAGAATTTTGAAATTGAGGCGTTGCTTAACTGGGAGCCAGTGTAAGTCAGCGAGCACAGGGGTGATGGGTGAACGGGACTTGGTGCGAGTTAGGACATGGGCAGCCGAGTTTTGAATGACCTCAAGTTTACATAGGGTAGAATGTGGAAGGTCAGCCAGGAGTACATTGGAGTAGTCTAGTCTAGAGTTAACAAAGGCATGGATGAGGGTTTCAGCAGCAGATGAGGTGAGGCAAGGGCGGAGACGGGCGATGTTACGGAGGTGTAAACAGGCGGTTTTAGTTATGCCATGGATATGTGATCAGAAGCTCATTTCAGCATCAAATATGACACCAAGGTTGTGAACAGTCTGGTTCAGCCTCAGACAGATGCTAGAGAGAGGAATGGAGTCGGTGGCTAGAGAACGCAGTTTGTGGCGGGGACCAAAGACAATGGCTTTGGTTTTCCCAATATTTAATTGGAAAAAATTTCTGCTCATCCAGTACAGATGTCGGAAAAGCATTCTGACAATTTAGAGACCGTGGAGGGGTCGAGAGAAGTGGTGGTGAGGTAGAGCTGGGTGTTGTCAGTATACATGTGGAAACTGATGATGTGTTTTTGGATGATGTCGCCAAGGGGCAACATATAGGTGAGAAATAGGAGGGGCCAAGGATAGATCCTTGAGGGACAGCAGAGGTAACGATGCGGGAGTGGGAAGAGAAGTCATTGCAGGAGATTTTCTGGCTACGATTAGATAGATAAGAATGGAACCAGGCATGTGCAGTCCCACCCAGCTGGACGATGGTGGAGAGGTGTTGGAGGAGGATGGAGTGGTCAACTGTGTCAAAGGCTGCAGACAGGTCGAGAAGGACGATGAGGGATAGTTCACCTTTGTCACAGTCACAAAGGATGTCATTTGTGGCTTTGATGAGAGCCATTTCGGTACTGTGGCAGGGGCGAAAACTGGATTGAAGGGATTCAAACAGGAGTTCCGGGAAAGCTGGGCATGGATTTGGGAGGCGACAACACGTTCAAGGACTTTGGAGGAGAAAGAAAGGTTGGGGATTGGGTGTAGCTTGTGGGATCAAGGATTTTTTTTGAGGAGAGGGGTGATGATGGCAGAATTGAAGGAGAGAGGGAATAGTACCTGAGGAGAGAGAAACGGTAACAATGTCAGCTAACATGGGAGCCAGAAAAGAAAGTTGGGTGGTCAACAGTTTAGTGGGAATAAGGTCGAGGGAGCAGGAAGTGGGTCTCATGGACAAGATGAACATGGAGAGATCAAGAGGAGAGATCAGAGAGAAACTGGAGAGAGATGCGAGTTCAGGGCCAGGGCAGGGGGGAACCTCAGAGGACGTTTGACCCGGTGGGCTAGGGGAAGGAAGGAAACTGGCAGAGGCAGCTGATCAGATGGTCTCAATCCTTAAGACAAAGAATTTCATGAGCGCCTCACACTTGTTGTTGGAGGTGAATGTTGTGGAGACAGGGGAGAGGGTTTAAGAAGACGGTTAGCAGTAGAGAATAGTAGCCGGGGGTTATCTTTGCATTCCAGCATGATCCTTGAATAGTGAGTAGTTTGGCAGATAATAGTAAGACCCGATAATGCTTTACGTGGTCCAGCCAAATCTGGTGGTGACTGGCTAAACCAGTTGTCTGCCACATCCATTCAAGTCTGCGCCCCTTGGACTTGAGGGAGCAAAGATCAGGGTCATACCAGGGGGAACGGCCAGGGTGAGAGAGCACAATTGTTTTAACAGGGCCTGGGGCAACAAAGATGGTGGGGAGGGTGCGATTGAGCAGATTGGTCGCTGCAGAAATGTCATGGTGAATGGAGGGCCAAAGGGACAGTTGGGAGTTGATAAGTGCAGTTGTAAGAGAGTCGGGAGAGAATTTTTTTCAGGAGCGGCCACAGAAGGAGGTAGGGTTAGGGGGTGGGGGGGTTGGGGCGGTGGGGGGGGTGGTGTGGAAGGGGCATGTGGGTGGAGAGCGATACGAGGAAGTGGTCAGAGATTATCAGTAGGAATAGCAAGGCCACAAGAGATGGCAAGATCAAGGGGCTGGCCATGAATATGGGTTGGGGAGTTTACATGGAGGGAGAGATTAAGGGAGGATAGGAGGGTAATGAACTGAGGAGAGAGAGAATGATGAATTGAGATGGAGGTTGAAATCGCCGAGGATGAGAAGTCGTTCAGTGCAGAGGCAGAGGGAGGAAAGCAGTGAAGAAATATCAGTAATAACATTTTTATGATGCTTGTGTGGGCGGTAGAGAACGAGAATTTTAAATGAGCGTTGAGAGAGGTGGAATAAGATGAGATGCTCAAAGGAGGAGAAAGTGCTGGAGGAGTAGAGGGACAGACCAAGTTGTGATTTGCTGATGAGAGCCACACTGACACCACGGCGGTCTGAGCGGGACAAGTGGTGAAAGGTATAGCCAGACGTGGAGGCTTCGTTAAAGGGTAAGGTGTCATCGCCCCTCAACCAAGTTCCCGTCAGGACCATGATGTCAATCAATGCAATCATCCACAATAAGCTCATGGATGGGAAGGGCCTTGTTCACAATTGAACAGACATTCTGGAGGGAGACGCAGGAAAGGTCGGTGATGGTTGATCCACTGCCAGCATCCACAGGGTCAGTGCTGGGTCAGAGTTGGACGGGGAGGAGAGTGGCAAAATTAGCCCCTAGTGGTCACGCTGGGCAGGAAGGTCGGTGAGAGAGTAGGATGGGACAGTTGGGGTTGCTACTCATGAGGAGACAGCGGCGATTGCCTCGATGGGCCCTTTGGAGGATGCCAAGCGAGGCACAGAGGGAAGCTGTAAGCTTATCTAGGAGGGAGTCAAGCTTAGGATGGCGGCAGGAGAGTAGGAAGGTCAAAGAGTAATGAACGGTTGGGGTAGGGATTTGGGAGGACAGATTTTCCGAGAGAGGAAAGATGAAAGGAGGCATGATGATGGAAGAGAATGGTCAGGGAGGGATAGAGAGAAAAGAAAAAGAAGTAGAAATAAGTGGAAATAGAAGTGAATAGCTCGGGTCCGAGGCGGTAACCAAAATACGCCACAAATGGTCACAGGTAAAAACTCAAGTTACATAGACCTGGTTATGGAGCAATTATAGGGATGTATATTTCCTGGTAGTAACAGGCAATAGGCTGGTGACAATAGTAAGGAGTCCAGAGTTAAAGTTGGAGGTCCCGCGGAGGGGAAAAATTGACATCGGCAAGATGGAATCGGTTTGGAGCATCAACGAACTGTTGTCCAAGTTCAGAGACAGGAATAGCAGGCGAGAGAAGTCCAGAAGGATGTAGGCCAATGCCGAAGCGCAGTGCTGTAGTCCAGTGTGGTCTAGTGCAGGAATGTATTCTTGATGTCCAGTGAAGCCCAGGAATTCAGAACCCAAATTTGAGAAGCAGACGGCAGGGATGAGGATGGGTGATGATGGTTTAAATCAGTTAACTTGTAGTTAACTTGTGGTTGGGGCTAAAATGCACCAACTGATGACGCCAGGGGAACCTGAACAGTGGAAGCGGGAAGATCTGGGAGAGAAGGGGCAAAGAATGGAGCAGTCAGCCCGGCAGCCATTGTGTTCAATCCTGAGGTAAACTCAGAAGTAAAGAGACTGAGAGATGTTGTTCACAGGTAAATGGGCTGAGAGATGCGGTACACAGGTAAACGGGCTGAGAGATGTTGTGCGCAGGTAAACGGGCTGAGAGATATTGTACACACAGGTAAATGGGCTGAAAGATGTGTACACAGATAAACGGGCAACTGATTCTGCACACAGAGGTAGAGCTGTGAGGCAGTGCAGGGTTTGTGCTTATGGAAGCTGGAACAGGGAGGAGGGCTTGACATGGATCAATTTGGGGAATTGACTGCTCTGTGTTGTCATGTGGTATGGAAGGATTAATTGCCATCACTACAATTTACCTATCCAGTACTTATCACCCTACCACATACATATACTCCTTCCTTGGAAACATCATCCTACACATATCCCCTGTATTTAGCACACGTTTCTCTGCCGACACGATCGAACACATCGCTCCCTGCCTGGTACATATCTTTCTATCTGGTACATATCCTCTCAGCTGAGCACATTTCACATAACATGCTCATATCCTCTAACCTACACCTATTCCCCTATCTAGCACATATCTCATATACTGAGCCCATATTCCCAACCTGCTCATATCCCCCCACCTAGCACATGTCCCTTTACCCAACACATACCACCCTACCTACCAGCCTGCTTGGAATGGCATCCAACAGATGGTAGCTCCAATTGGCCAGTGGTCACCAGCTCAGCTGCTGTGAGGCTATAGCACTAATAATTAATCAGGGGGTTGAATGTCAAGCATGATCCTTTTACTGACGGTGCTCTGCTACTCTCAATGACCTTAACATGCACCCTGTTTCAAATGGACCATTTATCTTAGATTTTAATGATACTCAAAGACTGTAAACGTTTCTGCTAAAGCCACATTATCCGACTGCGGAGGAATCTCCCTGCTGTCAGTCACTTGGAAAGTCATCGCAAGAATCCTCCTCAACTGTCTTCTCCCTGTGATTGAAGAGCTCTTCCCAGAGTCCACTATGGGGTACAACGGACATGATCTTCACCACGCGTCAACTACAAGAGAAATGCAGGGAACAGCGGCAACCCTTGTATATGACCTCACAAAGGCCTTTGACACTGTTAACCGCGAGGGACTAAGAAGCGTCCTCCTCCGTTTCGGCTGCCCCCAAAAGTTTGTCCGCCTGCTCCACGATGACATGCAAGCCGTGATCCTAACCAACGGATCCACCACAGACCCAATCCTCATCCGGACCGGGGTCAAGCAGGGCTGCATCATCGCGCTAACCCTCATCTCGATCTTCCTCGCTGCAATGCTCCATCTCATGCTCAACAAGCTCCTTGCTGGAATGGAACTAAACTATAGAACCAGTGGGAACCTGTTCAACCTTCATCATCTCCAGGCTAGATCCAAGACCACCCCAACCTCTGTCATCAAACTACAGTATGCAGACGACGCTTGTGTCTGCGCATATTCAGAGACTGAACTCCAAGCATCTTTACCGAGGCATACGAATGCATGGGCTTTACACTAAACATCCATTAGGCAAAGGTCCTCCACCAGCCTGACCCCGCCACACAGTACTGCCTTGGACAACATTTCCATACCTCGGGAGCCTATTATCAGCAAGGGCAGACATCGACAACGCGGTCCAACACCGCCTCCATTGCGCCAGCGCAGCCTTCGGCCGCCTGAGGAAAAGAGTTTTCGAAGGCCAGGCCCTCAAATCTGGCACCAAGCCTGGTCTACAAGGCTGTAGTGATACCTGCCCTCCTGTATGGCTCAAAGACGTGGACCATATGCAATAGAGACCTCAAGTTGCTGGAGAAATACCACCAACGATGTCTCCGCAAGATCCTGCAAATCCACTGGGAGGATAGACGCACCAATGTCAGTGTTCTTGATCAGGCCAACATCCCCAGCATTGAAGCACTGACCACGCTCAACCAGCTCCGTTGGGCGGGCCACATTGTTCGCATGCCCGACACAAGACTCCCAAAGCAAGTGCTCTACTTGGAACTCCTACACGGCAAGCATGCCCCAGGTGGGCAGAGGAAATGTTTCAAGGACACCTTCAAAGCCTCCTTGATAAAGTGCAACATCCCCACCGACACCTGGCTCCAAACCGCCCTAAGTGGAGGAAGAGCATCCGGGAGGGCGCTGAGCACCTCAACTCTTGTCACCGAGAGCATGCAGAAACCAAGTACAGGTAGCAGAAGGAGTCTGCGGCAAACCAGACTCCCCATCTACCCTTTTCCCTCAACCACTGTCTGTCCCACCTGTGACAGAGACTGTAATTCCCGTATTGGACTGTTCAGTCACCTAAGAACTCACTTTTAGAGTGGAAGCAAGCAATTCCGAGGGATTGCCTATGATGATTATCCAAAGCCTGAAATGGCCACCACAGTCTCCGTGGGCTTTTAAATCATTTAGAACACAAGAGAAGCATGCATTTTGACAAATCTCTCTCAGCCTAGTTTGCTACTATGCTCTGTACCCACTCCATTTTGGTTTGAAGAGGTAGATAATATTAACATGAGTTAATGACAAACCCTGGGTGACCATTTTTTTAGAGAGTGGCTTTTGCATGTTGGTTTTTCGGTGTTACTCTGCTGGGTGCCAGTGGCAACACTGAGCAAGAAATCCCTGATAGCCCGCACATGATTCAACTCACTCGCTTTAAATTCTCACCGCATTCCATGCTCTCCGATTCCATTACTTTGCTCTTGCTATCTCTACTCAGCGTCTTCCATTCGGTCTCTGTCACAATGCCTCAGTCAGTCTGTCAAGAAGTCCTGCTCCTTCTTTTACTCTTATTTTCAATGCTGTCTTCGATTAAATTCATATCACTTTGTATTCCTGCCACTTTTCTGCGCTGTCCTCTACGACAGTCCAAGGATTTTCCATTGTCACCAAATTGTGATGTATGCTGCTTTATGTAAAATGTCTGAAAGAAATTCCAAGAGTCTGTTGTAACTGCTTGAGAAGGGTTATGAGAGGTTAATAAACTGTAAGTTATCAATCCCAGTTGCCTTGAACTCGATGTTATTCTGAGGAAGAAAGTCCTCCTCTGTGCACACCAAGCCTTTATTTCCCTTCCAGTAAAGTGAATGAGCAGCCAATCACAGGCTGGTTCAGAAGCAGGAATTCTGCCCACTGTATTTTTGAACTTCAGCTGATTTTGTGCAATAATTTGATTCGTCAATTCTGCAATACGTTCTGTTTCCAAAAGAGGTATGAGTGTAGCACAAGACTACACTCCAATCAAACAACATTATCGCAATCTTTAATCCCAGAGCAACACACAGAGGCAGAAAGTAAATAAATGCAGCCCGAAATTAACTTACCGCTTTTGCTGTTTCGGTGCCATTAAATCGAGGCAACATTACTGGGGGGGCCAGCAAGTTGGGGTGGAAACCGAATCCGATTTTACATCAGGACCTATTGGCACCTGAAAATCCAAAAGTTACACTCGCCACGTAATAGAATGGGATTTATAAAGAGCATCAGCTGCCAAGATCAGCTGAGACTGTCAGAAACGAGGAGATTTTGAGCCTGAAGATTGCTGAATGTTTGAGTCTTGATTACAGGGGCTGGGAAAGAGCTATGAGCGTAGTTTCCTTAGGTCACTTTGTCCCTACACAGCACTGGACTTGCCTCTGACTGCCTGCGGGACTGTGAGACCCCTGGGATATTTATTGCTCACCCACAGCGAGAGATTCACAGGAGCAGGTACAGGATTCCCAATGGGTATTCCTTTGTTTGCCATTATAATGGAGGAGGAAGAGGAGCAAGAGAGGATGAAGGAATGGTGAGTGAGTCAGAATATGGACCCCACCAGATATTGGGGCAGATTTTGCGGTCGGTGGCGTACCGACGGAGTACGCCGCCAGCATCCGAATAGAATACGGACTGACTTGATGGGGACCCTCCTTTGCGAACTTGCTTTCTGACACTGCATATGCGAGGGCAGTGCTAAGGCCCATGGGTCCCGGGGGCGCAATGTGTACGGAAGAGTACCTGGGATCACATGGGCCTGGTGCTCCAATCAGTGCAAGCAGGAGTTTCCTCATGGCAGATATGTGAAAGCCAACATTAAACTTTACAGTTAATTGTTCACTGGGATATAATAACTGGTAAGCACGGGAATAAAGTTACAGAATAAGGCAACAGATGAGAAAGGAGGCTGCTTTTACATATAATGGAGGGGGGATGCAAATTGATATTAGATTTTTTCTTTTCATTAATTAAACTGTAATACAGTAAATTGTAGTGTATTTATTCAAGATATCAACTTATATTACTGCCTGTTTAAAATGAAAAAACTTTTGATAAATTAAAAAAATTGACTCCTTGAAGCATTTTAGCTTCTGCTGAACTAGGCCTAAAGGGGATTTATAGCTTTACAAAATACTTTTTGACCACAGTTGCCGGATAGATGCAAACTGTTCGGGGGAAAGAATCCGTTGCGCCCCTTTTTGGGACGGGACATTCTGGTCCGGGGTGGAAGTCCGGTCCCGCTCACTAAATTCGGGTGATCGCCCCGCAAGGAAGTGAAGCGTACAATAACAGGCTCCACTTCCGTTATGGGGCGGGAGCAGGACGCACGCTATCCACTGGGCTGAGCAGCACTGCCATGTCGGAGGGGCTCTTCATTAAAGGAAAGGGCCTGATAGCGTATTCAAACAGGCTCATTTAGACAGGCTGTGAAAAAACACAGGCCACATTGCATTAAGTCATCAATCAACTTGACATTTTCGGACCTTGGGTAGCGAGCCAATTAAAACGTTAAAAGACTTTCAATTGAGCCAATAAGGTCAAAGAAGGCGAGTTCTTTTCTGTAAATTGATCCAGGCATAAATACAGCCATTTTGACCATGTGGTTTCAGTAAGACAAAGAAACTGGCAATCAGCCAGCAGATTGTTGCTCTCTCACAAGATTAAAAAGTTAAAACTACCATCGGAGTTCGTATTTCATTGGAAATTAAGAGATCTAACAATTTTGGCACTGCAAGCAGGGTCGCTGAGGAAAGAAACTGAATTTTGGACATCAGACCTATATATTGAGGTAAGGACTCCTCTTTTTAAAAAAAAAAGCCCTCGGTCAAAAGTCTAAATTCGCTTCTCCTTCTACGCAATTCCGAAAGCCTCCGGTTTGCGAACCCTCCAGTTGGTAGTCGGCTCGAGGTCCCATAGACGTCTAAACTTCGGCGGTGTGTTAGTTAATTAATCACCGACCTGTTGATCGGCTAGCAGGCCTACGACTCGAGACCCCAGTAAAGAACCCTAGTAAAGAAATGGCAGCAGGAGGCAAGAACAAAGAATTGCCTACAACTGTTAAAGGTGGGCAGGCACCACCTGAGGTTTCGATAGATTTAATTCTCGAACAGTTGAAAGAATACATAGAGCAACAATTCAACTTATCTAAAATCTATATTAAGATCAAACAAAAGTACAGAACCTCCAAAGGACAATGGTCCTTGGACGAGATTAAAAGGGTCTGGGGAAAAATGACCCGTATGACAAATAAAGAGCGAACTAGATGGTCCCTAGTGGTTATGGGCCAGATCCGAAACCGGAATGAAATTATAATGCGTTCCCAACATGATTGAGAACTGACCAGTACAAAGGATCAATTGCAAGCAGTTTGTGCACAGCTGCGACAGAAAAAGCTTGAACTTGAAAAGCTGGAAGCGGAAGTTAAAGATCTTAAAGATGAAATTAAAGAATGGAAAAAATCATTAGGTCAAGAGACAGTAATAGGAAAAGGAAAATGTATCGGTCAATTCCCAGGGTACCCATGTTTGGATAAATTAAAAGCGCAAACCCGAAGACACGACCGAGGAATAGATACGGTTCCTGAATCCTCCGACAATACAGTGTCGGAGGATGATGCAGAATTAGGGGTGGGCTTTGCCCCGTTTAAAAAAAGACGAGTTGTAGTCAAATCAGAAGAGACTGCGGATGAGGGCGGAACCAAAAAAACAAAGAGAAGGGTGTACGAAGAATACTTAGTTCATGCTCCGGCAGACCCAGAGAAAATTGATAAATGGTCCAAGGAATTGCCCAATCCAAAGAAAGGGGGAGTAAAAACATGGGACCAATTGGACCGCTTAAGAAATATATATCAACTTCATCCCTGGGACGGAGTGCAAATTTTTACCATAATGGTGCCAAAAACACAGGGAAGAAAATTGCACGACAAGGTAGATGAAGCTTTGGGGCAGAATGAGCAAGAATTAGACGCAGGATGGGAGACGATTAAACACTGGCTGCAAGCCTTCAGTCCAGCTAAGACAGACTGGGGAAAAATTGCAGCCTACCAACAGAAAGGAACAGAGGAGGTCCTGGAGTATGACGAGCGGTTTAGATGCACGTGGCTAGAACATTCGGGTATGAATAATACGGATGAGGAAATGGATGAACAAGTGTTTGGACCTCTGAAAGCAGCTTTCGTGGCAGGTCTAAAGCCAGAACTGTCCAAAATGCTTAAGGTAGTGTTACCAGACTGGGAAGGTAGAGGAACTACCTTTGCAGCATTGGTGGATCGATGTAACCAATTAGATCGGGATATGGGAGCTAAAGTCCGAGCTGTACAGGCTATGGGATGGAAATCCCAGGATTCCGATAAACAGTCATTAGGAAAATTACCCGGAAAATGTCATTATTGTGGGAAAGAAGGTCACGAGGCCATGACGTGCAGGGCAAAACAGAAAGGTCGTGGCCGGGGAAGAGGACGCAGCCAGGGATACAATTCAGCCAACAAGCCAGGCTTGTCACAAGATAACGACCTCATAGAAGCATTTAAGCGACTGACAATACAACAACAGAAGGAGTTACTTGGGATAGCAAAAAACGATTAGAGCCCACCTGGCCCCCCTCCTCGCACTAATACAACAATGGGCTATATATAACTGTGAGGGTGGGCGATAAGGATGTGGACTGTCTTTTAGACACAGGGGCAGAATTAACATGTTTACCCCTACAATATGGAGACTTTTTGCCATTGGATGTAGGGCACGTACAGCCTATAGAGTTGGTGGCCATAAAATGGAAATTAAAAGGAAAACACCGGTACTTATAGGGCTGGGTCCACATGAACTAACCACGCAGGTCTGGATAGGCCCAGTAGATCAACCCCTTTTGGGAATGGACGTTCTAATCCAAATAGATTCATCGTTGCATTTCGAGGATGGTCGGGTGACATGGTCAATTAGAACTTTGAAGAAAGAAGAATTGAAGGAACACCCGATATGGGCTAAAGATAAGAACGATTGTGGCCTACTCCAGATGGAGCCTGCATCATTTACAGGGACCAAGCCTCCATGCACTAAACAGTATCCCATCAGTCCAACTGCCATCGCGGGAATCTTACCGGTTATTCAGCAATTGGAGAAATAAGGGGTGCTTATTAAAACGCATAGCTCCTCCAATAGCCCCGTGTGGCCGGTACAGAAATCTAATGAGACTTGGCATTTGACTGTCGATTGTAGGAAAGCTAACCAGTGTATTGATCAAAAAGCTCCCTTGGTCGCAGATCCCTCCACCATTTTTAATGCCCTCAAACCGGAACATAAATATTTCTCGGTTATAGATATGGCCAACGGATTTTGGTCGGTGCCTCTGGCACCGGAGGTTCGACAGTGGTTTGCTTTCACTGTCCAAGGATGACAGTATACTTGGACCCGGTTACCGCAGGGTTTCCACAACAGCCCTACGGTATTCCACATGGCTTTAGAAAGCCATTTGTGAGAATTACCTCCCCTGTCATCCACAGTCATCCAATATGTAGACGATATCCTGCTAGCTTCAAACACGGAAGAACAGCATGAACAAGATTTACGAGCTTTGCTGGATCACCTTCGGCTGAAAGGACATAGCCAGCATCGACAAAGCACAAATATCCCAAGAAGAGGTTGTATACCTGGGACAAAAGATTTCACAAGGAAAGAGAGAACTTACCCAGGATAGAACTGCAGCCATTCGGGCTGCTAAAAAACCCACCACTATTCAGGAACTAAGGTCTTTTTTGGGATTGTGTAACTTTAACAGAAATTGGATTGACTCCTTCACACAGCTTGCTCAGCCATTGAATGATATCTTAAAGGGGAAACGTGCCTCTAAAGAAGCCATCACCCTCACTAAGGAGCAGCAAGAGGCCTTCCTGAGTTTGAAAAAGGCTTTGTGTTCAGCACCGGCTCTGGGAATCCCCAACAGTGGTAAGCCATTTACCATTTGTCCATGAGAAAGGATACATGACAGCTATACTGACACAAGAACATGGGGATCGGCAAAGACCTATTGGCTATTATTCAGCAAAACTGGATGCGGTAGCCCTCGGATGGGGAAGTTGCCTAAGGGCCATGGAAGCTACATGTCGAGCGGTAATGATCACTGCGGGTCTAGTCCTCGACCAAAAGCTGATTGTCAAGTGTCCCCACACCGTACATGCTTTGCTGTCTATGAATAGAATGTCTCAGGTGACAGCAGCAAGATGGACCCGCCGGACAGCAGTTTTGGAAGCTCCTAATCTCCATATCGTCCGGGCCAGCCCGGTTAATCCCGCAACTATGCTCCCGATGTCAGAATCGAGGGAGCAAGAGGGGGGAGAATGTGAAGAGCATGACTGCATGGAGATTTTAAAAGAAACAGAAGAAGCAGCCTTAGCAGCAGAGGAGCCTCTGCACAACCCAGACCTCATCCTGTTTACAGATGGTTCCTCCTTTGTTGACAATGGTACCAGAAAAGCAGGATGGGCAGTTACAACCTTATATGAGGTAGTGGCAAAAGGACATTTACCCTCAGGAACGTCAGCACAACAGGCCGAGTTACGGGCCCTGTCAGAAGCATGTCGAATAGCAGAAGGGCAGACAGCTAATGTCGACACAGATTCGCGTTATGCTTTTGGAGTCGCTCACGACTTTGGTATGTTATGACGGAAAAGAGGATTCCTCACTGCTGCTGGTACACCTATCCGAAATGGAAAAGAAGTCCGAGACTTACTGGAGGCCATACAATTACCTCAGGAAGTGTCCATCCTGAAGTGTAAGGCCCATATCAAGGAAAATACCACAGAAGCTCAGGGAAATGCTCTAGCCGACCAGGCAGCTAAAGATGCCGCCTCACAGGGCGTTCCTCCAGAAGAACCAACACAGATGTGCAGATTGAAAGCACTCAGGACTCTGACACGAGACCTTCAAACAATGCAAGGCGAGTGCTCCCGAGAGGAAAAATGGACATGGATCAAGGCAGGAATTAAGCTTTACGAAGATGGTGTCTGGAGACAAAGAGTTACCGACAAGCCAGTCGCGCCACAAGCGCTTATGCCTCTTTTAGCCCAACAGATCCACTCGTGGGGACACTTAGCCTCACAACAGATGACGGCACGGTTCCAGAAAAGCTGGTCGGGTCGGGGATTTAATAAACATGCCCAGCTGGTAACAGACCGCTGTGTGGTCTGCCAGAAAAATAATTCTGGACCCATCACGGTCATGCCCCAACTGAGGCCCCCTGCCATTCCAGCATCTGCAGGTTGATTATATATCTCTTCCTTCATGCCAAGGATACACTAACATTCTTGTCATGGTCGACAGATTCTCTAGATGGGTAGAAGCTGTCCCAACTAAAAGAGCCACAGCCAATCACACTGCAAAGGTCTTGTGTAAGGATTACATTCCCCGATGGGTAGTCCCGAGTAGCATTGACTCAGATCAGGGAACACACTTCACAGGTGCTGTCTGCCAAGAAGTCTGTAGGTTACTGAACATTACGTGGGATTTACACTGTCCTTATCATCCACAATCATCAGGACAAGTAGAGCGAATGAATTGAACTCTGAAACAACGGCTTGCCAAATATCACCAAGAAGGAACACCATGGCCCCAGGCACTACCAATAGTGCTATGTAGCATTAGGGCAACTCCAAACAGAACTACAGGTCTAAGCCCATTTGAAATTATAACAGGAAGACCCATGTCGCTGCCAGGAACTATCGATTTACGGAAAGCTGATGTTCACTTAATGAGTGACACTTTGTTATCATACTGTCAGAACTTAACCAATGCTATTAGTTTTGTTTCCCGACAGGTATCGGCAGCTTGGGGTAATCCACCCGAAGGAGGACACGACATCATCCCGGGAGTCTGGGTGTATATGAAAAAGTTGCTTAAAGAACCTTTGGGTGCCAAGTGGAAGGGACCTTATCAAGTGTTATTGACCACCCAGGCAGCTGTTAAAGTCTAAGGAAAGAAAGCCTGGATCCACGCTTCACACGTTAAACGAGCACCCGTAACTGAAGCTGAAATCTAATAAGGACAATTACTTTTTGCGAAAAGGTATAAATTTACTGTATTATTGATTGTAGGTATTTTCGGCATAGGCCTACTTCTTACTAGCCGACCCTCTGCACCAAAGGGAAATAGTAGGGTAGCAAGGGAATTACATGTAGATACCTTTTACTTTTATATTGTTTGTTTATGTTGATTAAATGTTGTTGCGACCAGGCGGCTGAAGCTGCTGTCCCGCAGGTGAGACACCTTGCAGGTCCCAGCAGACTGTCTGTACGTGGCACAGGGGTATGTTATGCTTAAGGAAAGGTTGTTTACTGGTTGAATTAAGATATTGATTTGAATTAAATTGGAATAAGGTTAATTAACCTACTAAAACCAGACTTCCATTGTGGCCACGATGGTGTAAATTTGTGTGGAAGCTACTAGTCCGGACATGTGGTGAAACACATCAACAAATTTTAGAAGAAAACTCTATTAACATGTATGAAATTATTTTGTAGAATGTTTAACCAGTGATACCTGAAGTTTTATGATTCAGTTTGTGAAAGAATCAAAGGGGGGATTGATAGAGTATTCAAACAGGCTCATTTAGACAGGCTGTGAAAAAACACAGGCCACATTGCATTAAGTCATCAATCAACTTGACATTTTCGGACCTTGGGTAGCGAGCCAATTAAAACGTTAAAAGACTTTCAATTGAGCCAATAAGGTCAAAGAAGGTGAGTTCTTTTCTGTAAATTGATCCAGGCATAAATACAGCCATTTTGACCATGTGGTTTCAGTAAGACAAAGAAACTGGTAATCAGCCAGCAGATTGTTGCTCTCTGCCAAGATTAAAAAGTTAAAACTACCATCGGAGTTCGTATTTCATTGGAAATTAAGAGATCTAACAGGACCCAAGTTGCAAACTCTGTGGTTCAAAAAAATGGTCCTACCCGGACCACCGGGGAGCGGGGGTGCCATGTAAAGAGCCAACTCAAACAGAGTGCCGGGCCGCCCGATCGTGGCACGGACCCCGCATTGAAAGCACTAACTGGGCGCAGCAAAAAATCTCATAATTTTTCTTTAAAGCAGTGCACCTGTCCTTTAACTATCACCCCGCTAGCGGCCACCCGCCCAGTTCACACCCCCTGAACCTGTCGCTGGCATCACCCAGTGCAGCTTCAGGGGGCGGTAACCAATTTAGGGTCCGGGTGCTAATGGACCACTGTGCATGGGGTTGACATCAGAGTGGGTGCTATGGGTTACCGCCTCTAAACTTCTACCTGCGGGAATCCCAGACTTGCAGTCAATTTCAGAGGCGGTATGATGGCATAGTCTCAGAGTACACCACCACACCCACCGCAAATTCTGTCCCAATCCCCCAGAACAATCCCCCACAGGTCCGATGAAGTTAGGAGCCATGTGTCACTCTTCACCTAAAGGCAACAGGGGAGCTGTGACAGCTCAACCTTCCATCTCACGAGGTCTCTCTATTCCCATCATCTCAATCACAGACAAGACCATTTCTGGTCACTTCCTGTATCTCTCACCATTCACATTCTCCTTCCAACCCCACATCCTTCCGCATCAGCTTGGAAAGAACACCCCCTTCCCCTTCAACTGCAATTTCAAACTGCCAACTCTCTCGCCTTTAGACCTACATTTGCCACACTACTTCTGCAACTATTGTTCTGCTCAATCACACTCTCATCTCCACCCTTGATGCCCTTGTTCCCAGTAAAACCCTGCTCTCTCACACCCTGGTCTTTCCCCCTGGAAAAGCCTCCATCTTTGTTCCCAAAAGTCCAAGGGATGCAGACCTGAATGTACATGGTGCGTAACTGGCTTAGCCATTCATTGCCAGATCTTGCTAGACTACGTCAAACATAATTTAATCCTGCTCTCCTCTGCCAAAACTGCTCATCACTCCAGGATCATTCTTGATTGCAAAGATAACTCCCGGCTTCTTTTCTCTGCTACCAACCATCTCTGTAAACCCTTCTCCCCCTCACCTCCAACAATGTTCTAGGAGCTCATGGACTTCTTTGCCACTAAGATTGAGACCGTCCGTTAGGCTGCCTCTGCCGTATCCCTCCCTCACCATTGCCCACCGAGCCAAGCTTCCCCCTGCCCTTGCCCTGAACTTGCATCTTTCTCTAGTTTCTCTCTGATTTCCCCTCACACCTTCTCCGGCTACAATCAAAATCACAAATTAGACATTAATGGACAAGTGCTTAATATGTGCACTTGTCCATTAATAAAAATGAGTAACAAGCATGCTCAAGCATCAGAGATTGATTTATTATTGGAATATTAACATTAAATTACTAAACACTAGAAACAGGTTTTCTATAGCAGTAAAAGAGTGGGAAGACGATCCCTATGGCTGCTCTTAACTATCCAACCTCTTTTATTCCTTCTTTCTGTCCCACTTGTTATGATACTTTTAATTTTACTCTTTTCTGTCTAATATCCTTTATGCTAAATATTTCCCCCCAGTTGTTTATAACTTTAACATCCTTCACGTATGATTTAGGTGTTAAAACCAGGAAGTGGGCCCCACCAGCTGCCGGCACCCAGCTGACTATACACCATGGAGCTTGACGGGTCAATACTGCTCATACAAAAATCAGCCTGGACCACGGCCAGCTGAGGTTCAAGAGTGACCCACACCAGCACAGTCTGCTATTCCATCTCCACTGGTCTCTTACTGTAGAAGACATAGCAGAACTGATGAAGGAAGGTGATCTTGAGAGACCAGGTTTAGGTCTGATGCATTGCACCAGGTGCATGTGGTAGATTATGAAGTTGGCTACACCGTCCAGGTAAGAGTGTCGGGGCAGCAGCAGAGCCCGTGCAATACTCTGAGTTTCATGGTGCAGTGGCTCAGAACCCGAGCAATATTAAATGCTGAGATAATGGACTACATTTCGGCTGAATTGGAGTCCACAATTGGGCAGAGGAGGAGCCAATGACAACCATAATTTGCAATCACTCCCTCGGTGTTCACGTGGAGTTAGAATAGGAAATGATTGAAAACTGCTCTGACTGAGGTCAGGGGTTCAGGTCTGAGGGCAAGACTTCCAGATACTGCAGAGGATATGCCGTCATCCATCAGCGAAGGTTTTTCATGGTTACGGATATTAAATGTTCCATTATCGAGCCCTGCCGCCTCATAAAAAATACAACATCTTTTACAATCCATTATTGTGGTTTGCTAATTTGTTGCTATGGTGACTGATCAGTGATTGATTCAACTTGATCACAGACCAGATATAAATCCAGGTACCTATCTCCACAGGGATTTCGCTAATCTCGTCATTCTGGTTGAAAGTGACTTCTCCCTCTGCCTTTCCCTGCTGCTCCTACAGCATATCCCAACTATCAATAACAAAAGTGTCAAAATACATCAGCTATTCCCAGAGTTAAGGCAATCGGACCTGGCATGTACATGAAATACAGAGACTTGTTCCAATGGTTATGCATCTCAGTACAAAATATTTCAACTCAAACTCTCTCTAAGGCACAATTTTGATTTCCAAATGTCAAATGATGAGAACAGGCCCTTGTATGTTTGACTACACTGTTATTTTTCCTCAGTTTTCCCCCCTGGTGCTTCTAAAGGTGCTGACTGATACTGAACTATGACCCTAGTGGTTACGCCCCCACTCCATTTTAACTATCTGGTTTCTCCCTATTGAGTCCCATCTCACCAACACAAAGTGTAATCAAACAGGTGAAGCAAGCTAATTGTTGTATAGGAAAAGTCAGTGCTTCAATGCCTGGTTGAGGACGCTAACATTGGTGCGTCTGTCCTCCCAGGGGATTTGCAGGATCTTGCGGAGACGTCATTGGTGGTATTTCTTTAGCGATTTGAGGTGTCTATTGTGTGTATTCGAGCAGCCCCGTAGGGTGGGCTACGTCGTCCGCATGCCCGACACAAGACTCCCAAAGCAAACGCTCTACTCGGAACTCCTACATGGCAGGCGATCACCAGGTGCACAGAGGAAATGAATCAAGGATACCCTCAAAGCATCCTTGATAAAGTGCAACATCCCCACCAACATCTGGGAGTCCCTGGTCAAAGCCCACCCCAATTGGAGGAAGAGCATCTGGGAGGGCACTGAGCACATTGAGTCTCGTTGTCGAGATCATGCAGAAAGCAAGCATAGGCAGCGAAAGGAGCGTGCGGCAAACCAGACTCCCCACCTACCCTTTGCTTCAACCACTGTCTGTCCCACCTGTGACAGAGACTGTAATTCCTGTACTGGACTGTACTATCATCATCATAGGCAGTCCTTCGAAATCGAGGAAGACTTGCTTCCACTCTAAAAATGAGTTCTTAGGTCACTGAACAGTCCAATGCAAGAATTACAGTCTCTGTCACAGGTGGGACAGACAATCGTTGAAGGAAAGGGTGGGTGGGACAGGTTTGCTGCATGCTCCTTCCGCTGCCTGTGCTCTCGGCAATATGACTCGAGGTGCTCAGCGCCCTCCCAAATGCACTTCCACCACTTAGGGCAATCTTTGGCCAGGGATCCCAGGGTGTCGTGTCGGTGGGGATGTTGCATTTTATCAAGGAGGCTTTGAGGGTGTCCTTGAAACATTCCCTCTGCCCATCTTGGGCTCGCTTGCCTTGTAGGAGTTCCGAGTAGTGCACTTTAAGAGTCTTCTGTCAAGCATGTGAACAATGTGGCCCAGCCAGTGGAGCTGGTCAACTGTGGTCAGTGCTTCGATGCTGGGGATGTTGGCCTGGTCGAGTTGGTGTGTCTGTCCTCCCAGGGGATTTGCAGGATCTTGCGGAGACATTGTTGGTGGTATTTCTCCAGCGATTTAAGGTGTCTACTGTATATGGTCTGAGTCATACAGGTGGGCAGGAATCATTACAGCCCTGTAGACCATGAGCTTGGCGGCAGATTTGAGGGCCTGATCTTTGAACACTCTTTTCCTCAGGTGGCCAAAGGCTGCATGGTGCACTGGAGGCAGTGTTGAATCTTGTCGTTGATGTCTGCCCTTGGTGATAATAGGCTCCCGAGGTATGGGAAGTGGTCCACGTTGCCCAGGGTCGCGCCTTGGATCTTGATGACTGGGGGTAATGCTGTGTGGAGGGGTCAGGCTGATGGAGGACCTTTGTCTTATGGATGTTTAGTGTAAGGCCCATGCTTTTGTACACCTCAGTGAAGATGTTGACTAAGACTTGGAGTTCAGTCTCTGAATGTGCGCAGAAGCAAGCATCGTCCGCGTACTGTCGCTCGACGACAGAGGATGGGACGGTCTTGGATCTGGCCTGGAGATGACGCAGGTTGAATAGGTTCACACTGGTTCTGTAGATTAGTTCCACTCCAGCGGGGAGCTTGTTGACTGTGAGGTGGGGCATTGCAGCGAGGAAGATTGAGGAGAGGATTGGCGTGATGACGCAGCCCTGCTTGACCCCAGTCCTGACATGGATTGGGTCTGTAATGGATCCGTTGGTAAGGATCACGACCTGCATGTCGTCGTGGAGCAGGCAGAGGATGGTGACGAACTTTTGGGGGCAGCCGAAATGGAGGAGGACGCTCCGTAGTCCCTTGTGGTTGACAGTGCCAAAGGACTTTGTAAGGCCAACCATATTTACAACACTCAGACAAGCTTTGGAAGCCCCAGATAAAGGTGATTCTTTCACCATTAGTCCTGTTTATTTGAAGAAGATGCAGCTTTATTTTAAACAGGCTGATAATTAGAATATTAAACAGGCAGGTAGTTAGAATATTAATTAAATATTCCATCATTGAAGCAGATGGATTGCAAACAGCAACCCCTTTACTGCTTGGGGACTTCTGTACAAGTTACAGAAACCCTGTTGGAACAACTCCTGACTTGTTGTCGCAATGTTAGTTATATCTGCTTCTGCATGGCAGGCTTCCAGATATTTAAATTTAAACAATGTGAAGAATTAGAGAAACAAACTTGATGTGATTGTAAGCAGACCGGTAAACACAGGCAGGCCATTTTCTCTTGAGTGAGTGGTGTAAATGTGGTTGGCTTTTCCTCTACAACAATTAGCTTGCTTCACCTGTTTGATTCTCTTGAACCTGAGAGTCGTCTCCAGAGAGTAGCTGTCCTTTTATCTCACTTACATAAATACATAAGAACATAAGAAATAGGAGCAAGAGTAGGCCATACGGCCCCTCGAGCCTGCTCTGCCATTTAATAAGATCATGGTTGATCTGATCATGGACTCAGCTCCACTTCACCGCCCGCTCTCCATAACCTCTTATTCCCTTATCGTTTAAGAAACTGTCTATCTCTGTCTTAAAATTATTCAATGTCCCAGCTTCCACAGCTCTCTGAGGCAGCGAATTCCACAGATCCACAATCCTCTAAGAGAAGAAATTTATCCTCATCTCAGTTTTAAATGGGCGGCCCCTTATTTTAAGATCATGCCCTCTAGTTCTACTCTCCCCCATCAGTGGAAACATCCTCACTGCATCCACCTTGTCAAGCCCCCTCATATTCTTATACATTTCGATAAGATCACCTCTCATTCTTCAGAACACCAATTAGTAGAGGCCCAACCTACTCAACCTTTCCTCATAAGTCAACCCCCTCATCTCTGGAATCAACCTTGTGAACCTTCTCTGAATTGCCTCCAAAGCAAGTATATCCTTTCATAAATATGGAAACCAAAACTGCACGCAGTATTCCAGGTGTGGCCTCACCAATACCCTGTATAACTGTAGCAAGACTTCCCTGCTTTTCTACTCCATCCCTTTTGCAATAAAGGCCAAGATTCCATTGGCCTTCCTGATCACTTGCTGTACCTGCATACTAACTGTTGTGTAGGGAGAAAGAGTCAGGCTGAACACTGTGAGCTCAAAGCAAAGTGTGACCGTAGTCTTTTATTGCAGGTCTCCAGAGTGCTTCTCCAACCTGTGAAGCCTCCTTAAATACCTGTGCTCCCAAGGGATTATGGGATCCCTTGGGACTCCAGGGGATGAGCCCTCTGGTGGCTGTACAGAGTAAATACAAGTCCACATATATAACAACACCCCCTCCCCCAAGTCAATAGTGTAACTATTTACAATGTGAGTTGATCTGGGGCCCTTCTTGCCCTGGTTGATCGTTTCAGTGAAAGCTGGTGTTGTTGAATCATTTGTTGGGCCCTCGCTGGGCTGTTGTGCAGCTGGTCTTGCTGGGCTGCCTGGTGTTTTGGGCCCTGCAGGGCTGCTGTGGATGATGGGTTCTGCTTCGTGGTCAACCGTGGTGCTGGTTGCCACTGGTGTGTATGTTGGGGGATCAAAAAAGGTAAGGTCCAAAGTGGGTTGCTCAGGATAGTCCGTAAATCTGAGTTTGATTTGGTCCAAGTGTTTCCGGTGAATGAGTGCATTTGAAAGTTTGACCCAAAACACCCTGCTCCCCTCTTTGGCCATGACAGTGCCGGGAAGCCACTTGAGACCTTGTCCATAATTTAATACAAATACAAGATCATTGATTTCAATCTCGCGTGACACATTTGCGCTATCATGGTATGCACTTTGTTGAAGCCACCTCCTGTCTACCTGTTCATGTATATCAAGGTGAACTTACGAGAGAGCCTTGTCTTAAGTGTTCTTTTCATGAGCAGTTCACAGGTGGGATCCCAGTGAGTGAGTGGGGTCTCGTGCGGTAACTAAGCAGGACTCGGGATGGTGAGTCTGCAGTGAGCTTTCAGTTACCCTCTTCAAGCTTTGCTTGATGGTTTTCACTGCTCTCTCTGCCTGACCATTGGACGCTGGTTTAAACAGGGCAGATGTGACATGTTTGATTCCGTTACGGATCATGAATTCTTTGAAATCAGCACTGGTAAAACATGGCCCGTTGTCGCTCACCAGGACATCGGGTAAGCCGTGTGTGGCAAACATGGCCCGCAGGCTTTCAGTGGTGGCAGCGGACATGCTAGCCGACATTATCGCACATTCAATTCACTTGGAGTATGCGTCTACAACCACAAGGAACATTTTATCCAAGAACAGGCCTGCATAGTCGACATGTACCCTAGACCACGGTTTGGAGGGCCAAGACCATAAACTTAGCGGCGCCTCCCTGGGTACATCGCTTAACTGCGAGCATGTATTACATCTGCGAACGCAGGTCTCTAAGTCCGTATCGATACTGGGCTACCACACATGGGATCTGGCTGTTGCTTTCATCATTACGATGCCTGGGTGGGTACTGTGGAGGCTATTGATGAAGGTGTCTCTGCCCTTCTTGGGGACCACTACTCGATTGCCCCATAGAAGGCAGTCTGCCTGTATAGACATTTCAGCTTTGCACCGCTGGAACAGCTTTATCTCTTCCTGCATTTCCAATGGGACACTGGACCAGCTCCCATGAAGCACACAGCTTTTGACTAGAGATAATAAAGGGTGCAGGCTTGTCCAGGTTTTGATCTGCCGGGCAGTGACGGGTGATTGATCACTCTCAAATGCTTCCATAACCATGGCTAGATCTGTGGGCTGCGGCATTTCCACCCCCATGGTGGGCAACGGGCAGCCTACTGAGAGCACCGGCGCAGTTTTCTGTGCCTGGCCTGTGGCGGATGGCGAAGTTGTATGCGGACAACGTGAGCGCCCATCTCTGGATGCGGGCCGATGCATTGGTATTTATCCCTATACTCTCGGTAAACAGGCATATAAGTGGCTTATGGTCAGTTTCCAATTCGAATTTTATCCCAAACAGGTATTGATGCATTTTCTTTACCCCATAGACACACGCTAATGCTTCTTTTTCAATCATGTAGGCTGTAGGCTCGCTCAGCCTTAGATAGATTCCTGGATGCATAAGCAACCGGTTGCAGTTTCCCAAAATCATTAGCTTGTTGCAATACACACCCGATGCCATATGACACGCACCACATGCTGGTACCAAACGTTTACATGGATCATACAACACAAGCAATTTGTTTGAGCATAACAATTTTCTCGCTTTTGCAAAGGCATTTTCTTGGCTTTTGCCCCAAACCCATAGTAAGACAAGCAGTGGTTCTAACAGTGTGCTGAGACCCAGTAAGAAGTTACCAAAGTAGTTCAAGAGTCCCAGAAACGACTGCAGCTCTGTCACGTTCTGTGGCCTCGGTGCGTTCTCGATTGCCTCCGTCTTCGTGTTGGTGGGACGGATGCCGTCCGCCGCAATCCTCCTTCCCAAGAACTCCACTTCAGGCGCCAGGAAAATGCACTTCGAGCGTTTTAACCTGAGCCCCACACGGTTGAGGCACCTAAGAAGCTCCTCCAGGTTCTGCAGGTGCTCGACTGTGTTCCGACCTGTGACCAAGATGTCATCTTGGAAGACCACAGTGTGCGGGACCGACTTCAGTAAACTTTCCATGTTTCTCTGGAATATCGCCGCCACTGATCGGATTCCAAACGGGCATCTGTTATAAACAAAAAGACCTTTGTGCCTGTTGATGCAGGTGAGGGCCTTCCATGCAGAAGATAGAGGTACGCGGAGTCAGAGGAAATGTATTAGCATGGATAGAGAATTGGCTGCCGAACAGAAAGCAGAGTCGGGATAAATGGGTCCTTTTCGGGTTGGAAATCAGTGGTTAGTGGTGTGCCACAGGGATTGATGCTGGGACCACAACTGTTTACAATATACAGAGATGACCTGGAAGAGAGGACAGAGTGTAGTGTAACAAAATTTGCAGATGACTCAAAGATTAGTGGGAAAGCGGGTTGTGTAGAGGACACAGCGAGGCTGCAAAGAGATTTGGATAGGTTAAGCGAATGGGCTAAGGTTTGGCAGATGGAATACAATGTCGGAAAGTGTGAGGTCATCCACCTTGGGAAAAAAAACAGTAAAAGGGAATATTATTTGAATGGGGATAAATTACAACATGCTGAGGTGCAGAGGGACCTTGGGGTCCTTGTGCATGAATCCCAAAAAGTTAGTTTGCAGGTGCAGCAGGTAATCAGGAAGGCGAATGGAATGTTGGCCTTCATTGCGAGAGGGATGGAGTACAAAAGCAGGGAGGTCCTGCTGCAACTGTATAGGGTATTGGTAAGGCCGCACCTGGAGTACTGCGTGCAGTTTTGGTCACCTTACTTAAGGAAGGATATACTGGCTTTGGAGGGGGTACAGAGACGATTCACTAGGCTGATTCCGGAGATGAGGGGGTTACCTTCTGATGATAGATTGAGTAGACTGGGTCTTTACTCATTGGAGTTCAGAAGGATGAGGGGTGATCTTATAGAAACATTTAAAATAATGAAAGGGATAGACAAGATAGAGGCAGAGAGGTTGTTTCCACTGGTAGGGGAGACTAGAACTAGGGGGCACAGCCTCAAAATACGAGGGAGCCAATTTAAAACCGAGTTGAGAAGGAATTTCTTCTCCCAGAGGGTTGTGAATCTGTGGAATTCTCTGCCCAAGGAAGCAGTTGAGGCTAGATCATTGAATGTATTCAAGTCACAGACAGATAGATTTTTAACCAATAAGGGAATTAACGGTTATGGGGAGTGGGCGGGTAAGTGGAGCTGAGTCCACGGCCAGATCAGCCATGATCTTATTGAATGGCGGAGCAGGCTCGAGGGGCTAGATGGCCTACTCCTGTTCCTAATTCTTATGTTCTTATGTTCTTATGTTCTTAGGATTCCTCCAGTTCCTGCATCATGTAGGCTGAAGTCAGATCCAGCTTCATGAACGTCTTTCCTCCCGTCAGCTTTGCAAAGAGGTCGTCGGCCTTTGGTAGTGGGTATTGGTCCTGCAGGGAGAAGCGATTGATAGTTACTTTGTAATTGCCACAGATTCTGATGTTGCCGTCTCCCTTGAGGACTGGGACAATAGGACTGGCCCACTCGCTGAACTCGATCGGTGAAAGGATGCCCTCTCTTTGCAGACGGTCTTGCTCGATCTCTACCCTTTCTCTCATCATGTACGGTACTGCTCTCAACTTGTCGCGCCCCCAAAATTAGGTGGATTTGCACTTTTGCTCCTTGGAATGTCCCGATGCCTGGTTTGAACAGCAATTTGTTTAAGACCTGGGCACACGAAGTGTCGTCAGCGGGCGATAGCGCTCGGACTTCATCCCAGTTCCAGCGTATCTTTCCTAGCCAGCTGCTGCCGAGCAGCGTGGGACCATCGCCCGGTACCACCCAGAGTTGTAGCTTGTGCACTGCTCCATCGTAGGAGACCTTTATGGTAGCACTGCCGATTACAGGAATCAATTTTTTAGTGTAAGTTCTTAGTTTTGTGCGAACTGGATTTAAGACTGGCCTTGAGGCCTTGTTGCACCATAACCTTTTGAAAGTCTTTTTGCCCATGATGAACTGGCTCGCTCCCATGTCCAGCTCCATTGACACCGGGAGCCCATTTAGTTCAACATTCAACATTATCAGGGGACAAATCGTGGTGAATGTGTGCACCCCATGCCTCCTCTATCTGAGGCTCTGGTTCATTGTGATCCTCCATGGATCTGTCCTCCTCTGCAACATAGTGGTTTTCAGGTTTAACAGGCTTTGCAGCTCGCCTGCACACTTGTTGGAGGGATCCCATTGTTCCACAGCCCTTGCAAACGTACTCTTTGAATCAGCATGAATGGAAACAATCACCCCCGCAGCGCCAACAAGGTGTTAATGGCCTTGAATTCATCATCCTTGATGGTGGACTCTGAGTCATCTGCGGACGTGCAGCTGCAGGTATGTGTGACCTGCCCTGTACGTTACAATTCGGAAACAACATCACTTTGTTCACAGTACTTGTAGCAGCATTTGTGTGCTGAGAGATTTGCTTCGTATTGTCACTGGTGGCAATGAACGCCTGGGCTATTGCTATGGCCTTACTCAAGGTTGGGGTCTCCGCAAACTTTTGACTGTAAAGTATTGTTTGGTGGCCAATGCCAAGTACGAAAAAGTCTCTGAGCATGTGCTCCAAGTGTCCTTCAAATTTGCAATGTCCTGCAAGGCGTCTTAGCTCGGTGACATAACTCGCCACTTCCTGGCCTTCAGACCTTTTGTAGGTGTAGAACCAGTACCTCGCTATCAGAACGCTTTCCTTCGGGTTCAAATGCTCTCGGACCAGTGTGCACAAATCGTTGTACGATTTCTCCATGGGTTTCGCTGGAGTGAGCAGATTCTTCATGAGGCCAAAGACCACAGGCGGTGAGGAGGATCGCCCTTAGATTGGCAGCGCTCTCTTCCCCATCGAGCTTGTTGGCCACGAAGTATTGGTCGAGTCGCTCCACAAAAGTTTCCCAATCATCTCCCTCCAAAAATTTCTCCAGGACGCCCACTGTTCTCTGCATCTTTGTGTTTGCTCTCTTTATCGCATCGGCAGGTGTTGTGTATGGAGAAAGAGCCAGACTGAACACTGTGAGCAAAGTGTGACCGTAGTCTTTTATTGCAGGTTTCCAGAGTGCCTCTTCAACCTGTGAAGCCTTCTTAAATACCTGTGCTCCCAAGGGATTATGGGATCCCTTGGGACTCCAGGGGATGAGCCCTCTGGTTGCTGTACAGAGTAAATACAAGTCCACATATATAACACTAACCTTTTGTGTTTCATGCACAAGTACCCCCAGGTGACGCTGTACTGCAGCACTTTGCAATCTTTCTCCAGTTAAATAATAACTTGCTCTTTTGATTTTTTCTGTCAAAATGTATGACCTCACACTTTCCAACATTATACTCCATCTGCCAAATTTTTGCCCGCTCACTTAGCCTGTCTATGTCCTTTTGCAGATTTCTTGTGTTCTCCTCACACATTGCTTTTCCTCCCATCTTTGTATTGTCGGCAAACGTGGCTATGTTCCACTCAGTCCCTTCCTCCAAGTCATTAATATAGATTGTAAATAGTTGGGGTCCCAGCACTGATCCCTGCGGCCCCCCACTGGTTATCCGAGAATGAACCATTTATCCCGACTCTCTGTTTTCTGTTCGTTCGCCACAAAAAGAAAAGGATTCTGTTCCAAATGCAGCAAACAAAGGTTTATTTTAAATTCACAAAATATCAGCCCCTGTAAGATTTTATAGCAAAAGGGTAATCTGGAAATTTCATGGTTTGAAGCAAGGGCTCTACCTCCGTCACCAACACTAACTAGTTATGGTCAACTAATGCAGCATGGACCATGGCGTGGGCTTGGCTATGTTCCCTCCGTGGTTGAACCTTATCTGGCCTCACATAACTATTTGGTGCCAAAGAGTGGCCAGTGCCTGTGGTACTGTATGTCAGGGAATGTCACTACCTTTAGGGAAGGAGGACGAGGATTGGAGGGTGTGAATCATAGAGTGTCAGCTGTGACTCAGTGGGCAGCACACTCGCCTCTGAGTCAGAAGGTTGTGAGTTCAAGTCCCACTCCTACGACTTGAGCACATAAATCTAGGCTGACACTCCAGTGCAGTGCTGAGGGAGTGCTGCACTGTCGGAGGTGCCGTCTTTTGAATGAGACGTTAAACCGAGGTCCCATCTGTCCTCTCAGGTGGATGTAAAAGATCCCATGGTACTATTTCAAAGAAGAGCAGGGGAGTTATCCCTGGTTTCCTGGTCAATATTTATCCCTCAATCAAAAAAACATATTATCTGGGCATTATCACATTGTGGGAGCTTGTTTGTGCGCAAATTGGCTGCCGTGTTTCCCACGTTACAACGTAACTACACTCCAAAAGTACTTCATTGGCTGTAAAGTGCTTTGAGACGTCCAGTGGCCATGAAAGGTGCTATATAAATCCAAGTCTTCCTTTCTTTCTATGGATCCCAAAGCTAATTGTTGAGAATTGGAGATGTCTGCTGCTACCTTCATCACATGGTCAGCAGCAGAAGTGCGTTTGATCCACATACATGCAGCACAGACTCTGGAGAGACTGATTTCGTGCAATCCCACTCCTCAGGCAGAGGGCCTCAGCCACCAGGATCACATAATCCGGGAAATCGCAGCACAGAGAATCCTGGGGAATGTACCTGCGACTCCCGACATGTGTGACCTGTGGTTGAGCCTCCCTGTCAACCTCTAGAAACAAAATCACCTTTGAGCTTGAGGAGGAAGAGAGTGACCTGGAGGAAAATTTCATAAGATTGAGAGACGAGACGATGCAGTACATTGGCACAAAATCTTTCCAGCTCTTCGAATCCAGCTCAGTTTGATGGGATGGTGGACATCCCCCTCTATTTGATTATAAAGAGCCTTTGCGAAATAAGTCTGAGATAATCGCACCAGTGTCTTTCAGCCTCAAGTCGATAGCACAAACCGCCCTGATTTCAAGCCAGTCTAAATTGACGGTCTCTATCAGAGACCACAAAGATAGCTGGTGGGGAAATATCACACAAACACAGCAGGAGATGATCTTCTGAAATAAGTGTGGGTCGTCTCAAATCATTTTGATGTGTATGTGGGCTTACAGCTCATTTCTACTCCCCTCTCATCATTAATAGGCACAGATTTGATCATCTTCCCCAGAGAGGTCACTTAGATGGCTGGTGAGGGAAACGGGAAAACATTTCAACCAGGATGCCCTTTGCTAGTTGAAGCTTAGGTATGTTGTTGAGGAAAGTAAAAGGAACTTCATGCTATTGGTGTGGCCCACCCTCCCACAGAGTGAAGTTCCACGTCAGTGAGTGCAGGGATCATTGGCTGAAACATAGTGACAGGCGCTCCCACCTACTGCTGGGAGTGACATGGCGATAAGGCTGTAGCATCATGACCCATGCTCTCACTTCAGAGACTTGAGCACATAATCTAGGCTGACAGTCTAGTGCGGTACTGAGGGAGTGCTGCACTGTCGGAGGTACTGCCATTACATTGGGCTTTGCTCCGCCTGCTTTCTCAGTTCCCGTGGCACTATTTTGAAGAAGAGCACAGGCGACCTGGCCAATATTTATCCCTCAACCAACATCCGTAAAACATTATCACCTTGCAGTTTGTGGGAGCTTGCTGTGCCAAATTGGCTGCCACATTTCCTACATTACAACAGTGACTACACTGCAAGAATACATTTGGCTGTAAAGTGTTTTGGGATGTCCTGGGGACATGAAAGGCACTACAATGATACTAGTTCTTTTTGTTAGTGAGGCCCCATGTCAGGGAGTAGGGTGGAGATATGGCAGTATCAGTGTGACCTGTGCTCTCACTCAGTGAGGCCCTGGGGTACTTTTCCCTCTTTGGGTGGGCAGTAACCTGGTGGATGGACGCCCGTTAACATCTTACCTGGTTTTCCTCTCCATTGACTCCTATGGAACTGAAGACTGCCTGAGGTGTGTATGGGGGTGGCCCATCCGGAGAGGCTCCACGGTGGCGAGTCTTGCTTCATTAAACTATTCCTTCCAACCCGCTTCCTGTAAGGACAATATTGCATTCTCCCAGTTTCTCTGTCTCAGTCACATCTGTTCTGACAATGCCAGCTTCCATACTAGTGCTTCCAATGGGCCCAAGTTTGGGGCCACACCTAGAACGACACAGCCCCGACCTGGACACCCGTTTTTCGCGCCACAAAGTGCGCCTAAAAGAAACGTACAGATTCTCCGGCTCCCTGCTGGTCAGGTGGAGTCGGGCGCGGCGCAGCACGAGCTGTGGGGGGCGAAGCTAGGTCCCTGCGCTGAAAACAGTGCCGGGACCTCTGCACATGCGCGCTACAGTGGGCGAGCATGTGCAGTAGCTCCAGGTGCCCAAAACTGTGTGGGAGGGCCCCGAAGCACGCAGCCCCTAGCCCTGGCTAAATGGCCTCACTGGGGCTGCGTGGATAAGGCTGCCTCCCACGCCCAGCTCCTCCCGACTGGACCCGACCCGACTCCCGCTCCCCCCCCCCCGCCCCCGGACCTGACCCCGACACCGACCCGACTCCTGCTTCCTCCCCGCCCCCGGACCGGACCGGACCCACGCTCCCCCCCCTGCCCCACCCAACCTGACCTCCCTCTCCCTCCCTCCCACCACCTCTCCGACCCGACCCGCGCTCCAGACCCCTCCCCCCCTCACCCGGACCGGACCCGACCCAACCTGATGTCCCTCCCCCCGCCCTCGACACACACCGACCCGACCCGACCTCCCTCTGCGCCCCCCCACCCGGACCGGACCGGACCCGACCTCCCTCCGCCCCCCCCGACCCGACCCGCGCTCCCGATCCCGACCCGCGCTCCCCCCGCCCCGACCCGCGCTCCCAACCCCAGACCCCGGACCCAACCCGACCCAACGCCACCTACCTGTAAAATCTGGTGCTGGGGACGGGCCCTGCCCGAAGTCTTGTGCCCGGCCGGGCCAGGCCCTGTTCAGCCTCTCTCCCTCTTCTCCTTCCCCCCTCCTTCTCCTTCCCCCCTCTTCTCCTTTCCCCCCCTTCTCCTTTCCCCCTCCCTTCTCCTTTCTCCCCCCTTCTCCTTTCCTTTCCCCCCCTTCTCCTTCCCCTTCCCCCTCTTCTCCTTCCCCTTCTCCTCTCCCCCCCCTTTCCCCTTCTCCTCCTCTCCCCTTACCCTCCTCCTACTCCCCCCTTCCCCTGCTCCTCCTCCCCCCTTCCCCTACTACTCCTCCTCCTTCCCTCCTTCCACTTCTCCTCTCCCCCTTCTCCTCCTCCCCCCTTCTCCTTCTCCCCCCTTCCCTTTCTCCTCCTCCCCCCCTTCCCCTCCTCCCCCTTCTCCTCCCCCCTCCTTCTTTCTCCCCTCCTTCTCTCCCCCCCTTCTCTCCCTCCCTTCTCTCCCCCCTTCTCTCCCTCCCCCACCCTTCTCTCCCCCTTCGCTCCCCCCCTTCCCTCCTCCTTCTCTCCCCTTCCCTCCCCCTTCCCTCCCTCCCCCTCTGCCTCCCCCCCTGCCCTCCCTCTCTCCCTCTACCCCCTCCTCCCCCTCCCCTCGCTGTCAGAAACACAGACACTGACAGACAGAGAGTGAGAGACACACACAGACAGACAGCCAGAGAGATAGAGACACTGACAGAGACACACTGGAGCGGGGGGGAGGGGGGGCATCCCAGCACGCTGTTGGAGGGCTCCCGGTGCTGCAGTCGGTAAGTAGAAAATGTTTTATTTATTGATTTTTTTAAAAATTATTTCTTTTTAATTTTTTTTGATTGATTTATTGGTTGATATATTGATGTTTTTATCAGTTATTATTGATGATGGCTCTTTATTTGTAAAACAGAAGTGTTTAATGTTTGTAAACTTCCCTTTAAACCCCCCCCCTTCCCCGCCATTCCCTACGCCTGATTTGTAACCTACGCTTGATTTTCTAAAGTGTAGACAAGGTTTTTTCGAGCTTACAAAAATCTTCACTTACTCCATTCTAAGTTAGTTTGGAGTAAGTTTTCACTGCCGAAACTTTGAAAACAGGCGTAAGTGGCCGGACATGCCCCCTTTTGAAAAAAAAATTCTGTTCCAAAATGAAACTGTTCTAACTGGCTAGAACTGGAGCAAACTAAATGCCGAGAATTTGAATTTTTAAGATACTCCGTTCTACACCAGTTGCTCCAAAAAATCAGGAGCAACTGAGGCCGAAACTTGGGCCCAAAATGTCTTCCTTTTTCCTCAACCAAGGATTCCCCTCTACCGTGGCTGGCCTGGCCATCGACCGTGTCCGTTCCATTTCTCACACTTCTGCTCTCACCCCTTCCCCTCCCTCCCAGAACCACGACAGAGTTTCCCCTGTCCTCACCTTTCACCCCACCAGCCTATTCCCCGCCATTTCCACCACCTCCAACGTGATCCCACCACCAATCACATCTTCCCCTCCCCTCCCCTTTCAGCATTCTGATGGGACCGATCCCTCCGCAACACCCTGGTCCACTCCTCAATCATCCCCTCCCCTTTCCACAACACCTTCCTGTGCAAGCACAGGAGAAGCAACTCCTGCCCTTTTACCTCCTCCCTTCCCACTATCCAGGGCCCCAAATACTCCTTCCAGGTGAAACAGTGATTTACTTCTTTCAATTTAATACACTGTAGTCGCTGCTCACGATGTGATCTCCTCTACATTGGGGAGACCAAACGCAGATTGGGTGACCGCTTTGCGGAACATCTCCGTTCAGTCCGTAAGCATGACCCTGAGCTTCCTGTCACCTGTCACTTTCATTCCCTGCTCCACTCCCACTCTGACCTCTCCGTCTTCGGTCTCCGACACTGTTCCAACGAAGCTCAATGCAGGCTCGAGGAACAGCACCTTATCATTCAATTAGGCACTTTACAGCCTTCTGGACTCGACATCGAGTTCAACAATTTCAGACCTTAATCTCTGCCCCTATTTTTGAGACAGCAGCTGATGATGATCCTGCCATTGCCATTTACACATTTTGTTTCTTTACTTGTCCCATTACCATCTCCTTATGCGCTGTATAATCATAACTTTTGTCATTTAATCTCTCCTGCCCGCCACCCTATCACAGACCTTCCCTTTTGTTCCTTCCTCCCCTCCTGCTTTCCCTGCCCCTGCACTTGCTTAAAATCTGCAACATCTCTGAACTTTTTCCAGTTCTGACAAAGGGTGTCGACCTGAAACGCTAACTCTGCTTCTCTCTCCTCAGATGCTGAGATTTCCAGCATTTTCTGTTGTAATTCCAGACTTGGCATTGCCTGATGCCCAAATTGGAAACGTGTGCCGTTCCCTTGCACTGATGTCCCTGACCTGACTCACTCCACTTTGCAGCAGTATTTTAATGGGATTTGACTTTGATTCCACTATGACATGTTTTGTACTGTTCTCTTCTAGTATACTATTTATGCTGTCTTCAATAGTGTTGTGAGGCTGTGTCCTACTTTAGTTATCCCCAAGGATGGTGCTTTGTGCTCTGTGTGATTTTCAGAATGAATCTGCTCATGTTTCTTTCTCCCTTTTCTCTCAGGTACGGCTCCACGGGTGGTGCCTTTCCATCAGTGGTCATTATTCATGTTTGATCCTCAACAGTGCTGTCTGGATTTTCTGTTTGCCGCTTTTTAACACCAGTGGTTACTGCCGGCATTACAATAACACTGATCGGAAAATCCAAGGCCGAGCATTGTCAGGTTATTCGGCCCGCCCTCCCCTAAACGGACATCTTCGCAAACATGCGCTTCCAGCCAGGATTAGCGGAGTGAGTTCCAGTTTGGTAATCCTGGCTAATTATTCCTCCCCCAGCTCAAGGGCAATGAGCCTGATTATAGCAGGCCATATTGCTGCCTTGGCTGAAATCACCAATGGCTCTGGGTTATTTATTTATTTATTTGTTTACAGGATGTGGGCGTCGCTGGCAAGTCCAGCATTTATTGCCCATCCCTAATTGCCCTTGAGAAGGTGGTGGTGAGTTGCCTTCTTGAACCGCTGCAGTCCGTGTGGTGAAGGTACTCCCACAGTGTTGGCTTTGTCGTAGCAGTTGTGTACAACTGAGCGGCTTGCTGAACCATTTCAGAGGCAGTTAAGAGTCAACCACATTGCTGTGGGTCTGGAGTCACATATAGGCCAGACCGGGTAAGAGCAGCAGATTTCCTTCCCTGAAAAACATTTGTGAATCAGATGGGTTTTTATGACAATCCGGTAGTTTCATGGTCACCATTACTGAGACTAGTTTTTTATTCCAGATTTATTTCAGTAACTGAATTTAAATTCCCCAGCTGCCGTGGTGGGATTTGAACTCACATCTCCGGATTGTTAGTCCAGGCCTCTGGATTACTAGACCAATAACAGAACCACTATGGTGGAAGTGGCAATCCCCACAGTGGTGCTCTGTCCATAGTCGAGTAGCAGGGCCAGGGAAACAGTTATTTCACTGGGCCAACCAGTGTGGTGGTTTTCAGTCAGGCACTGTGGTACTGAAATTAACACGAATGTTGCACTGATAAACATACTCAAACATCAGGGACAGATTTATTACTGGAATATTACAACTAAACTGAAAATCAAAATCACAGCTTTGTGTATAAAGAAAATACTTTTGGCATTGCATGCACCCACTCTAATTTATTCTCCTTCCCTGTCTTCCCAATCCTTCAATCTCACTGGTTAAGGAGATATCCTGTTGGTTGTCCTGATCACTCAGGTCCCAGCTTGCACTTTCAGCAATTTAGTGGGCAAAACTGTCTGGTGCTGAGGAGTGCAGGGGCAAGTCTACTTAATGGCAGATGCCATTAGATGCCCTGCTACAGCAAAATCTGGCCCATTATGTTTGATTCCACACAGTGTCACAACATGTGACTGACTATTTTCCACAGTCAGTCTCTGGGCTTGATATTTTTGTGCCTCTGTCATGCCCGCTCTTATTCCAACCAATATAATAGCTGGGGCGGAGTTGGAGAATCTTCACTCGATGGGGTGAATGCTGCGATTCATTGCTCTTTGCATGATGGGGACATCATGCCTGATTCTCAGCCCACATGACGTATGGCCCGTGAAACTGCTGCTCTGAGCTCTGGCCTAACTTTCCAACAATGCTCCCATTGCCCAAAACTCTCCAGCTGTAACACCCGTAACTACCCTGTGATACACCCGACTCGAGAGGGCTCGACACTGGCACCGGTTGCCCAAAGTGGAACAATAACCCTGTTGTTCCACACCCCAGTTTCATACCCCAGTGGCACCTCATTCCTGCTCCATTGAATAAGTCAGTCCTGCCCTGTATAAAGTCTGAGGTAAAACTTCAGATTCTGCAGTTTGCACTGGCACTGGAGATTGCACTGGCACTGAAGATTCTGCAGGTAACACTGGCACTGGAGATTGCACTGGCACTGGAGATTCTGCAGGTTGCACTGGCACTGGAGATTCTGCAGTTTGCACCTGCACTGCAGATAGGGTTGCCAACTCTGGCTGGAGGTATTCCTGGAGGTTTCAACACATGACCTGCGGCCACAAACCGCCCCACCCCCGCCTCTCTGCCATTGGTCCATCCTTCAAGAGCACAGCCTTCCCATGGCCAATTGGAAAAGGAACAGACACCTTGTCACCCAATTGGATTACCCTTGACTGTCAGTCAAACAGCCTATTTTCTCCTCATCTCCAATATTTTTATAATTAACAAATTAAAGTGGTCAATGAAAGCGGGAAAAAACTCCATTTTATTTGTTGCTGCTATGATTTATCTCCTGGGTGTTGCTGGCAGCAGTGTCTTGGAGATTAATCTTCAATTCCTGGAGACTCCAGGCCAATCCTGGAGGGTTGGCAGCCTCTAGCTGCAGATTCTACGATATGAACAGACGGTCGAATTTTTTCCCTCTGTAATTTGTCCTTGATTTGTCTCTCATTAATGTCATTGCAGAAATCCCTGCATTCACTTCCATTCCAGTGAGACACTGTTTAATTATCCATTTTACAGTTGTCAGTGTCTTTATGTGGTGAAGCCCCGCCCTAACTTCAGGATACAGCCCTGACGCCAACATTTACAGCTGCTTTCTCACCCTGCCAGTGCGATCTAATAATTCAACACAACCCACTTGCTTTCTCCACAGACTCTCACTGCACAGGTGCAGTTGCTGTTGTGACTGTGGAGTGCGGAATGTGAAAAGAGTCACTGCTAGGTTATCTGACAAACCAATCCCTCACTGTCAACCGCTTGCAGGCAATAACACACTCCAGTAGTTAAAAACTTTGCTTCTATGATGCCCGGGCATCTGAGTGCCATGAGTAGAGAAAGAAAAGAATGCATTTCCAAATAGCCTGCGGTTTAAAGGACCTGTCTTGCAGAATGTTCATGCCCGCTTAGATCCTGAACCAACTAAAGGGGCAGCAGCATGTCAGAGCTGCAGCGGTCTAACACTCTGCGTCAGCGAATTTCAACTGGTCAGCGGAAGGCTAGGGTGACTACATTTTCGAAAATGAATCTGGGGACACACATGGTGGGAACGCAGCAAAGCACGAGGACGGGTAATGTAGGTTACGCAGCGTAGCGAGGCAATGTTTTTTAGTAGCCTAAATTTTAACAGGTGCACAAATAAGCTGCACATGTAAAACAAATGTGCATATAATTACTCCTCTGAGGTCACAGCTGACCCCTCCCCCAGTGACTGAGATCATAGCTGATCCTTCCACCCCATGACTGAGGCCACACCTGACCCCTCCTGTTATATATGTGGACTTGTATTTACTCTGTACAGCCACCAGAGGGCTCTTCCCCTGCAGGCCCAAGGGATCCCATAATCCCTTGGGAGTACAGGTATTTAAGGAGGCTTCACAGGTTGGAGAGGCACTCTGGAGACCAGCAATAAAAGACTAAGGTCACACTTTACTTTGAGCTCACAGTGTTCAGTCTGACTCTTTCTTCATACACAACAACTGGCGACAAGATACAGATAGCGAACCCAAAGATGCAGAGAATAGTGGAAATTTTCAGAGAGAGATGATTGGGAAACTTTTGTGGAGCGACTCAACCAATACTTTGTGACCAATGAGCTAAATGGGGAGAGAGCGCTGCCAAACGAAGGGCGATCCTCCTCGCCGTCTGTAGGAAACTAATGTATGACCCCATGAAGATTATGCTCACTCCAGCAAAACCCACGGAGAAATCATATGACAATTTATGAACACTGGTCCGAGAGCATTTGAACCCGAAGGAAAGCATTCCGATGGCGAGGTATCGGTTCTACGCCTACAAAAGGTCTGAAGGCCAGTAAGTGCCGAGTTATGTCGCCGAGCTAAGACGCCTTGCAGGACATTGCGAATTTGAAAGACATTTGGAGCACATGCTCAGAGACTTTTTCGTATTTGACATTGGCCACGAAACCATACTTCGCAAACTTTTGACTTTAGAGACCCCAACCTTGAGTAAGGCCATAGCGATAGCCCAGGCGTTCATTGCCACCAGTGACAATATGAAGCAAATCTCTCAGCACACAAGTGCTGCTACAAGTACTGTGAACAAAGTGATGTTGTTTTTGAATCGTAACGTACAGGGCAGGTCACACATACCTGCAGCTGCACGTCCGCAGATGACTCAGAGTCCACCATCAAGGGTGATGAATGCAAGGCCATTAACACCTTGTTGGCACTGCGGGAGTGATCATCATTTCCATTCATGCCGATTGAAAGAGTACATTTGCAAGGGCTATGGAACAATGGGACACCTCCAACGAGTGTGCAGGCAAGCTGCAAAGCCTATTAAACCTGCAAACCACCATGTTGCAGAGAAGGACAGACACACGGAGGATCACGACGAACCAGAGCTTCGGATCGAGGAGGCAGAGGTACATGGGGTGCACAAATTCATCACGAATTGTCCCCCAGTAATGCTGAACGTTAAACTAAATGCACTCCCAGTGTCAATGGAGCTGGACACGGGCGCGAGCCAGTCCAACTTTCGAAAGGTTGTGGTGTAACAAGGCCTCAAGGCCAGTCTTAACTCCAATTCACACAAAACTAAGAACTTACACAAAAGAACTGATTCCTGTAATCGGCAGTGCTACCGTAAAGGTCTCCTACGTTGGAGCGGTGCACAAGCTACCACTCTGGGTGATACCGGGCGATGGTCCCACGCTGCTCGGCAGGAGCTGGTTGGGAAAGATACGCTGGAACTGGGACAATATCCGAGCGCTATCGCCCGCTGATGACACTTCTTATGCCCAGGTCTTAAACAAATTTCCTTCGCTGTTTGAACCAGGCATCGGGAAATTCCAAGGAGCAAAAGTGTAGATCCACCTAATTCCAGGGGCGCGATCCATCCATCACAAGGCGAGAGCTGTACGTACATGATGAGAGAAAGGTTAGAAATCGAGCTAGACCGGCTGCAAAGAGAGGGCATAATTTCACCGATCAAGTTCAGCGAGTGGGCCAGGCCAATTGTTCCAATCCTGAAGGGAGACGGCACCATCAGAATCTGTGGTGATTACAAACTAACTATCAAATGTTTCTCCCTGCAGGACCAATACCCACTACCAAAGGCCGACGACCTCTTTGCAATGTTGGTGGGAAGAAAGACGTTCACGAAGCTGGATCTGACTTCAGCCTACATGACGCAGGAACTGGAGGAATCATCGAAGGCCCTCACCTGCATCAACATGCACAAAGGTCTTTTTGTTTATAACAGATGCCTGTTTGGAATCTGATCAGCGGCAGCGATATTCCAGAGAAACATGGAAAGTTTACTGAAGTCGATCCCGCACACCGTGGTCTTCCAGGACGACATCTTGGTCACAGGTCGGAACACAGTCGAGCATCTGCAGAACTTGGAGGAGGTTTTTAGTCGACTCAACTGTGTGGGGCTCAGGTTAAAACGCTCGAAGTGCGTTTTCCTGGTGCCTGAAGTGGAGTTCTTGGGAAGGAGGATTGCGGCAGACGGCATCAGGCCCACCAACGCGAAGACGGAGGCAATCGAGAACGCACCGAGGCCACAGAATGTGACGAAGTTGCCGTCATTTCTGGGACTCTTAAACTACTTTGGTAAATTCTTACCGGGTCTCAGCACACTGTTAGAACCACTACATGTCTTACTACGAAAAGGGGATGAATGGGTTTGGGGCAAAAGCCAAGAAAATGCCTTTGTAAAAGCGAGAAAATTGTTATGCTCAAACAAATTGCTTGTGTTGTATGATCCATGTAAGCGTTTGGTACTAGCATGTGATGCGTCGTCATATGGTGTCGGGTGTGTATTGCAATAAGCTAATGATTTCGGGAAACTGCAACCGGTTGCTTATGCATCCAGGAGTCTGCCTAAGGCTGAGAGAGCCTACAGCATGATTGAAAAAGAAGCATTAGCGTGTGTCTATGGGGTAAAGAAAATGCATTAATACCTGTTTGGGCTAAAATTCGAATTGGAAACTGACCATAAGCCACTTATATCCCTGTTTTCCGAGAGTAAAGGGATAAATACTAACGCATCGGCCCGCATCCAGAGATGGGCGCTCACGTTGTCCGCATACAACTGCACCTTCCGCCACAGGCCAGGAAAAGAAAACTGCACCAATGCTCTCAGTAGGCTGCCATTGCCCACCACGGGAGTGGAAATGGCACAGCCCGCAGATTTAGCCATGGTTATGGAAGCATTTGAGAGTGAGCAATCACCTGTCACTGCCCGGCAGATCAAAACCTGGACAAGCCAGCACCCCTTATTATCTCTAGTCAAAAGCCGTGTGCTTCACGGGAGCTGGTCCAGTGTCCCAGTGAAAATGCAGGAAGAGATAAACCCGTTCCAGCGGCGCAAAGATGAAATGTCTGTACAGGCAGACTGCCTTCTATGGGGCAATCGAGTAGTGGTCCCCAAGAAGGGGAGAGACACCTTCATCAATGACCTCCACAGTACCCATCCAGGCATCGTAATGATGAAAGCAATAGCCAGGTCCCACGTGTGGTGGCCCGGTATCGATGCGGACTAAGAGTCCTGCATTCACAGATATAATACATGCTCGCAGTTAAGCAATGTACCCAGGGAGGCACCGCTAAGTTTATGGTCTTGGCCCTCCAAACCGTGGTCTAGGGTACACATCGATTATGTAGGCCTGTTCTTGGGTAAAATGTTCCTTGTGGTTGTAAACGCGTACTCCAAGTGGATTGAATGTGAGATAATATCGGTTAGCACGTCCGCTGCCACTACTGAAAGCCTGCGGGTCATGTTTACCACTCACGGCTTACCCGATGTCCTGGTGAGTGACAACGGGCCATGTTTTACCAGTGCTGAGTTCAAAGAATTCATGACCCGTAATGGGATCAAACATGTCACATCTGCCCCGTTTAAACCAGCGTCCAATGGTCAGGCAGAGAGAGCAGTGCAAACCATCAAGCAAAGCTTGAAGAGGGTAACTGAAGGCTCACTGCAGACTCGCCTATTCTGAGTCCTGCTTAGCTACCGCAGGAAACCCCACTCACTCACTGAACTGCTCATGAAAAGAGCACTTAAGACAAGGCTCTCGTTAGTTCACCCTGATCTACATGAACAGGTCGAGAGCAGGCGGCTTCAACAAAGTGCATACCATGATAGCGCAAATGTGTCACGCGAGATTGAAATCAATGATCCTGTATTTGTATTAATTACGGACAAGGTCCCAAGTGGCTTCCCGGTACTGTCATGGCCAAAGAGGGGAGAAGAGTGTTTCGGGTCAAACTTTCAAATGGACTCATTCACCGGAAACACTTGGACCAAATCAAACTCAGATTCATGGACTACCCTGAGCAACCCACCTTGGACCCTATCTTTTTTGATCTCCCAACATACACACCAGTGGCAACCGGCACTACGGTTGACCACCAAGCAGAACCCATCATCCACAGCAGCCCCGCAGGGCCCAACACACCAGGCAGCCCAGCAAGGCCAGCTGCACAGCAGTCCAGCGAGGGCCCAACAAGTGATTCAAGCTTTCACATCGAGACGATCAACCAGGGCAAGAAGGACCCCAGATCGACTCACATCGTAAATAGTTACACTATTGACTGTGCGGGGAGTGTTGTTATATATGTGGACTTGTATTTACTCTGTACAGCCACCAGAGGCCCTGTCCCCTGGAGTCCCAAGGATCCCATAATCCCCTGGGAGCACAGGTATTTAAGGAGGCTTCACAGTTGGAGAGGCATTCTGGAGATCTACAATAAAAGACTAAGGTCACATTTTACTTTGAGCTCACAGTGTTCAGACTGACTCTTTCTCTATACACAACACGTCCCCCCCTCAGTGACTGAGGTCATACTTGACCCCTGCCCCAGTGACTGAGGTCACATCTGACCCCTCCCCCAGTGACTGAGGTCACACCTGACCCCTCCCCCAGTGACTGAGGACACACCTGACCCCTCTCCCAGTGACTGAGGACACACCTGACCCCTGTTGGGAGGGGGGAGAGGGAATCTCACTGCCTGGCGGTGGGGGGGGGGGCGCAGACACTCATTGCCCGGGGGGGCGTACACTCAGGAACGAGTTTTGTGAAGCACAGACTCTACCGGGATCATTGTTTGCCCAGGGACACAGCACCTCACCTGGGGACTGTCCCTGGAAAACAGGGAGGTATGGTCACCCTATGGCGGCGGGTGTTGTCCTCAGGCTCTCCTCACTGCGACTGAATCAGTCAGACTTTCAAATTCAGTTGCCCCGGCTGAAAAGTGTATGGGCATCAGGTGAGGATAAAGTTGGCTTGGCTGTGATTCTCTCTGCGTTTGAATGCCCTACTCACCCTTTAGGCTCACGCATGACAAACAATTAGTTGGGCAAGGCAGGGGGTCGGGGAGGGGTCAGTGCAGGTGGAACTGTACCCTGGCACACGCTAACACCTTGACCGCATTTCTTACATTACAACAGTGACTGCATTTCAGAAGTACTTCATTGGCTCTAATGCACTATGGGACATCCTAAGGTCGTGAAAGGCGCTATAGAAATGCAAACCTTTCTTTGACGGGAGAAAAGAAATCACAAGATCCCTAAAGATTTGGGATGTAGAAGGTTCTTCAGCCCATTTGATATCATCATCCTGGAATATCAACCCTGATCACCTTGTACCTGAATACCAACCCTGATCACATCGTTCCAGAATACCAACCCTGACCACATCGTTCCAGAATACCAACCCTGACCACATCGATCCAGAATACCAACCCTGATCACATCGTTCCAAAATACCAACCCTGATCACATTGTTCCAGAATACCAACCCTGACCACATCGATCCAGAATACCAACCCTGACCACATCGTTCCAGAATACCAACCCTGATCACATCGTTCCAGAATACCAATCCTGACCACATCGTTCCAGAATATCAACCCTGATCACATCGTTCCAGAATACCAACCCTGATCACATAGTTCCAGAATACCAACCCTGATCACATAGTTCCAGAATACCAACCCTGATCACATCGTTCCAGAATACCAACCCTGATCACATTGTCCAGAATACCAACCCTGATTACATCATTCCAGAATACCAACCCTGACCACATTGATTCAGAATACCAACCCTGATTACATCGTTCCAGAATATCAACCCTGATCACATCGTTCCAGAATACCAACCCTGATCACATAGTTCCAGAATACCAACCCTGATCACATCATTCCAGAATATCAACCCTGATCACATAGTTCCAGAATACCAACCTTGATCACATCGTTCCAGAATACCAACCCTGATCACATCATTCCAGAATACCAACCCTGATCACATCACTCCAGAATACCAACCCTGATCACATAGTTCCAGAATACCAACCCTGATCACATCATTCCAGAATATCAACCCTGATCACATAGTTCCAGAATACCAACCTTGATCACATCGTTCCAGAATACCAACCCTGATCACATCACTCCAGAATATCAACCCTGATCACATCGTTCCAGAATATCAACCCTGATCACATAGTTCCAGAATACCAACCCTGATCACATCGTTCCAGAATACCAACCCTGATCACATCGTCCAGAACACCAACCCTGATCACATCGATCCAAAATATCAACCCTGATCACATCATCCAGAATACCAACCCTGATCACATCGTTCCAGAATACCAACCCTGATCACATCGTCCAGAACACCAACCCTGATCACATCGATCCAGAATATCAACCCTGATCACATCATTCCAGGATACCAACCCTGATCACATCGTTCCAGAATACCAACCCTGATCACATCGTCCAGAACACCAACCCTGATCACATTGATCCAGAATATCAACCCTGATCACATCATCCAGAATACCAACCCTGATCACATCGTTCCAGAATACCAATCCTGACCACATCGTTCCAGAATATCAACCCTGATCACATCGATCCAGAATATCAACCCTGATCACATCGTTCCAGAATACCAATCCTGACCACATCGTTCCAGAATATCAACCCTGATCACATCGTTCCAGGATACTAACCCTGATCACATCGTTCCAGAATACCAACCCTGATCATGTTGTTCCAGAGTATCAAACCTGACAACTCCTCATCACAGCCCCTAGTTAAATAGAATATATCTAATAAGATCAAATCCAAAGGGGGCACTATCTGGAAGAATGTCTGGCACCACTGGCAATGAATGAGAGCTCTCGCACCCACTGTGCCTGTCGGAACACAATAAACCCACACAGACCATGGGTCAGGCACTGCCCACCCACTGACAGAAAAAGCAACGGCCGAGGGGACTTTGCTCTCACTATTACTGGAACCAGCTCAGACTCTTAATCATTTATTGGCTTGCTGCAAGCAGAAAACTCTGTTATCCTATTTGTAACAAGGTCTTACTGTGTAATCCTCTCTGTCTTATTGATACATTGTGTGGCTCTGTCGCCCTCTCTCTGTCTTAATAATCCCTTTTTCTCTCCCACTCTCTCTTTCACACTGGGTTACATTGTAAACAGGTCTTTTATTCTCTCTCTAGTGCAGATACAATGGGAATCATTTTAACCCCCAAAACAGCTGGGTTTGGGATGGGTGGGAAGTTAAAATATAAAAATGTTTAAACCCGAACCCAACCCGGCTCCAACCCACCTCGAACTTCTGGTTTTAACGGAGGCGGGACAGGGGGGCAGGTGACCAACCCGCTCTCAAGCGGCAGGTCCCTCATTTACATATTTTACTGAGACTGCATGCCTAAGATTTTATCTATGTTCACCTTTAATATTGGCCAACTGGGTTTCCTGGGCCTCGGGAAACCCGTCATCTGATGGGAGGTGAGGACTGCTGGATGGAACAGATAAGTGCCTGTCCTGCACTGCTTCCCCCTCACCCAGGCCCACCAAATTATCTTGTTAACCTCCCCACGATCACGTCCCCCGTCCCCCTGCCACAATACGATGTCCTCCCCAGCCTGTGATCTCTTCCACGGCCCTTCTCATCCGATCTTTCCGTTACCCCCCACCGATCTTCACCCCTCCGACCCCGATATCTGACTCCCTCCTTTACACTGCCCGGCTAGGACCTGATGCCGCAGGATTACCTGCCCGACAGCCTGCCAGCCTCTGTTCAGGTGCCTCTGCCGCTTCCCTCCCTCCCTCCCCCCACCGACCCATCAAACCTGCGCCAAGGTTCCCTGCTGTCTTAGCCCTGAACTCAGCCTCATCGTTCTCTAGTTTCTCCCCTATCGCACCTCATGCCCTTTCCAAGCTCCTCTTGCCCATGACGCCCATCCTCCTGCTCCTTAAACCCCATTCCCACTTACATTGTTGACCACCCAACTTCCCTTCCTGGCCCCCTATGCTAGCTGATATTGCTGATGTTTCCCTCTCCTCAGGTACTGTCCCCTCCCTTTCAAATCTGTGTCATCACCCCCTCCTCAAAAACCCACCCTTGACCCCTCTGTCCATGCAAATTACCGACCCATCTCCAACTTCCCTTTCATCTCCAAAGCCTTTGAACATGCTGTTGCCTTCCAAAATTCATGCCCATCTTTCCCACAATTCCATGTTTGAACCTTTTTCCATCAGATTTCGGGATGTGTATTTGGACTATGGATGAGGACAGGTCCAGACTTGGCAGCGGCCAAATAACTATCCGGCACTCCCAAGGCTCACACACGAAGAATGACTATTTGAGTGTGATAGCTGTACCCATGGAGCAACAAATTACATTGATACCTTCAATGTCATGAAATAACCTAAGCTGCTTCACAGAGGGAGCGACAGACATCATACAGACCCAGGAGAAGGCTGAGGATGATGACAAAGACAAGATTGTAAAGTTAGGTTTTGTGGAGAAACGAGCTGGAGAGATCTAGGTGTCAAAGTTTGTTTGCTAATGCTGCTGTGAAGCACCTTGGGGTCAGGAAGAGGGAGCAGGAGCAACTCTCCGAGGTGGTGAAGAATGTCCACAGGAGGCTGCACGAGAAAGATTGAGAAGTGGGAGACTTTGACAAGATCTGGTAGAAACATTGCGAAGGTGAGGAGACTTTGAGTGAATATTCATTTGCAATGAAGGTGCTACAGAAATGCCAAGTTGTTGCTGTAGAATTCCCAAGTGCAAAGTGATGGTGGCTGATGGCTCTGCAGGTAGGATGGGGAGGAGGAGATTGAGGAAGGGCAGAAGGTGCAAGATAGGATTGGACAGAGTGCTGAGATTCCTAGACGAGGCCGAGGAGTTTGAATCCGGTATACTAAGGGACGGTAAGCCGATGGAGGCTGGGAAGGATTGGTATTTGTGGCAAGTGGGACTGAGTATGGGACATGGGCCCCAATTTTGCCCAGCAGTGGGCGCCATTTATTTGGCGGCCAGTGAGTTTTTTGGCGCCAAATCTCAGTTGATTCCCCAGAGTTGGGGCTCCGGCGTCTACTATCAGCGGCAGAATGTTTGGTGCCATACATTCTGGCACTGGTGTACCTGTAAAGGAAGGTCGCGCGCCATTTCTGGGCATAAGGTAAACTTTCCCCACCAATGGCATTTTTCAAACCGGCACACAGACCCGAGAAGTACGGTCGGAAAAAGCCTTACCTGCAGTTTGAGAATCTGCGCTGGCCCGCTCCTATCCCCGGCCGAAGGGACGCCCCGTCTCTTATAAATAAACTTTTAGGAAATTTAAAAAGCGAACATGAACAACATGCAAGTACAAAAATAAAACTAAGTGTAAACTTACCAATAATGCTGCTCCTGCGATGATAACTGTAAGCACCGATTTCTTTGTTTTTTGGAGTTTCTTTGCGCATGTGCAATTAGCTGACCATTTTTTGTGTTTTTTTGGAGTGTATGCGCCGTGCGTTTCAGGCACACTCTGGAAGCTCCGCCCTGTGAGATGGACTCGGGTAGTGCCTGCGCCAGAAGGTGTGCATGCTGGGAGAACTCATTGGATTTTTATTTTCAGCGCCAAAAAAACGGGCGCCATTATTTGTAATTCGGGAAATCTAGGCCCATGATGTGGGTGGCGTGGTTCTCAGTGGATGGAGCTGTACCCCAGCAGGAGTCAGCAGCAAATGAGGTAGAATTAGAGGAGAAATAATTGAAAAAGTACAAGTGTCTTCAGTTACCAGGGAAGCTCCGGCTGTTGAATTACCTGGCAATTTAAATCAACACAGGGAGCTTGAAATCTTTCCAGAAAGCCACTGCACATGTTTGGGAAGCAGCTTTAAGTCTCTCTAACATGGGCGACTCATGAATATTTCAGCGAATTATTTGTACTCACCCTTCTATATCTTTACCAGAACGCTGCTGAGCAAGGCAAACAGAGGCTGTGAGGATCACTGGTACTCAGCTGTATCGAGCAGACAGGATGTGGCAGGGTGACTACATCCAATACACTGAAATATTCATTAGTAATGCAAATGCTGGCCTTCTGAAGCTATGCTCGTTTTCTATATAAAGTCAATTCTTTCTGTAGTCATCAGTAAACTTTGCCACAACCGAAGCACTTTTGTGTTGAATTTGAAGGGATTTAATCACGTAAACTGAACTCCCTTGATAACCAAAGCAGTGGCCACTGAATAGCTGAGCCATATTACAAAGAAAGTATTGTGTTCCTAACACAGATGAGACTGCACACAGGGAGGTTAAAGTAACAGTGACCTCAGTCTTTATTAAGACACTCCAGAATGAGGAACAGGCCTTAGGGGCCGGCTTATATACAGTGCTCCCAAGGGATGCTGGGACTTCAGGGGATGCGCTCCCTGGTGGCGGAACATGGGAGTGCATGCTTTACAGATACACAACATCACTCCCCCCAAAAGTCAAAGTGAAAACTATTTACAAGGTGAGGCGGTCGGGAGCCTTTCTTTCCCTGGTGGACCGCCTCGATACAAATGTCTGTTCTGGTGTGTTGGCTATGCCCTCGCTGGCTGGCTTGTTGTTGGCCCTGCAGGGCTGCTGGATGAGCCTGGCCTTGCTGGGCTGTTGGGCATGATGGGTTCGATTTCCTGGTCTGGGGTGGTGTCGTTGATCCTTTGGGTGTGCGTTGTGGGCTGGAAAAAGGTGGTGTCTGCTGTGGGTTGTTCAGGGCAGTCTGTGAACCACAGCCTCATTTGGTCCAGGTGCTTTCTGCAAATTTGTCCATTGTCTAGTTTTACTACAAACACCCTACTCCCTTCTTTAGCTATCACCGTGCCTGCGATCCACTTGAGACCATATCCATAGTTTAGCACATACACAGGGTCATTCAAATCAATTTCCCATGATACAGTGACGCGGCCATCATTTACATTTTGTTGCTGCCGCCTGCTCTCTACCTGATCATGCAGGTTGGGGTGAACCAGCGAAAGTCTGGTTTTAAGTGTCCTTTTCATGAGTAGCTCAGCCGGGGGCACTGTGAGCGAGTGGGGTCTCGTGCAGTAGCTGAGCAGTACTCGGGACAGGCAGGTTTGGAGTGAGCCTTCTGTGACTCGTTTAAGGCTCTGTTTGATTGTTTGTACTGCCCGCTCTGCCTGCCCATTGGAGGCTGGTTTAAACGGGGCCGAGGTGACATGTTTGATCCCATTGCGGGTCATGAATTCTTTAAATTCAGCACTGGTGAAACATGGCCCATTGTCACTGACCAGTATGTCAGGCAGGCCGTGGGTGGCAAATATGACCCTCAGGCTTTCAATGGTGGCGGTGGCGGTGCTTCCTTCTCCGTCCAGCTCGTTGGCTACAAAGTACTGGTCTAGCCGTTTGACATAGGCTTCTCAGTCCTCACCCGCTGAGAACTTCTCCAGGATGCCCACAGTTTGCTTCATCTTTGCGTTGGATTCGTGTACTCGTCGCCAGTTATTGTGTTCCTAACACAGATGAGACTGCACACAGAGAGGTTAATGATATTGGTTAAGGGCTAAATATTGTCTTGGAGAAGATGGAGAACTCCTGCTCTTCCTTGAAATTGTGCCATGGGATCTTTTGTGTCCACCTGAGGTCTTCAGTTTAACATCTCAGCTGAAAGATGGCACCTCCAACAGTGCAGCACTCCCTCAGTACGGCACCTCCAACAGTGCAGCACTCCCTCAGTATAACACCTCCAACAGTGCAGCACTCCCTCAGTACGGCACCTCCAACAGTGCAGCACTCCCTCAGTATGGCACCTCCAACAGCGCAGCACTCCCTCAGTACGGCACCTCCAACAGTGCAGCACTCCCTCAGTACTGCACTGAGTGTCAGCCTAATTGTTGTGCTCTAATCTCTGGAGTGGGACTTGAATCCATACCTTCTGACTCAGAGGCAACAGCAGCAATAACTACTACAACAACAACATGCATTTATAAAGCCTCTTTTGTGTAGAGAATGTACCAAGGGAAACAAAGCGGTAAGTCTTTACTCAGCTATTTTGATGACGTGGCTGCTTTGTTGCAGCTGGGCAGGGTGGGTTACAATCCCCTTAGTTGCCCATTCTTCTTCAATATCCTCTTTTTAACTTTGATTTGCCTTTTCCCTTCAATTTTCTCTTCTCTATCCTGAATGTACCTGCCCCAGGGAAGCCCCCCGTGCGAACATACCACTCCAGGAACCCCACTCCTGGGAACTCCCTCTCCCTAGGAACACTCCCCCGCCAAGAACACCCGGAACCCTTCTCGCCAGCACTCAGTGCTTGGGTCTCTCTGTAGATGTGGCCAATAGTGAGTCCAATCCTGTCTTCATTCAGCATTTTCCAGCAGGAGGTCCCGGGATAGGGAATCAGTATCGGAAGCCCTGGATGTATTTTCCCTCCCTCAGTAAAGGGCACTTAGATGGACGGCAGTATCTTTAACCCTGCTCTGGCGAGGGTCAGCAAACCCAGCACAGACTCTGGATTAAACCTAGGCCGCCCTGTTCTGTATCATTAAACTACTCATTGGGCAAGGCAACTATCAACTGAGCCATTGGGGATCTGGCGGTCTGTGTTTGATTGATGTTGAACTGGGAAACTCAGAAAGCTTGGAATTTATGAGTCTGGAGAGTACGACAGAGACTTGTGAATACTGTTCTGGGAAAAGGCCCAGCTGTACTTTCAGAGATTGATTAATACCATTGGATTTATAGTTCTGTAGTCATCGCAACTGCAATGGTAAATTAGCACTGGATCCAGCCACTGCTTTTTGATAGTTAACACCAGCTCATTGCAGTCAAGAGCAGTTTTACCCGCGCTGAGGCTGCTGGGCTTGCTTACATCACTGGTGCATGCTCTCCAGCTACTTAAAGTAGTTCCAAGCATGCAATGTGAATGGAACAGTCCAATATTCAAATGGATTGTTATGGGGTTTCTTAAATGTATATCTGTCAGAAAGCATTTGGATTTAATGCAGTTTTGTATACAAGGTGAAGAAAAAATTAGAATGATAAAGTCCTTTGTTTGTGTAGAGAAACCTAGATGAAGGTCCCGTACCACAGAGCAGGACAACAGTTAGGGTAGAGGAGAAGAGGGACTTATGAGGATAAATCACTTGGGTTTGCAGATTGACTCTCTTTTAAGGGTACAAACCTTGATGCACACTGATACAAGCTGACCTATCCTCCCCAGCGTGACGTTTTTCTGCACTGACTGTCAGCTTGTGCTTTTTTTATTAGTTCACAGGATGTGGGCGTCGCTGGCAAGACTGGCTTTTATTGCCCATCCCTAATTGCCCTCGAGAAGGTGGTGGTGAGCCGCCTTCTTCAACCACTGCAGTCTATGACACTTTGGTACAACTGAGTGGCTTGAGGGCAGTTAAGAGGCAACCACATTGCTGTCTGGAGTCACACATAGGCCAGACCAGGCAAGGATGGCAGATTTTCTTCCCGAAAGGACATTAGTGGGTTTTTACGACAATCCGATAGTTTCATGGTCACTATTACTGATAGTAGTTTTTTATTCCAGATGCATTTAATTAACTGTATTTAAATTCCCCAGCTGCCGTGGTGGGATTTGAACTCACGTCCCCGGACCATTAGTCCAGGCTTCAGGATTACTCATCCAGCAACATAAACACGATGGGCTAGACTTTCCTATGAGTCTCTCAACCCCGATTGCCCGCTGAGAAGAACCACTAACGTTCGGTGAGTAACGCTGGCGAGAAATTCCATTTTTATGTTTAAAGTAATTAAAATTAATCGCCCGGCAAGAAAATGTGCGTTTGTCGGCAGTTTGCTCGGCGGTTCAGTGGAAACTTAGTAACATGGGCGGTTGTTACTGGAATGGACGATAAGTATTTAAAATTTAGTCCGAGGCTGCGGTTGGGCCTAGGGAGGGGGGAAAACTTTTTTTTAAATTTCCATTAAAAAAAACATAAAAAGCATTCCCAAGACACTTTTATATCTAATCGCCATTTTAAAATTTAAAAAAAATAAGTAAAGAACCTTTAACTTACCTTTCTTTGCAGAGTACTCACCTACCACTCTGATGAAGCAGCTTTTACAGGGCGGTTCTGTCAGCGATCTGGACATTGGTGGTTGAGGCCCAACTTATGCCCGGGTGATTTTTCTCGGCATTGCATATCGGCAGTTTGGTCCCGGCGGGCGTGTTCAGTTGTGGGCGATACCATTGAAAAAATTTAAGGGGAAACTTTCGCCAGGCAGAAAAACAGCTGTACTGCTGAGAAAATCGCCGAGAAATGATAGGAAAATCTAGCCCTATGCTATTGCACCACTTATATGAATGGAAGGAAAGTGGGAAGAGACAGAAGAAATATAAAGAAAGATTTTGAAGCAAAGCGAGAAAAGAATGAAGCAAACCTGGAGGAGGTTTATAGGAAAGAATGAACGAGCTCGAGCTGGAATTGTCAGATTTTCACGGATAATGGTGGGTGAGTTTTTTCCCTATATTTCTCCCACATAATGCTGGAGCTTAGTGGGATTCCTCTGGTTTGGGAATGACTGTTAACAATATTAGCGGATGACCACTTCACACATTCGTATCCCATTCCTCTGTCTGCTATTTTTACAGAGCTTTAGCCTATTTCAAATAGCTAGGGTGGATTTTCCTTTGCAATCCCCCTTTCCCCCGGGCCATTACCAGGCGTGATGGTGGTGGAAAAGGGTGACAATTTGGGCAACGAGGCCTACCACCGTCTCATGACCCTGACCTAAATTTCCTAACCTCCACCCACACAACATAAATGCCGGTGGGAAAAGTGGTGCCAGGATTCCCAGGCCGTCTCTCCTGCCCACCCCAATCCCTGCCCTCCATGGGACAACAGGTGGAGCCTGGTGGTTGGTCCAGCTTAGCGACTGGATGGGCCCCAAATGCAGCAAATAGAAGGAGCGGGTTTCATAGAAAAATTGGGGCCAATAACTAAATCTCACACGGTATAACATCTGAAGGTAGTGTGAAATATGATCAGTTCAGATTAGCATGGAGCTCGACTCTCCAGTGACTTTTCAGGCCTAATATCAACAGATGTTACAATGTGGTAGTGGTAGTTAGTACGGTGCATTATCTAGCTGAATATCCCTAAACTAATTTGCTTATAGTGCCGCGTTGTGTAGTACTAATTAAGCTGGCCAGATGCTCACTTACAACAGGACCTGACCACCTCTCAGTAATGGAGGTGGAGCAGAACAAGCGTCTGTTTATGTGACCTCCCAAATTTCTCACAGAACAAGTGGCTCAATTTTCCCAGGTCATTTGCGCTGGTTTTTTGGTGTATTTATTTTTTTCAAAGATTCCCCCTGCGATCTGCGCTGGCGTAACTGAGTTAGTTACAATTTTTCTAGGTGAGTTTTTTTTTATGTCCCTCATAGCGCCGGTTTTTATAATTTTTCGCAGTTTGGCCAAAATGTTTTCTCCTAGGTCGGCTGATCTGGTCACTCCCGAAAAACCTTCTGGTGAGTTAGCAGAAAGCAGCGCACATTGACAAATCTGTGCTGAAAGATGCCATTGTTTTTAATCGAAGATTTTGGAGACAGTCAAGAACACTGTAAAAATCAATAATAAAGTTCAACTTTTTTAACCTGTCAACGTAGTGAATGGAAGTTTTTGGGGATTTCAGAAATGTTAGATTTCTTTTCTTATTCACATGCCACCTTCAAGCAGGGCTGGAGGGTCATAACTTTGGCCACAGAATTGGCCCCACGCCCAGACACAGGGGCTTGGGGCTCAGCTGAAAAACAGGCTTAGGGGGTGGAGAGCGGGAGGTACAGACCAATCGGAAGGTTTATGCACTGAGCCCGGGGAGCCAGGTGCCGATCGGAAGGCTTCTGAAGACTGCAATGATTTTGGGGAGGGGGGAGAGAGGAGAAGTTTTAATAATTGTACAAATAATGGAAATGATTCACTTTTAATGTAAAATATATTTTATTCAAAAGTTTAACGAACAGTTTGTACTTAAGTTAACTTTAATAAAATTATTCTTGTATCAAACTTTTAAGTTTTCCGTTACGATCACTTACAAACTTTATCTTTCTTTTGAGTGTCTTTCTTTTGGGTGGAACATATACAGCTGGTCACATTTACAATTGCAATTCCAGTGAATAAATAAAAATATTACTTACACTAACTACTAGTCCTGCCATTTTTTTTTACACTGGCCTCCAGATCTCGTGGTGGTCACCATTGCATCTTCTGCAACTTGGTTCCAGCATTTCTTCATTTCTTTGGGTGGAACTTCTATGTGTCCTCTGTTGGTGTCCAGCTCCTGCCATCTGTTCTCAATCACAGTAACTAGTGCCTCCACTTAAGAAATTCTTGGTCCTTGCACCGTGTTGCATCTTGTATTGCAGCTCTGATTTTTCCAATGCTCTCACACAGCACTCAACATTCTTACACACACAACTGGCTCTTTAAAAATGGCCGATTGCCAACTCAGAGCTGCACTGCGTGTTGTGGAGTATTAAAAATATAACACTCGACACAAAGGTCCGTATATAGAGAAAAGAATTGTTTATTAAAACCTGATTAATCAAGGGAGAACCGGTTGCGTCAGTACTCCTACTGGATGATCTAATCACCGGTCTCGTGGGACAGGCTGCGCAGTTACATTTTAAACAGGCGAAATACAGTCAAAATGGTGAAACTACACGGGGAAGTGTTCCATTGGTTATTTGCCACCAGTCCCCGCCCACCTGCTACTAATGCATTGGTTAATACAGTTTACAGGAATTTCATTAGTTACTACAGTTTACAGCAATTTCATTGGTTACGACAGTTACAGTAATTTGTAATGATTTCATTGGTACATTCAGTTATGGCCACTGTTGCTGGGGAAAAGTCCCCTATAGGTTACGTGTTACATTTCTGTGAACTTGTTCCCTGGCTAACTCTCAGACTGTGTCCTTCACAAATACATCTGGCTATCCTCACCTCAAAGGGGCTTTGTTTCTGCTATCTCGTGTGACTTGAACATGGCAGCCTCATCTCATTATTTCTGTGAGCTATCTATATTTATCTTGGTTGCTCTCGGGAGTGTTATCTTTTCAGAGAATTTCTAGCCCTTGTGAGACCCGTTGTTCTGTGTTACAGCCTAATTGCTGGAATGTGGGAGTCAGTTATTCTTCCATGAACACATTAAATCTTTCTCTCAGCCTTTCTTGCTTTAGGTTTTAATTTTACCAAATTACTTTTCCCCTGATGAAGGTTTTTGCTACTACACTGCGCATGCGTGTCCATTGCAACGATGTCAAAAACCTAACTTCTTTTGTCGCGAATGCGCCGAAGGTGCAGCATTGTTTTTTTCGGAGCAGACAGCAGGCCCCACCCCCGAGGCCACTGGACTGGCTGCCTGCCGCCAAATTTGAATTATAGGTCGGGGAAACGTTGACAAAATATTTCCGGCGCATTTCTGGCCTAGAAAAACGGGCGTAACTCTGTCAAAATGCCAGAGAATGCCTTTGGCCAAAATTGAGCCCACAGACTGTTTCTTCAAGGCAATCCCACGATGTTGTCCTTGGATGAATGATTTTAACACAATTTTCTGTCATTTTACCGGCAGGAGACCTTGTCACACAGGGGCTCTTGGTGACAGTTTGTTTTTTTGTCAAGTTTCTCTCCTGAATCCACAGGAGCCAGCTGCTCATTGCTGTCTCACCCAAGCGGTTATTTTCCATCTATTACTCTATGCAGCGAGTGCCGCTGAGATATTTGACAATAGCAAGCATTACAACCATGCATGAAATGGTCCTTATCTCCAATCTCCACCAAACAGAAGGATCTGAGTGACATATCCATGTGTGTGAGGTGTGTAATCAATCAACCCCACCTGTGTGAGTGTGTAATCAATCAATCCCACCTGTGTGAGTGTGTAATCAAACAATCCCATCTGTGTGAGGTGTGTAATCAATCAACCCCACCTGTGTGAGTGTGTAATCAATCAATCCCATCTGTGTGATGTGTAATCAATCAATCCCACCTGTGTGAGGTGTGTAATCAATCAATCTCATCTGTGTGATGTGTAATCAATCAATCCCACCTGTGTGAGGTGTGTAATCAGTCAATCCCATCTGTGTGAGGTGTGTAATCAATCAATCCCACCTGTGTGAGGTGTGTAATCAATCAATCCCATCTGTGTGATGTGTGTAATCAGTCAATCCCATCTGTGTGATGTGTGTAATCAATCAATCCCACCTGTGTGAGGTAAGTGTAATCAATCAATCCCATCTGTGTGAGTTGTGTAATCAGTCAATCCCACCTGTGTGAGTGTGTAATTAATCAATCCCACCTGGTGAGGTGTGTAATCAGTCAATCCCACCTGTGTGAGGTGTGTAATCAATCAATCCCATCTGTGTGAGTGTGTAATCAATCAATCCCACCTGGTGAGGTGTGTAATCAATCAATCCCATCCGTGTGAGGTGTGTAATCAATTAATCAATCCCACCTGTGTGAGTGTGTAATTAATCAATCCCACCTGGTGAGGTGTGTAATCAGTCAATCCCACCTGTGTGAGGTCCAATCCCATCTGTGTGAGTGTGTAATCAATCGATCCCACCTGGTGAGGTGTGTAATCAATCAATCCCATCTGTGTGAGGTGTGTAATCAATCAATTCCATCCGTGTGAGTGTGTAATCAATCAATATCACCTGGTGAGGTGTGTAATCAATCAATCCCATCCGTGTGAGGTGTGTAATCAATTAATCAATCCCACCTGTGTGAGGTGTGTAATCAATCAATCCCACCTGTGTGAGGTGTGTAATCAATCAATCCCACCTAGTGAGGTGTGTAATCAATCAATCCCACCTGTGTGAGGTGTTTAATCACTCAATCCCACCTGTGTGAGTGTGTAATCAGTCAATCCCATCTGTGTGAGGTGTGTAATCAATCAATCTCACCTGGTGAGGTGTTTAATCAATCAATCCCACCTGAGTGAGGTGTGTAATCAATCAATCCCACCTGTGTGAGGTGTGTAATCAATCAATCCCATCTGTGTGAGTGTGTAATCAATCAATCCCATCTGTGTGATGTGTGTAATCAATCAATCCCATCTGTGTGAGTTGTGTAATCAGTCAATGCCACCTGTGTGAGTGTGTAATCACTCAATCCCACCTGTGTGAGTGTGTAATCAGTCAATCCCATCTGTGTGAGGTGTGTATTCAATCAATCCCACCTGAGTGAGGTGTGTAATCAATCAATCCCACCTGTGTGAGGTGTGTAATCAATCAATCCCATCTGTGTGAGTGTGTAATCAATCAATCCCATCTGTGCGAATGTGTAATCAATCAATCCCACCTGGTGAGTTGTGTAATCAGTCAATCCCACCTGTGTGAGTGTGTAATCAATCAATCCCACCTGGTGAAGTGTGTAATCAATCAATCCCACTTGGTGAGTTGTGTAATCAATCAATCCTACCTGTGTGAGGTGTGTAATCAGTCAATCCCATCTGTGGGAGGTGTGCAATCAATCAATCCCACCTGTGGGAGGTGTGTAATCAATCAATCCCACCTGTGTGAGGTGTGTAATCAATCAATTCCACCTGGCCAATATGGACATAGAGACAAGATGGCACCAGTGTTCTGTGTGATGCCAAAAGCTTGGTCGAAGAGGTAGGCTCCACGGAGCATCCCAAAGAAGTAGAGAAAGGTAGAGAAGCAGAGAGGTTTAGGGAGGGAATTCCCAAGCTTAGGGCCCAGGCAGCTGAAGCCATGGACTGCAATGGTGGAGCGATGAAAATCAGGGTTGCACAAGAGGCCTGATTTGGAGGAGTGCAGAGATCTTGGAGGGTTGTAGAGCTAGAGGAGGTTAGAAAGATAGGGAATGGTGAGGCCGTGGAGGGATTTGAACATAAGGCCGAGAATTTTTAAATGCAGGTGTTGCCGAATCCAACCTAGATCAGCGAGCATGGGGGTGATGGGTGAGTGGGACTTGGTGCGAGTTAAAATAGGTTTCTGCTTCTGTATTTGTTGCAGAATGTTGTTGGTCTTTGGCACTTGGTGATGGAGACTGTGTTCAGTACTGTGCCACCTGCCCTTTTGTGATCTACCTTTTTGTGGGGAAACCACCACAAGCCCCCTTGACAACTGCTGAAATCATTTGCTGTTCCCTGAGCCACAAGCACTTGTTTCCCGATTATGAATCCCTCTCTCTCCCTGTTTGTACAACTGCTCCATAACACAGGGAATAAAAGAGAGAAACCTCACAGCATTCTCCTATTCCTGCAGCATCATTCTCGATATTCCCAGCAGTTTCTCTGGAATGTGTAATTAGAACTGCCCTGCCTACGTAATCAGTGACGCAAAGTGTAAGTTGAACCATTCTGACTGCAGAATCTAGAGAAGAGAGAGCTCACTCTCACAGGTTATGACACCCCCCACTCCATCCCAACCAAAGTTCCTGCCCCATCCCAGTCCAAGTTCTCGAGCCCCCCAGCCCAAGTTCCTGCCTTTACCCCCCCCCCCCCCCACCCCTCCCGCTGCACCATAGATGGGGCATTGTGTGTGGGTCGTGGATTGTTAACAGGTTTATTGGGTATGAAGTGAATAGTGACAGTGTCGTGACTTCTGGATTTCATCACTTGTCACACACGCACCGAGCTTTCCGAGAAAACAGATGTGGGTGTAAAGGGGGTGGGGTGGGAAGAATGTGATCTCTCTTCCCTGAGTTCCATCTCTCTCTCCCCTACGATCCCCTTTCCCCCAGTTTCTCTCTCACTCTCGCTCAGTCTCTCTTTCTCTCTCTCCCCCCAGTCTCCCTCTCTCTCTTTCCCCCCAGTCTCTCTCACCCCCCCAGTCTCTCTCTCTCTCTTTCTCTCTCCCAGTCTCTTTCTCTCTCTCCCCCCTCACCCCAGTCTCTCTCGCTCTCTCTTCCCCCAGGATCCCACTACCTTGGATATTTTTCTCTCCCACAAAAGGCTGCAAAAATGTCCATGTAGATAATCACAGCGATACTTTAGGCAAAAGTCTAAATCAGCAAAGCATCGTGGTGGGCTGGAGCACAGCAACTCCAGGCTCCTCATCAAAGCAACGTGGTCACAATACAGGCCCCACTTTTGGTTTCGGGTCCGAGGAGTCTGTGCATGCGCAGGACAGGGGGGGTGGGGGTGGGGGAGGGGCAGAGTCCAGGGCGGTCGTGTGCAGAAGGACACACAAAAAACTGTTGCAAATAATCACTCCGCCCATTTAACGCTGCTAGTGCCTTTAAGAGCAAGGATGTGCTCAGACTTCCTCTGCTCTTTATGGTTTTAGCCAAAAATTGTGCCCCCACGTGCACCCACGTGGCATGTCTTTTAGTTAAATTCAGCCAGAGAGCAAAGCTCAGGCCTTTGAGCTCCCGGGCCAGACTGCGAAGTGCATGCCCGTTGTGCTCCACGATCCCACTGGGAGGGGACGATGGGCCCTCGTGTTGAAGGCCCACAATCACAGTAATTGGGGCGCAAGTCTTGGTGCTGTACACAGCGCTGCAGGTGGTGCGACAAGCTGAAAGATTCGAGGGCTTGTTTGCATTGGTGCCCCTCCGTAGTGACTGGTAACCCCACCCCCGGTCCTGACGAGTGCAGTGAGACCTGCTCTCCAGCTCGTTTCTACATTGATGTCATTGCCACCGTGGACATTACCACCAAACGCTGGAGATCGTTTATGGGAGAAAAGAACTGCTGGAAATCTGAAACAAAAGCAGACAGCGGGTTAGTGAACAAAGAGAAAAAGAGAGTTCAATATTCCCCAAAATATCTCTCTTCAGAACTGGAAAATGAAAAAGCATTTTAATCGAATCCGAACAAAGAGGGAAAGGGAGGGGAGGAAAAGACAAGCCAGCAACAGATGATAAATCACAAAAGGAGGAGTTGCCCGCAATCACCTTGAAACAAAAGCAATAGATTGTCAGATACTATAATGAAAGAACGAAAGAACTTGCATTCATATAGTGCCATTCACCACCTCAAGATGTCCCAGAGCGCTTCACAGAAAATTAAGTGCTTCTGAAGTGCAGTCACTGCTGTAACACAGGGAATTGTGGCAGGCAATTCACATCAGGGTCCTCTCAGGTGGGCAGTAAACAATATCACAGAAACAATAGAGGTGCAAATAGCAAAGGCAGTGCGAGGCTCATCCATGGAAAACAGCAATGGATGGTGCAAAACTGAACCGAAGAGAGAAGAGGTCTGGAATTAACACTGAATTGCTGGAAAAGTGAGATTCAGCTAAGATGTGAAGTTACTAAAGTCGTTGTTCAGACCAGAGTGTCCGGGAGAAACCTCAGGAACTGTTTCTCTAGCGTGAATAGAAAGACTTGCAATTATTTCGCGCCTTTCACCACCCCAGGATGTCCCAAAGCACTTTACGGCTAATAAAATTCTTCTGAAGATAGTCACCATTGTAGGAAATGCAGCAGCCTATTTGCGCACAGCAAGCTCCCTCAAACAACACCATGATAATGACCAGGTAATTTGATTTTTTGTGATGTTGGTTGAGGGATAAATATTGGTCAGGGCACCGGAGATAACTCCCCTGCTCTTCTTTGAAGTACTGCCATGGGATCTTTTACATCCACCTGAGAGAGCAGACGGGGCCTCGGTTTAACAGCTTGTCGGAAAGACTGCACCTCCGACAATGCAGCGCTCCCTCAGTACTGCACTAAAATGTTAGCCTAGATTTACATGCTCAAGTCCCGAGAGTGGAACTTGAGTCTACAACCTTCTGACTCAGAGGCAAGATTGTTACCACTGAGCCAAGGCTGATTAGAAAGGAGTACAATGCCAAAGATGGAGAGGACAGAATGGGAATGGGATGAAGGATTACAGTGGTGAGTTACACTTACTGCTGCATTTGGGCAGTACCAGGAGAAGGCTGAAGGAAAGCTATGGACATGAAGGAGCAGGCCATGGCAGTACAATAGGAACAGCCCTTCCAGAAAGTGGAGAGGACACAGGAGCGGACGATATGCTTGGCAATGGGGTCATTTTGCAGGTGGAGGAAATAGTGGAGTATGATTCGATGAATGCAGAGAATGCAGGGGTAGAAGGTGAGGACAAGGGGAACCTGTTATTGGGAGACTAAAGGCCTGGGAAATGGGGTGGATGCAGTCAATGGCTTTGGTCACCACTGGGAAATTCTCTGTTGAGGAGAAGGGGCATTTCAGAAGCTCTGGTGCAGAAGGTAGAGTCATCAGAACAGATGTGATGGAGAGGGAGAAACTGGGAGAAAAGAATGGAGTTTTTACAAGAGTGGGTGGGAAGAAGCATACTCCGGGTGGTGGGCTTGTCACTTGTGGAAAGCCCATTGCCAGATAGGGGGCAAGAAGTCCAAAGGACGGGAAGAGTGAGAGATGCACCACATGAAGGTGAGGAATGGATAGAAAGTGGAAACATAGTTAACGAAACTCTCCAGTTCCACACTTTTATCAGGAGGGAATGAATGGAGTTAAAAAGGAAGTTGGTCACCTTGAGCACTTAGTGTTTCCAACTTGGAGATGAGCAGGTGACAGGAGGCTGTTGGGCCGGGTAGTAACCGATTCAGGCCGGGTAGCAACCGATTCCGGCCGGGGGTAGTAACCGATTCAGGCCGGGCAGTAACCGATTCAGGCTGAGTAGTAACCGATTCAGGCTGGGTAGTAACCGATTCAGGCTGGGTAGTAACCGGTTAGTAACCGATTCAGGCCGGGTAGTAACCGATTCCGGCCGGGGGTAGTAACCGATTCAGGCTGGGTAGTAACCGGTTAGTAACTGATTCAGGCCAGGTAGTAACCGATTCCGGCCGGGTGATTTTCATTCCAAACTCAGCGGTTACTTTCAACACACAGCTGAGAGTGGTTGATAGGTGCCCTTCATTTTCAACAAAAATGACCATTGGGTAGAAGTTAGTCTTGGTGATAATAACAGGTGAACACTTAAACACGTTCATATGATGTTCCTCTGTTTACTATTTTAATCAGATCAATTGCTCCATTAAACTCACGGGTAGAGGAATGTTGTACAAAGTGTTTATCCACAAATTTCATCATCAATAACCTACCCTGATATCATTAGTAACCTGCCCTGATATCATCAGTAACCTGCCCTGATATCATCAGTAACCTGCCCTGATATCATCAGTGCCACTCACACCAGTGGTAAAGGTGCTGCCGATGTGAATTGCTCATGATGAGCCAGCCATTGTTGTCTGAACTCTGCCCCTATCTGTGTGGAGGCAATCACATATCCAACATTACCAACACCCAGGGTCGGAGGGCAACTTTGTGAGCCAAAGCTCCCAGTGGAGGTAGACCTCGATCATTGCAACGTTCAGCCCTCTAGCCTGTGCTGCCATGCAGTTAGATCATGACTGATCTGTACCTCAGTTCCATTTATCTGCCTTTGATCCATATCCCTTGATACCCTTACCTGACAAAAATCTATCGATCACAGTCTTAAAAATGTCAGTTGACCCAGCATCCACAGCCTTTTGAGTGAGACAGTTCCAGATTTCCACTGCCCTTTGCGTGAAAGAGTGCATCCTGATTTCACTCCCAACAGCACAAAACACACCATCTTTCTTTTTTGTTCCCCTTCAATTCCCCAACCGGAGGTCACTGGCACATGCTGGTTGCAGTTCCACAGGCCAGAGAACCTTCACTACACGGACTGCAGCGGTTCAAGAAGGCAGCTCACCACCAGCTTCTCAAGGGCAATTAAGGATGGGCAATAATTGGTGGCCTCGCCAGCAACGCCCACATCCCAGGAACTAATACATTTTAAAAAAGGCACCAGCTGAAGTCCACTAACTTCACACAAATTGTCTTTCTGCAACGTGTGAGGTTAGAAGGTGGTCGCTGGCAGGCTATTCAACCATGAGACATCACAGATAGCCACCTACCACCTATAAATCCACGCTTTCTAGCAACAGCTGTGGGATATGGGATACGATCGGAATAGTGACTCTGGCTACCGTTCCCTCCATAGCCCAGAGGTGCTGAGGTCAATGCTGCCACCCCCCACTGCAGCCCTGGTGAGATCTTAGCACTGACTAGGGATTGAGCCTGGAACTTCAGATCTGAGTCATTGATGGAGTTTATAATCTAACCTCAGAAAAATAAATCGGAAGCTAACTCAGCAAGTGAAGATTGGTTTAATTTCAGAGCTGTCCCAGCTGAATAGGACAAAGTCAATTTGTCTTGTGTTCTCTGGCCTACATCTCTGCTTAGCTTGACTAATAACTTGTAATACAGGAGCCAGCAGCAGTGCAAAGCTGTAATTCTCTCAATCCATCAATCAGTACTATTTCTCTTTTAATTCCGCACATATTGTACTCTGATGAAATCTTTCTTATCTCACACAAATGGAACGTAATCTTGTCAGAGGTTAGTTGACTAAAAAAAAATCAGGAATGAGAGATGGCAAGGCACGACTCTGCTTGCTGACAGCAAGCCACATCACCACGAGAAGGACCAGGTGGACTCAGAAGAATGATTTTCAGTTTAGGATGTACACGTTGAAGGGCAGATTGCTGGTGTCAGGCAGATATCAGAACGCACAGTACTACCGAATGGGACAAGTATCCCGCTGTACTTTGAAAAGTAAGGTTTTGCCTCAAGCTACTATTTTAATAGAACGGTTTACACCCAGGAACATTGCTTTACTGCAATGTGACGATCGCTGACTCCAGAAAGGAGAAAAACATTCAGGTCGAGAAATTGGTTTTGCCCCGGAACCGGCATGAAGCGGGCGGTGGGCCTGGAAAGCAGGCCCAAAGACGCTGGCCCGGGGCTCCCAGAAAATTGGGCCTCAGGCCACATCAACACAAAACCGGTCAGTTCCGGGCGCCAACTTGGAATTCTGATACTACCCGCAGGTTGGGGAAAAATAACCCAGCCAGCACGGAAAGGTTACAGGACGGTATGAGGGACCATGAAATCGCTTCTTCAAACCTATTCATGTCACTGGGTCGTGAAGGTAGCAAAAAGTCTTCCTAACTAAGTAAAAATATTGGATCTCTTAAACTATTTTCTTTATGGTCTGCTTCCAGCTCGATGCAACATTATCTGATGTTTTATGACCACCTAGTTGTTCAATCAGATTGATAAGCAGAGATGAGGAGTTCCATGCATTTAGACATCAAACTGTTATTGGTTTTGCCGAGCCATAGCTTTGTTGTACAGTACAAACATCTTCAATGTAGGCTCTACAGCAACATATTGCCTGTTATCTTGCAGCAATCTCCCTCTCTTACATTACTGCCTGCTGTGATGGAAAGCCTGTGTACCAAAATCCTCTAGGGCTGAAATTGCCCCATTCCCGAAAAGGTCTCTGGCCGCCTGAATGTGGCGGCCACGGGGCGACGCGGAATGGCCGCCGACTCTCCGCGGAGGGGCTGCCATTTTGCAAATTGCCCTTCATTGGGGCGGAGTGGTGTAGGGGACCACTCCGCCCGTTTTCCCTCGCGACTTGCACGCGCCGACCCCTTACCGACCGGTGGCGACCCCTTCCCGAAATTGCCCTGCGGGAAATGCCCCTTTTGTGAAAATGCAGGTGCCCCTGATAGCGTTTTGTGTCGGTGCGCTCCTTGTTGGTCATTCTTGGTTGGCGGTGCGGCCGTCCTTAAAGGGGAGGTGGCGTTGCCGGCGAGGTCATTTTATTTTTTATTGTCAGCCGACTGCCAGGTTGGCCCGACAATTATGCCGCCGGGTTCGACTGGGCCGCCAACAGGCAGCCTGGCACCCCCTCTTGGGTGCCAGGCTGCTGGCCCGGCCGAAACCCTCCCTGATGGCCCAGTGGACATAATTGAAAAATATGCAGAGCTCGCAGCGGCCCTCCCCTTTAACTGAAGGAGAGAGACGTTATGACACACCAGCGCAGCACTGATGAGCGCCCCTCAGCCACGGCTACATCCGACCCGAGCAATAAAAAACGACCAAGTGCCGATTATCGACAGTACCTCCACCACAACCCATGCGATGGAGAAAAATGCCAAAAATCGGAAGGTGCGCCCGATTCAGGTGGAGGTGAATTTCTACCCCTTGTAAGGTTTATGCTTTCCTTGTCCTTACTACAGTCCTTTGATTCTGGGATTTACAGGAACAAAATATACACGACACAAAGGTTTTGGCTCAACCCAAAACGATGAGTTTATTAAAACCAACAACACACGGACAAAGCCCTGAGATTGGGTTAAAACGTACAATCCCCAATTCCTCGGCTGTCTGAGGTTGCCTGTCAGCTGTTTCCTTGGTTGCAGCTTGTGTTCCGAAGACTGGCTGGCTTCTGTTTCTGTACTGCTGTGTTCTGCTGCCTTTTTGCTGCTGCGTGCCTTCAAAAGTGAGTCTTCTTTTACCAAAAACCAACAACGGTTTCCCACATTTTCACTGTTACTCTCTTCACAATTTCTGGGGCAATGAATCTCGGATTTGGTTCCTTTGGTGTTTTCCATCACTGTCTTCAACTAAAAATGTACTGTTCCTGCTATATACCACAGAGTACACCCACAGTCTCTTTAATCTCGTTTAAAGATGAGTCAGCATCCTCTCACCGTCGATCGAGATTGCTGTACCCTGTTAATAAAGCACTCTTTTCTGCTGCTACGAGACCTTAATTAATCTTGGGGCTTAACACAAGAAGATGAAACTGAACAGAGTGTTGGTGAGCAGGTTACTAATGAGTTGCCTCACCTGATAGAATTAGTGACGACTCCTTGCATCACTATCAGCATTACCATCACCGAATAAGAACATAAGAACATAAGAAATAGGAACAGGAGTAGGCCATACGGCCCCTCAAGCCTGCTCCGCCATTCAATAAGATCATGGCTGATCTGATCATGGACTCAGCTCCACTTCCCCACCCGTTCCCCATAACCCCTTATCCCCTTATCGTTTAAGAAACTGTCTATTTCTGTCTTAAATTTATTCAATGTCCCAGCTTCCACAGCTCTCTGAGGCAGTGAATTCCAGAGATTTACAACCCTCTGAGAGAAGAAGTTTCTCCTCATCTCAGTTTTAAATGGGCGGCCCCTTATTCTAAGATCATGCCCTCGAGTTCTAGTCTCCCCCATCAATGGAAATATCCTCTCTGCATCCACTTTGACAAGCCCCCTCATAATTTTATACGTTTCGATAAGATCACCTCTCATTCTTCTGAAGTCCAATGAGTAGAGGCCCAACCTACTACATTCTGGGGGTCCAGAAACTTATCTGGACCAGCCACATAAATACTGTGGCTACAGGAGCAGGTCAGAGGCTGGGTATTCTGTGGTGAATCTTTCACCTCCTGAGTTCCAAAGCCCTATCATCATCTATGTTATGTAATGATGTGTGTATCGTCCCAGTACCTTAAATATAATGTAAGTACTATGCCACACCACAGAGGGCGCTGCGGTGGGAAACCCTGGTAGTGCCTGTAACAAGGACTATATAAGGGTGACCACCACACCTGGGAGGCATTCTGGAGCTGAACAATAAAGGACGAAGGTCACAGCAGTTGGACTTACACCAGACCGTGTGGAGTCAGTGATTTGTGTGCTACATACACCACATTGGCAACGAGGAAGCGGACGAACTCCACGCAACCAAGGCTACTCTGGGCTCGCTAAAGGATTTTACCGTGGGCAATGATTGGGAGGCCTTTACGGAAAGGCTCGAGTACTACTTCACAGCAAATGACCTGACGGAGGACACGGACGCAATGAGAGATAAGCATAAGGCGATATTGCTCTCCAGTTGTGGAGATGAGGTTTACTGTCTCGTCAGGGATTTGCTGGCACCCGGGAGCGCCAGGGACAAGTCATACGAGGAGCTGACTGAACTCATTCGTGACCAGTTGAAACCGAAGGAGAGCATCCTCACGGCCAGATACAAATTTTACCATCACTGCAGACCTGAGGGCCAGGATGTCACCAAATATGCTGCAGACCTCAGGAGACTCGCGGCGCCGTGTGATTTTGGGGCACACCTTGACGAGGTGTTGCGGGACGTTTTCGTTATGGGGATTGGCCACGAGGGGATCCTTCACAAGCTGCTGGCCACGGAACCCACCGTCGCCCTGACAAAGGCCATCACCTTCAGCCGGGCATATATGACCTCAACTTGCAGTACCAAGCAAATGATCCACACAGTCTCGAACCCGGCAGGCACTGTCCACAGGATAGCACCCACCACGGACAAAACTGCAGAACATGGCTCTGCCCGGGGCAGAGAGCACAGACCTCGGGATCCTGGAGCTCAGAGACCGCCGAGGGGGGCTAATCGAGCAGCACCATGCTGGCGCTGTGGAGGAAGCCATGGGGCTCACCGGTGCAGGTTTGCGGAGTACACGTGCAATACCTGCCACGTTAAAGGCCACCTTCAGCGTATGTGTAAAAGAAATCAGACTCACCATGTGACTGAGGAGATGGGGGATGATCCACTGTTCAGCGAGGAGCAGGTAGAAGAAGATGAGATGTTGGGACTGTATACGTGCTCCGACGATTCGCCACCAGTGATAAGTGAAGTAAAAATCAACGGAGTCCCAGTGAGTATGGAAGTGGACACGGGCTCGGGTCCGTCGTTGATGAGTCAGAGAACTTTTGATAAACTGTGGATTAACCCAGCTGCACGAGCCAAGCTGGTCCCGGTCACGGTGAAGCTGCGTACCTACACCAGGGAACTAATACCTGTTCTCGGCAGAGCAATGGTGCAGGTATCCCACCGGGACAAGACGCACGCTTTACCTTTGTGGGTCGTTGCAGGCGATGGGCCGACACTCCTCGGCCGGAGGTGGATGGGGACGGTCCGTGGGAGCTGGGAAGACTTCACCACTCCACAGGCTGCTGCTCCCCGGGGTGCTGCCGTGCCCCGGGTCCCCAGAGAGCAGCGCCGACCGAGCTGGAGCTGCAGCCTCAATCCACCCACAGGCAAGTCCCAGGCCCGGATCTCACACAGAGACCCTGCAGCCTCAGCCCCCATAGGCAAGTCCCAGGCCCGGATCTCACACAGAGACCCTGCAGCCTCAGCCCCCACAGGCAAGTCCCAGGCCCGGATCTCACACAGGGACCCTGCAGCCTCAGCCCCCATAGGCAAGTCCCAGGCCCGGATCTCACACAGGGACCCTGCAGCCTCAGCCCCCATAGGCAAGTCCCAGGCCCGGATCTCACACAGGGACCCTGCAGCCTCAGCCCCCATAGGCAAGTCCCAGGCCCGGATCTCACACAGAGACCCTGCAGCCCCAGCCCCCACAGGCAAGCAGCCCTGCACAGAGGGGCCCAAGGGGGGGTGGGGGTTGAGCCGGCGGGGCGCTGCGGGAGGGGTGCTGAGGGATCCAGGGGCCGGCGGTTCGGAAGGGCCCCGCAGAGGAAGAGGCTGCTGGGCGGGCCCCCCCGAGGAGCTGGTAGCGTCGGGCGGCCATGGCAGCCGCGGGGGAGGCGGCAAGTGCGGCCGCTGGAGAGGCCACGACAGCCGCAGGAGAGGCGACAAGTCAGGTGGCAGCGGAGGGGAGTGGCGGCTGCGACGGCGGAGGGCATTCGGAGCAGCGGAGAAGAAGATGGCGGCGGCATCGCGTCGGAGCTGCAGAGTATCAAAGATGGCGGCGCCCAAGGAGAAGCCTCGTGGAATCCTCCTGCATCAAAGATGGCGCCTTAAAGAGGAAATGCACCCGGGAGTCTTAAAAGGGCCTTACAAAGAGGTGGTCCCCACAAAGGACTTCTGTTAGGCAGAGCGAGTCTAAAATGAGCAATGTTAATGTGAGATAGTGAATTTATAATAAGAATTACCTTTTTTATGCTGAATGGCCACTGTATTTGTGTAAAATAATGGATGAAGTACAATTAATGATAGCGGCTAACAAGGAAATCAAGATTCCGCTACCAGTCAATAACCAGTTAATGTACCAGATAATATGTACCATACTAACGCACTGTCTATGCCTGCCTGCCTTCTGTTGGACAAGTGTGATGTTATGTAATGATGTGTGTATCGTTGTCCTGCGTCCAGGTGGGGGCGGGAGGGGGGGGGGGAAAGGTGATGTTATGTAATGATGTGTGTATCATACCTTAAATGTAATGTAAGTACTATGCCACACCACAGTACTATGCTGCGGTGGGAAACCCTGGTAGTGCCTGTAATAAGGACTATATAAGGGTGACCACCACACCTGGGAGGCACTCTGGAGCTGAACAATAAAGGACGAAGGTCACAGCAGTTAGACTTACACCAGACTGTGTGGAGTCAGTGATTTGTGTGCTACATACACAACAATCTACAAGGCACAAGTCAGGAGCATGATACAATACTCATATCATCATCCTAGGCAGTCCCTCGAACAAGGATGACTTGCTTCCACATGGGTTCACAGATGTACCTCAATGCGAGGAGTATTCAGAACAAGGTGGACGAATTAACTGCGCAGATAGCAGTTAACGGATATGATGTAATTGGCATCACGGAGACATGGCTCCAGGGTGACCAAGGCTGGGAACTCAACATCCAGGGGTATTCAATATTTAGGAAGGATAGACAGAAAGGTGGGGTGGTGTTGCTGGTTAAAGAGGAAATTAATGCAATAATAAGGAAGGACATTAGCTTGGATGATGTGGAATCTGTATGGGTGAAGCTACGAAATACCAAAGGACAGAAAACACAAATGGGAGTTGTGTACAGACCACCAAACAGTAGTAGTGAGAATGGGGACAGCATCAAACAAGAAATTAGGGATGCATGCAATAAAGATACAGCAGTTATCATGGGTGACTTTAATCTACATATTGACTGGGCTAACAAATTGGTAACAATGCGGTGGAGGAGGATTTCTTGGAGTGTATTAGGGATGGTTTTCTAGATCAATATGTCGAGGAACCAACTAGAGGGCTGGCCATCCTAGACTGGGTGATGTGTAATGAGAAAGGACTAATTAGCAATCTTGTTGTGCAAGGCCCCTTGGGGAAGAGTGACCATAATATGGTAGAATTCTTTATTAAGATGGAGAGTGACACAGTTAATTCAGAGACTAGGATCCTGAACTTAAGGAAAGGTAACTTCAATGGTATGAGACGTGAATTGGCTAGAATAGACTGGCAAGTGATACTTAAAGGGTTGACGGTGGATAGGCAATGGCAAACATTTAAAGATCACATGGATGAACTTCAACAATTGTACAGCCCTGTCTTGAGTAAAAATAAAACGGGGAAGGTGGCTCAACCGTGGCTAACAAGTGAAGTTAAGGATAGTGTTAAATCCAAGGAAGAGGCATATAAATTGGCCAGAAAAAGCAGCAAACCTGAGGACTTGATTTTGTAATACAGCCGAAGAGGACAAAGGGTTTAATTAGAAGGGGGAAAATCGAGTATGAGAAGAAGCTTGCTGGGAATGTAAAAACTGACTGCAAGAGCTTCTATAGATATGTGAAGAGAAAAAGATTAGTGAAAACAAATGTAGGTCCCTTGCAGTCAGATTCAGGTGAATTTATAATGGGGAACAAAGAAATGGCGGACCAGTTAAACAAATACTTTGGTTCTGTTTACACGAAGGAAGACATAAATAACCTTCCGGAAATACTAGGGGACCGAGGGTCTAGTGAGAAGGAGGAACTGAAGGATATCCTTATAAAGCAGGAAATTGTGTTAGGGAAATTGATGGGATTGAAGGCCAATAAATCCCCTGGGCTTGATAGTCTGCATCCCAGAGTATTAAGGAAGTGGCCCTAGAAATAGTGGATGCATTGGTTATCATTTTCCATCAGTCTATCGAGTCTGGATCAGTTCCTATGGACTGGAGGGTAGTTAATGTAACACCACTGTTTAAGAAAGGAGGGAGAGAGAAAATGGGTAATTATCGACTGGTTAGCCTGACATCAGTAGTGGGGAAAATGTTGGAATCAATTATTAAAGATGAAATAGCAGCGCATTTGGAAAGCAGTGACAGGATCGGTCCAAGTCAGCATGGATTTATGAAAGGGAAATCATGCTTGACAAATCTTCTGGAATTTTTTGAGGATGTAACTAGTAGAGTGGACAAGGGAGAACCAGTGGATATGGTGTATTTGGACTTTCAAAAGGCTTTTGACAAGGTCCCACACAAGAGATTGGTGTGCAAAATCAAAGCACATGGTATTGGGGGTAATGTACTGACATGGATAGAGAACTGGTTGGCAGACAGGAAGCAGAGAGTTGGGATAAACGGGTCCTTTTCAGAATGGCAGGCAGTGACTAGTGGAGTGCCGCAGGGCTCAGTGCTGGGACCCTAGCTCTTTACAATATACATTAATGATTTAGATGAAGGAATTGAGTGTAATATCTCCAAGTTTGCAGATGACACTAAACTGCGGGGCGGTGTGAGCTATGAGGAGGACGCTAAGAGGCTGCAGGGTGACTTGGACAGGTTAGGCGAGTGGGCAAATGCATGGCAGATGCAGTATAATGTGGATAAATGTGAGGTTATCCACTTTGGGGGCAAAGGCAGAATATTATCTGAATGGCGGCAGATTAGCAAAATGGGGAGGTGCAACGAGACCCCCCCTGGGTGTCATGGTTCATCAGTCATTGAAAGTTGGCTTGCAGGTACAGCAGGCAGTGAAGAAGGCAAATGGTATGTTGGCCTTCATAGCTCGGGGATTTGAGTGTAGGAGCAGGGACGTCCTACTGCAGTTGTACAGGGCCTTGGTGAGGCCTCACCTGGAATATTGTGTTCAGTTTTGGTCTCCTAATCTGAGGAAGGAGTGCAGCGAAGGTTCACCAGACTAATTCCCGGGATAGCAGGACTGACATATGAGGAGAGATTAGATCAACTGGGCCTTTATACACTGGAGTTTAGAAGGATGAGAGGGGATCTCATAGAAACATATAAAATTCTGATGGGACTGGACAGGTTAGATGCGGGAAGAATGTTCCTGATGTTGGGGAAGTCCAGAACCAGGGGACACCATCTTAGGATAAGGAGTAGGCCATTTAGGATTGAGATGAGGAGAAACTTCTTCACTCAGAGAGTTGTTAACCTGTGGAATTCCCTGCCGCAGAGAGTTGTTGATGCCAGTTCATTGGATATATTCAAGAGGGAGTTAGATATGGCCCTTAGGGCTAAAGGGATCAAGGGATATGGAGAGAAAGCAGGAAAGGGCTACTGAGGTGAATGATCAGCCATGATCTTATTGAATGGTGGTGCAGGCTCGAAGGGCTGAATGGCCTACTCCTGCACTTATTTTCTATTTTCTATGTTTCTATGTTTCTATGCTTCAGTGAAGGACCCGATATTCCAGTCCTGAACTCCAATTGAGGAGGCGGAATATAGATTGTTCGCTCTGGCCACAGCTGACCGGGACTGGGTACGCTTCGAAAGCTGACCGCAGCTGACATGGGTTCAGGAGGTTGTCATAAACACTTAAAGCCTTTAGGTGCTTGTTACTGATCCCTCCTTGCAAACGCACCAATGTCAGTGTCCTCGATCAGGCCAACATCCCCAACATCGGAGCACTGACCACACTCGACCAACTCCGCTGGGCAGGCCACATTGTTCGCATGCCTGACACAAGACTCCCAAAGCAAGCGCTCTACTCGGAACTCCTACATGGCAAGCGAGCCCCAGGTGGGCAGAGGAAACGTTTCAAGGACACCCTCAAAGCCTCCCTGATAAAATGCAACATCCCCACCGACACCCGGGAATCCCTGGCCAAAGACTGCCCTAAGTGGAGGAAGAGCATCCGGGAGGGCGCTGAGCACCTCGAGTGTCATCGCCGAGAGCATGCAGAAAGCAAGTACAGGCAGTGGAAGCAGCATGCGGCAAACCAGTCCCACCCACCCTTTCCTCCAACGGCTGTCTGTCCCACCTGTGACAGAGACTGTATTTTCCCATATTGGACTCTTCAAATTATAGAAATGCTTCTCTTTTTTTTTGTCTTTTAAACAATCGGCTTACTACAGTAAACACAATGCATCTCTTGAGCTCATCCTGCCAGGCTTTGAACTTCCTTTTGGATTCCGCAGGGTCCTTCTGCCCACCTTGTTTCATCTTTTCCTCACAGTTATTGATCGGTCCCGGTGGTCCCGGTGCGTCGGGAGCCGGCCGACCCTCACTATACTGGGTCCCATCATCGGGCTCCTTTCTCTCCTCATCCCAGTCTACCACAACTTCCCTCGTGTCATAAGACAAGCCATACCCCTGGCCCCGGATAATGCTATGGTCAGCTTACGAATTTTCTCATTACAGAACCCGTGATCAGCCTCTTCATGTACCCGATTTTGAGTTACCCTGTATGCAACCTTGATATCCTTCAACTGTCCCTCAGCCTTGTCAGCTCGCTCTCAGTTCCTGGCACTTTCCTCTCACTGAGCCTGAAACTGCTTTTTATTTTCGGTGACCTGACATTGCAGGTGCTCTATCATATTCCTAGAAGTTTCTTCCTGCGCTTTCCTCTCCTGCCTTTCATTACCTAAATCTTCCATCAGTCGCTCTACTACGGCGGCCTTATCACTGATGTTGCACTCCAGTTCCCTTTTCTCATCCTCCAGCTGTCTCACCATTTCCCTGAGAAACTGTGTTTGCTTCTGTCGGCACATTAGGCAAATTGCGTTCTCTCTCAACTTTTTATGGTGACTACTAACTGTCCACTCTGCATCTTTTTTACTGCGGGTCCTCAGAGTGTAACATTTCTCATGCCCATGGCTCAGAAATGTTTAACTTATTACAGATGTACGAAGCTACCTTAGTCTCCATAGACTTCCTACAACTACCAGGAGTCGCCCAATCTGCCGCCATTCCCTGCGGAGAGTCCATTTCCTTTGCCCCGGCTTAGAAATATTTACCTACCGCCTCGGTCTCCCTGAGACTACCTCGGTCTCCCCGATACTACCTCAGTCTCCCCGAGACTACCTCGGTCTCCCCGAGACTACCTTGGTCTCCCCGATACTACCTCGGTCTCCCCGATACTACCTCAGTCTCCCCGAGACTACCTCGGTCTCCCCGAGACTACCTCGGTCTCCCCGATACTACCTCGGTCTCCCCGAGACTACCTCGGTCTCCCTGATACTACCTCGGTCTCCCCGAGACTACCTCGGTCTCCCTGAGACTACCTCGGCCTCCCTGATACTACCTCGGTCTCCCTGAGACTACCTCAGTCTCCCCGATACTACCTCGGTCTCCCCGAGACTACCTCGGCCTCCCCGAGACTACCTCGGCCTCCCTGATACTACCTCGGTCTCCCTGAGACTACCTCGGTCTCCCTGATACTACTTCGGTCTCCCTGAGACTACCTCGGCCTCCCCGAGACTACCTCGGCCTCCCCGATACTACCTCGGTCTCCCTGATACTACTTCGGCCTCCCTGATACTACCTCGGTCTCCCTGAGACTACCTCGGTCTCCCTGATACTACTTCGGCCTCCCTGATACTACCTCGGTCTCCCCGAGACTACCTCGGTCTCCCCGAGACTACCTCGGCCTCCCCGAGACTACCTCGGCCTCCCTGAGACTACCTCGGTCTCCCTGATACTATTTCGGCCTCCCTGATACGACCTCGGTCTCCCTGAGATTACCTCGATCTCCCCGAAACTACCTCGGCCTCCCTGGGGTGCCTTGCCCTCATTTTGTACCTGTTTTTGTTCCAAACCTCAGAGTCCTGTGGCTGGTCACCATTTCTGTAAGGTTTTGCTTTCCTTGTCCTTACTACAGTCCTTTGACTCTGGGATTTACAGGAACAAAATATACACGACACAAAGGTTTTGGCTCAACCCAAAACGATGAGTTTATTAAAACCAACAACACACGGACAAAACCCTGAGATTGGGTTAAAACGAACAATCCCCAATTCCTCAGCTGTCTGAGGTTGCCTCTCAGCCGTTTCCTTGGTTGAAGCTTGTGTCCCAAAGACGGCCTGCTTCTGTTTCTGTACTGCTGTGTTCTGCTGCCTTTTTGCTGCTGCGTGCCTTCAAAAGTGAGTCTTCTTTATACCAAAAACCAACAACATGATGGCCGCATCAAATGTGAACTCTTGATGGCGAATTGTTCCTTATCGAGAGTCATTGTTCAAGGTGACAATGGTTGGTATCCAGGACCCTGTGGCTCAGGGTCCAGCCCATGTCCAGGCCGACCCGGATACCAGCCTTTCTGGAGCCACAGTCCAGAAACAATGTTACCCATTAAGATAAATGAATATATGAATGTTCCTGTATCTTTTCCGACAAGAAACCATTGGCGATGTGAATATTTCTCTTCTGTTGCCATTGTCTAGTGATTTAGGTCAATGGCAACCAGTAACTAGTGGGATACCGCCGGGACTCAAACTATTTACAATCTATATTAACGACTTGGAAGAAAGGACTGAGTGTAACATAGCCAAGTTTGCTGACGATAAAAAGATGGGAGGAAAAGCAATGTGTGAGGAGGACACAAAAAATCTACAAAAGGACATAGACAGGCTAAGTGAGTGGACAAAAATTTGGCAGATGGAGTATAATGTTGGAAAGTGTGAGGTCATGCACTTTGGCAGAAAAAAAATCAAAGAGCAAGTTATTATTTAAATGGAGAAAGATTGTAAAGTGCTGCAGTACAGCAGGACCTGGAGGTACTTATGCATGAAACACAAAAGGATAGTATGCAGGTACAGCAAGTGATCAGGAAGGTCAATGGTATCTTAGAAACACAGACATAGAAACATAGAAAATAGGTGCAGGAGTAGGCCATTCAGCCCTTCGAGCCTGCACCGCCATTCAATGAGTTCATGGCTGAACATGCAACTTCAGTACCCCATTCCTGCTTTCTCGCCATACCCCTTGATCCCCCTAGTAGTAAGGACTACATCTAACTCCTTTTTGAATATATTTATTGAATTCGCCTCAACAACTTTCTGTGGTAGAGAATTCCACAGGTTCACCACTCTCTGGATGAAGAAGTTTCTCCTCATCTCGGTCCTAAATGGCTTACCCCTTATCCTTAGACTGTGACCCCTATTTCTGGACTTCCCCAACATTGGGAACATTCTTCCTGCATCTAACCTGTCTAAACCCGTCAGAATTTTAAACGTTTCTATGAGATCCCCTCTCATTCTTCTGAACTTCAGTGAATACAAGCCCAGTTGATCCAATCTTTCTTGATATGTCAGTCCCACCATCCCGGGAATCAGTCTGGTGAACCTTCGCTGCACTCCCTCAATAGCAAGAATGTCCTTCCTCAAGTTAGGAGATCAAAACTGTACACAAAACTCCAGGTGTGGCCTCACCAAGGCCCTGTACAACTGTAGTAACACCTCCCTGCCCCTGTACTCAAATCCCCTTGCTATGAAGGCCAACATGCCATTTGCTTTCTTAACCGCCTGCTGTACCTGCATGCCAACCTTCAATGACTGATGTACCATAACACCCAGGTCTCGTTGCACCTCCCCTTTTCCTAATCTGTCACCATTCAGATAATAGTCTGTCTCTCTGTTTTTACCACCAAAGTGGATAACCTCACATTTATCCACATTATACTTCATCTGCCATGCATTTGCCCACTCACCTAACCTATCCAAGTCACTCTGCAGCCTCATAGCATCCTCATCGCAGCTCACACTGCCACCCAACTTAGTGTCATCCGCAAATTTGGAGATACTACATTTAATCCCCTCGTCTAAATCATTAATGTACAATGTAAACAGCTGGGGCCACAGCACAGAACCTTGCAGTACCCCACTAGTCACTGCCTGCCATTCTGAAAAGTACCCATTTACTCCGACTCTTTGCTTCCTGTCTGCCAACCAGTTCTCAATCCACGTCACCACACTACCCCCAATCCCATGTGCTTTAACTTTGCACATTAATCTCTTGTGTGGGACCTTGTCGAAAGCCTTCTGAAAGTCCAAATACACCACATCAACTGGTTCTCCTTGACCTTTATTGCAAAGGGGTTGGAGTATAAAAGCAGGGAAGTCTTACTACAGCTATATAAGGTATTGGTAAGGCCACACCTGGAATACTGCGTGCAGTTTTGGTTTCCATATTTACGAAAGATATACTTGCTTTGAAGGAAGTTCAGAGAAGGTTCACTAGGTTGATTCCGAGGATGAGGGGGTTGACTAATGAGAAAAGGTTGAGTAGGTTGGGCCTCTACTCATTGGAATTCAGAAGAATGAGAGGTGATCTTATCAAAATGTATAAGATTATGAAGGGGCTTGACAAGGTGGATGCAGAGCGGATATTTCCACTGATGGGGAGACTGGAACTAGAGGGCATGATCTTAGAACAAGGGGCCACCCATTTAAAACAGAGATGAGGAGAAATTTCTTCTCTCAGAGGGTTGTAAATCTGTGAAATTTGCTGCCTCAGAGAGCTGTGGAAGCTGGGACTTTGAATAAATTTAAGACAGAAATAGACAGTTTCTTAAATGATAAGGGAATAAAGGGTTATGGGAAGCGGGTGGGGAAGTGGAGCTGAGTCCCTGATCAGATCAGCCATGATCTTATTGAATGGCGGAGCAGGCTCAAGGGGCCGTATGGCCTACTCCTGTTCCTATTTCTTATATTCTTATATCCTATATCATTGTCCCTCATGATGTCTGATGGTTTGACTGTAATGTAAGAATTAACCCTTTCCTGCCCAGCTCTTTTTGCAAGCTGTGATGCAGTTCTGAGGTCTTATATTCAATCGTCCAATTTTTACCTTTAGGGGGAAGGAATGGATCCTACACCCTGTGTGTTTCAAGCCTAACAACTCTTTAAACTCAATATTATCCACCTAGCTTATTTATTTATTAATCTATAAGTGCCTATCTTTGCAGTACAATATCTTCGGTCCTGAAATTCATCCTTCTCCCTTCAAAGTTATCAGCATCACTGAGGGGGAAAAGATGGGATTTTCGAGAACACGGTTTGAATCAATTCTGTCTACATTAGCATTCTGTTTTTCTACCGTATTAGAATAATGTAAAAATATTTCTATATTCTTACAGGATTGAGATGTTTACATATAGAGGAACAGATATCTGAGATATAGGCTGGAATCTAATCAAGGAGTTGAGATGGTTTATATATAAAAGAATGGATACCTGGGAGTCAGTTCCAAGCTGTAATTTAATTATCTACTACTGTTTATGTCATGTATCCTACATGACTACTGTTGGTACTATCACAAGGTGTGCCACCAGAGGGCACAGCAGTGGGAGACTCGTAGGTTACCTGTACAGGTGTGCCTGGCCTAGTATAAAAGGCAGGCCAGCAGGTGTGATCCTCACTCTGGAGTTAACTGATAAAGGTCTAAGGTCACTGCAGTTCAAGTACAACACACTGCAGCATGGAGTCATTGTTAAAGCATCTAAGGACACAACAACTGGTGACGAGATTACGAACTTTCACACGGAAATAGCTACCCTTGCTACATTGCAGTAGTTCGCCGATGGTGATGATTGGGACACCTTTGTGGAGAGACTAGAACATTTCTTCACAGCAAACAACCTGGCAGGAGACGACCCGGCCACACTGGCTGATAAGCACCAAGCTATCCTGTTAACCAGTTCTGGGCCCACCGTCTATGGCCTCATCAGGGACTTGCTGGCACCAGCGCAGACAACGACCAAATCATACAAGGAGCTCGTAACCTGATACAGGAACAACTCAAGCCCAAGTAGAGCATCCCCACAGCCAGATACCGTTCTACACCCACTAACGACCCGAAGGCCAGGAAATCGTGAAATACGCCGCAGACCTCAGGAGACTGACGGCACCATGCGAGTTCGGCAATCACCTCAACGAAGCGCTGCGGGACATATTTGTCATTGGAATTGGCCATGAGGGCCTTCTTCATAAGCTACTGTCGCCGGATACCGCAGTCACATTGCAGAAGGCCATCTCCGTGAGCCAGTCATTCATGACCTCGACCTGCGGCTCTAGGCAGATGACTCACCCTCAGGACTCAAACCCGGAGGTACTGTGCACAGAGTGGCACCGTTCAGGGGCTGGACTGTAGAGCGCAAACACTCTCAGGGAAGAGAGGACAGGCCCTCGAGTCCCTTAACTCAGAGTCCGCCGAGGGGGGATAATCGAGTAGCACCATGCTTGTGTTGCGGAGGGAGTCACAGGGCTCACCAGTGCTATTTTAAAGACTGTGTATGCAAAGGCTGCAGCACAAAGGGCCACCTCCAGTGAATGTGTAAGAGAAGTAGGATTCACTGTGTCGATGAGGAGTCCGCAGATGGCCATGAATCCAGCGTGGATTATGAATTGATGGACAGAGAGGCAGCCCAATCCCACGGGGAGGTACACGGCATCTTTACCTGCACCACCGAATGCTCCCCGCTGAAGATGGAAGTCGAGATAGAGGGCGTTCCAGTCTTCATGGAAGTGGACACGGGGGCGTGCCAGTCAGTAATGAATCAAAGAACCTTTGAGAGGTTATGAGACAATCCGGCTGAATGACCCGAGTTGGCCCCGGTTCAGGCAAAGCAGCGCACCTACACTGATGAAATCATCCCAGTCGTTGTTAGTGCGAATGTGAAGGTACTCCATGATGGCGTGGTGCACAAGTTACCTCTGTGGATTGTTGCAGGTGATGGATCAACGCTGCTCGGCAGAAGGTGGATGGAGAAGATCCATTGGAAGTGGGAAGACTTCACCCCTCCAGCGATTGAAGCCCTCTGCGCTCAGAGGCAAAGCAAGTCCTCACCTGAGAGTGGACCTGGCACCAGAGAGCAGACCAGCACAGCAGCCGAGACACAGACCGCTCAGCATGACTGCGTGGAGATGATCCAGCTGAGACGACCCGAACGCACCTTCCAGGCTCCAGTGACAGGACTCCGGAGGAAGAAAATCAGATCCAGAATCGACTTCCCAACTGCGGAGGCAGAACCCGGGGAGAAGAGGATCACCACAGTCGACATCGTGGACGAAGGAAAGATGGCATCCGAACCACGAGGTGAGGCGCTGAAGACAAAGATGGCCACGGCCAGACCACGAGGTGCAGCACTGACGGAGCAACACGTGGCACCAAACGGAGAAGCGGATTGGGGTAAAGCAAGCAAGGCTCTCTTAAAGGAGGCCTGCAACCCACCACAATTAAAGGGACAGTTCCACACATTTAAGCAATGTAATAGTAATTGTAAGTTAGAGACAAAATGTGTAACCGATTATGTAAAGTGTGTAATTGATAATCGGAATTATATACATGCAACCAGCGAGGAAAAGTTATGCAATTATGTACAATGTGTGGTTGATAATGTGAACTGTGCATATGCAAACAGCGAGGAAAAGTCACGTGACCGTGATCGGACCCCCCCCCCCCTAGAGTGTCCATCATAAATAAGGAAAAGTTGTGCAATGCAGGATTTTCACTGCACGCAGCCAATGCAGCGGGCAGACACCCATCGGGAGCAGACAGGTCCAGCGAGCTACCCAATGCTGTAGCCTGCGTCCCGGGTACCAGAATCATGCACCATGAAGTGTGGCCACAAGCAGCCAACACACTCGAGCTGTGGAGCAAGCGACCTCAGCAGGGCAACGGCAACAGTATCGATAACATGCCCCTGGTCGGCTCCATCTCTCAGGCAACCGATGGCACTAACTGCCACGAGCCTGAAGGAGCAGACTGTACCAAGGCCATACCCTTAGATGTAGGGTCACCTGCCACTGTTCCCCCAGAGGAAACAGGCACCAGTCTGGATCCCAAACCAAACAACGCTCAGGCCAGCGAGTCAGCAGTTCCCTGTGCACTGCTAGACGATAGCTCCTCAGGGAGCAAAGAAAGGACAGGGAGGTCACAGGCATCTGTGAACTGGCCCGACACTAGGTACCACGGCAACAGCCCCGAGAGCAGGCTACGCGGGTCAACCAGGTTCCCACTGCCAGCACCGGGCACTGAGCCACCACCAGACTGCAGGGACACACCCTGCAGCTCCCGGACTAGCTTGTCCTCACGCACTGGTCACCGCATCGATAAGGCATCTAATGAACTTGTCGCACCACAGAACCAAAAAAAAATGCAAAACCCACTTACCTGAACTTGAATGTAAATGAATGTCAGGAGTCCCCGCCACACCAATGTGGGGGCGGGGGGAGAATGGAGTGGTCAGGAACATACACACACAAACAGCAACCACCAGCACACTACTGCACCAACTACCCACCCAAGGATGAGCTGGCCCGCCAGAGGTCAACCAGACAAAACCCATATAGAGCTAAGCCCAGAGCACAGTTAATGCAGGGGCGATTTGCACTGAGGGTTCAGGGAGGAGTGATGTCATGTATCCTACATGGCTACTGTTGGTACTATCACAAGGTGTGCCACCAGAGGGCACAGCAGTGGGAGACTCGTAGGTTACCTGTACAGGTGTGCCTGGCCTAGTTTAAAAGGCAGGCCACCAGGTGTGATCCTCACTCTGGTCACTAAGGTCACTACAGTTCAAGTACAACACACTGCCTCGTGGAGTCATTGTTAGAGCATCTAAGGACACAATAGTTTACCCTCGCCATTACATGCTAACCATTGCCCCTCTCCCCTCTCTCTCTCTCTCGGCCCATCAGACCTTTCTGCAGCACACACTGTGGCAGAGAACACTCCAGAAGATGCAGCGTCACTCTCTCTCACGCTTCTGTGGTGTATGTAGCACACAAATCACTGACTCCACATGGTCTGGTGTAAATCTAACTGCTGTGACCTTCGTCCTTTATTGTTCAGCTCCAGAGTCTCTCTCAGGTGTGGTGGTCAGCCTTATATTGTGTCTGTTCTAGATACTGCCAGGTTTCCCACCACAGCGCCCTCTGTGGTGTGGCATAGTGCTTACATTACATTTAAGGTACTGGGATGATACACACATCATTACATAACAGCTTCCAACTAAAAATCAGCACAGTCTGTGCATTAGAGAGTCTGCACTGGTTGCGATATTTGTACTGACTGCTTTGGTTGTCCTAGATGGGAGGCAATCTCTATACTTAGCATCTCCTTTAGGAAATCATATCAAGCTGGCAGGAGTACAGTGCTTAGAGCAGGCAATAGAAGACATGAATGACAGAAAAAGGGAGGAAGCACTGCTTGTAAGAGACAGACATCAACAGAGGGACTGTCAATCAGGAAGGAAATCAACAGAAAGCTTCTTGTAATTAAAAAGCAAAGTCTTTACCAGCTCCGACAAGCTGTGAGATGTCATTTCTGCTCATTCTGTTGAGGTGTCTACTGGTAGCTCCACGGAGACACAACCCTTGCTAGGGGTTGAATTCTCTGTATTTCAGGGTCTGACAGATTTCTGTGCCTCCCCACACTCATAGAATTATCGAATAATACAGCACATTCGGCCCATCGCGTCTGTACTGGCTCTTTCGAAGAGCAATGATGTCAATCCCGCTCCTCGGCTCTTTTCCCCATATCCCTGCAAATTTTTCTCTTTCAAGTATGTATCCAATTCACTTTTGAAAGCTGCTATTGAACCTGTTTCCAGCACCCTATCTGGCAGCGCACTCCAAATCCTAACCACTCGATGCGTACATTTTTTTTCTTCATGTCGAACCTTCTGCCAATCACCTTAAATCTGTGCCCTCTGGTTATCGACTTTCAGCCATTGGAAACAGTCTCTCGTTCTTTATCTATCACCCCTCCATCTACACTTGGCCATAGTTGGTTTCAGAGGTGGGATAACAACTGCTTTCGGGAGGCTGGCAGTTTGTGGCCCTGGAGGTGAATGATGAAGTCGATTTCACTCTTTGTCCAAGCTCACATAAGACTTCTACTATGACTTTTTCAAATAACAATTTTTATGCTCGACATGGATTAAAAGAACAGTAGTAAACCTCCCACACACCAGCACTGTTTTAGTGGGCCGAGAATGCTGTTTGTGTATCTGTAAGTGAATATGTGAGTGCATGTGAGTATGAATGGCATTGAATATCGGAGGTGTGTAGATCAGGAAAGACCAAGGTCCCATACCAGGTCTGTACTGAGTTCGATTATCTTAGCTAGGGTGGCATTAGGGTCGGTGGCTAGGATTAACCTTAACACGTATTATAGGAGAGGAAATTTGACCTCGGTTCTTCTACCTCATCACTATCCGTTGACTCTTCTGGACATTCATTAGGTGGACATTATGTATGGACATGACCCGACTCAGCTCCAGTGTCCCTACATTGACTGTAAAGGGCTCTGGGACGTCCTGAGGTTGTGAAAGGCGCTATATAAAGGTGACACTTTCTTTCTTTCTGCAATGAACCATCTGCCAGCATTCATTTTCTCAGCCCATGTATGAGCAGTGACAGATGCTGCCTGCCATGCTGTCCTTATTTTATGAAGAAGGGACATTTGTGTAAGGGACAGGAAGGCTGCAGGTGCCGATGGCACTGTGTTCCAGCAAGAGATCAACACCTTCAGCAGGGCAGATCAATGGAGGAAGCAGCACTGTAAAAATGTAAGCAGCGTTTGAGAATTTCGACATCTCTCTTAACCAATATGTGCTCTCACAATCGTTACAATTAAACAACTTGTTTGATCCATATTGGATAGGTGAGTCAATGTGCAAGATAGAGTGTGTAAGCAATGAGCTCTCTGTAACATAATTCTCAACATAAATTGAGTTCTTTTCATTTATCATTTGACAGAATTGGCACTTGGGCCGTGCATGGTGTTGGGTTTATTTATTGTATGTTGATTGAGATTGGGAGATTCTTTCATTATTGAGTAGTGCCATGAGTTTTGAGGCTCCCATACTTTCTTGAGAAAACTAATGGGGGGGGGCCACTCGGCAGGCCCTTTGGTAGCCGCCGACAAATGAAAATGGCAGCCTGGGGAGCTACAGCCCTCCCCTTTAAGGGGTACCCCGGCGGCCCTTGCCCACCAGCTTCATGACCCGCGGGGCGCAAATAGGTCAGCACGGGCCAGTGAGGGGTTGGCACGCACGGTGATGACTCACCGCCGGTTGTGCGCCGGCCCGGTGCATGGCGTTGCCGAAACAGTGCCCCCCCAAACCTCCGGGGCAATTTCCCCAGAGACGCTAGCAAACCCTCCCCCAGGTGAAAACACCATTGCGCCCATTAGTGTCCCCCTCACCCCACTGGAGGCGCTAACAGGGCTATAAAAAGGGGAAATTTTGCCTCCATGATGTTTCAATATATTTCTTGTTTAGGAGAGGCAAACAAATGTTTCTTACTGGTGTGTGAAGTCAAAAGGAACAATTGATTTTCCGAGGCAAATTCCTGGCCTAAATACATTTTCAAAGTCAATAGACTAATCACCTTGCTTTTTAAATCATGATCTCCAATTCAAATATCCAGGCTTCAAAAGCAAAGTACTTGATGACCAGATCACCAAAACTCTTGTGAAATATACCTCGAGGAACTTCTACTTCAACCCAGGAATATAATGGTACAAAGAGGCTCCTCCGGAACACCGCTTCTTCTACTGCCATGTGACGGTCCCCCCACAGCAGCAATGGGAAGTGTTTGTGGCATTTGGGGGTGTTTCTCATTCATAGTAATAGGAGTTTCGGACTTATGAAACTCCTGTTACTATGAATGAGAAAATACTTTACCGTGATTGGGTGTCCAGGCCCACATGACTCCTACGGACGTCCCAACGTGAACGCGCTCCGTTGCACAAGAAGAGGAGGCCTCGAGTCTGGGATCTCTGGTGAGCGCTCATCCAAAAGGTAAGAGCACATCTTTTCTCCTATTTTTGGTCAAACACCTGCGGGAAGAAGAAACCGGGATTTCAGGGCCAATATGTGTTTGTTGGTGTTTGAGGGAGGGATGTTGGTCAAAACACCAAGAGAACACCTGCTCTCCTTCTCTAACCATTAGTTCTAGAATATAAAAGGCATTAACACAAATTGACAGACAAACCAGTAGATGGGCAGATAACTCCTTTTATAAATTTTGGCCAATCTTCCAGTACTTTCCCTTTAGTTTTTAAAGTAAGGTTTTGGGGAACTTCCGGAGAACACTCCTTCAATGCAATGCTGATGGTTTTCCTCCTGCAATGCTTGGAGTAGTGTCCCCTGTCAATAGTGTACAGAGTGGCATCATCATAGGCAGTCCCTCAGAATCGAAGAAGATTTGCTTCCACTCTAAAAATTAGTTCTTAGGTGTCTGTACAGTTCAATATAAGAACCACAGTCTCTGTCACAGGTGGGACAGACAGTCGTTGAGGGTAAGGGAGGGTGGGACAGGTTTGCCACACGCTCCTGCCACTACCTGCGCTTGGTTTCTGCATGCTCTCAGTGAGGAGACTCGAGGTGCTCAGCGCCCTCCCGGATGCACTTCCTCCACTTAGGGCGGTCTTTGTCCAGGGTCTCCCAGGTGTCAGTGGGGATGTTGCATTTTATCAAGGAGGCTTTGAGGGTGTCCTTGAAATGTTTCCTCTGCCCACCTGGGACTCGCTTGCCATGAAGGAGTTCTGAGTAGAGCGCTTGCTTTGGGAGTCTTGTGACTGGCATACAAACAATGTGGCCCACCCAACAGAGCTGGTCGAGTGTGGTCAGTGCTTCAATGCTGGGGATATTAGCCTGGACGAGGACGCTGATGTTGGTGCATCTGTCCTCCCAGGGATTTGCAGGATCTTGCAGAGACATCATTGGTGGTATTTCTCCAGCGACTTAAGGTGACTACTGTACATGGTCCATGTTTCTGAGCCATACGGGAGGACGGGTATTACTATGGCCCTGTAGACCATGAGCTTGGTGGTAGATTTGAGGGCCTGGTCTTCGAACATTCTTTTCCTCAGGCGGCCGAAGGCTGCGCTGGCGCATTGGAGCGGTGTTGTCTGCCCTTGCTGATAGGAGGCTCCCGAGGTACAGAGTATGATATCATGCAGAAATCCCTTCTCCTCCACCCAGCGACAGTAATGAGAAGGTTCAAACCAAAATGGCGGGAGGCAATCAACGCCACTAACCTTTGAACTGGCCATGCTCACGCTGACTCTCCTCCACTGGCCTGAGATTCCTGTCACCATAAGGCTGTGACATACAATGAATCAAGAGGCTAATTACTGCAGCTCAGTTGATGAATGTACTCTTCCAGAGTGAAACTGAAGTCATACGGGCCAGCAAGAACCCAGATTTACCCCCCCCCCCCGCCGGCCGCCTCCACTGAGTTAGCAGATCTCAGGTGGGATCGTGGCAGGGCCCTCACTACCCCGGATTAAGAATGAGGAAAGTAATCAGGGACTCGATCTACCCTTGATTGCCATCTAACAAATGCTGTGGGACAGTGCAGATGAACAGGCAACATCTGAGGACAGACAACAACAACATCAACATGTATTTATATAGCACCTGTAACATAGTAAAACATCCCAAGGCCTTCACAGCAGTGTAATAAGACAACACAGATAAATTTGACACTGAGCCACATAAGAAGAAATTACGGCAGATGACCAAAAGCTTGGTCAAAGAGGTAGGTTTTTAGGAGCATCTTAAAGGAGGCAACAAAGGCATGGATGAGGGCTTCAGCAGCAGATGAGCAGAGCAGGGGCGGAGATGGGCGATGTCACGGAGATGTGTAATGACTCAAGAGTCTGGTTACTGTAAACTCACTCAGGTGCAACCTGATACATCTTTATTCCAGCCCAAGAGTGCCAGCGTGACAAAGATACCCAGCTTACATACTGGTGACCAAGCACACATGCCACATGCATACAACCCGATGACCTTCGACCATGGCGCCCTCTGGTGTCTGGTGCCCCCCAAACATTAATACATAACAACATCCTCCTTTTAAAATCTTAACAACAGTCTTTTTACAAGTTAAGAAGGCCTGGGGCTTTCCTCTCACGAGTTGATCGTCTCAATTCAACTTTGGCTCTGGGCGAGCGTTCTGAGTCCGTTGAGACTGAGGGCTGAGTAGCCGATCTGATGGGAGTGGTCATGACCACATCAGAGACTGAAGGTTCAGAGTCAGTAATATCAGCAGAGTACTCTGATGAGTGAACAATGGTTGGTTGGTCACTGACTGCATCTTCCTCACTCGGTTCCAGTTCATCCGTGTGCCGCAGTTTAACCTGGTCAAGGTGTTTCCTGCATGTTTGTCCATTCTTGAGCATGACAATAAACACTCTGTTACCCTCCTTGGCTGTAACAGTGCCTGCGATCCACTTTGGACCTTGACCATAGTTCAGTACATAAACCGGATCGTTGACCGAGATGTCACGTGACACGGCAACACGATCATGACACCATTGCTGACTTTGACGTCTGTCCTCAACACGATCATTCAAATCAGGGTGAACAAGAGAAAGCCTGGTCTTGAAATTTTTCTTCATCAGTAGTTCAGTAGGAGGAACCCCAGTAAGTGTAAGAGGTCTTGACCTGTAACTGAGCAATATACCTGACAAATGTCTCTGCAGTGAGCCCTGAGTTACACGTTTCATACTTTGCTTGATCGTTTGAACGGCACGCACTGCTTGACCATTAGAAGTAGACTTGAATGGAGCTGATCTCACATATCTGATGCCATTGAGTTTCATGAACTCCTGGAACTCAAGACTTGTGAAGCAAGATCCGTTATCGCTCACAACGATGTCAGGCAAACCATGAGTAGCAAACATGATACGAAGGCTCTCAATGGTAGCTGGATGACATAATAACACACTCTACTACGACAAAAAACATCTTTTCTAGGAACGGGCCCGCAAAATCAATGTGGATTCTTGACCAAGGTTTGAATGGCCACCACCAAAGACACAGCGGAGATTCCGCTGGTACTTTACTTAGCTGCATGCAAGTATTGCACTGATGTACGCATGATTCCAGATCAGAGTCAATTCCAGGCCACCATACATGAGACCCAGCAATGGACTCCATCATGACAATACCAGGGTGAGTGCTATAAAGTTCACGTACAAATTTTTCTCTACCTTTCTTAGGCATGATTACACGATTACCCCACAATAAACCGTCTGACTGAATGGACAGCTCATCCTCGTCACGGTTGTAAGGTTTGGTCTTCTCACGCATCTCCATAGGTATGGCAGACCAATCACCACTGAGTACACATCGTTTCACAACCGATAAAATAGGGACGTGGCTGGTCCAGATCCTAACTTGTTGAGCAGTGACAGGGGTTCCTTCACTCTCAAAAGCATCCATTACTGACAGTAGATCTGCAGGTTGAGGCATCTCCATCTCAGTTGTGGGTAAGGGCAGATGACTCAGTGCATCGGCACAATTCTCAGTACCAGGTCTATGACAGATGACGTAATCATAGGCAGACAATGACAGCGCACACCTTTGAATGCAGGACGATGCATTGGTATTAATATCTTTGTTTTCCGCAAACAATGAAATGAGTGGCTTGTGATCCGTTTCTAGTTCAAAACGAAGACCAGACAGGTACTGGTGCATTTTTTTACCCCATACAAACAGGCCAAAGCTTCTTTCTCTACCATACTGTAAGCTCTTTCCGCTTTAGACAGACTTCTCGAAGCATACGCAACAGATTGTAGCTTGCCCGATTCATTTGCTTGTAGTATGCAGCCAACCCCATATGATGAAGCATCACCCGTCAATACAAGACGCTTATGCGGATCATAATGAACAAGCAACTTGTTTGAACATAGCAGATTCTTGGCTTTCTCAAAGGCTCTACCTTGAGATGCACCCCAGACCCAGTTGTCTCCTTTTCTTAGTAACACATGCAGTGGCTCTAGTAAAGTGCTCAATCTGGGTAAGAAATTACCAAACTAGTTGAGTAGCCCAAGGAACGAACGCAGCTCTGTCACATTCTGAGGCCTGGGTACATTTTTGATGGCCTTGGTGTTCGAATCAGTGGGCCTGATGCCATCAGCAGCAATTTTCCTCCCGAGGAATTCGACTTCAGGTGCCATGAATACACACTTCGAGCGTTTCAGCCTGAGTCCCACCTTTTCCAGACGCTGTAGGACTTCTTCAAGATTGTTCAGATGTTCAGCAGTGTCACGACCTGTGACCAGAATGTCATCTTGAAACATGACAGTTGTGGAATGGAATTCAGTAAACTCTCCATATTCCTCTGAAATATGGTTGCAGTCGAACGAATCCCAAAAGGACACCTGTTGTAGATGAACAGTCCTTTATGGGTGTTGATGCAGGTGAGTTTCTTCAAAGTGCCGGCAAGCTCCTGGGTCATATAGGCCGACATCAGATCCAGTTTCGTGAATGACTTTCCACCAGCTAGCATGGCGAACAGGTCATCAGCCCTCAGTAATGGATACTGATCCTGTTTTGAAAATCGGTTAATCATAACCTTGTCATCTCCACAAATCCTGACAGTGTCATCACTCTTCAACAAAGGAACAATGGAACTAGCCCACTTGTTAAACTTGATATGATCCCTTCATGCTGGAGTCTGTCAAGCTCAATTTCAACCTTCTCCTTCATCATGTATGGAACAGACCGAGCTATGTGATTGACAGGCCTTGCATTGGAGTCCAGGTGAATCTGCACCTTGGCTCCAGTAAAATTACCAATACCCGGTTCAAACAAAGAAGGAAACTTTTTCAATACTTGAGCACACGAAGTATCACCCACCGAGGACAACATCTTGACATCATTCCAGTTCAGCTTGATTTTCTCGAGCCAATTCCTGCCAAACAGTGTTGGACCATTACCTGGGACGATCCATAATGGTAGCTCGTGAGCCACACAGTCATGTGACACTTTGATTGCTGCACTGCCGAGCACCGGTATGAGTTCCTTAGTGTAAGTACGCAACCTCGCAATAACTGGACTCAGCTTCAGTTTCGCAGCCTTTGTGTCCCACAGCTTGTTGAATGTCCTTTGGCTCATTATCGATTGGCTCGCACCCGTGTCCAGCTCCATTGATACAGGCCCGCCATTCAGCTTCACATTAACGACTATTGGCTGGCTCTTGTTCAGGAACGAATACAGTCCATTCATTTTCTCCTCGGGTTGCATATCCGGGCCATCACTGAACTGGTTCTCATCAACCACATGGTGAGCCGCACCACGCTTGCTCCGTTGTGGGCACATCCTGTGAAGATGCCCCACTTTCTAACATCCATTGCATGAGTATTGTTTAAACCGACACTGATGAGGCCAATGATTGCCCCCACTACGCCAACAGGGGGAAATCTGGTTCGAACCAGTTGCCGGGCTCTGAGCAGTGGCAGGTTTCGCGTAAGCAGCTCTGCCCGAAGACGATGCCATCTTGTTTACAGTACTTACCGTGGAACTCCGACTTGTTGATGATATCTGCCTCAAATTATCATCCGTCATCATGCATGCCTGGACAGTCGCGATGGCCTTTTTCAAATCCAGCATTTCTGCAGCCAACAGCTTCCTGAGGATCACATCATGGCTGATGCCTATCACGAAGACATCACTCAGCATGTCTTCCAGCATGTTCCCGAACTTACACGGCTCAGCAAGACGTCGCAGGTTGGCAACAAATCCCGACATGTCCTGGCCCTCAGCACAAACATGCGTGTAGAAACGGTAGCGCGATATGATGATCCTCTCTTTTGGCTTCAGATGGTTACCCACCAACGTACACAATTCCTCGTACCCTTTCTCTGCCGGACGTACAGGCAAGAGAAGATTCTTCATGAGGCCGTAAATTTTTGCATCAAAAATGGTGAGGAGAACTGCCCTGCACTTAACTGAGTAGGCCTCTGCCTCCATGTTATTGGCCACAAAATACTGATCCAGGTGGTCGACAAAATCCACCCAATCCTCGCCCTCCACGAATCTCTCCAGGATTCCAACTGTGCCCATTGTGCATGCGAAGATTCTTAAATTACCTCGTCGTCAATTGTAATTACTGTAAACACACTCAGGTGCAACCCGATCCATCTTTATTCCAGCCCAAGAGTGCCAGCTTGACAAAGACACCCAGCTTATATACAGGTGACCAAACACACATGCGACATGCGTACAGCCCGATGACCTCCGACCGCGGTGTCCTCTGGTGTCTGGTGACCCCCCCACCCCCAAGCATTAATACATAACAAAGTGGAAATAGGCGGTTTTAGTTATGCCGCGGATATGTGGCTGGAAGCTAATTTCAGGGTCAAATATGACAGCAAGGTTGCGACCAGTCTGGTTTAGCCTCAGACAGATGCTAGGGAGTGGGATGGAGTCGGTGGCTAGGGAAAGCAGTTTGTGGCGGAGACCAAAAGGCCCAGGCTTGGCCGTCTGATATCCTGCTGATACGTGGGGAATGTAAATTGGAATTCCTGTTGGCCTTTGGGGAAAGGAGGAACAAAGAACCCGGAGCAAAAGGTGAAAAAGCTGCTGCCCGATTGTGCAGTCAAGCCCCTTGCAGGGCTGTTCAATAATTAGCACTGGGGGTGGAAGTGAGTGTCAAACTACAGACTGAGCCGAGAGAGACTCAGTAATACATTAACAGAGACTGAGATACCTGATGGCACCAGATGCTGCAGGGAACTGGAATCCCAGCTCGAGTCAGGAGAAAGGTAGGGCAGAATGGGCATCGCTTTTGAAAGTAAAGTCACATCTTTGTAAAACAAAATCCTTTAGTTGATTAAATAAAAACTAATATTGTTTGTATTGATTGAAAATCTGTGGCTCCCTCTCTCCCTCAAATGTTTTTATTTAGTCGGCTGAATTTGATCAAACGTTGAGAAATCAATAATCATCTAGAGAAATCTGTGCTGAAAACCTGCATGCAGTAACTCAGAGATTACAGTCCCTTACAACTGACCAACATCTAACATCTGACAGATCAGAGCACGCCAGAGCCAACACACATTTCACACTCGCACCACGGAGACATTGGGAGCAATCACCTTTGACCCGCCACAACTGACTGACTCTTACAGCTCCTCATAACGTGACTGTTTATGTTATGTATGTTAACTGGGTTTTACCTGCCACCGGAGGGCGCGACTGTCGGAGTCCTAATGGTCACTGGCAGACACGTGCAAGCCATGTATATAATGTTGGCAGCCATGTTGAATCCTCACTTTGAGAATAAATAAACTGGAGTAAGGTCATGCCTGAAGTAGCTCACTGTATTTAGCCTTGTGGAGTTATTCGATACCTAACAGTTTACCAGGGAGTCAGCAGAGAGATATTTTGGCAGATTTTAAACCGTCTGAGGCAGAAGGATTCCTGGGCACAGGGGGTTCACCTCTCTCCCACACTATCCTCTGTGAAATGGGTTATTGCAGAGTCACCTTGGCAGTTGGTATCACTCAGCCATGTCAGAAGGCGATGAGTTCAAGCCCTCTCGCAGCACATAATCAAGGCTGATGCATGCAGTTGAGGGAGTGTTGCACTGTCGGAGTTCTTTGGGTGATATTTTAAACCAAAGACCAGACTGCTTGTCCCGATGGTAACTGGAGATCCTATCACCATATCTGAATCACAACAGGGTCACCTCTTCCTGCAACCTCATTTCACTTCTGTTTGTGGGATACTGAAACAAGCACAAATGTTACAGTAATATAAACATTGTGATACTGAAATAAACACTAATATTACAGTAATATACACACTGCGATATTGAAATAAATACTAATATTAGAGAAATAAGCACTGTGACACTGATATATTGGAAACACTAATATTATGGTAATATACACACTGATACACTCTGATATTGAAATAACATGAATTTATGGTAATATACACATCATCATCATCATAGGCAGTCCCTCAAACGAGGATGACTTGCTTCCACATGAGTTCACAGATGTTTCAATGAAGGACCCGATGTTCCAGTCCTGAACTCCAATTGAGGGGCTGGAAGATGTCTGCGTGCGTGGATTTTTTTAACGTGTGGTGACTGTTGCATACCAACCACCACACAGGCTTGACAGAGCTAGGTCTTGGTCCAGTGCCAAGTGTTGAACCAGGACAACTGGAGACCTGCTCTGCTGTACGGACCTAGATCACACACATATCACAGTGTGGGCTGGCCCGTGCTGCCCCTGGGCCCTCGGCTCTTCTGGGCCCCGTACCCTCATTAGTCGCAGCTTCGCCCACGATGTTCCAGGCAACACTAATGTTACAGAAATAAACACTGTGACACTGAAATAAACACTAATATTACAGTAATAAACACACAGAAACACCAATTGTTCCTCTATTCACACACTGGTCCTGCCGTTAATGGGGACCAGATTTTGGTTTATGAGTTTTGGTGCCAGTTCAAAACTCCCCTGTTGCAGATAACAGAGGTCCGGGGTACTTTAACTACCGGGCTTTATTTAAATGCAATGGCCGACTGCTCACCCATTCCAGTTGGGATCGGTGGAAATTCGCAGGGCCCGTAGGCCATCTGCCAGCATGGGTTGGCTTCCTGCTGTTTGTCCGGCCAGCAATCTAAGTTTCAGAGTTAGCTCTGGCTGAGTGCGAGGCATCCCGCTCCCTAGTTACAAGCCTACCTGTCATGTATCTTACATTATTATATATAACTGTATCCTAACATGCTATACATTACTGTAATAAGATATGACCTGTAACCACCAGCATACCTTACCATCAGGGGTGCACTTGCAAGAGACAGGTATATAAGGGCAGGTCTCAGGCAAGTGCAGCATTCCAGAGCTGTGAAATAAAGGTGCAGGTCCAGAGTGGCCTTGACTTCACTATATGCCTCGTGTGAATCTGTACTGAGGGGACAGGACTTTACAGTGGCGACGGGTTACGGGATTACAGAATCCACAGAATGGCGAACAATGGATCAGATGAAAAGTACAACACGGGAGACAATTGGGAGGACTTTATAGAAAGGCTCCAGCAAAGCTTTGTGACCAAAGACTGGTTAGGCAACGATAAGGCAGATAAGAGAAGAGCCCATCTCTTGACCAGCTGTGGCTCGAAAACATAAGCTTTAATGAAGGATCTGTTGGCACCCGAGAAACAGCAAGCAAGTCGTTTGAAGAATTGAGCACACTGGTAAGAGACCATCTGAAGCCAGCGAGCAGCCTACACATGGCCAGACACAGGTTCTACAACTACAGACGCTGTGTGGGCCAGAGCATACCCGACTTCGTGGCGGAACTTCGGAGGTTGGCTAGTTTATGTGAGTTCTCCGATGAACTGAGGAGAGAAATGCTGAGAGATTTTTTCATTGAAGGAATAGGCCATGCAGGCATATTCCAAAAGCTCATAGAGACCAAGAACCTGACCTTAGAGGCAGCAGCACTGGTTGCACAGACATTCTTGGTAGGGGAAGAAGAAACGAGGTTGATTTCCAATGCAGGTACGACAACTAACGAAATATTGGAACAAGAAGTTCACAGCACTAAACAAGCTGCTACCCCCACACACAGACAAAACCGGGAGAACAGGTTCTCGACAGCAAGCAGAAGCCATCAAGGGCCACAGGAACGGCCGTTCACACCTCATCAACCCACAATGCGAGCAATCAACTACAAACTGAGAGAAGCTCAAGAGAGATCAGCCAGACGCAGCTCATTCTTTGGAAACTCTTTGAACAATGGAACAGGTCTGTGCTGGAGGTGTGGGGGTGGGCACTCGGCAAGGGGATGTCGATTTCAGCAGGCTGTTTGCAGAAATTGTGAATATACAGGGCATTTGGCCCGCATGTGCAAAAAAACGGCAGCTCGGTTGGTATACGAATCGGATGGGTCGGAAAGCGGACCAGAAGATGGTGGGGACAGTACCCGGGACACCGGTGTACAGCGGGTCAACATGATCAATGGCCGCTGCTCCTATGACAGGACGCCTCCTATAACGATGAGGGTCCTACTCAACGGGATATCTGTCAACATGGAGCTGGATATGGGAGCGAGTCAATCTTTCATGGGCGCTCAACAATTTGAACAACTGTGGCCGCATAAAAGAGACAGACCAAAACTCACAAGGGTCAACACCACAATAAGGACCTATACCAATGAAATCGTACCAGTCCTCGGCAGCGCCATGCTCTCTGTCACACACAAAAGGACAGTGAACCGACTTCCCCTGTGGATTGTCCCCAGAGACCCCCAGCACTGCTGAGGAGAAGCTGGCTGGCAAAACTAAACTGGAAATGGGATGATGTCCATGCCATGTTATTAGAGGAACGGACCTCCTGCTCAAAAGTTATAAAGCGATTTGAACATCTCTTTCAGCCAGGTGTGGGCACTTTCAAAGGGGCCAAAGTCAAAATCTACATCACACAGGATGCTAGACCGGTCCATCACAAGGCCAGAGCTGTACCCTATGTGATGAGGGAAAAGATTGAACATGAACTAGACAGGCTTTGGCGGGAAGGCATTATATCACCTGTGGAATTTAGCAACTGGGCAAGTCCTATCGTCCCAGTCATGAAGCCTGATGGATCCGTACGAATCTGTGGGGACTACAAATCTACCATAAATAGAGACTCCCTACAGGACCAGTACCCGCTGCCCAGAGCGGAGGACTTATTTGCCACATTGGCTGGAGGTAAACTTTTCTCAAAATTAGACCTCACTTCTGCGTATATGACGCAAGAATTGACCGAGGAATCCAAGCTACTCACCACCATCAACACACATCGAGGCCTTTTCATGTACAATCGATGCCCATTCGGCATCAGGTCGGCAGCTGCCATATTCCAGCGCAACATGGAGAGTCTGCTCAAGTCCATCCCGGGGATGGTTGTATTTCAAGATGACATACTTATCACAGGCAGGGACACCGGCTCCCATCTCCGTAATTTGGAGGAAGTACTAAAGCGGTTGGATCGGGTAGGCCTACGAGACACGAAATCCAAGTGCCTGTTTCTCGCCCCCAAGGTTGAATTTTTGGGAAGAAGGATTGCCGCTGATTGAATCCGCCCAACAGAGTCCAAAACAGAAGCAATTTGCCTGGCACCCAGGCCCCGGAATGTCTCAGAACTGCGTGCCTTTCTCGGGCTACTCAATTACTTTGGGAACTTTATGCAGAACTTAAGCACACTGCTGGAGCCTCTCCACGTGCTACTCAGAAAGGGGTGCGATTGATTTTGGGGGGACGCCCAGGAACGCGCCTTCAATAAGGCATGCAACCTTCTGTGTACCAATATTGTTTTGACTTTCTTTGACCCAGGTAAAAAGCTAGTTCTCACATGCGATGCGTCAGCGTATGGGGTCGGGTGCGTTTTGCAACATGTCAATAGTGCGGGTAAATTACAACCCATAGCTTATGCCTCCAGGTCACTTTCGGGGGCGGAGCGCGGGTACGGAATGGTAGAGAAGGAGGTGCTCGCGTGCATGTACAGTGTCAAAAAGATGCACCAATACCTTTTCGGAGCCAAGTTTGCATTAGAAACCGACCACAAGCCCCTCACATCCCTCCTATCCGAGAGCAAGGCAATAAACGCCAACGCCTCGGCGCGACTTCAACGGTGGGCACTCATGCTGGCGTCCTACGACTATACCATAAGGCACAGACCAGGCACAAACAACTGTGCCAACGCGCTCAGCAGGCTACCCCTGGCGACCACGGAAGGGTCTGACGAACAGGAGATAGTCATGGCAATCGATGCCTTTGAGTCCACAGGTTCGCCCATGACGGCTCGCCAAATCAGAGCCTGGACGGCCAGCGACCCCACGTTATCCTGAGTAAAAAGTGTGTCCTAACCGGTGACTGGACAGAGGCTCGCGATGCCTGCCCTGAGGAATTAAAACCCTTTCACAGGCGCATGCATGAGCTATCACTACAAGCAGACTGCCTGATGTGGGGCAACCGAGTAGTCATGCCTCTGCGAGGTAGAAAGGCATTTGTTCGGGAGCTCCACCACGAGCACCCAGGGATCATTCTCGTGAAGGCCATAGCCAGATCCCACGTCTGGTGGCCTGGTATTGACGCGGACCTGGAGCTCTGCATCCGAAGGTGCACCATTTGTGCCCAACTCAGCAATGCCCCCAGGGAGGCTCCACTGAGCCCCTGGCCCTGGCCAACCAAACCGTGGTCGCGGGTGCACATAGACTATGCGGGCCCATTCATGGGCAAAATGTTCCTCATAGTTGTAGATGCTTTTTCAAAGTGGATCGAATGCACCATTTTAAACTCGAGCACAACCTCCACCACTGTGGAGAGCCTCGCAACCATGTTTGCAATGCACGGAATCCCTGACATATTGGTCAGTGACAATGGTCCGTGCTTCACCAGCGCAGAATTCCAAGACTTTATAATTGACCACGGCATAAATCATGTCAAGACGGCACCCTTCAAGCCGGCCTCCAATGGCCAGGCGGAGAGAGCAGTGCAAATCATTAAACAAGGCATGCTTAAAATCTAAGGTCCCACGTTGCAGGGTCACCTGTCGCAGCTGCTGCTGGCATACAGACCTCGTCCACACTCACTGACTGGGATCCCCCCGCGCAACTGTTGATGAAAAGGACTTTAAAAACAAGGCTCTCATTAATCCTCCCAGACATGCACAAAATCGTTGAGGCAAAGCGCCGTAAGCTGACTGAGTACCATGACAGAAATTCGAGGGGGAGATGGAATGAGATAGGGGACAAAGTGTTTGTACTAAACTATGGCAGGGGTCCCAAATGGCTTGCAGGGACAGTAACGGGCAAGGAAGGAAACAGGCTACTGGTAGTACAAATGGACAATGGCAAAACCTGCCGGAGGCATGTAGACCAAGTCAAAAGCAGATTTACCAACAACACTGCGGAACCAGAGGCAGACTACAATGTGGAACTCGCACCACACCTGGTGGACAGACAGAGGGAACAACCTGAGGAAAGGGCAATCCCAACAGACAGCCCAGGCGAGTCAACAACAATCACACCAATCGAAACAGACAGCCCAGGCAAGATACCAGCAACTACACCCAAAGAAAAACAGACACCAAGGCAATCAACTGAACCACAACTCAGACGCTCCACGCGAGAGCGTAGACCACCTGAGAGACTGAACCTATAAAGACAATAAGATCTTGGGGGAGGGTGAAGTCATGTTTCTTACATTATTATATATAACTGTATCCTAACATGCTATACATGACTGTAATAAGATATGACCTGTAACCACCAGCATACCTTACCACCAGGGGTGCACTTGCAAGAGACAGGTATATAAGGGCAGGTCTCGGGCAAGTGCAGCATTCCAGAGCTGTGAAATAAAGGTGCAGGTCCAGAGTGACCTTGATTTCACTACATGCCTCGTGTGAATCTGTACTGAGGGGACAGGACTTTACACGACCTTTGGGAAATTGATTTCCTGTCGCCAACTAGAGTTAATTTACCTTCAGGTTTGCCAGCTTATCTGAAGCTACAGTTTTTAATGTGTAAGCGGCGCCCTGAGCACAGCCTTCATTGTAATTCTAAGGAGATCTGCTGCCATGTGCTTTCCGACCCAGTTCAATTCAAACTCATTGAAAATAACTCTTGAACCAGCTATCCAGGGAGCTTTGTGCTACTTTCTGTGCATTTTAAACATGGTGAATGGAGACGGCCAGGTGTGAGGGAAGACACAGGGGAGGCCAGCTGTTAGGAAGAAAAAGACAAGTGGTAGTCAGGCCAAGAAAGAGCAGGTAAACCCAAGCCCCGAGTTGCACGTACACAAAGCGGCAGTGAGGAGCCCAAAAGGCCTGTGCGTGTTTCGTTCATAGCGGAGGCAGTCAGCTCAGGCATGCATGGGACTTGGCAAATACCAACACGGAAGATGGAGGTGAAGACTCTTAGTACTGGGACTGGAGCAGAACTCAACAACCAGGCCCCAAGGAGGAGGCAGGTCTGTCTGACAGAAAGTTGTTCCAGGGAGTTTAATGACTCTTCGGTCAGTAAGCTTAGTGATTTATTTAAGAATTATATATATTTTTTAATGCACTTAATGTGTTATATTTATGGGTATATAGTGGAGTGTATTGGAAGGCAATGGCACTGAAAGTAAGGTGAGGGATTTCATTGTTTTTTTATTGTGGTAGTTGTTGGTTCCTGATTGGTAGTTGTAGCTTTGCTATCCTACCTAATAACATTGGATGTTATTTCAGCAAATCAGCATGATGAATTGAACGGTTGGTAATTATTTAAGCCAAGCAGAGTGAGACAACAAAAATACACATTGTGATGTACACATTTGAAGTTTGACACATGCTAGGTGCAAAACTTTCAATTATATAAATCAATATAACTAACTTCAGGCATTTCATATTACATTTACTTTAACTTAATCCTTAGATACTGGCAGTTTCAAGGCAGTTTCAGTCTCCCTAGACTAACAGACTAAAACAGCTCTACAGTACTGGATATATTCAATATCAGTGTAATGTATGCACCTGTGAGTATGCTCACAGGTTTGTAGAGTTGTTGCCAAGCCCCGAAACCCCCTCGGGAGTTGGCGCCTCACAACTTGAGCCTCCTCGGGGAAATCCCCTCCGTGCCTTTCAGTTCTGTGCGGAGGGGTTTCCTGTACGGGCTGTTCTTGCACACTCTCCATTTCGACACCCTCGTCTGCCGTCCTGACACGCCATGGCGCACCATCTTGCCATCCGGAGGAGGCGGGGGTCCCCGATGGAGTGCACTCTATGCGGGAGTCCTCCCCTTATTTATTGGGGACTTGGCCTGGAGGGTGGTGCACGGAGCAGTCCCGTGCAACAAATTTTTAAGCCGGTTCACGGGCTCCCAGGCTGCCTGCAATTTCTGCGGTCTGGAAGAGTCTGTGTTCCATGTTTTTATAGAATGTGCAAGGTTTCAGCCGCTGTTTCATTATTTAAAGGGGCTGCTCCTCAATTTCTGGTTGCACTTCAGTCCCACACTCCTGATCTTTGGGCACCCTGTGCGGAGGGGAACGGGCAGGTCCGAGGGCCTCCTCGTAGGACTGCTCCTGGGCACGGCCAAGGGTGCCATCAGCTGGTCCAGGCAGCGGGCGGTTGAGGGGGTCGTTCAGCCTGACTGCCTGCCTCTCTTCTGCGCGTACATCCGAGCAAGGGTGTCCCTAGAGATGGAGCACGCGGTGTCCACCGGTACGCTCGCGGCCTTCCGCGAGAGGTGGGCGCAGGAGGGACTGGCTACCCCCGGCAACCTTTTTTAATTTGATTTTATATGTTTCAAAGTTTAATTTGTTTTAATTGCCGGATTTTTAGTGTCCCCCTCCCCTTTTATAGGGGGCACTTGTAAAATATATGGTTTTAATGCCCCCCTAAAAAAATCACTAGAAAAAACACAAAAAACAAAAAAAATAAACCAAAAACATTTTTAAAAAAGGGGCAGTTAAGTGTCTGGAGTGTCCCCCAGATCGGGGGGCACTTGATCTAACATTTATTTTGTTCCCCCCCAACCCCCCAAAAGAGTTGTAGAGTTGTTGCCAAGCCCCGAAACTCCCTCGGGAGCCGGCGCCTCACAACTTGAGCCTCCTCCAGGAAATCCCCTCCGTGCCTTTCAGTTCTGTGCAGTGGGGTTTCCTGTACGGGCTGCTCCTGTACACTCTCCATTTCGCCATCCTCGTCTGCCATCCGGACACGCCATGGCGCACCATCTTGCCGTCCGGAGGATGCAGGGGTCCCCAGTGGAGTGCACTCTACGCAGGGAGTCCTTATCTTATTTATTGGGGACTTGTCCTGGAGAGTGGTGCATGGAGCAGTCCCGTGCAATAAGTTTTTAAGTCGGTTCACGGGCTCCCAGGCCGCCTGCAATTTCTGAAGTCTGGAAGAGTCCGTGTTCCATGTTTTTATAGAATGTGCGAGGTTGCAGCCCCTATTCCATTATTTGAAGGGGCTGCTCCTCAATTTCTGGTTGCACTTCAGTCCCACACTCCTGATCTTTGGGCACCCTGTGCGGAGGGGAGCGGGTAGGTCGGAAGGACTCCTCATAGGACTGCTCCTGGACACAGCCAAGGGGGCCATTAGCCGGTCCAGGCAGCGGGCGGTCAAGGGGGTCGTTCAGCCTGACTGCCTGCCTCTCTTCCGCAGTTACATCCGAGCCAGGGTGTCCCTGGAGATGGAGCACACGGTGTCCACCGGTACGCTCGTGGCCTTCCGCGAGAGGTGGGCGCTGGAGGGACTGGAGTGCATCATCACCCCCGGCAACCAAATTTTAATTTGATTTTAATGTCTAAAGTTTAATTTGTTTAAGTTGTTGGTTTTAGTGCCCCCCCCCCCGCCTTTTAACCAGGGGGCACTTGTATAATTTGTGTTTCTAGTGCCCTCAAAAAAAAACAAGGGGGCAATTGAAAAGTTTTTGGAGTGTGCCCTTCCCTTTAATCAGGGGGCACTTGATTAAAGTTTGCAACTCAAAATAGGTGTAGAGCTGTTGCCAAGCCCCGAAACCCCCTTGGGAGCCAGCGTCTCACAACTTGAGCCTCCTCGGGGAAATCCCCTCTGTGCCTTTCAGTTCTGTGCGGAGGGGTTTCCTGTACGGGCTGTTCTTGCACACCCTTCATTTTGCCATCCTCGTCTGCCGTCCGGACATGCCATGGCGCACCGTCTTGCTGTCCGGAGGAGGCGGGGGTCCCCAATAGAGTGCACTCTATGCGGGAGTCCTCCCTCTATTTATTGGGGACTTGGCCTGGAGGGTGTTGTACGGGGCAATCCCGTGTAATAAGTTTTTAAGTCGGTTCACGGACTCCCAGGCCGCCTGCAATTTCTGCGATGTGGAGTAGTCCGTGTTCCACACATATATACAATGTGTGAGGTTGCAGCTCTTCTATTATTTAAGGGGGCTGCTCCTCGATTTTTGGCTGCACTTCAGTCCCACTCCTGATCTTTGGGCACCCTGTGTGGAGGGGAGCAGGCAGTTCGGAAGGCCTCCTCGTAGGACTGCTCCTGGGCATGTCCAAGGGGACCATCAACTGGTCCAGGCAACGGGTGGTCGAGGGGGTCGTTCAGTCCGACTGCCTGCCTCTCTTCCGCGGCTACGTTCACGTCAGGGTGTCCCTGGAGATGGAGCACGCAATGTCCACCGGTACACTTGCGGCCTTCCGCGAGGGGTGGGCACCAGAGGGACTGGAGTGCATCATCACACCCGGCAGCCAAATTTTAATTTGACCATTTAAAGTTTCAAAAAGTTTTATTTGTTAATTTGACGTTTCTAGTGCCCCTTTAATAAGGGAGTACATGATTTAAAAGTTTTACACATGATGTTCACAGGACTCAATAAAACCCCAGTCAGTTGCGTCCAGGTCATCCACAATGAGGTATGCAGTTGTGAGCCTGGTGGATGAACTGGTAATGTGTAGTGTGATTGTTAAACCTTTGTTAATAAACCAATTAGTATTTAATAGCAATGTGTTGCTATGAATTCTTAAGCAAAGAATCCATGAAGCAAATACATTACAATCTGCATAACATTTATTACTGGAATATTATACATGAACTCAAACACAAACGTAAAGTGCTTGGAATTTCCTTGGAGTTTCCTCTGATCTCCCAGTGTAACGGCGGTGAAAGATTAGTGGAAACCCCAAAGAAATGGCTGTTTACCTCATTGCTCTGGCAATCTGCTGCCAACGATACAGCGATGATTGGCAAACCCAGCGGAAACTCTGCCCAGAAATGTCACACATCTCACCTGTGTTCATCCTATTCTCTCATTTTGTTAATTCAAACTTTCCTTGCCTTTTTTAATTTCAATTTTATTCTATTTTCAACTATTGTTCCTATTTATTTTGCTTAGTTTAAAACCTCTTTCTTCTACCTCCTTGCTCCCACCAGCCACTGTGGAACTTGGGACCAACTTTCGATGGATGCCAATTGAAGAACTGTCGCCCATTCTGAAAATTCCACTCCTGCAGTATACCGGCGGTAACCCGCTCCCCCTACTACCGGTCCGCTGCTGCTGATCCGTCCTAAGTGCATGATCAGTGAACCGCCGATGTTCGCCCGTCAATCGTGAAATTCCACTGAGAAAATCTTCCTGCCGCCTCTCCCGCTTTTTCTGCTGGTGCACTTGGAGTGTGCTCAAAATGGTGGTGCAGCTGCCATTAAAGGGGAGGACGCACTGTTGCGGCCGCCATCTTTTTTTTTGTGGGCCGACTGCCATGTCGGGCTGACAATCACGCCCCGGGTTCAGCCGGGCCGCCAACGGACAACCTGGTACCCCTCTTGGACCTACTGGTCCGGCCGAAACCCTGGCCCAGTGGAACAAAGTTCAAGAATTGCACAGGCTCTCCACTTTAAATGAAAGGGAGAGCCGCGGTGATGCGCCAGCGCAATGACATCATCAGCGTGGGGGAAGCCACCTCCAGACTCGCACTCACCAGGAGGTTTCCGGACCAGTCTTCTGTTCCCATGTTATACATTCTTTAAACCCTGGAGCACGTGCCTGTCATTCTCCCTGTGCATGGCTCTGACAAATTTTGGACTGTTCTGTCACATACACCATTTTTTTTTATCCTACAGGTCCTACTTTCTTTAAAATATTATTATAATATGTGCATTTATATAACCCCTTATCATGTCGATAATATCACAAAGCACTTCATAACATGGCTGATTTTGGAGCCGGGTGCTTTTTATGAAGGGAATTATATTCCTGGAGAAGCTGCCATAACTTGTGCCAGTTGAGACCTAAAATTATTTTCAACACAAAAATTTTTTGGGTGCAAACCTTTCCTCACTGAGGAGTGTAATTTTGTAATGGATTACTAATGGATTTGTTCCACACACTGAATCCTGCAATAGTGTGAGAAAATAGCATCGGCATTGCTTCAATGCTGAATCACACTGCAGGCAATGTTGAAGGCGACTCCTTCAAATCCCCGTCGCAGTTCATTAAAGAAGTACTGGTGTAAGACTACAGACAGCAGTAAAGGGTAAAAGTTAAACCATATGAGAACTAAAATGTGGAATGCAGCACCCTGGCTAATGTTGTACAATCTGCCCCAATAAATGACTGAGTTGCTCATTAAAAAAGTAATATTTCCCTAGACTTGACTACTCCAACGCACTCCTGGCTGGCCTCCCACATTCTACCCTGTGTAAACTAGAGGTGATCCAAAGCTCGGCTGCCTGTGTCCTAACTCGCATCAAGTCCCGCTCACCCATTACCCCGTGTTTGCTGACCTACATTGGCTCCCAATTCAGCAAACTCTCAATTTCAAAATTCTCATCCTTGTTTTCAAATCCCTCCATGGCCTCGCCTTTCCCTATCTCTGTAATCTCCTCCAGTCCCACAACCCCCCGAGGTGTCTGCGCTCCTCTAATTCTGCCCTCTTGAGCATCCCTGATTGTAGTTGCTCCACCATTGCTGGCCGTGCCTTCTGTTGCCTAGGCCCCGATGCTCTGGAACTCCCTGCCTAAACCTCTCCGCCTCTCTACCTTTCTCTCCTCCTTCAAGATGCTCCTTAAAACCTACGTCTTCCTGCCCTAATTTCTCCTTATGTGGCTCAGTGTCAAATTTATTATCTCATAATACTCCTGTGAAGCGCCTTGGGACGTTTCACTACGTTCAAGGCACTATATAAATACAAGTTGTTGTTGTTGTTGTTGTTGAGACCTGAACGAAGTCCCTCGTGGGCTGCAGCTTCATGGGTGCCAGTGCCCTGCCCAAGTAGTTGTTCTTCTTGTGTGGGCAGAGGGTGCTTCCAGGCAACCTATTCAACGTGGTACATCACAGGCCCCACCCAATATCCACCAAGACAGGTCACGTCCATGATGGCCATTTTACACTTAGGGAACCTCTGAGGGCACTGTCTGGCAGCTCTTGGATGGCGGACAGTGTCTTCCTCTGCACCCTCTCTCTAAACATCTGGAACCATCCTCTTCTGGGCTTTCAGTTGCTCCCTTCTGGCTCAGACATATATATATATATTCATTCTCGGAAAGTGGATGTTGCTGACAAGGCTGGCATTTATTGCCCATTAGAAGATGGTGCTGGGCTGCTGCAGTCCGTGTGGTGAAGATGCTATCACGACGCCGATAGGTGAGAAATTCCAGGATTTACACCCAGTGGATATTATCGGAATATGTATCCGAGAATCTGAGAGACTTTCTTACTGCTGACGTTCCGAGCCCACCCTCACCCAGTCAACCGCTGCTGCTCTTTCAGAAATTCCTGCTGCTAAAAAACTGATGTTCCCCTTTAACTGCTGCAGTCTTTTAAAGGCTACACCGGCATTGGAAGCCCCTCCTGCCCAGAGGCAGTAAACCACTCAGAATTGGTATTATCAGTCCAAGCCTTCCCTGCACAATGAATGAGGTCCCACGAGGAAAAAGTGGAAGGTTTGCAGCGGGGTAACGTGGCTTGGTGCCAGTCCCATTTTGCTGCAAACTACCCAATCACACCAAATGCCAGCCCAGTGTGATAAAGTGGAGGAGTGTTATTGTGGAGGGATCTTATAGTGGAGGGGTGTTATAGTGAAGGAGCGTAATAGTGGAGGAGTGTTATAGTGGAGTGGTGTTATAGTGGAGTGGTGTTATAGTGGAGTGGTGTTATAGTGGAGTGGTGTTATAGTGGAGGAGTGTTATAGTGGAGGGGTGTTATAGTGGAGTGGTGTTATAGTGGAGTGGTGTTATAGTGGAGGAGTGTTATAGTGAAGGAGTGTAATAGTGGAGGAGTGTTATAGTGGAGTGGTGTTATAGTGGAGTGGTGTTATAGTGGAGTGGTGTTATAGTGGAGGAGTGTTATAGTGGAGGGGTGTTATAGTGGAGGGGTGTTATAGTGGAGGAGTATTATAGTTGAGGAGTGTTCCAGTGGAGGGGTGTTATAGTGATGAGCGTTATAGTGGAGTGGGGTAATACTGGTGAGAGGTATAGTGGAGGGATGTTATAGTGGAGGGGTGTTATAGTGGAGGGATGTTATAGTGGAGGAGTGTTATAGTGGAGGGATGTTACAGTGGAGGAGTGTTATACTGGAGGAGTGCTATAGTGGAGGGGTGTTATACTGGAGGGGTGATATAGTGGAGGGGTGTTATAGTGGAGGAGTGATTTAGTAGAGGAGTGTTATAGTGGAGGGGTGATATAGTGGAGGGGTGTGAGAGTGGAGGAGTGATTTAGTGGAGGTGTATTATAGTGGAGGGGTGTTACAGTGGAAGGGTGTTATAGTGGAGGAGTGTTATTGTGGAGTGGATTTATAGTGGAGGGGTGTTATAGTGGAGGGGTGTTATAGTGGAGGGGTGTTATAGTGGAGGAGTGTTATTGTGGAGTGGAGTTATAGTGGAGGGCTGTTATAGAGGAGGGGTGTTATAGTGGAGGGATGTTATAGTGGAGGAGTGTTATTGTGGAGTGGAGTTATGGTGGAGGGGTTTTATAGTGGAGGGGTGTTATAGTGGAGGGGTGTTATAGTGGAGGGGTGTTATAGTCGTGGGGTGTTATAGTGGAGGAGTGTTATAGTTGAGGGGTATTATACTGGAGGAGTGTTATAGTGGAGGGGTGTTATAGTGGAGGGGAGTTATAGTGGAGGAGTGTTATAGTGGAGGAGTGTTATAGTGAAGAGTGTTATAGTGGAGTGGTGTTAAAATGGAGGACCGTGAGAGTTGAGGACTTTTCCAGTGGAGGGGTGTTATAGTGATGAGCGTTATAGTGGAGTGGTGTAAAAGTGGTGAGTGGTATAGTGGAGGGATGTTATAGTGGAGGGGTGTTATAGTGGAGGGATGTGAAAGTGGAGGAGTGTTATAGTGGAGGAGTGCTATAGTGGAGGGGTGTTATAGTGGAGGGGTCTTATAGTGGAGGGGTGTGAAAGTGGAGGATTGTTCTAGTGGAGGTGTATTATAGTGGAGGGGTGTTATAGTGGAGGGGTGTTATAGTGGAGGGGTGTTATTGTGGAGGGTTGTTATAGTGGAGGGGTGTTATATTGGAGGGGTGATATAGTGAAGGGATGTTATAGTGGAGGAGTATTATAATGGAGGAGTGCTATAGTGGAGGGGTGTAATAGTGGATGGATGTTATAATGGAGGGGTGATATAGTGGAGGGGTGATATAGTGGAGGGGTGTTATCGTGGATGAGTGTTATAGTGGAGGGGTGTTATATTGGAGGAGTGTTATAGTGGAGGAGTGTTATAGTGGAGGGGTGTTATATTGGAGGAGTGTTATAGTAGAGGGGTGTTACAGTGGAGAGGTGTTACAGTGGAGGGGTGTTACAGTGGAGGGGTGATATAGTGGAGGGGTGTTATCGTGGATGAGTGTTATAGTGGAGGAGTGTTATAGTGGAGGGGTGTTATCGTGGAGGAGTGTTAGAGTGGAGGGGTGTTATATTGGAGGAGTGTTATAGTAGAGGGGTGTTACAGTGGAGGAGTGTTATATTGGAGGAGTGTTATAGTGGAGGAGTGTTATAGTGGAGAGGTGTTACAGTGGAGGGGTGTTACAGTGGAGTGGTGTTCTAGTGGAGGAGTGTTATTGTGGAGTGGATTTATAGTGGAGGGGTGTTATAGTGGAGGAGTGTTATAGTGGAGGGGTGATATAGTGGAGGAGTGTTATTGTGGAGTGGAGTTATAGTGGAGGAGTGTTATAGAGGAGGGGTGTTATAGTGGAGGGATGTTATAGTGGAGGAGTGTTATTGTGGAGTGGAGTTATGGTGGAGGGGTGTTATCGTGGAGGGGTGTTATAATGGAGGAGTGTTATAGTGGAGGGGTGTTATAGTCGTAGGGTGTTATAGTCGTGGGGTGTTATAGTGGAGAAGTGTTATAGTTGAGGGGTATTATACTGGAGGAGTGTTATAGTGGAGGGGTGTTATAGTGGAGGGGAGTTATAGTGGAGGAGTGTTATAGTGGAGGAGTGTTATAGTGGAGGAGTGTTAAAATGGAGGAGCGTGAGAGTTGAGGACTTTTCCAGTGGAGGGGTGTTATAGTGATGAGCGTTATAGTGGAGTGGTGTAAAAGTGGTGAGTGGTATAGTGGAGGGATGTTATAGTGGAGGGGTGTTATAGTGGAGGGATGTGAAAGTGGAGGATTGTTATAGTGGAGGAGTGCTATAGTGGAGGGGTCTTATAGTGGAGGGGTCTTATAGTGGAGGGGTGTTATAGTGGAGGGGTGTTATAGTGGAGGGGTGTTATTGTGGAGGCGTGTTATAGTGGAGGGGTGTTATAGTGGAGGGGTGTTATAGTGGAGGGGTGTTATAGTGGATGGATGTTATAGTGGAGGAGTATTATAGTGGAGGAGTGCTATAGTGGAGGGGTGTTATATTGGATGGATGTTATAATGGAGGGGTGATATAGTGGAGGGGTGTTATAGTGGAGGAGTGATTTAGTGGAGGAGTGCTATAGTGGAGGCGTGTTATAGTGCAGGGGTGTTATAGTGGAGGGGTGATATAGTGGAGGGGTGTTATATTGGAGGAGTGTTATAGTGGAGGGGTGTTATAGTGGAGGGGTGTTATAGTGGAAGGGTGTTATAGTGGAGGAGTGTTATTGTGGAGGGGTGTTATAGTGGAGGGTTGTTATCATGGAGGAGAGTTATAGTGGAGGTGTGTTATATTGGAGGAGTGTTATAGTGGAGGATGTTACAGTGGAGGAGTGTTATATTGGAGGTGTGTTATAGTGGAGGGGTGTTAAAGTGGAGTAGTGTTATAGTGGAGGAGTGTTAAAGTGGAGGGATGTTACAGTGGAGGAGTGTTATACTGGAGGAGTGCTATAGTGGAGGGGTGTTATAGTGGAGTGGTGTTATAGTGGAGTGGTGTTATAGTGGAGTGGTGTTATAGTGGAGGAGTGTTATAGTGGAGGGGTGTTATAGTGGAGGGGTGTTATAGTTGAGGAGTGTTCCAGTGGAGGGATGTTATAGTGATGAGCATTATAGTGGAGTGGGGTAATACTGGTGAGAGGTATAGTGGAGGGATGTTATAGTGGAGGGGTGTTATAGTGGAGGGATGTTATAGTGGAGGAGTGTTATAGTGGAGGGATGTTACAGTGGAGGAGTGTTATACTGGAGGAGTGCTATAGTGGAGGGGTGATATAGTGGAGGGGTGTTATAGTGGAGGAGTGATTTAGTAGAGGAGTGTTACAGTGGAGGGGTGATATAGTGGAGGGGTGTGAGAGTGGAGGAGTGATTTAGTGCAGGTGTATTATAGTGGAGGGGTGTTACAGTGGAAGGGTGTTATAGTGGAGGAGTGTTATTGTGGAGGGGTGTTATAGTGGAGGGGTGTTATCGTTGAGGAGTGTTATAGTGGAGGGGTGTTATATTGGAGGAGTGTTATAGTAGAGGGGTGTTACAGTGGAGGAGTGTTATATTGGAGGAGTGTTATAGTGGAGGAGTGTTATAGTGGAGAGGTGTTACAGTAGAGGGGTGTTACAGTGGAGTGGTGTTATAGTGGAGGAGTGTTATTGTGGAGTGGATTTATAGTGGAGGGGTGTTATAGTGGAGGAGTGTTATAGTGGAGGGGTGTTATAGTGGAGGAGTGTTATTGTGGAGAGGAGTTATAGTGGAGGGCTGTTATAGAGGAGGGGTGTTATAGTGGAGGGATGTTATAGTGGAGGAGTGTTATTGTGGAGTGGAGTTATGGTGGAGGGTGTTATAGTGGAGGGGTGTTATAGTGGAGGGGTGTTATAGTGGAGGGGTGTAATAGTCGTGGGGTGATATAGTGGAGGAGTGTTATAGTTGAGGGGTATTATACTGGAGGAGTGTTATAGTGGAGGGGTGTTATAGTGGAGGGGAGTTATAGTGGAGGAGTGTTATAGTGGAGGAGTGTTATAGTGGAGAGTGTTTTAGTGGAGTGGTGTTAAAATGGAGGAGCGTGAGAGTTGAGGACTTTTCCAGTGGAGGGGTGTTATAGTGATGAGCGTTATAGTGGAGTGGTGTAAAAGTGGTGAGTGGTATAGTGGAGGGATGTTATAGTGGAGGGGTGTTATAGTGGAGGGATGTGAAAGTGGAGGAGTGTTATAGTGGAGGAGTGCTATAGTTGAGGGGTGTTATAGTGGAGGGGTCTTATAGTGGAGGGGTGTGAAAGTGGAGGATTGTTCTAGTGGAGGTGTATTATAGTGGAGGGGTGTTATAGTGGAGGGGTGTTATAGTGGAGTGGTGTTATTGTGGAGGGGTGTTATAGTGGAGGGGTGTTATAGTGGAGGGGTGTTATATTGGAGGAGTGTTATAGTGGAGGGGTGTTATAGTGGAGGGGTGTTATAGTGGAGGGGTGTTATAGTGGAGGGGTGTTATCGTGGAGGAGTGTTATAGTGGAGGGGTGTTATATTGGAGGAGTGTTATAGTGGAGGGGTGTTACAGTGGAGGAGTGTTATAGTGGAGGGGTGTTAAAGTGGAGTAGTGTTATAGTGGAGGAGTGTTATAGTGGAGGAGTGTTATAGTGGAGAGGTGTTACAGTGGAGTGGTGTTACAGTGGAGTGGTGTGATAGTGCAGGAGTGTTATGGTGGAGTGGATTTATAGTGGAGGGGTGTTATAGTGGAGGAGTGTTATAGTGGAGGGATGTTACAGTGGAGGAGTGTTATACTGGAGGAGTGCTATAGTGGAGGGGTGTTATAGTGGAGGAGTGATATAGTGGAGGGATGTTATAGTGGTGGAGTGATTTAGTAGAGGAGTGTTATAGTGGAGGGGTGATATAGTGGAGGGGTGTGAGAGTGGAGGAGTGATTTAGTGGAGGTGTATTATAGTGGAGGGGTGTTATAGTGGAAGGGTGTTATAGTGGAGGAGTGTTATTGTGGAGTGCTGTTATAGTGGAGGGGTGTTATAGTGGAGGAGTGTTATAGTGGAGGGGTGTTATATTGGAGGAGTGTTATAGTAGAGGGGTGTTACAGTGGAGGAGTGTTATATTGGAGGAGTGTTATAGTGGAGGAGTGTTAAGTGGAGGGGTGTTACAGTGGAGTGGTGTTATAGTGGAGGAGTGTTATTGTGGAGTGGATTTATAGTGGAGGGGTGTTATAGTGGAGGGGTGTTATAGTGGAGGGGGGATATAGTGGAGGAGTGTTATTGTTGAGTGGAGTTATAGTGGAGGGGTGTTATAGAGGAGGGGTGTTATAGTGGAGGGATGTTATAGTGGAGGAGTGTTATTGTGGAGTGGAGTTATGGTGGAGGGGTGTTATCGTGGAGGGGTGTTATAGTGGAGGGGTGTTATAGTGGAGGGGTGTTATAGTCCTGGGGTGTTACAGTGGAGGAGTGTTGTAGTTGAGGGGTATTATACTGGAGGAGTATTATAGTGGAGGGGTGTTATAGTGGAGGGGAGTTATAGTGGAGGAGTGTTATAGTGGAGAGTGTTCTAGTGGAGTGGTGTTAAAATGGAGGAGCGTGAGAGTTGAGGACTTTTCCAGTGGAGGGGTGTTATAGTGATGAGCGTTATAGTGGAGTGGTGTAAAAGTGGTGAGTGGTATAGTGGAGGGATGTTATAGTGGAGGGGTGTTATAGTGGAGGGATGTGAAAGTGGAAGAGTGTTATAGTGGAGGAGTGCTATAGTGGAGGGGTGTTATAGTGGAGGGGTCTTATAGTGGAGGGGTCTTATAGTGGAGGGGTGTGAAAGTGGAGGATTGTTCTAGTGGAGGTGCATTATAGTGGAGGGGTGTTATAGTGGAGGGGTGTTATAGTGGAGAGGTGTTATTGTGGAGGGGTGTTATAGTGGAGGGGTGTTATAGTGGAGGGGTGTTATAGTGGAGGGGTGATATAGTGGACTGATGTTATAGTGGAGGAGTATTATAGTGGAGGAGTGCTATAGTGGAGGGGTGTTATAATGGATGGATGTTATAATGGAGGGGTGATATAGAGGAGGGGTGTTATAGTGGAGGAGTGATTTAGTGGAGGAGTGTTATAGTGGAGGGGTGTTATAGTGGCGGGGTGATATAGTGGAGGGGTGATATCGTGGAGGAGTGTTATAGTGGAGGGTTGTTATATTGGAGGAGTGTTATAGTGGAGGGGTGTTATAGTGGAGGGGTGTTATAGTGGAAGGGTGTTATAGTGGAGGAGTGTTATTGTGGAGGGGTGTTATAGTGGAGGGGTGTTATAGTGGAGGGGTGTTATATTGGAGGAGTGTTATAGTGGAGGGGTGTTACAGTGGAGGAGTGTTATATTGGAGGCGTGTTATAGTGGAGGGGTGTTAAAGTGGAGCAGTGTTATAGTGGAGGAGTGTTATAGTGGAGAGGTGTTACAGTGGAGGGGTGTTACAGTGGAGTGGTGTGATAGTGGAGGAGTGTTATAGTGGAGTGGATTTATAGTGGAGGGGTGTTATAGTGGAGGGGTGTTATAGTGGAGGGATGTTACAGTGGAGGAGTGTTACACTGGAGGAGTGCTATAGTGGAGGGGTGTTATAGTGGAGGAGTGATATAGTGGAGGGGTGTTATAGTGGTGGAGTGATTTAGTAGAGGAGTGTTATAGTGGAGGGGTGATATAGTGGAGGGGTGTTATAGTGGAGGAGTGATTTAGTAGAGGAGTGTTATAGTGGAGGAGTGCTATAGTGGAGGGATGTTATAGTGGAGTGGTGTTATAGTGGAGGGGTGATATAGTGGAGGGGTGTGAGAGTGGAGGAGTGATTTAGTGGAGGTGTATTATAGTGGAGGGGTGTTATAGTGGAAGGGTGTTATAGTGGAGGAGTGTTATTGTGGAGTGGTGTTATAGTGGAGGGGTGTTATCATGGAGGACTGTTATAGTGGAGGGGTGTTATATTGGATGAGTGTTATAGTAGAGGGGTGTTACAGTGGAGGAGTGTTATATTGGAGGAGTGTTATAGTGGAGGAGTGTTATAGTGGAGAGGTGTTACAGTGGAGGGGTGTTACAGTGGTGTGGTGTTATAGTGGAGGAGTGTTATTGTGGAGTGGATTTATAGTGGAGAGGTGTTATAGTGGAGGGGTGTTATAGTGGAATGGTGATATAGTGGAGGAGTGTTATTGTGGAGTGGAGTTATAGTGGAGGGGTGTTATAGAGGAGGGGTGTTATAGTGGAGGGATGTTATAGAGGAGGAGTGTTATAGTGGAGGGGTGTTATGGTGGAGGGGTGTTATAGTGGAGGGGTGTTATAGTCCTGGGGTGTTACAGTGGAGGAGTGTTACAGTGGAGGAGTGTTATAGTGGAGAGTGTTATAGTGGAGTGGTGTTAAAATGGAGGAGCGTGAGAGTTGAGGACTTTTCCAGTGGAGGGGTGTTATAGTGATGAGCGTTACAGTGGAGTGGTGTAAAAGTGGTGAGTGGTATAGTGGAGGGATGTTATAGTGGAGGGGTGTTATAGTGAAGTGATGTGAAAGTGGAGGAGTGTTATAGTGGAGGAGTGCTATAGTGGAGGGGTGTTATAGTGGAGGGCTCTTATAATGGAGGGGTCTTATAGTGGAGGGGTGTGAAAGTGGAGGATTGTTCTAGTGGAGGTGCATTATAGTGGAGGGGTGTTATAGTGGAGGAGTGCTATAGTGGAGGGGTGTTATAGTGGAGGAGTGATAGAGTGGAGGGGTGTTATAGTGGTGGAGTGATTTAGTAGAGGAGTGTTATAGTGGAGGGGTGATATAGTGGAGGGGTGTTATAGTGGAGGAGTGATTTAGTAGAGGAGTGTTATAGTGGAGGAGTGCTATAGTGGAGGTGTGTTATAGTGGAGGGGTGTTATAGTGGAGGGGTGATATAGTGGAGGGGTGTGAGAGTGGAGGAGTGATTTAGTGGAGGTGTATTATAGTGGAGGGGTGTTATAGTGGAAGGGTGTTATAGTGGAGGAGTGTTATTGTGGAGTGGTGTTATAGTGGAGGGGTGTTATCGTGGAGGTGTGTTATAGTGGAGGGGTGTTATATTGGAGGAGTGTTATAGTAGAGGGGTGTTACAGTGGAGGAGTGTTATATTGGAGGAGTGTTATAGTGGAGGAGTGTTATAGTGGAGAGGTGTTACAGTGGAGGGGTGTTACAGTGGTGCGGTGTTATAGTGGAGGAGTGTTATGGTGGAGTGGATTGAAAGTGGAGGGGTGTTATAGTGGAGGGGTGTTATAGTGGAGTGGTGATATAGTGGAGGAGTGTTATTGTGGAGTGGAGTTATAGTGGAGGGGTGTTATGGTGGAGGGGTGTTATAGTGGAGGGTGTTATAGTGGAGGGGTGTTATAGTCCTGGGGTGTTACAGTGGAGGAGTGTTGTAGTTGAGGGGTATTATACTGGAGGAGTGTTATAGTAGAGGGGTGTTATAGTGGAGGGGAGTTATAGTGGAGGAGTGTTATAGTGGAGGAGTGTTATAGTGGAGAGTGTTATAGTGGAGTGGTGTTAAAATGGAGGAGCGTGAGAGTTGAGGATTTTTCCAGTGGAGGGGTATTATAGTGATGAGCGTTATAGTGGAGTGGTGTAAAAGTGGTGAGTGGTATAGTGGAGGGATGTTATAGTGGAGGGGTGTTATAGTGGAGGAGTGTTATAGTGGAGGGGTGTTATAGTGGAGAGGTGTTATTGTGGAGGGGTGTTATAGTGGAGGGGTGTTATAGTGGAGGGGTGTTATAGTGGAGGGGTGATATAGTGGAGGGATGTTATAGTGGAGGGATGTTATAGTGGAGGAGTGTTATAGTGGAGGGGTGTTACAGTGGAGGAGTGTTATAGTAGAGGGGTGTTACAGTGGAGAGGTGTTACAGTGCAGGGGTGTTACAGTGGAGGGGTGATATAGTGGAGGGGTGTTATCGTGGATGAGTGTAATAGTGGAGGAGTGTTATAGTGGAGGGGTGTTATCGTGGAGGAGTGTTAGAGTGGAGGGGTGTTATATTGGAGGAGTGTTATAGTAGAGGGGTGTTACAGTGGAGGAGTGTTATATTGGAGGAGTGTTATAGTGGAGGAGTGTTATAGTGGAGAGGTGTTACAGTGGAGGGGTGTTACAGTGGAGTGGTGTTCTAGTGGAGGAGTGTTATTGTGGAGTGGATTTATAGTGGAGGGGTGTTATAGTGGAGGAGTGTTATAGTGGAGGGGTGATATAGTGGAGGAGTGTTATTGTGGAGTGGAGTTATAGTGGAGGAGTGTTATAGAGGAGGGGTGTTATAGTGGAGGGATGTTATAGTGGAGGAGTGTTATTGTGGAGTGGAGTTATGGTGGAGGGGTGTTATCGTGGAGGGGTGTTATAATGGAGGAGTGTTATAGTGGAGGGGTGTTATAGTCGTAGGGTGTTATAGTCGTGGGGTGTTATAGTGGAGAAGTGTTATAGTTGAGGGGTATTATACTGGAGGAGTGTTATAGTGGAGGGGTGTTATAGTGGAGGGGAGTTATAGTGGAGGAGTGTTATAGTGGAGGAGTGTTATAGTGGAGGAGTGTTAAAATGGAGGAGCGTGAGAGTTGAGGACTTTTCCAGTGGAGGGGTGTTATAGTGATGAGCGTTATAGTGGAGTGGTGTAAAAGTGGTGAGTGGTATAGTGGAGGGATGTTATAGTGGAGGGGTGTTATAGTGGAGGGATGTGAAAGTGGAGGATTGTTATAGTGGAGGAGTGCTATAGTGGAGGGGTCTTATAGTGGAGGGGTCTTATAGTGGAGGGGTGTTATAGTGGAGGGGTGTTATAGTGGAGGGGTGTTATTGTGGAGGCGTGTTATAGTGGAGGGGTGTTATAGTGGAGGGGTGTTATAGTGGAGGGGTGTTATAGTGGATGGATGTTATAGTGGAGGAGTATTATAGTGGAGGGGTGATATAGTGGAGGGGTGTTATATTGGAGGAGTGTTATAGTGGAGGGGTGTTATAGTGGAGGGGTGTTATAGTGGAAGGGTGTTATAGTGGAGGAGTGTTATTGTGGAGGGGTGTTATAGTGGAGGGTTGTTATCATGGAGGAGTGTTATAGTGGAGGTGTGTTATATTGGAGGAGTGTTATAGTGGAGGATGTTACAGTGGAGGAGTGTTATATTGGAGGTGTGTTATAGTGGAGGGGTGTTAAAGTGGAGTAGTGTTATAGTGGAGGAGTGTTAAAGTGGAGGGATGTTACAGTGGAGGAGTGTTATACTGGAGGAGTGCTATAGTGGAGGGGTGTTATAGTGGAGTGGTGTTATAGTGGAGTGGTGTTATAGTGGAGTGGTGTTATAGTGGAGGAGTGTTATAGTGGAGGGGTGTTATAGTGGAGGGGTGTTATAGTTGAGGAGTGTTCCAGTGGAGGGATGTTATAGTGATGAGCATTATAGTGGAGTGGGGTAATACTGGTGAGAGGTATAGTGGAGGGATGTTATAGTGGAGGGGTGTTATAGTGGAGGGATGTTATAGTGGAGGAGTGTTATAGTGGAGGGATGTTACAGTGGAGGAGTGTTATACTGGAGGAGTGCTATAGTGGAGGGGTGATATAGTGGAGGGGTGTTATAGTGGAGGAGTGATTTAGTAGAGGAGTGTTACAGTGGAGGGGTGATATAGTGGAGGGGTGTGAGAGTGGAGGAGTGATTTAGTGCAGGTGTATTATAGTGGAGGGGTGTTACAGTGGAAGGGTGTTATAGTGGAGGAGTGTTATTGTGGAGGGGTGTTATAGTGGAGGGGTGTTATCGTTGAGGAGTGTTATAGTGGAGGGGTGTTATATTGGAGGAGTGTTATAGTAGAGGGGTGTTACAGTGGAGGAGTGTTATATTGGAGGAGTGTTATAGTGGAGGAGTGTTATAGTGGAGAGGTGTTACAGTAGAGGGGTGTTACAGTGGAGTGGTGTTATAGTGGAGGAGTGTTATTGTGGAGTGGATTTATAGTGGAGGGGTGTTATAGTGGAGGGGTGTTATAGTGGAGGGGTGTTATAGTGGAGGAGTGTTATTGTGGAGAGGAGTTATAGTGGAGGGCTGTTATAGAGGAGGGGTGTTATAGTGGAGGGATGTTATAGTGGAGGAGTGTTATTGTGGAGTGGAGTTATGGTGGAGGGGTGTTATAGTGGAGGGGTGTTATAGTGGAGGGGTGTAATAGTCGTGGGGTGATATAGTGGAGGAGTGTTATAGTTGAGGGGTATTATACTGGAGGAGTGTTATAGTGGAGGGGTGTTATAGTGGAGGGGAGTTATAGTGGAGGAGTGTTATAGTGGAGGAGTGTTATAGTGGAGAGTGTTTTAGTGGAGTGGTGTTAAAATGGAGGAGCGTGAGAGTTGAGGACTTTTCCAGTGGAGGGGTGTTATAGTGATGAGCGTTATAGTGGAGTGGTGTAAAAGTGGTGAGTGGTATAGTGGAGGGATGTTATAGTGGAGGGGTGTTATAGTGGAGGGATGTGAAAGTGGAGGAGTGTTATAGTGGAGGAGTGCTATAGTTGAGGGGTGTTATAGTGGAGGGGTCTTATAGTGGAGGGGTGTGAAAGTGGAGGATTGTTCTAGTGGAGGTGTATTATAGTGGAGGGGTGTTATAGTGGAGGGGTGTTATAGTGGAGTGGTGTTATTGTGGAGGGGTGTTATAGTGGAGGGGTGTTATAGTGGAGGGGTGTTATATTGGAGGAGTGTTATAGTGGAGGGGTGTTATAGTGGAGGGGTGTTATAGTGGAGGGGTGTTATAGTGGAGGGGTGTTATCGTGGAGGAGTGTTATAGTGGAGGGGTGTTATATTGGAGGAGTGTTATAGTGGAGGGGTGTTACAGTGGAGGAGTGTTATAGTGGAGGGGTGTTAAAGTGGAGTAGTGTTATAGTGGAGGAGTGTTATAGTGGAGGAGTGTTATAGTGGAGAGGTGTTACAGTGGAGTGGTGTTACAGTGGAGTGGTGTGATAGTGCAGGAGTGTTATGGTGGAGTGGATTTATAGTGGAGGGGTGTTATAGTGGAGGAGTGTTATAGTGGAGGGATGTTACAGTGGAGGAGTGTTATACTGGAGGAGTGCTATAGTGGAGGGGTGTTATACTGGAGGAGTGATATAGTGGAGGGGTGTTATAGTGGTGGAGTGATTTAGTAGAGGAGTGTTATAGTGGAGGGGTGATATAGTGGAGGGGTGTGAGAGTGGAGGAGTGATTTAGTGGAGGTGTATTATAGTGGAGGGGTGTTATAGTGGAAGGGTGTTATAGTGGAGGAGTGTTATTGTGGAGTGCTGTTATAGTGGAGGGGTGTTATAGTGGAGGAGTGTTATAGTGGAGGGGTGTTATATTGGAGGAGTGTTATAGTAGAGGGGTGTTACAGTGGAGGAGTGTTATATTGGAGGAGTGTTATAATGGAGGAGTGTTAAGTGGAGGGGTGTTACAGTGGAGTGGTGTTATAGTGGAGGAGTGTTATTGTGGAGTGGATTTATAGTGGAGGGGTGTTATAGTGGAGGGGTGTTATAGTGGAGGGGGGATATAGTGGAGGAGTGTTATTGTTGAGTGGAGTTATAGTGGAGGGGTGTTATAGAGGAGGGGTGTTATAGTGGAGGGATGTTATAGTGGAGGAGTGTTATTGTGGAGTGGAGTTATGGTGGAGGGGTGTTATCGTGGAGGGGTGTTATAGTGGAGGGGTGTTATAGTGGAGGGGTGTTATAGTCCTGGGGTGTTACAGTGGAGGAGTGTTGTAGTTGAGGGGTATTATACTGGAGGAGTATTATAGTGGAGGGGTGTTATAGTGGAGGGGAGTTATAGTGGAGGAGTGTTATAGTGGAGAGTGTTCTAGTGGAGTGGTGTTAAAATGGAGGAGCGTGAGAGTTGAGGACTTTTCCAGTGGAGGGGTGTTATAGTGATGAGCGTTATAGTGGAGTGGTGTAAAAGTGGTGAGTGGTATAGTGGAGGGATGTTATAGTGGAGGGGTGTTATAGTGGAGGGATGTGAAAGTGGAAGAGTGTTATAGTGGAGGAGTGCTATAGTGGAGGGGTGTTATAGTGGAGGGGTCTTATAGTGGAGGGGTCTTATAGTGGAGGGGTGTGAAAGTGGAGGATTGTTCTAGTGGAGGTGCATTATAGTGGAGGGGTGTTATAGTGGAGGGGTGTTATAGTGGAGAGGTGTTATAGTGGAGGGGTGTTATAGTGGAGGGGTGTTATAGTGGAGGGGTGTTATAGTGGAGGGGTGATATAGTGGACTGATGTTATAGTGGAGGAGTGATTTAGTGGAGGAGTGTTATAGTGGAGGGGTGTTATAGTGGCGGGGTGATATAGTGGAGGGGTGATATCGTGGAGGAGTGTTATAGTGGAGGGTTGTTATATTGGAGGAGTGTTATAGTGGAGGGGTGTTATAGTGGAGGGGTGTTATAGTGGAAGGGTGTTATAGTGGAGGAGTGTTATTGTGGAGGGGTGTTATAGTGGAGGGGTGTTATAGTGGAGGGGTGTTATATTGGAGGAGTGTTATAGTGGAGGGGTGTTACAGTGGAGGAGTGTTATATTGGAGGCGTGTTATAGTGGAGGGGTGTTAAAGTGGAGCAGTGTTATAGTGGAGGAGTGTTATAGTGGAGAGGTGTTACAGTGGAGGGGTGTTACAGTGGAGTGGTGTGATAGTGGAGGAGTGTTATAGTGGAGTGGATTTATAGTGGAGGGGTGTTATAGTGGAGGGGTGTTATAGTGGAGGGATGTTACAGTGGAGGAGTGTTACACTGGAGGAGTGCTATAGTGGAGGGGTGTTATAGTGGAGGAGTGATATAGTGGAGGGGTGTTATAGTGGTGGAGTGATTTAGTAGAGGAGTGTTATAGTGGAGGGGTGATATAGTGGAGGGGTGTTATAGTGGAGGAGTGATTTAGTAGAGGAGTGTTATAGTGGAGGAGTGCTATAGTGGAGGGATGTTATAGTGGAGTGGTGTTATAGTGGAGGGGTGATATAGTGGAGGGGTGTGAGAGTGGAGGAGTGATTTAGTGGAGGTGTATTATAGTGGAGGGGTGTTATAGTGGAAGGGTGTTATAGTGGAGGAGTGTTATTGTGGAGTGGTGTTATAGTGGAGGGCTGTTATCATGGAGGACTGTTATAGTGGAGGGGTGTTATATTGGATGAGTCTTATAGTAGAGGGGTGTTACAGTGGAGGAGTGTTATATTGGAGGAGTGTTATAGTGGAGGAGTGTTATAGTGGAGAGGTGTTACAGTGGAGGGGTGTTACAGTGGTGTGGTGTTATAGTGGAGGAGTGTTATTGTGGAGTGGATTTATAGTGGAGAGGTGTTATAGTGGAGGGGTGTTATAGTGGAATGGTGATATAGTGGAGGAGTGTTATTGTGGAGTGGAGTTATAGTGGAGGGGTGTTATAGAGGAGGGGTGTTATAGTGGAGGGATGTTATAGAGGAGGAGTGTTATAGTGGAGGGGTGTTATGGTGGAGGGGTGTTATAGTGGAGGGGTGTTATAGTCCTGGGGTGTTACAGTGGAGGAGTGTTACAGTGGAGGAGTGTTATAGTGGAGAGTGTTATAGTGGAGTGGTGTTAAAATGGAGGAGCGTGAGAGTTGAGGACTTTTCCAGTGGAGGGGTGTTATAGTGATGAGCGTTACAGTGGAGTGGTGTAAAAGTGGTGAGTGGTATAGTGGAGGGATGTTATAGTGGAGGGGTGTTATAGTGAAGTGATGTGAAAGTGGAGGAGTGTTATAGTGGAGGAGTGCTATAGTGGAGGGGTGTTATAGTGGAGGGCTCTTATAATGGAGGGGTCTTATAGTGGAGGGGTGTGAAAGTGGAGGATTGTTCTAGTGGAGGTGCATTATAGTGGAGGTGTGTTATAGTGGAGGAGTGCTATAGTGGAGGGGTGTTATAGTGGAGGAGTGATAGAGTGGAGGGGTGTTATAGTGGTGGAGTGATTTAGTAGAGGAGTGTTATAGTGGAGGGGTGATATAGTGGAGGGGTGTTATAGTGGAGGAGTGATTTAGTAGAGGAGTGTTATAGTGGAGGAGTGCTATAGTGGAGGTGTGTTATAGTGGAGGGGTGTTATAGAGGAGGGGTGATATAGTGGAGGGGTGTGAGAGTGGAGGAGTGATTTAGTGGAGGTGTATTATAGTGGAGGGGTGTTATAGTGGAAGGGTGTTATAGTGGAGGAGTGTTATTGTGGAGTGGTGTTATAGTGGAGGGGTGTTATCGTGGAGGTGTGTTATAGTGGAGGGGTGTTATATTGGAGGAGTGTTATAGTAGAGGGGTGTTACAGTGGAGGAGTGTTATATTGGAGGAGTGTTATAGTGGAGGAGTGTTATAGTGGAGAGGTGTTACAGTGGAGGGGTGTTACAGTGGTGCGGTGTTATAGTGGAGGAGTGTTATGGTGGAGTGGATTTATAGTGGAGGGGTGTTATAGTGGAGGGGTGTTATAGTGGAGTGGTGATATAGTGGAGGAGTGTTATTGTGGAGTGGAGTTATAGTGGAGGGGTGTTATGGTGGAGGGGTGTTATAGTGGAGGGGTGTTATAGTGGAGGGGTGTTACAGTGGAGGAGTGTTGTAGTTGAGGGGTATTATACTGGAGGAGTGTTATAGTAGAGGGGTGTTATAGTGGAGGGGAGTTATAGTGGAGGAGTGTTATAGTGGAGGAGTGTTATAGTGGAGAGTGTTATAGTGGAGTGGTGTTAAAATGGAGGAGCGTGAGAGTTGAGGATTTTTCCAGTGGAGGGGTATTATAGTGATGAGCGTTATAGTGGAGTGGTGTAAAAGTGGTGAGTGGTATAGTGGAGGGATGTTATAGTGGAGGGGTGTTATAGTGGAGGAGTGTTATAGTGGAGGGGTGTTATAGTGGAGAGGTGTTATTGTGGAGGGGTGTTATAGTGGAGGGGTGTTATAGTGGAGGGGTGTTATAGTGGAGGGGTGATATAGTGGAGGGATGTTATAGTGGAGGGATGTTATGGTGGAGGAGTGTTATAGTGGAGGGGTGTTATAGTGGATGGATGTTATAGTGGAGGGGTGTTATAGTGGAGGGGTGTTATACTGGAGGAGTGATTTAGTGGAGGAGTGTTATAGTGGAGGAGTGCTATAGTGGAGGGGTGTTATAGTGGAGGGGTGTTATCGTGGAGGAGTGTTATAGTGGAGGGGTATTATCGTGGAGGAGTGTTATAGTGGAGGGGTGTTACAGTGGAGGAGTGTTATATTGGAGGCGTGTTATAGTGGAGGGGTGTTAAAGTGGAGTAGTGTTATAGTGGAGGAGTGTTATAGTGGAGAGGTGTAACAGTGGAGGGGTGTTACAATGGAGTGGTGTGATAGTGGAGGAGTGTTATTGTGGAGTGGATTTATAGTGGAGGGTTGTTATAGTGGAGGAGTGTTAGTGTGGAGGGATGTTACAGTGGAGGAGTGTTATACTGGAGGAGTGCTATAGTGGAGGGGTGTTATAGTGGAGGGGTGATATCGTGGAGGGGTGTTATAGTGGAGGAGTGATTTAGTAGAGGAGTGTTATAGTGGAGGGGTGATATAGTGGAGGGGTATTATAGTGGAGGAGTGATTTAGTAGAGGAGTGTTATAGTGGAGGAGTGCTATAGTGGAGGGGTGTTATAGTGGAGGGGTGTTATAGTGGAGGGGTGATATAGTGGAGGGGTGTGAGAGTGGAGGAGTGATTTAGTGGAGGTGTATTATAGTGGAGGGGTGTTATAGTGGAAGGGTGTTATAGTGGAGTAGTGTTATTGTGGAAGCATGTTATAGTGGAGGGGTGTTATCGTGGAGGAGTGTTATAGTGGAGGGGTGTTATATTGGAGGAGTGTTATAGTGGAGGGGTGTTACAGTGGAGGAGTGTTATATTGGAGGAGTGTTATAGTGGAGGGGTGTTATAGTGGAGGGGTGATATAGTGGAGGAGTGTTATTGTGGAGTGGAGTTATAGTGGAGGGGTGTTATAGAGGACGGGTGTTATAGTGGAGGGATGTTATAGTGGAGGAGTGTTATTGTGGAGTGGAGTTATGGTGGAGGGGTTTTATCATGGAGGGTTGTTATAGTGGAGGGGTGTTATAGTGGAGGGGTGTTATAGTCGTGGGGTGTTATAGTGGAGGAGTGTTATAGTGAGGGGTATTATACTGGAGGAGTGTTATAGTGGAGGGGAGTTATAGGGAAGGAGTGTTATCGTGGAGGAGTGTTATTGTGGAGAGTGTTATAGTGGAGTGGTGTTAAAATGGAGGAGCGTGAGAGTTGAGGACTTTTCCAGTGGAGGGGTGTTATAGTGATGAGCGTTATAGTGGAGGGATGTGAAAGTGGAGGAGTGTTATAGTGGAGGAGTGCTATAGTGGAGGGGTGTTATAGTGGAGGGGTCTTATAGTGGAGGGGTCTTATAGTGGAGGGGTGTGAAAGTGGAGGATTGTTCTAGTGGAGGTGTATTATAGTGGAGGGGTGTTATAGTGGAGGAGTGATTTAGTAGAGGAGTGTTATAGTGGAGGAGTGCTATAGTGGAGGGGTGTTATAGTGGAGGGGTGTTATAGTGGAGGGGTGATATAGTGGAGGGGTGTGAGAGTGGAGGAGTGATTTAGTGGAGGTGTAATATAGTGGAGGGGTGTTATAGTGGAAGGGTGTTATAGTTGAGTAGTGTTATTGTGGAGGCGTGTTATAGTGGAGGGGTGTTATCGTGGAGGACTTTTATAGTGGAGGGGTGTTATATTGGAGGAGTGTTATAGTGGAGGGGTGTTACAGTGGAGGAGTGTTATATTGGAGGAGTGTTATAGTGGAGGAGTGTTATAGTGGAGGGTTGTTATAGTGGAGGGGTGTTATAGTGGAGGGGTGTTATAGTGGAGGGGTGATATAGTGGAGGAGTGTTATTGTGGAGTGGAGTTATAGTGGAGGGGTGTTATAGAGGACGGGTGTTATAGTGGAGGGATGTTATAGTGGAGGAGTGTTATTGTGGAGTGGAGTTATGGTGGAGGGGTTTTATCATGGAGGGTTGTTATAGTGGAGGGGTGTTATAGTGGAGGGGTGTTATAGTCGTGGGGTGTTATAGTGGAGGAGTGATTTAGTGGAGGAGCGCTATAGTGGAGGAGTGCTATAGTGGAGGGGTGTTATAGTGGAGGGGTGTTATAATGGAGGGGTGTTATAGTGGAGGGGTGTTATAGTCGTGGGGTGTTATAGTGGAGGAGTGTTATAGTTGAGGGGTATTATACTGGAGGAGTGTTATAGTGGAGGGGTGTTATAGTGGAGGGGAGTTATAGGGAAGGAGTGTTATCGTGGAGAGTGTTATAGTGGAGTGGTGTTAAAATGGAGGAGCGTGAGAGTTGAGGACTTTTCCAGTGGAGGGGTGTTATAGTGATGAGCGTTATATTGGAGGGATGTGAAAGTGGAGGAGTGTTATAGTGGAGGAGTGCTATAGTGGAGGGGTGTTATAGTGGAGGGGTCTTATAGTGGAGGGGTCTTATAGTGGAGGGGTGTGAAAGTGGAGGATTGTTCTAGTGCAGGTGTATTATATTGGAGGGATGTTATAGTGGAGGAGTGTTATTGTGGAGTGGAGTTATAGTGGAGGGGTGTTATAGTGGATGGGTGTTATAGTGGAGGGGTGTTATAGTGGAGGGGAGCTATCGTGGAGGAGTGTTATAGTGAAGGGGTGTTATAGCGGAGGAGTGTTATAGTGGAGGAGTGTTATAGTGGAGAGGTGTTACAGTGGAGGGGAGTTATAGTGGAGTGGTGTTATAGTGGAGGAGTGTTATAGTGGAGTGGAGTTATCGTGGTGGGATGTTATAGTGGAGGGGTGTTATAGTGGAGTGGTATATATAGTGGAGGAGTGTTATTGTGGAGTGGAGTTATAGTGGAGGGGTGTTATAGTGGAGGGGTGCTATAGTGGAGGAGTGTTATAGTGGAGGGGTGTTATAGTGGAGGAGTGTTATAGTGGAGGGGTGTTATAGTGGAGGGGTGTTATAGTGGAGGAGTGATTTAGTAGAGGAGTGTTATAGTGGAGGGGTGTTATAGTGGAGGGGTGTTATAGTGGAGGGGTGATATAGTGGAGGGGTGTGAGAGTGGAGGAGTGATTTAGTGGAGGTGTATTATAGTGGAGGGGTGTTATAGTGGAAGGGTGTTATAGTGGAGGAGTGTTATAGTGGAGGAGTGTTATAGTGGAGGGGTGTTATCGTGGAGGAGTGTTATAGTGGAGGTGTGTTATATTGGAGGAGTGTTATAGTAGAGGGGTGTTACAGTGGAGGAGTGTTATATTGGAGGAGTGTTATAGTGGAGGAGTGTTATAGTGGAGGGGTGTTATAGTGGAGGGGTGTTATTGTGGAGGGGTGTTATAATGGAGGGGTGTTATAGTGGAGGGGTGTTATAGTGGAGGGGTGTTATAGTGGATGGATGTTATAGTGGAGGAGTATTATAGTGGAGGAGTGCTATAGTGGAGGGGTGTTATCGTGGAGGAGTGTTATAGTGGAGGGGTGTTATATTCGAGGAGTGTTATAGTGGAGGAGTGTTACAGTGGAGGAGTGTTATATTGGAGGAGTGTTATAGTGGAGAGGTGTTACAGTGGAGGGGAGTTATAGTGGAGTGGTGTTATAGTGGAGGAGTGTTATTGTGGAGTTGAGTTATCGTGGTGGGATGTTATAGTGGAGGGGTGTTATAGTGGAGGGGTATATATAGTGGAGGAGTGTTATTGTGGAGTGGAGTTGTAGTGTGGGGTGTTATAGTGGAGGGGTGTTATAGTGGAGGAGTGTTATAGTGGAGGGGTGTTATAGTGGAGGAGTGTTATAGTGGAGGGGTGTTATAGTGGAGGGGTGTTATAGTGGAAGACTGTTATAGTGGAGGGGTGATGTAGTGGAGGGGTGTTATAGTGGAGGAGTGATTTAGTAGAGGAGTGTTATAGTGGAGGGGTGTTATAGTGGAGGGGTGTTATAGTGGAGGGGTGATATAGTGGAGGGGTGTGAGAGTGGAGGAGTGATTTAGTGGAGGTGTATTATAGTGGAGGGGTGTTATAGTGGAAGGGTGTTATACTGGAGGAGTGTTATAGTGGAGGAGTGTTATAGTGGAGGTGTTATCTTGGAGGAGTGTTATAGTGGAGGGGTGTTATATTGGAGGAGTGTTATAGTGGAGGGGTGTTACAGTGGAAGAGTGTTATATTGGAGGCGTGTTAAAGTGGAGGGGTGTTAAAGTGGAGGAGTGTTATAGTGGAGGAGTGTAATAGTGGAGAGGTGTTACAGTGGAGGGGTGTTACAGTGGAGTGGTGCGATAGTGGAGGAGTGTTATTGTGGAGTGGATTTATAGTGGAGGGGTGTTATAGTGCAGGGGTGTTATAGTGGAGGGGTGATATAGTGGAGGAGTGTTATTGTGGAGTGGAGTTATAGTGGAGGGGTGTTATAGAGGAGGGGTGTTATAGTGGAGGGATGTTATAGTGGAGGAGTGTTATTGTGGAGTGGAGTTATAGTGGAGGGGTGTTATAGTGGAGGGGTGTTATAGTGGAGGGGTGTTCTCGTGGAGGGGAGCTTTCGTGGAGGAGTGTTATAGTGAAGGGGTGTTATAGCGGAGGAGTGTTATAGTGGAGGGGTGTTATCGTGGAGGAGTATTATAGTGGAGGGGTGTTATAGTGGTGGGGTGTTATCGTGGAGGAGTGTTATAGTTGAGGGGTATTATAGTGGAGGGGTGTTATAGTGGAGTGGTGTTATAATGGAGGAGCGTGAGAGTTGAGGATTGTTCCAGTGGAGGGCTGTTATAGTGATGAGCGTAATAGTGGAGTGGTGTAAAAGTGGAAAGTCGTATAGTGGAGGGATGTTATAGTGGAGTGGTGTTATAGTGGAGGGATGTGAAAGTGGAGGAGTGTTATAGTGGAGGAGTGCTATAGTGGAGGGGTGTTACAGTGGAGGGGTCTTATAGTGGAGGGGTGTGAAAGTGGAGGATTGTTCTAATGGAGGTGTATTATAGTGGAGGGGTATTATAGTGGAGGGGTGTTATAGTGGAGGGGTGATATCGTGGAGGAGTGTTATAGTGGAAGGGTGTTATATTGGAGGAGTGTTATAGTGGAGGAGTGTTACAGTGGAGGAGTGTTATATTGGAGGAGTGTTATAGTGGAGAGGTGTTACAGTGGAGGGGAGTTATAGTGGAGTGGTGTTATAGTGGAGGAGTGTTATTGTGGAGTGGAGTTATCGTGGTGGGATGTTATAGTGGAGGGGTGTTATAGTGGAGGGGTATATATAGTGGAGGAGTGTTATTGTGGAGTGGAGTTATAGTGGAGGGGTGTTATAGTGGAGGGGTGTTATAGTGGAGGAGTGTTATAGTGGAGGGGTGTTATAGTGGAGGAGTGTTATAGTGGAGGGGTGTTATAGTGGAGGGGTGTTATAGTGGAGGAGTGATTTAGTAGAGGAGTGTTATAGTGGAGGAGTGCTATAGTGGAGGGGTGTTATAGTGGAGGGGTGTTATAGTGGAGGGGTGATATTGTGGAAGGGTGTGAGAGTGGAGGAGTGATTTAGTGGAGGTGTATTATAGTGGAGGGGTGTTATAGTGGAAGGGTGTTATAGTGGAGGAGTGTTATAGTGGAGGAGTGTTATAGTGGAGGGGTGTTATCGTGGAGGAGTGTTATAGTGGAGGGGTGTTATATTGGAGGAGTGTTATAGTAGAGGGGTGTTACAGTGGAGGAGTGTTATATTGGAGGAGTGTTATAGTGGAGGTGTGTTATAGTGGAGAGGTGTTACAGTGGAGGGGTGTTACAGTGGAGTGGTGTTCTAGTGGAGGAGTGTTATTGTGGAGTGGATTTATAGTGGCGGGGTGTTATAGTGGAGGAGTGTTATAGTGGAGGGGTGATATAGTGGAGGAGTGTTATTGTGGAGTGGAGTTATAGTGGAGGAGTGTGATAGAGGAGGGGTGTTATAGTGGAGGGATGTTATAGTGGAGGAGTGTTATTGTGGAGTGGAGTTATGGTGGAGGGGTGTTATCGTGGAGGGGTGTTATAGTGGAGGGGTGTTATAGTGGAGTGGTGTTATAGTCGTGGGGTGTTATAGTCGTGGGGTGTTATAGTTGAGGGGTATTATACTGGAGGAGTGTTATAGTGGAGGGGTGTTATAGTGGAGGGGAGTTATAGTGGAGGAGTGTTATAGTGGAGGGGTGTTATAGTGGAGGAGTGTTATAGTGGAGGGGTGTTATAGTGGAGGGGTGTTATAGTGGAGGAGTGATTTAGTAGAGGAGTGTTATAGTGGAGGAGTGCTATAGTGGAGGGGTGTTATATTGGAGGGGTGTTATAGTGGAGGGGTGATATAGTGGAGGGGTGTGAGAGTGGAGGAGTGATTTAGTGGAGGTGTATTATCGTGGAGGGGTGTTATAGTGGAAGGGTGTTATAGTGGAGGAGTGTTATCGTGGAGGAGTGTTATAGTGGAGGGGTGTTATATTGGAGGAGTGTTATAGTAGAGGGGTGTTACAGTGGAGGAGTGTTATATTGGAGGAGTGTTATAGTGGAGGAGTGTTATAGTGGAGAGGTGTTACAGTGGAGGGGTGTTACAGTGGAGTGGTGTTCTAGTGGAGGACTGTTATTGTGGAGTGGATTTATAGTGGCGGGGTGTTATAGTGGAGGAGTGTTATAGTGGAGGGGTGATATAGCGGAGGAGTGTTATTGTGGAGAGGAGTTATAGTGGAGGAGTGTTATAGAGGAGGGTTGTTATAGTGGAGGGATGTTATAGTGGAGGAGTGTTATTGTGGAGTGGAGTTATGGTGGAGGGGTGTTATCGTGGAGGGGTGTTACAGTGGAGGGGTGTTATAGTGGAGGGGTGTTATAGTCGTGGGGTGTTATAGTCGTGGGGTGTTATAGTTGAGGGGTATTATACTGGAGGAGTGTTATAGAGGAGGGGTGTTATAGTGGAGGAGTGTTATAGTGGAGGAGTGTTATAGTGGAGTGGTGTTAAAATGGAGGAGCGTGAGAGTTGAGGACTTTTCCAGTGGAGGGGTGTTATAGTGATGAGCGTTATAGTGGAGTGGTGTAAAAGTGGTGAGTGGTATAGTGGAGGGATGTTATAGTGGAGGGGTCTTATAGTGGAGGGATGTGAAAGTGTAGGATTGTTAAAGTGGAGGAGTGCTATAGTGGAGGGGTCTTATAGTGGAGGGGTCTTATAGTGGAGGGGTGTTATAGTGGAGGGGTGTTATAGTGGAGGGGTGTTATTGTGGAGGGGTGTTATAGTGGAGGGGTGTTATAGTGGAGGGGTGTTATAGTGGATGGAAGTTATCGTGGAGGAGTATTATAGTGGAGGAGTGCTATAGTGGAGGGGTGTTATCGTGGAGGAGTGTTATAGTGGAGGGGTGTTATATTCGAGGAGTGTTATAGTGGAGGGGTGTTACAGTGGAAGAGTGTTATATTGGAGGCGTGTTAAAGTGGAGGGGTGTTAAAGTGGAGGAGTGTTATAGTGGAGGAGTGTTATAGTGGAGAGGTGTTACAGTGGAGGGGTGTTACAGTGGAGTGGTGCGATAGTGGAGGAGTGTTATTGTGGAGTGGATTTATAGTGGAGGGGTGTTATAGTGCAGGGGTGTTATAATGGAGGGGTGATATAGTGGAGGAGTGTTATTGTGGAGTGGAGTTATAGTGGAGGAGTGTTATAGAGGAGGGGTGTTATAGTGGAGGGGAGCTTTCGTGGAGGAGTGTTATAGTGGAGGGGTGTTATAGCGGAGGAGTGTTATAGTGGAGGGGTGTTATCGTGGAGGGGAGTTATAGTGGAGGAGTGTTATAATGGAGGAGTGTTATAGTGGAGGAGTGTTATAGTGGAGTGGTGTTAAAATGGAGGAGCGTGAGAGTTGAGGACTTTTCCAGTGGAGGGGTGTTATAGTGATGAGCGTTATAGTGGAGTGGTGTAAAAGTGGTGAGTGGTATAGTGGAGGGATGTTATAGTGGAGGGGTGTTATAGTGGAGGGATGTGAAAGTGTAGGATTGTTAAAGTGGAGGAGTGCTATAGTGGAGGGGTCTTATAGTGGAGGGGTCTTATAGTGGAGGGGTGTTATAGTGGAGGGGTGTTATAGTGGAGGGGTGTTAATGTGGAGGGATGTTATAGTGGAGGGGTGTTATAGTGGAGGGGTGTTATAGTGGATGGATGTTATAGTGGAGGAGTATTATAGTGGAGGAGTGCTATAGTGGAGGGGTGTTATCGTGGAGGAGTGTTATAGTGGAGGGGTGTTATATTCGAGGACTGTTATAGTGGAGGAGTGTTACAGTGGAGGAGTGTTATATTGGAGGAGTGTTATAGTGGAGAGGTGTTACAGTGGAGGGGAGTTATAGTGGAGTGGTGTTATAGTGGAGGAGTGTTATTGTGGAGTGGAGTTATCGTGGTGGGATGTTATAGTGGAGGGGTGTTATAGTGGAGTGGTATATATAGTGGAGGAGTGTTATTGTGGAGTGGAGTTATAGTGGAGGGGTGTTATAGTGGAGGGGTGTTATAGTGGAGGAGTGTTATAGTGGAGGGGTGTTATAGTGGAGGAGTGTTATAGTGGAGGGGTGTTATAGTGGAGGGGTGTTATAGTGGAAGACTGTTATAGTGGAGGGGTGATGTAGTGGAGGGGTGTTATAGTGGAGGAGTGATTTAGTAGAGGAGTGTTATAGTGGAGGGGTGTTATAGTGGAGGGGTGTTATAGTGGAGGGGTGATATAGTGGAGGGGTGTGAGAGTGGAGGAGTGATTTAGTGGAGGTGTATTATAGTGGAGGGGTGTTATAGTGGAAGGGTGTTATAGTGGAGGAGTGTTATAGTGGAGGAGGGTTATAGTGGAGGTGTTATCGTGGAGGAGTGTTATAGTGGAGGGGTGTTATATTGGAGGAGTGTTATAGTGGAGGGGTGTTACAGTGGAAGAGTGTTATATTGGAGGCGTGTTAAAGTGGAGGGGTGTTAAAGTGGAGGAGTGTTATAGTGGAGGAGTGTTATAGTGGAGGGGTGTTACAGTGGAGTGGTGCGATAGTGGAGGAGTGTTATTGTGGAGTGGATTTATAGTGGAGGGGTGTTATAGTGCAGGGGTGTTATAGTGGAGGGGTGATATAGTGGAGGAGTGTTATTGTGGAGTGGAGTTATAGTGGAGGGGTGTTATAGAGGAGGGGTGTTATAGTGGAGGGATGTTATAGTGGAGGAGTGTTATTGTGGAGTGGAGTTATAGTGGAGGGGTGTTATAGTGGAGGGGTGTTATAGTGGTGGGGTGTTATAGTGGAGGGGAGCTTTCGTGGAGGAGTGTTATAGTGAAGGGGTGTTATAGCGGAGGAGTGCTATAGTGGAGGGGTGTTATCGTGGAGGAGTATTATAGTGTAGGGCTGTTATAGTGGTGGGGTGTTATCGTGGAGGAGTGTTATAGTTGAGGGGTATTATAGTGGAGGGGTGTTATAGTGGAGTGGTGTTATAATGGAGGAGCGTGAGAGTTGAGGATTGTTCCAGTGGAGGGCTGTTATAGTGATGAGCGTTATAGTGGAGTGGTGTAAAAGTGGAAAGTCGTATAGTGGAGGGATGTTATAGTGGAGTGGTGTTATAGTGGAGGGATGTGAAAGTGGAGGAGTGTTATAGTGGAGGAGTGCTATAGTGGAGGGGTGTTACAGTGGAGGGATCTTATAGTGGAGGGGTGTGAAAGTGGAGGATTGTTCTAATGGAGGTGTATTATAGTGGAGGGGTATTATAGTGGAGGGGTGTTATAGTGGAGGGGTGATATCGTGGAGGAGTGTTATAGTGGAAGGGTGTTATATTGGAGGAGTGTTATAGTGGAGGAGTGTTACAGTGGAGGAGTGTTATATTGGAGGAGTGTTATAGTGGAGAGGTGTTACAGTGGAGGGGAGTTATAGTGGAGTGGTGTTATAGTGGAGGAGTGTTATTGTGGAGTGGAGTTATCGTGGTGGGATGTTATAGTGGAGGGGTGTTATAGTGGAGTGGTATATATAGTGGAGGAGTGTTATTGTGGAGTGGAGTTATAGTGGAGGGGTGTTATAGTGGAGGGGTGTTATAGTGGAGGAGTGTTATAGTGGAGGGGTGTTATAGTGGAGGAGTGTTATAGTGGAGGGGTGTTATAGTGGAGGGGTGTTATAGTGGAGGAGTGATTTTGTAGAGGAGTGTTATAGTGGAGGAGTGCTATAGTGGAGGGTTGTTATAGTGGAGGGGTGTTATAGTGGAGGGGTGATATAGTGGAGGGGTGTGAGAGTGGAGGAGTGATTTAGTGGAGGTGTATTATAGTGGAGGGGTGTTATAGTGGAAGGGTGTTATAGTGGAGGAGTGTTATAGTGGAGGAGTGTTATAGTGGAGGGGTGTTATCGTGGAGGAGTGTTATAGTGGAGGGGTGTTATATTGGAGGAGTGTTATAGTAGAGGGGTGTTACAGTGGAGGAGTGTTATATTGGAGGAGTGTTATAGTGGAGGAGTGTTATAGTGGAGGGGTGTTATAGTGGAGGGGTGTTATTGTGGAGGGGTGTTATAGTGGAGGGGTGTTATAGTGGAGGGGTGTTATAGTGGAGGGGTGTTATAGTGGATGGATGTTATAGTGGAGGAATATTATAGTGGAGGAGTGCTATAGTGGAGGGGTGTTATCGTGGAGGAGTGTTATAGTGGAGGGGTGTTATATTCGAGGAGTGTTATAGTGGAGGAGTGTTACAGTGGAGGAGTGTTATATTGGAGGAGTGTTATAGTGGAGAGGTGTTACAGTGGAGGGGAGTTATAGTGGAGTGGTGTTATAGTGGAGGAGTGTTATTGTGGAGTGGAGTTATCGTGGTGGGATGTTATAGTGGAGGGGTGTTATAGTGGAGGGGTATATATAGTGGAGGAGTGTTATTGTGGAGTGGAGTTGTAGTGTGGGGTGTTATAGTGGAGGGGTGTTATAGTGGAGGAGTGTTATAGTGGAGGGGTGTTATAGTGGAGGAGTGTTATAGTGGAGGGGTGTTATAGTGGAGGGGTGTTATAGTGGAAGACTGTTATAGTGGAGGGGTGATGTAGTGGATGGGTGTTATAGTGGAGGAGTGATTTAGTAGAGGAGTGTTATAGTGGAGGGGTGTTATAGTGAAGGGGTTTTATAGTGGAGGGGTGATATAGTGGAGGGGTGTGAGAGTGGAGGAGTGATTTAGTGGAGGTGTATTATAGTGGAGGGGTGTTATAGTGGAAGGGTGTTATACTGGAGGAGTGTTATAGTGGAGGAGTGTTATAGTGGAGGTGTTATCTTGGAGGAGTGTTATAGTGGAGGGGTGTTATATTGGAGGAGTGTTATAGTGGAGGGGTGTTACAGTGGAAGAGTGTTATATTGGAGGCGTGTTAAAGTGGAGGGGTGTTAAAGTGGAGGAGTGTTATAGTGGAGGAGTGTTATAGTGGAGAGGTGTTACAGTGGAGGGGTGTTACAGTGGAGTGGTGCGATAGTGTAGGAGTGTTATTGTGGAGTGGATTTATAGTGGAGGGGTGTTATAGTGCAGGGGTGTTATAGTGGAGGGGTGATATAGTGGAGGAGTGTTATTGTGGAGTGGAGTTATAGTGGAGGGGTGTTATAGAGGAGGGGTGTTATAGTGGAGGGATGTTATAGTGGAGGAGTGTTATTGTGGAGTGGAGTTATAGTGGAGGGGTGTTATAGTGGAGGGGTGTTATAGTGGAGGGGTGTTCTCGTGGAGGGGAGCTTTCGTGGAGGAGTGTTATAGTGAAGGGGTGTTATAGCGGAGGAGTGTTATAGTGGAGGGGTGTTATCGTGGAGGAGTATTATAGTGGAGGGGTGTTATAGTGGTGGGGTGTTATCGTGGAGGAGTGTTATAGTTGAGGGGTATTATAGTGGAGGGGTGTTATAGTGGAGTGGTGTTATAATGGAGGAGCGTGAGAGTTGAGGATTGTTCCAGTGGAGGGCTGTTATAGTGATGAGCGTTATAGTGGAGTGGTGTAAAAGTGGAAAGTCGTATAGTGGAGGGATGTTATAGTGGAGTGGTGTTATAGTGGAGGGATGTGAAAGTGGAGGAGTGTTATAGTGGAGGAGTGCTATAGTGGAGGGGTGTTACAGTGGAGGGGTCTTATAGTGGAGGGGTGTGAAAGTGGAGGATTGTTCTAATGGAGGTGTATTATAGTGGAGGGGTATTATAGTGGAGGGGTGTTATAGTGGAGGGGTGATATCGTGGAGGAGTGTTATAGTGGAAGGGTGTTATATTGGAGGAGTGTTATAGTGGAGGAGTGTTACAGTGGAGGAGTGTTATATTGGAGGAGTGTTATAGTGGAGAGGTGTTACAGTGGAGGGGAGTTATAGTGGAGTGGTGTTATAGTGGAGGAGTGTTATTGTGGAGTGGAGTTATCGTGGTGGGATGTTATAGTGGAGGGGTGTTATAGTGGAGGGGTATATATAGTGGAGGAGTGTTATTGTGGAGTGGAGTTATAGTGGAGGGGTGTTATAGTGGAGGGGTGTTATAGTGGAGGAGTGTTATAGTGGAGGGGTGTTATAGTGGAGGAGTGTTATAGTGGAGGGGTGTTATAGTGGAGGGGTGTTATAGTGGAGGAGTGATTTAGTAGAGGAGTGTTATAGTGGAGGAGTGCTATAGTGGAGGGGTGTTATAGTGGAGGGGTGTTATAGTGGAGGGGTGATATTGTGGAGGGGTGTGAGAGTGGAGGAGTGATTTAGCGGAGGTGTATTATAGTGGAGGGGTGTTATAGTGGAAGGGTGTTATAGTGGAGGAGTGTTATAGTGGAGGAGTGTTATAGTGGAGGGGTGTTATCGTGGAGGAGTGTTATAGTGGAGGGGTGTTATATTGGAGGAGTGTTATAGTAGAGGGGTGTTACAGTGGAGGAGTGTTATATTGGAGGAGTGTTATAGTGGAGGTGTGTTATAGTGGAGAGGTGTTACAGTGGAGGGGTGTTACAGTGGAGTGGTGTTCTAGTGGAGGAGTGTTATTGTGGAGTGGATTTATAGTGGCGGGGTGTTATAGTGGAGGAGTGTTATAGTGGAGGGGTGATATAGTGGAGGAGTGTTATTGTGGAGTGGAGTTATAGTGGTGGAGTGTTATAGAGGAGGGGTGTTATAGTGGAGGGATGTTATAGTGGAGGAGTGTTATTGTGGAGTGGAGTTATGGTGGAGGGGTGTTATCGTGGAGGGGTGTTATAGTGGAGGGGTGTTATAGTGGAGGGGTGTTATAGTCGTGGGGTGTTATAGTCGTGGGGTGTTATAGTTGAGGGGTATTATACTGGAGGAGTGTTATAGTGGAGGGGTGTTATAGTGGAGGGGAGTTATAGTGGAGGAGTGTTATAATGGAGGAGTGTTATAGTGGAGGAGTGTTATAGTGGAGTGGTGTTAAAATGGAGGAGCGTGACAGTTGAGGACTTTTCCAGTGGAGGGGTGTTATAGTGATGAGCGTTATAGTGGAGTGGTGTAAAAGTGGTGAGTGGTATAGTGGAGGGATGTTATAGTGGAGGGGTGTTATAGTGGAGGGATGTGAAAGTGTAGGATTGTTATAGTGGAGAGGTGTTACAGTGGAGGGATGTTACAGTGGAGTGGTGCGATAGTGGAGGAGTGTTATTGTGGAGTGGATTTATAGTGGAGGGGTGTTATAGTGCAGGGGTGTTATAGTGGAGGGGTGATATAGTGGAGGAGTGTTATTGTGGAGTGGAGTTATAGTGGAGGGGTGTTATAGAGGAGGAGTGTTATAGTGGAGGGATGTTGTAGTGGAGGAGTGTTATTGTGGAGTGGAGTTATAGTGGAGGGGTGTTATAGTGGAGGGGTGTTATAGTGGAGGGGTGTTATAGTGGAGGGGAGCTTTCGTGGAGGAGTGTTTTCGTGAAGGGGTGTTATAGCGGAGGAGTGTTATAGTGGAGGGATGTTATCGTGGAGGAGTATTATAGTGGAGGGGTGTTATAGTGGTGGGGTGTTATCGTGGAGGAGTGTTATAGTTGAGGGGTATTATAGTGGAGGGGTGTTATAGTGGAGTGGTGTTATAATGGAGGAGCGTGAGAGTTGAGGATTGTTCCAGTGGAGGGCTGTTATAGTGATGAGCGTTATAGTGGAGTGGTGTAAAAGTGGAAAGTCGTATAGTGGAGGGATGTTATAGTGGAGTGGTGTTATAGTGGAGGGATGTGAAAGTGGAGGAGTGTTATAGTGGAGGAGTGCTATAGTGGAGGGGTGTTACAGTGGAGGGGTCTTATAGTGGAGGGGTGTGAAAGTGGAGGATTGTTCTAATGGAGGTGTATTATAGTGGAGGGGTATTATAGTGGAGGGGTGTTATAGTGGAGGGGTGATATCGTGGAGGAGTGTTATAGTGGAAGGGTGTTATATTGGAGGAGTGTTATAGTGGAGGAGTGTTACAGTGGAGGAGTGTTATATTGGAGGAGTGTTATAGTGGAGAGGTGTTACAGTGGAGGGGAGTTATAGTGGAGTGGTGTTATAGTGGAGGAGTGTTATTGTGGAGTGGAGTTATCGTGGTGGGATGTTATAGTGGAGGGGTGTTATAGTGGAGGGGTATATATAGTGGAGGAGTGTTATTGTGGAGTGGAGTTATAGTGGAGGGGTGTTATAGTGGAGGGGTGTTATAGTGGAGGAGTGTTATAGTGGAGGGGTGTTATAGTGGAGGAGTGTTATAGTGGAGGGGTGTTATAGTGGAGGGGTGTTATAGTGGAGGAGTGATTTAGTAGAGGAGTGTTATAGTGGAGGAGTGCTATAGTGGAGGGTTGTTATAGTGGAGGGGTGTTATAGTGGAGGGGTGATATAGTGGAGGGGTGTGAGAGTGGAGGAGTGATTTAGTGGAGGTGTATTATAGTGGAGGGGTGTTATAGTGGAAGGGTGTTATAGTGGAGGAGTGTTATAGTGGAGGAGTGTTATAGTGGAGGAGTTTTATAGTGGAGGGGTGTTATCGTGGAGGAGTGTTATAGTGGAGGGGTGTTATATTGGAGGAGTGTTATAGTAGAGGGGTGTTACAGTGGAGGAGTGTTATATTGGAGGAGTGTTATAGTGGAGGAGTGTTATAGTGGAGAGGTGTTACAGTGGAGGGGTGTTACAGTGGAGTGGTGTTCTAGTGGAGGAGTGTTATTGTGGAGTGGATTTATAGTGGCGGGGTGTTATAGTGGAGGAGTGTTATAGTGGAGGGGTGTTATAGTGGATGGATGTTATAGTGGAGGAGTATTATAGTGGAGGAGTGCTATAGTGGAGGGGTGTTATCGTGGAGGAGTGTTATAGTGGAGGGGTGTTATATTCGAGGAGTGTTATAGTGGAGGAGTGTTACAGTGGAGGAGTGTTATATTGGAGGAGTGTTATAGTGGAGAGGTGTTACAGTGGAGGGGAGTTATAGTGGAGTGGTGTTATAGTGGAGGAGTGTTATTGTGGAGTGGAGTTATCGTGGTGGGATGTTATAGTGGAGGGGTGTTATAGTGGAGGGGTATATATAGTGGAGGAGTGTTATTGTGGAGTGGAGTTGTAGTGTGGGGTGTTATAGTGGAGGGGTGTTATAGTGGAGGAGTGTTATAGTGGAGGGGTGTTATAGTGGAGGAGTGTTATAGTGGAGGGGTGTTATAGTGGAGGGGTGTTATAGTGGAAGACTGTTATAGTGGAGGGGAGTTATAGTGGAGGAGTGTTATAATGGAGGAGTGTTATAGTGGAGGAGTGTTATAGTGGAGTGGTGTTAAAATGGAGGAGCGTGACAGTTGAGGACTTTTCCAGTGGAGGGGTGTTATAGTGATGAGCGTTATAGTGGAGTGGTGTAAAAGTGGTGAGTGGTATAGTGGAGGGATGTTATAGTGGAGGGGTGTTATAGTGGAGGGGTATATATAGTGGAGGAGTGTTATTGTGGAGTGGAGTTGTAGTGTGGGGTGTTATAGTGGAGGGGTGTTATAGTGGAGGAGTGTTATAGTGGAGGGGTGTTATAGTGGAGGAGTGCTATAGTGGAGGGGTGTTACAGTGGAGGGGTCTTATAGTGGAGGGGTGTGAAAGTGGAGGATTGTTCTAATGGAGGTGTATTATAGTGGAGGGGTATTATAGTGGAGGGGTGTTATAGTGGAGGGGTGATATCGTGGAGGAGTGTTATAGTGGAAGGGTGTTATATTGGAGGAGTGTTATAGTGGAGGAGTGTTACAGTGGAGGAGTGTTATATTGGAGGAGTGTTATAGTGGAGAGGTGTTACAGTGGAGGGGAGTTACAGTGGAGTGGTGTTATAGTGGAGGAGTGTTATTGTGGAGTGGAGTTATCGTGGTGGGATGTTATAGTGGAGGGGTGTTATAGTGGAGGGGTATATATAGTGGAGGAGTGTTATTGTGGAGTGGAGTTATAGTGGAGGGGTGTTATAGTGGAGGGGTGTTATAGTGGAGGAGTGTTATAGTGGAGGGGTGTTATAGTGGAGGAGTGTTATAGTGGAGGGGTGTTATAGTGGAGGGGTGTTATAGTGGAGGAGTGATTTAGTAGAGGAGTGTTATAGTGGAGGAGTGCTATAGTGGAGGGGTGTTATAGTGGAGGGGTGTTATAGTGGAGGGGTGATATAGTGGAGGGGTGTGAGAGTGGAGGAGTGATTTAGTGGAGGTGTATTATAGTGGAGGGGTGTTATAGTGGAAGGGTGTTATAGTGGAGGAGTGTTATAGTGGAGGAGTGTTATAGTGGAGGAGTTTTATAGTGGAGGGGTGTTATCGTGGAGGAGTGTTATAGTGGAGGAGTGTTATATTGGAGGAGTGTTATAGTAGAGGGGTGTTACAGTGGAGGAGTGTTATATTGGAGGAGTGTTATAGTGGAGGAGTGTTATAGTGGAGAGGTGTTACAGTGGAGGGGTGTTACAGTGGAGTGGTGTTCTAGTGGAGGAGTGTTATTGTGGAGTGGATTTATAGTGGCGGGGTGTTATAGTGGAGGAGTGTTATAGTGGAGGGGTGTTATAGTGGATGGATGTTATAGTGGAGGTGTATTATAGTAGAGGAGTGCTATAGTGGAGGGGTGTTATCGTGGAGGAGTGTTATAGTGGAGGGGTGTTATATTCGAGGAGTGTTATAGTGGAGGAGTGTTACAGTGGAGGAGTGTTATATTGGAGGAGTGTTATAGTGGAGAGGTGTTACAGTGGAGGGGAGTTATAGTGGAGTGGTGTTATAGTGGAGGAGTGTTATTGTGGAGTGGAGTTATCGTGGTGGGATGTTATAGTGGAGGGGTGTTATAGTGGAGGGGTATATATAGTGGAGGAGTGTTATTGTGGAGTGGAGTTGTAGTGTGGGGTGTTATAGTGGAGGGGTGTTATAGTGGAGGGGTGTTATAGTGGAGGGGTGTTATAGTGGAGGAGTGTTATAGTGGAGGGGTGTTATAGTGGAGGGGTGTTATAGTGGAAGACTGTTATAGTGGAGGGGTGATGTAGTGGAGGGGTGTTATAGTGGAGGAGTGATTTAGTAGAGGAGTGTTATAGTGGAGGGGTGTTATAGTGGAGGGGTGTTATAGTGGAGGGGTGATATAGTGGAGGGGTGTGAGAGTGGAGGAGTGATTTAGTGGAGGTGTATTATAGTGGAGGGGTGTTATAGTGGAAGGGTGTTATACTGGAGGAGTGTTATAGTGGAGGAGTGTTATAGTGGAGGTGTTATCTTGGAGGAGTGTTGTAGTGGAGGGGTGTTATATTGGAGGAGTGTTATAGTGGAGGGGTGTTACAGTGGAAGAGTGTTATATTGGAGGCGTGTTAAAGTGGAGGGGTGTTAAAGTGGAGGAGTGTTATAGTGGAGGAGTGTTATAGTGGAGAGGTGTTACAGTGGAGGGGTGTTACAGTGGAGTGGTGCGATAGTGGAGGAGTGTTATTGTGGAGTGGATTTATAGTGGAGGGGTGTTATAGTGCAGGGGTGTTATAGTGGAGGGGTGATATAGTGGAGGAGCGTTATTGTGGAGTGGAGTTATAGTGGAGGGGTGTTATAGAGGAGGGGTGTTATAGTGGAGGGATGTTATAGTGGAGGAGTGTTATTGTGGAGTGGAGTTATAGTGGAGGGGTGTTATAGTGGAGGGGTGTTATAGTGGAGGGGTGTTCTCGTGGAGGGGAGCTTTCGTGGAGGAGTGTTATAGTGAAGGGGTGTTATAGCGCAGGAGTGTTATAGTGGAGGGGTGTTATCGTGGAGGAGTATTATAGTGGAGGGGTGTTATAGTGGTGGGGTGTTATCGTGGAGGAGTGTTATAGTTGAGGGGTATTATAGTGGAGGGGTGTTATAGTGGAGTGGTGTTATAATGGAGGAGCGTGAGAGTTGAGGATTGTTCCAGTGGAGGGCTGTTATAGTGATGAGCGTTATAGTGGAGTGGTGTAAAAGTGGAAAGTCGTATAGTGGAGGGATGTTATAGTGGAGTGGTGTTATAGTGGAGGGATGTGAAAGTGGAGGAGTGTTATAGTGGAGGAGTGCTATAGTGGAGGGGTGTTACAGTGGAGGGGTCTTATAGTGGAGGGGTGTGAAAGTGGAGGATTGTTCTAATGGAGGTGTATTATAGTGGAGGGGTATTATAGTGGAGGAGTGTTATAGTGGAGGGGTGTTATCGTGGAGGAGTGTTATAGTGGAGGGGTGTTATATTGGAGGAGTGATTTAGTAGAGGAGTGTTATAGTGGAGGAGTGCTATAGTGGAGGGGTGTTATAGTGGAGGGGTGTTATAGTGGAGGGGTGATATAGTGGAGGGGTGTGAGAGTGGAGGAGTGATTTAGTGGAGGTGTATTATAGTGGAGGGGTGTTATAGTGGAAGGGTGTTATAGTGGAGGAGTGTTATAGTGGAGGAGTGTTATAGTGGAGGAGTTTTATAGTGGAGGGATGTTATCGTGGAGGAGTGTTATAGTGGAGGGGTGTTATATTGGAGGAGTGTTATAGTGGAGGAGTGTTACAGTGGAGAAGTGTTATATTGGAGGAGTGTTATAGTGGAGAGGTGTTACAGTGGAGGGGAGTTATAGTGGAGTGGTGTTATAGTGGAGGAGTGTTATTGTGGAGTGGAGTTATCGTGGTGGGATGTTATAGTGGAGGGGTGTTATAGTGGAGGGGTATATATAGTGGAGGAGTGTTATTGTGGAGTGGAGTTATAGTGGAGGGGTGTTATAGTGGAGGGGTGTTATAGTGGAGGAGTGTTATAGTGGAGGGGTGTTATAGTGGAGGAGTGTTATAGTGGAGGGGTGTTATAGTGGAGGGGTGTTATAGTGGAGGAGTGATTTAGTAGAGGAGTGTTATAGTGGAGGAGTGCTATAGTGGAGGGGTGTTATAGTGGAGGGGTGTTATAGTGGAGGGGTGATATTGTGGAGGGGTGTGAGAGTGGAGGAGTGATTTAGTGGAGGTGTATTATAGTGGAGGGGTGTTATAGTGGAAGGGTGTTATAGTGGAGGAGTGTTATAGTGGAGGAGTGTTATAGTGGAGGGGTGTTATCGTGGAGGAGTGTTATAGTGGAGGGGTGTTATATTGGAGGAGTGTTATAGTAGAGGGGTGTTACAGTGGAGGAGTGTTATATTGGAGGAGTGTTATAGTGGAGGTGTGTTATAGTGGAGAGGTGTTACAGTGGAGGGGTGTTACAGTGGAGTGGTGTTCTAGTGGAGGAGTGTTATTGTGGAGTGGATTTATAGTGGCGGGGTGTTATAGTGGAGGAGTGTTATAGTGGAGGGGTGATATAGTGGAGGAGTGTTATTGTGGAGTGGAGTTATAGTGGAGGAGTGTTATAGAGGAGGGGTGTTATAGTGGAGGGATGTTATAGTGGAGGAGTGTAATTGTGGAGTGGAGTTATGGTGGAGGGGTGTTATCGTGGAGGGGTGTTATAGTGGAGGGGTGTTATAGTGGAGGGGTGTTATAGTCGTGGGGTGTTATAGTCGTGGGGTGTTATAGTTGAGGGGTATTATACTGGAGGAGTGTTATAGTGGAGGGGTGTTATAGTGGAGGGGAGTTATAGTGGAGGAGTGTTATAATGGAGGAGTGTTATAGTGGAGGAGTGTTATAGTGGAGTGGTGTTAAAATGGAGGAGCGTGACAGTTGAGGACTTTTCCAGTGGAGGGGTGTTATAGTGATGAGCGTTATAGTGGAGTGGTGTAAAAGTGGTGAGTGGTATAGTGGAGGGATGTTATAGTGGAGGGGTGTTATAGTGGAGGGATGTGAAAGTGTAGGATTGTTATAGTGGAGAGGTGTTACAGTGGAGGGATGTTACAGTGGAGTGGTGCGATAGTGGAGGAGTGTTATTGTGGAGTGGATTTATAGTGGAGGGGTGTTATAGTGCAGGGGTGTTATAGTGGAGGGGTGATATAGTGGAGGAGTGTTATTGTGGAGTGGAGTTATAGTGGAGGGGTGTTATAGAGGAGGGGTGTTATAGTGGAGGGATGTTGTAGTGGAGGAGTGTTATTGTGGAGTGGAGTTATAGTGGAGGGGTGTTATAGTGGAGGGGAGCTTTCGTGGAGGAGTGTTTTCGTGAAGGGGTGTTATAGCGGAGGAGTGTTATAGTGGAGGGATGTTATCGTGGAGGAGTATTATAGTGGAGGGGTGTTATAGTGGTGGGGTGTTATCGTGGAGGAGTGTTATAGTTGAGGGGTATTATAGTGGAGGGGTGTTATAGTGGAGTGGTGTTATAATGGAGGAGCGTGAGAGTTGAGGATTGTTCCAGTGGAGGGCTGTTATAGTGATGAGCGTTATAGTGGAGTGGTGTAAAAGTGGAAAGTCGTATAGTGGAGGGATGTTATAGTGGAGTGGTGTTATAGTGGAGGGATGTGAAAGTGGAGGAGTGTTATAGTGGAGGAGTGCTATAGTGGAGGGGTGTTACAGTGGAGGGGTCTTATAGTGGAGGGGTGTGAAAGTGGAGGATTGTTCTAATGGAGGTGTATTATAGTGGAGGGGTATTATAGTGGAGGGGTGTTATAGTGGAGGGGTGATATCGTGGAGGAGTGTTATAGTGGAAGGGTGTTATATTGGAGGAGTGTTATAGTGGAGGAGTGTTACAGTGGAGGAGTGTTATATTGGAGGAGTGTTATAGTGGAGAGGTGTTACAGTGGAGGGGAGTTATAGTGGAGTGGTGTTATAGTGGAGGAGTGTTATTGTGGAGTGGAGTTATCGTGGTGGGATGTTATAGTGGAGGGGTGTTATAGTGGAGGGGTATATATAGTGGAGGAGTGTTATTGTGGAGTGGAGTTATAGTGGAGGGGTGTTATAGTGGAGGGGTGTTATAGTGGAGGAGTGTTATAGTGGAGGGGTGTTATAGTGGAGGAGTGTTATAGTGGAGGGGTGTTATAGTGGAGGGGTGTTATAGTGGAGGAGTGATTTAGTAGAGGAGTGTTATAGTGGAGGAGTGCTATAGTGGAGGGGTGTTATAGTGGAGGGGTGTTATAGTGGAGGGGTGATATAGTGGAGGGGTGTGAGAGTGGAGGAGTGATTTAGTGGAGGTGTATTATAGTGGAGGGGTGTTATAGTGGAAGGGTGTTATAGTGGAGGAGTGTTATAGTGGAGGAGTGTTATAGTGGAGGAGTTTTATAGTGGAGGGGTGTTATCGTGGAGGAGTGTTATAGTGGAGGAGTGTTATAGAGGAGGCGTGTTATAGTGGAGGGATGTTATAGTGGAGGAGTGTTATTGTGGAGTGGAGTTATGGTGGAGGGGTGTTATCGTGGAGGGGTGTTATAGTGGAGGGGTGTTATCGTGGAGGGGTGTTATAGTCGTGGGGTGTTATAGTCGTGGGGTGTTATAGTTGAGGGGTATTATACTGGAGGAGTGTTATAGTGGAGGGGTGTTATAGTGGAGGGGAGTTATAGTGGAGGAGTGTTATAATGGAGGAGTGTTATAGTGGAGGAGTGTTATAGTGGAGTGGTGTTAAAATGGAGGAGCGTGACAGTTGAGGACTTTTCCAGTGGAGGGGTGTTATAGTGATGAGCGTTATAGTGGAGTGGTGTAAAAGTGGTGAGTGGTATAGTGGAGGGATGTTATAGTGGAGGGGTGTTATAGTGGAGGGATGTGAAAGTGTAGGATTGTTATAGTGGAGGAGTGCTATAGTGGAGGGGTCTTATAGTGGAGGGGTCTTATAGTAGAGGGGTGTTATAGTGGAGGGGTGTTATAGTGGAAGGGTGTTATTGTGGAGGGGTGTTAAAGTGGAGGGGTGTTATAGTGGAGGGGTGTTATAGTGGAGGGGTGTTATAGTGGATGGATGTTATAGTGGAGGAGTATTATAGTGGAGGAGTGCTATAGTGGAGGGGTGTTATAGTGGATGGATGTTATAATGGAGGGGTGATATAGTGGAGGGGTGTTATAGTGGAGGAGTGATTTAGTGGAGGAGTGTTATAGTGGAGGAGTGCTATAGTAGAGGGGTGTTATAGTGGAGGGGTGTTATAGTGGAGGGGTGATATAGTGGAGGGGTGTTATATTGGAGGAGTGTTATAGTGGAGGGGTGTTATAGTGGAGGGGTGTTATAGTGGAAGGGTGTTATAGTGGAGGAGTGTTATTGTGGAGGGGTGTTATAGTGGAGGGGTGTTATCGTGGAGGAGTGTTATAGTGGAGGTGTGTTATATTGGAGGAGTGTTATAGTGGAGGGGTGTTATATTGGAGGAGTGTTATAGTGGAGGGGTGTTATAGTGGAGGGGTGTTATAGTGGAAGGGTGTTATAGTGGAGGAGTGTTATTGTGGAGGGGTGTTATAGTGGAGGGGTGTTATCGTGGAGGAGTGATTTAGTGGAGGTGTATTATAGTGGAGGGGTGTTGTAGTGGAAGGGTGTTATAGTGGAGGAGTGTTATTGTGGACGGGTGTTATAGTGGAGGGGTGTTATAGTGGAGGGGTGTTATAGTCGTGGGGTGTTATAGTGGAGGAGTGTTATAGTTGAGGGGTATTATACTGGAGGAGTGTTATAGTGGAGGGGTGTTATAGTGGAGGGGAGTTATAGTGGGGGAGTGTTATAGTGGAGGAGTGTTATAGTGGAGAGTGTTATAGTGGAGTGGTGTTAAAATGGAGGAGCGTGAGAGTTGAGGACTTTTCCAGTGGAGGGGTGTTATAGTGATGAGCGTTATAGTTGAGTGGTGTAAAAGTGGTGAGTGGTATAGTGGAGGGATGTTATAGTGGAGGGGTGTTATAGTGGAGGGATGTGAAAGTGGAGGAGTGTTATAGTGGAGGAGTGCTATAGTGGAGGGGTGTTATAGTGGGGTCTTATAGTGGAGGGGTCTTATAGTGGAGGGGTGTGAAAGTGGAGGATTGTTCTAGTGGAGGTGTATTATAGTGGAGGGCTGTTATAGTGGAGGGGTGTTATAGTGGAGGGGTGTTATAGTGGAGGGATGCTATTGTGGAGGGGTGTTATTGTGGAGGGGTGTTATAGTGGAGGGGTGTTATAGTGGAGGGGTGTTATGGGGAGGGGTGTTATAGTGGAGGGGTGATATAGTGGAGGGATGTTATAGTGGAGGAGTATTATAGTGGAGGAATGTTATAGTGGAGGGGTGTTACAGTGGAGGGGTGTTACAGTGGAGTGGTGTGATAGTGGAGGAGTGTTATTGTGGAGTGGATTTATAGTGGAGGGGTGTTATAGTGGAGGAGTGTTATCGTGGAGGGATGTTACAGTGGAGGAGTGTTATACTGGAGGAGTGCTATAGTGGAGGGTTGTTATAGTGGAGGGGTGATATAGTGGAGGGGTGTTATAGTGGAGGAGTGATTTAGTAAAGGAGTGTTATAGTGGAGGGGTGATATAGTGGAGGGGTGTTATAGTGGAGGAGTGATTTAGTAGAGGAGTGTTATAGTGGAGGAGTGCTATAGTGGAGGGGTGTTATAGTGGAGGGGTGTTATGGTGAAGGGGTGATATAGTGGATGGGTGTGAGAGTGGAGGAGTGATTTAGTGGAGTCTATTATAGTGGAGGGGTGTTATAGTGGAAGGGTGTTATAGTGGAGGAGTGTTATTGTGGAGGGGTGTTATAGTGGAGGGGTGTTATCGTGGAGGAGTGTTATAGTGGAGGGGTGTTATATTGGAGGAGTGTTATAGTGGAGGGGTGTTACAGTGGAGGAGTGTTATATTGGAGGAGTGTTATAGTGGAGGAGTGTTATAGTAGAGAGGTGTTACAGTGGAGGGGTGTTACAGTGCAGTGGTGTTATAGTGGAGGAGTGTTATTGTGGAGTGGATTTATAGTGGAGGGGTGTTATAGTGGAGGGGTGTTATAGTGGAGGGGTGATATAGTGGAGGAGTGTTATTGTGGAGTGGAGTTATGGTGGAGTGGTGTTATAGTGGAGGGGTGTTATAGTGGAGGGGTGTTATAGTCGTGGGGTGTTATAGTGGAGGAGTGTTATAGTTGAGGGGTATTATACTGGAGGAGTGTTATAGTGTAGGGGTGTTATAGTGGAGGAGTGTTATAGTGGAGGAGTGTTATAGTGGAGAGTGTTATCGTGGAGTGGTGTTAAAATGGAGGGGCGTGAGAGTTGAGGACTTTTCCAGTGGAGGGGTGTTATAGTGATGAGCGTTATAGTGGAGTGGTGTGAAAGTGGTGAGTGGTATAGTGGAGGGATGTTATAGTGGAGGGGTGTTATAGTGGAGGGATGTGAAAGTGGAGGAGTGTTATAGTGGAGGAGTGCTATAGTGGAGGGGTGTTATAGTGGAGGGATCTTATAGTGGAAGGGTCTTATAGTGGAGTGGTGTGAAAGTGGAGGAGTGTTATAATGGAGGGGTGTTATAGTGGAGGGGAGTTATAGTGGAGGGGTGTTATAGTGGAGGGGTGTTATAGTGGAGGGGTGTTATAGTGGAAGACTGTTATAGTGGAGGGATGTTATAGTGGTGGGGTGTTATAGTGGAGGAGGGTTATAGTTGAGGGGTATTATAGTGGAGGAGTGTTATAGTGGAGGGGTGTGAAAGTGGAGGAGTGTTATAGTGGAGGAGTGCTATAGTGGAGTGGTGTAAAAGTGGTGAGTCGTATAGTGGAGGGATGTTATAGTGGAGGGGTGTTATAGTGGAGGGATGTGAAAGTGGAGGAGTGTTATAGTGGAGGAGTGCTATACTGGAGGGGTGTTATAGTGGAGGGGTGTTATAGTGGAGTGGTCTTATAGTGGAGGGGTCTTATAGTGGAGGGGTCTTATAGTGGAGGGGTGTTATAGTGGAGGAGTGTTATAGTGGAGGGGTGTTATATTGGAAGACTGTTATAGTGGAGGGATGTTATAGTGGTGGGGTGTTATAGTGGAGGAGGGTTATAGTTGAGGGGTATTATAGTGGAGGAGTGTTATAGTGGAGGGGTGCTATAGTGGAGGGGAGCTCTACTGGAGGAGTGTTATAGTGGGGGATTGTTAAAGTGGAGGAGTGTTATAGTGGAGGGGCGTTATTGTGGAGGGGTGTTATAGTGGAGTGGTGTTAAAGTGGAGGAGTGTTATAGTTGAGGAGTGTTCCAGTGGAGGAGTGGTATAGTGATGAGTGTTATAGTGGAGTGGTGTAAAAGTGGTGAGTGGTATAGTGGAGGGATGTTATAGTGGAGGGGTGTTATAGTGGATGGATGTTATAGTGGAGGAGCGTTATAGTGGAGGGGTGTTATAGTGGAGGGGTGCTATAGTGGAGGGGTGTTATAGTGGAGGAGTGTTCTAGTGCAGGTGTATTATAGTGGAGGGGTGTTATAGTGGAGGGCTGTTATAGTGGAGGGGTGTTATTGTGGAGGGGTGTTATCGTGGAGGAGTGTTATAGTGGAGGGGTGTTATATTGGAGGAGTGTTATAGTGGAGGTGTGTTACAGTGGAGGAGTGTTATATTGGAGGAGTGTTATAGTGGAGGTGTGTTATAGTGGAGGAGTGTTATATGGAGGAATGTTCTAGTGGAGAGGTGTTACAGTGGAGGGGTGTCATAGTGGAGTGGTGTTACAGTGGAGGGGTGTTATAGTGGAGGGATGTTATAGTGGAGGGGTGTTATCGTGGAGGAGTGTTATAGTGGAGAGTGTTATAGTGGAGTGGTGTTAAAATGGAGGAACGTGAGAGTTGAGGACTTTTCCAGTGGAGGGGTGTTATAGTGATGAGCGTTATAGTGGAGTGCTGTAAAAGTGGTGAGTGGTATAGTGGAGGGATGTTATAGTGGAGGGGTGTTATAGTGGAGGAGTGTTATAGTGGAGGAGTGTTATAGTGGAGGAGTGCTATAGTGGAGGCGTGTTATAGTAGAGGGGTCTTATAGTGGAGGGGTCTTATAGTGGAGGGGTCTTATAGTGGAGGATTGTTCTAATGGAGGTGTATTATAGTGGAGGGGTGTTATAGTGGAGGGGTGTTATAGTGGAGGGGTGTTATAGTGGATGGATGTTATAATGGAGGTGTGATATAGTGGAGGGGTGTTATAGTGGAGTGGTGATATAGCGGAGGGATGTTATAGTGGAGGAGTATTATAGTGGAGGAGCGCTATAGTGAAGGGGTGTTATAGTGGATGGATGTTAGAATGGAGGGGTGATATAGTGGAGGGGTGTTATAGTGGAGGAGTGATTTAGTGGAGGAGTGTTATAGTGGAGGAGTGCTATAGTGGAGGGGTGTTATAGTGGAGGGGTGTTATAGTGGAGGGGTGATATAGTGGAGGGGTGTTATCGTGGAGGAGTGTTATAGTGGAAGGGTGTTATATTGGAGGAGTGTTATAGTGGAGGGGTGTTATAGTGGAGGGGTGTTATAGTGGAAGGGTGTTATAGTGGAGGAGTGTTATTCTGGAGGGGTGTTCTAGCGGAGGAGTGTTATCGTGGAGGAGTGTTATAGTGGAGGGGTGTTATATTGGAGGAGTGTTATAGTGGAGGAGTGATTTAGAAGAGGAGTGTTATTGTGGAGGAGTGCTATAGTGGAGGGGTGTTATAGTGGAGGGGTGTTATAGTGGAGGGGTGATATAGTGGAGGGGTGTGAGAGTGGAGGAGTGATTTAGTGGAGGTGTATTATAGTGGAGGACTTTTCCAGTGGAGGGTTGTGAAAGTGGAGGATTGTTCTAGTGGAGGTGTATTATAGTGGGCTAGTGGAGGTGTATTATAGTGGAGGGGTGTTATTGTGGAGGGGTGTTATAGTGGAGGGGTGTTATAGTGGAGGGGTGATATAGTGGAGGGATGTTATAGTGGAGGAGTATTATAGTGGAGGAGTGTTATAGTGGAGGAGTGCTATAGTGGAGGGGTGTTATAGTGGAGGGGTGTTATAGTGGAGGGGTGATATAGTGGAGGGGTGTTATCGTGGAGGAGTGTTATCGTGGAGGAGTGTAATAGTGGAGAGGTGTTACAGTGGAGGGGTGTTACAGTGGAGTAGTGTGATAGTGGAGGAGTGTTATTGTGGAGTGGATTTATAGTGGAGGGGTGTTATAGTGCAGGGGTGTTAGAGTGCAGGGGTGATATAGTGGAGGAGTGTTATTCTGGAGTGGCGTTATCGTGGAGGGGTGTTATAGAGGAGGGGTGTTATAGTGGAGGGATGTTATAGTGTAGGAGTGTTATTGTGGAGTGGAGTTATAGTGGAGGGGTGTTATAGTGGAGGGGTGTTATAGCGGAGGGGTGTTATAGCGGAGGGGTGTTATAGTGGAGGAGTATTATAGTGGAGGGGTGTTATAGTGGAGGAGTGTTATAGTTGAGGGGTATTATAGTGGAGAGTGTTATAGTGGAGTGGTGTTATAATGGAGGAGCGTGAGATTTGAGGATTGTTCCAGTGGAGGGCTGTTATAGTGATGAGCGTTATAGTGGAGTGGTGTAAAAGTGGTGAGTCGTATAGTGGAGGGGTGTTATTGTGGAAGCGTGTTATAGTGGAGGGGTGATATCGTGGAGGAGTGTTATAGTGGAAGGGTGTTATATTGGAGGAGTGTTATAGTGGAGGAGTGTTACAGTGGAGGAGTGTTATATTGGAGGAGTGTAATAGTGGAGAGGTGTTACAGTGGAGGTGAGTTATAGTGGAGTGGTGTTATAGTGGAGGAATGTTATTGTGGAGTGGAGTTATCGTGGTCGGATGTTATAGTGGAGGGGTGTTATAGTGGAGGGGTATATATAGTGGAGGAGTGTTATTGTGGAGTGGAGTTATAGTGGACGGGTGTTATAGTGGAGCGATGTGAAAGTGGAGGAGTGTTATAGTGGAGGAGTGCTATAGTGGAGGGGTCTTATAGTGGAGGGGTCTTATAGTGGAGGGGTCTTATAGTGGAGGGGTGTGAAAGTGGAGCATTGTTCTAGTGGAGGTGTATTATAGTGGAGGGGTGTTATAATGGAGGGGTGTTATTGTGGAGGGGTGTTATAGTGGAGGGGTGTTCTAGTGGATGGGTGTTATAGTGGAGGGGTGATATAGTGGAGGGATGTTATAGTGGAGGGATGTTATAGTGGAGGAGTGTTATAGTGGAGGAGTGCTATAGTGGAGGGGTGTTACAGTGGAGGGGTGTTATAGTGGAGGGGTGATATAGTGGAGGGATGTTATCGTGGAGGAGTGTTATAGTGCAGGGGTGTTATATTGGAGGAGTGTTATAGTGGAGGGGTGTTATAGTGGAGAGGTGTTATAGTGGAAGGGTGTTATAGTGGAGGAGTGTTATTGTGGAGGGGTGTTATAGTGGAGGGGTGTTATCGTGGAGGAGTGTTATAGTGGAGGGGTGTTATATTCGAAGAGTGTTATAGTGGACGGGTGTTACAGTGGAGGAGTGTTATATTGGAGGCGTGTTATAGTGGAGGGATGTTAAAGTGGAGTAGTGTTATAGTGGAGGAGTGTTATCGTGGAGAGGTGTTACAGTGGAGGGGTGTTACAGTGGAGTGGTGTGATCGTGGAGGAGTGTTATTGTGGAGTGGATTTATAGTGGAGGGGTGTTATAGTGCAGGGGTGTTATAGTGGAGGGGTGATATAGTGGAGGAGTGTTATTGTGGAGTGGAGTTATATTGGAGGGGTGTTATAGAGGAGGGGTGTTATAGTGGAGGGATGTTATAGTGGAGGAGTGTTATTGTGGAGTGGAGTTATAGTGGAGGGGTGTTATCGTGGAGGGGTGTTATAGTGGAGGGGTGTTATAGTGGAGGGGTGTTATAGTGGAGGGGAGTTATAGCGGAGGAGTGTTATAGTGGAGGGCTGTTATAGTGGAGGAGTATTATAGTGGAGGGGTGTTATAGTGGAGGGGTGTTATCGTGGAAGAGTGTTAAAGTTGAGGGGTATTATCGTGGAGAGTGTTATAGTGGAGTGGTGTTATAATAGAGGAGCGTGAGATTTGAGGATTGTTCCAGTGGAGGGCTGTTATAGTGATGAGCGTTATAGTGGAGTGGTGTAAAAGTGGTGAGTCGTATAGTGGAGGGATGTTATAGTGGAGGGGTGTTATAGTGGAGGGATGTGAAAGTGGAGGAGTGTTATAGTGGAGGAGTGCTATAGTGGAGGGCTGTTATAGTGGAGGGGTGTTACAGTGGAGTGGTGTGATAGTGGAGGAGTGTTATTGTGGAGTGGATTTATAGTGGAGGGGTGTTATAGTGCAGGGGTGTTAGAGTGCAGGGGTGATATAGTGGAGGAGTGTTATTCTGGAGTGGCGTTATCGTGGAGGGGTGTTATAGAGGAGGGGTGTTATAGTGGCGGGATGTTATAGTGTAGGAGTGTTATTGTGGAGTGGAGTTATAGTGGAGGGGTGTTATAGTGGAGGGGTGTTATAGCGGAGGGGTGTTATAGCGGAGGGGTGTTATAGTGGAGGAGTATTATAGTGGAGGGGTGTTATAGTGGAGGAGTGTTATAGTTGAGGGGTATTATAGTGGAGAGTGTTATAGTGGAGTGGTGTTATAATGGAGGAGCGTGAGATTTGAGGATTGTTCCAGTGGAGGGCTGTTATAGTGATGAGCGTTATAGTGGAGTGGTGTAAAAGTGGTGAGTCGTATAGTGGAGGGGTGTTATTGTGGAGGCGTGTTATAGTGGAGGGGTGATATCGTGGAGGAGTGTTATAGTGGAAGGGTGTTATATTGGAGGAGTGTTATAGTGGAGGAGTGTTACAGTGGAGGAGTGTTATATTGGAGGAGTGTAATAGTGGAGAGGTGTTACAGTGGAGGTGAGTTATAGTGGAGTGGTGTTATAGTGGAGGAATGTTATTGTGGAGTGGAGTTATCGTGGTCGGATGTTATAGTGGAGGGGTGTTATAGTGGAGGGGTATATATAGTGGAGGAGTGTTATTGTGGAGTGGAGTTATAGTGGACGGGTGTTATAGTGGAGGGATGTGAAAGTGGAGGAGTGTTATAGTGGAGGAGTGCTATAGTGGAGGGGTGTTATAGTGGAGGGGTCTTATAGTGGAGGGGTCTTATAGTGGAGGGGTGTGAAAGTGGAGCATTGTTCTAGTGGAGGTGTATTATAGTGGAGGGGTGTTATAATGGAGGGGTGTTATTGTGGAGGGGTGTTATAGTGGAGGGGTGTTCTAGTGGATGGGTGTTATAGTGGAGGGGTGATATAGTGGAGGGATGTTATAGTGGAGGGATGTTATAGTGGAGGAGTGTTATAGTGGAGGAGTGCTATAGTGGAGGGGTGTTACAGTGGAGGGGTGTTATAGTGGAGGAGTGATATAGTGGAGGGATGTTATCGTGGAGGAGTGTTATAGTGCAGGGGTGTTATATTGGAGGAGTGTTATAGTGGAGGGGTGTTATAGTGGAGAGGTGTTATAGTGGAAGGGTGTTATAGTGGAGGAGTGTTATTGTGGAGGGGTGTTATAGTGGAGGGGTGTTATCGTGGAGGAGTGTTATAGTGGAGGGGTGTTATATTCGAAGAGTGTTATAGTGGACGGGTGTTACAGTGGAGGAGTGTTATATTGGAGGCGTGTTATAGTGGAGGGATGTTAAAGTGGAGTAGTGTTATAGTGGAGGAGTGTTATCGTGGAGAGGTGTTACAGTGGAGGGGTGTTACAGTGGAGTGGTGTGATCGTGGAGGAGTGTTATTGTGGAGTGGATTTATAGTGGAGGGGTGTTATAGTGCAGGGGTGTTATAGTGGAGGGGTGATATAGTGGAGGAGTGTTATTGTGGAGTGGAGTTATATTGGAGGGGTGTTATAGAGGAGGGGTGTTATAGTGGAGGGATGTTATAGTGGAGGAGTGTTATTGTGGAGTGGAGTTATAGTGGAGGGGTGTTATCGTGGAGGGGTGTTATAGTGGAGGGGTGTTATAGTGGAGGGGTGTTATAGTGGAGGGGAGTTATAGCGGAGGAGTGTTATAGTGGAGGGCTGTTATAGTGGAGGAGTATTATAGTGGAGGGGTGTTATAGTGGAGGGGTGTTATCGTGGAAGAGTGTTAAAGTTGAGGGGTATTATCGTGGAGAGTGTTATAGTGGAGTGGTGTTATAATAGAGGAGCGTGAGATTTGAGGATTGTTCCAGTGGAGGGCTGTTATAGTGATGAGCGTTATAGTGGAGTGGTGTAAAAGTGGTGAGTCGTATAGTGGAGGGATGTTATAGTGGAGGGGTGTTATAGTGGAGGGATGTGAAAGTGGAGGAGTGTTATAGTGGAGGAGTGCTATAGTGGAGGGCTGTTATAGTGGAGGGGTGTTATAGTGGAGTGGTCTTATAGTGGAGGGGTCTTATAGTGGAGGGGTCTTATAGTGGAGGGGTGTGAAAGTGGAGGATTGTTCTAATGGAGGTGTATTATAGTGGAGGGGTATTATAGTGGAGGAGTGTTATAGTGGAGAGGTGTTACAGTGGAGGGGAGTTATAGTGGAGTGGTGTTATAGTGGAGGAGTGTTATTGTGGAGTGGAGTTATCGTGGTGGGATGTTATAGTGGAGGGGTGTTATAGTGGAGGGGTGTTATAGTGGAGGAGTGTTATAGTGGAGGGGTGTTATAGTGGAGGGGTGTTATAGTGGAGGGGTGTGAGAGTGGAGGAGTGATTTAGTGGAGGTGTATTATAGTGGAGGGGTGTTATAGTGGAAGGGTGTGAAAGTGGAGGAGTGTTATTGTGGAGGTGTGTTATAGTGGAGGGGTGTTATAGTGGAGGGGTGATATAGTGGAGGGGTGTTATAGTGGAGGGGTGTTATAGTGGAGGAGTATTATAGTGGAGGAGTGCTATAGTGGAGGGGTGTTATAGAGGATGGATGTTATAATGGAGGGGTGATAGAGTGGAGGGGTGTTCTAGTGGAGGAGTGATTTAGTGGAGGAGTGTTATAGTGGAGGAGTGCTATAGTTTTGGGGATTTTATGGTGGAGGGGTGTTATAGTGGAGGGGTGATATAGTGGAGGGGTGTTATATTGGAGGAGTGTTATAGTGGAGGGGTTTTATAGTGGAGGCGTGTTATCGTGGAGGAGTGTTATAGTGGAGGGGTGTTATATTGGAGGAGTGTTATAGTGGAGGGGTGTTACAGTGGAGGAGTGTTATATTGGAGGCGTGTTATAGTGGAGTGGTGTTAACGTGGAGTAGTGTTATAGTGGAGGAGTGTTATAGTGGAGGGATGTTACAGTGGAGGAGTGTTATACTGGAGGAGTGCTATAGTGGAGGGGTGTTATAGTGGAGGGGTGATATAGTGGAGTGGTGTTATAGTGGAGGAGTGATATAGTAGAGGAGTGTTATTGTGGAGGGGTGATATAATGGAGGGGTGTTATAGTGGAGGAGTGATTTAGTAGAGGAGTGTTATAGTGGAGGAGTGCTATAGTGGAGGGGTGTTATAGTGGAGGGGTGTTATAGTGGAGGGGTGATATAGTGGAGGGGTGTGAGAGTGGAGGAGTGATTTAGTGGAGGTGTATTATAGTGGAGGGGTGTTATAGTGGAAGGGTGTTATAGTGGAGGAGTGTTATTGTGGACGGGTGTTATAGTGGAGGGGTGTTATCGTGGAGGACTGTTATAGTGGAGGGGTGTTATATTGGAGGAGTTTTATAGTGGAGGGATGTTACAGTGGAGGAGTGTTATATTGGAGGAGTGTTATAGTGGAGGAGTGTTATAGTGGAGAGGTGTTACAGTGGAGGGGTGTTACAGTGGAGTGGTGTTATAGTGGAGGAGTGTTATTGTGGAGTGGATTTATAGTGGAGGGGTGTTATAGTGGAGGGGTGTTATAGTGGAGGGGTGATATAGTGGAGGAGTGTTATTGTGGAGTGGAGTTATAGTGGAGGGGTGTTATAGAGGAGGGGTGTTATAGTGGAGGGATGTTATAGTGGAGGAGTGTTATTGTGGAGTGGAGTTATGGTGGAGGGGTGTTATCGTGGAGGGGTGTTATAGTGGAGGGGTGTTATAGTGGAGGGGTGTTATAGTCGTGGGGTTTTATAGTGGAGGGGTGTTCTAGTTGAGGGGTATTATACTGGAGGAGTGTTATAGTGGAGTGTGTTGTAGTGGAGTGGTGTTAAAATGGAGGAGCGTGAGAGTTGAGGACTTTTCCAGTGGAGGGGTGTTATAGTGATGAGCGTTATAGTGGAGTGGTGTAAAAGTGGTGAGTGGTATAGTGGAGGGATGTTATAGTGGAGGGGTGTTATAGTGGAGGGATGTGAAAGTGGAGGAGTCTTATAGTGGAGGAGTGCTAGTGGAGGGGTGTTATAGTGGAGGTGTCTTATAGTGGAGGGGTCTTATAATGGAGGGGTGTGAAAGTGGAGGATTGTTCTAGTGGAGGTGTATTATAGTTGAGGGGTGTTATAGTGGAGGGGTGTTATAGTGGAGGGGTGTTATTGTGGAGGGGTGTTATAGTGGAGGGGTGTTATAGTGGAGGGGTGTTATAGGGGAGGTGTGTTATAGTGGAGGGGTGATATAGTGGAGGGATGTTATAGTGGAGGAGTATTATAGTGGAGGAGTGCAATAGTGAAGGGGTGTATTAGTGGATGGATGTTATAATGGAGGGGTGATATAGTGGAGGGGTTTTATAGTGGAGGAGTGATTTAGTGGAGGAGTGTTATAGTGGAGGAGTGCTATAGTGGAGGGGTGTTATAGTGGGGGGGTGTTATAGTGGAGGGGTGATATAGTGGAGGGGTGTTATCGTGGAGGAATGTTATAGTGGAGGGGTGTTATATTGGAGCAGTGTTATAGTGGAGGTGTGTTATAGTGGAGGGTTGTTATAGTGGAAGGGTGTTATAGTGGAGGAGTGATATTGTGGAGGGGTGTTATAGTGGAGGGGTGTTATCGTGGAGGAGTGTTATAGTGGAGGGGTGTTATATTGGAGGAGTGTTAAAGTGGAGCGGTGTTACAGTGGAGGAGTGTTATATTGGAGGCGTGTTATAGTGGAGGGGTATTAAAGTGGAGTAGTGTTATAGTGGAGGAGTGTTATAGTGGAGAGGTGTTACAGTGGAGGGGTGTTACAGTGGAGTGGTGTGATAGTGGAGGAGTGTTATTGTGGAGTGGATTTATAGTGGAGGGGTGTTATAGTGGAGGAGTGTTATAGTGGAGGGATGTTACAGTGGAGGAGTGTTATACTGGAGGAGTGCTATAGTGGAGGGTTGTTATAGTGGAGGGGTGATATAGTGGAGGGGTGTTATAGTGGAGGAGTGATTTAGTAGAGGAGGGTTATAGTGGAGGGGTGCTATAGTGGAGGGGTGTTTTAGTGGAGGAGTGATTTAGTAGAGGAGTGTTATAGTGGAGGAGTGCTATAGTGGATGGGTGTTATAGTGGAGGGGTGTTATAGTGAAGGGGTGATATAGTGGAGGGGTGTGAGATTGGAGGCGTGTGAGAGTGGAGGAGTGATTTAGTGGAGTGTATTATAGTGGAGGGGTGTTATTGTGGAGGGGTGTTATAGTGGAGGGGTGTTATCGTGGAGGAGTGTTATAGTGGAGGGGTGTTATATTGGAGGAGTGTTATAGTGGAGGAGTGTTATAGTGGAGGAGTGTTATAGTGGAGAGGTGTTATAGTGGAGGAGTGTTATAGTGGAGAGGTGTTACAGTGGAGGGGTGTTACAGTGCAGTGGTGTTATAGTGGAGGAGTGTTATTGTGGAGTGGATTTATAGTGGAGGGGTGTTATAGTGGAGTGGAGTTATAGTGGAGGCGTGTTATAGAGTAGGGGTGTTATAGTGGAGGGATGTTATAGTGGAGGAGTGTTATTGTGGAGTGGAGTTATGGTGGAGGGCTGTTATAGTGGAGGGGTGTTATAGTGGAGGGGTGTTATAGTCGTGGGGTGTGATAGTGGAGGAGTGTTATAGTTGAGGGGTATTATACTGGAGGAGTGTTATAGTGGAGGAGTGTTATAGTGCAGGAGTGTTATAGTGGAGAGTGTTATAGTGGAGTGGTGTTAAAATGGAGGAGCGTGAGAGTTGAGGACTTTTCCAGTGGAGGGGTGTTATAGTGATGAGCGTTATAGTGGAGTGGTGTAAAGGTGGTGAGTGGTATAGTGGAGGGATGTTATAGTGGAGGGGTGTTATAGTGGAGGGATGTGAAAGTGGAGGAGTGTTATAGTGGAGGAGTGCTATAGTGGAGGGGTCTTATAGTGGAGGGGTCTTATAGTGGAGGGGTGTGAAAGTGGAGGAGTGTTATAGTGGAGGAGTGTTATAGTGGAGGAGTGTTATAGCGGAGGCGTGTTATAGTGGAGGAGTGTTATAGTGGAGGGGTGTTATAGTGGAAGACTGTTATAGTGGAGGGATGTTATAGTGGTGGGGTGTTATCGTGGAGGAGGGTTATAGTTGAGGGGTATTATAGTGGAGGAGTGTTATAGTGGAGGGGTGTTATAGTGGAGGGGAGCTATACTGGAGGAGTGTTATAGTGGGGGATTGTTAAAGTGGAGGAGTGTTATAGTGGAGGGGCGTTATTGTGGAGGGGTGTTATAGTGGAGTGGTTTTAAAGTGGAGGAGTGTTATAGTTGAGGAGTGTTCCAGTGGAGGAGTGGTATAGTGATGAGTGTTATAGTGGAGTGGTGTAAAAGTGGTGAGTGGTATAGTGGAGGGATGTTATAGTGGAGGAGCGTTATAGTGGAGGGGTGTTATAGTGGAGGGGTGTTATAGTGGAGGAGTGTTCTAGTGGAGGTGTGTTATAGTGGAGGGTTGTTATAGTGGAGGGGTGTTATAGTGGAGGCGTGTTATTGTGTAGGGGTGTTATCGTGGAGGAGTGTTATAGTGGAGGGGTGTTATATTGGAGGAGTGTTATAGTGGAGGTGTGTTACAGTGGAGGAGTGTTATATTGGAGGAGTGTTGTAGTGGAGGTGTGTTATAGTGGAGGAGTGTTATATGGAGGAATGTTCTAGTGGAGAGGTGTTACAGTGGAGGGGTGTCATTGTGGAGTGGTGTTACAGTGGAGGGGTGTTATAGTGGAGGGATGTTATAGTGGAGGGGTATTATTGTGGAGTGGAGTTATAGTGGAAGGGTTTAAATGTGGAGGGGTGTTATAGTGGAGGGGTGTTATAGTGGAGGGGTGTTATAGTGGAGGAGAGTTATAGTGGAGGAGTGTTATAGTGGAGGGGTGTTATAGTGGAGGAGTGTTATTTTGGAGTGGAATTATAGTGGATGGGTTTTATAGTGGAGGGGTGTTATAGAGGAGTGGTGTTATAGTGGAGGGGTGTTATAGTGGAGGGGTGTTATAGTGGAGGGGTGTTATAGTGGAGAGGAGTTATAGTGGAGGAGTGTTATAGTGGAGAGATGTTATAGTGGAGGGGAGTTATAGTGGAGGAGTGTTATTTTGGAGTGGAGTTATAGTGGATGGGTTTTATAGTGGAGGGGTGTTATAGAGGAGTGGTGTTATAGTGGAGGGGTGTTATAGTGGAGGGGTGTTATAGTGGAGGGGAGTTATAGTGGAGGAGTGTTATAGTGGAGAGATGTTATAGTGGAGGGGAGTTATAGTACAGGAGTGTTATTTTAGAGTGGAGTTATAGTGGATGGGTTTTATAGTGGAGGGGTGTTATAGTGGAGTGGTGTTATAATGGAGGGGTGTTATAGTGGAGGGCTGTTATAGTGGAGGGGAGTTATAGTGGAGGAGTGTTATAGTGGAGAGACATTATAGTGGAGGGGAGTTTTCGTACAGGAGTGTTATTTTTGAGTGGAGTTATAGTGGATGGCTTTTATAGTGGAGGGGTGTTATAGTGGAGTGGTGTTATAGTGGAGGGGTGTTATAGTGGAGGGGTGTTATAGTGGAGGGGTGTTATAGTGGAGGCGTGTTATTTTGGAGTGGAGTTATAGTGGATAGGTTTTATAGTGGAGGGGTGTTATAGTGGAGGAGTGTTATTGTGGAGTGGACTTACAGTGGAGAGGTGTTATATTGGAGTGGAGTTATAATGGAGGAGTGTTATAGTTGAGGAGTGTTCCAGTGGAGGGGTGTTATAGTGATGAGCGTTATAGTGGAGTGGTGTAAAAGTGGTGACTGGTATGGTGGAGGGGTGTTATAGCGGAGGGGAGTTATGGTGGAGGCGTGTTAGAGTGGAGGGATGTTTTTGTGGAGGGATGTTTTTGTCGAGTGGGTTATAGTGGAGGGGTGTTATAGTGGAGGGGTGAGATAATGGAAAGGTGTTATAGTGGAGGGGTGTTATAGTGGAGGGATGTTAAAGTGGAGGGGGTTATAGTGGAGGGGTCTTCTAGTGGAGGGGATTATAGTGGAGGGGTGTTATAGTGGAGGCATGTTATAGTGGAGGAGTGATATAGTGGAGGGGTGTTGTAGTGGAGGAATGTTATAGTGGAGCAATGTTATAGGGGAGAGATGTTACAGTGGAGGGGTGTTATCATGGAGTGGTGTTATAGTGGAGGAGTGTTATTGTGGAGTGGAGTTATAGTGGAGGGGTGTTATAGTGGAGGGGTGTTACAGTGGAGGAGTGTTATATTGGTGGAGTGTTATAGTGGAGGGGTGTTATCGTGGAGTGGTGTTTTCGTGGAGGACTGTTATTGTGGAGTGAATTATAGTAAAGGGGTGTTATAGTGGAGGGGTGTTATAGTGGAGGGGTGTTATAGTGGAGGGGTGTTATAGTGGAGGCGTGTTACAGTGGAGGAGTGTTATTGTGGAGTGTAGTTATAGTGCAGGGGTATTATAGTGGAGGGGTGTTATAGTGCACGGGTGTTATTGTGGAGGGGAGTTATAGTGGAGGAGTGTTATAGTGGAGGGGTGTTATAATGAGGAGTGTTATAGTGGAGTGGTGTTATAGTGGAGGGGAGTTATAGTCGATGGATGTTATAGTGGAGGAGTGTTATAGTGGCGGGGTATTTTAGTGGAGGGGTGTTTTCGTGGAGGAGTGTTATAGTTGAGGGGTATTATAGTGGAGGAGTGTCATAGTGGAGGGTTGTTATAGTGTAGGGGAGTTATAGTGGAGGAGTGTTATAGTGGACGGGGTGTTATAGTAGAGGGGGTTATAGTGGAGGGGTGTTATAGTGGAGGGGTTTTATAGTGGAGGGGTGTTATAGTGGAGGGGGTTATAGTGGAGGTGTGTTATAGTGGAGGTGTGTTATAGTGGAGGGCTTTAATAGTGCAGGGGGTTTATAGTGGAGCGATGTTGTAGTGGGGGGGGTGTTATAGTGGAGGAGTGTTATAGTGGAGGGGTGGTGTAGAGGAGGGGTGTTATCGTGGAGGGGTGTTATACTGGAGGGGAGTTATAGTGGAGAGGTGTTATAGTGCAGGAGTGTTATAGTGGAGGGGTGTTACAGTGGAGGAGTGTTATAGTGGAGTGGTGTTACAGTGGAGGGGTGTTGTAGCGGAGGAGTGTTATAGTGGAGGGTTGTTATAGTGGAGAGGTGTTTTAGTGGAGGGGTGTTATAGTGGAGGAGTGTTATAGTTGATCGGTGTTATGGTGGAGGGCTGTTATAGTGGAGGGGTGTTATAGTGGAGGGGTGTTACATTGGAGGAGTGTTATAGTTGAGGAGTGTTATAGTGAAGGGGGTTATAGTGGAGTAGTGTTATAGTGGAGGGGTGTTATAGTGGAGGGATGTTATAGTGGAGAGGGTTATAGTGGAGGGGTGTTATAGTGGAGGGATGTTATAGTGGAGCAATGTTATAGGGGAGAGATGTTACAGTGGAGGGGTGTTATCGTGGAGTGGTGTTGTAGTGGAGAGGTGTTCTAGTGGAGAGGATTATAGTGGAGGGGTGTTATAGTGGAGGCATGTTATAGTTGGAGGAGTGATATAGTGGAGGGGTGTTATAGTGGAGGAGTGTTATAGTGGAGGGATGTTATAGTGGAGAGGGTTATAGTCGAGGGGTGTTATAGTGGAGGGATGTTATAGTGGAGCAATGTTATCGGGGAGAGATGTTACATTGGAGGGGTGTTATAGTGGAGGAGTGTTATTGTGGAGTGGAGTTATAGTGGAGGGGTGTTATAGTGGAGGGGTGTTACAGTGGAGGAGTGTTATATTGGTGGAGTGTTATCGTGGAGGGGTGTTATAGTGGAGGAGTGTTATAGTGGAGCAATGTTATCGGGGAGAGATGTTACAGTGGAGGGTAGTTATCGTGGAGTGGTGTTATAGTGGAGGAGTGTTTTTGTGGAGTGAATTATAGTAAAGGGGTGTTATAGTGGAGGGTAGTTATAGTGAAGGAGTGTTATTGTGGAGTGGAGTTATAGTGGAGGGGTGTTATAGTGGAGGGGTGTTATAGTGGAGATGTGTTACAGTGGAGGAGTGTTATTGTGGAGTGTAATTATAGTGCAGGGGTATTATAGTGGAGGGGTGTTATAGTGGAGGGGTGTTATAGTGGAGGGGAGTGAGAGTGGAGGAGTGTATTAGTGGAGGGGGGTTTTAATGAGGAGTGTTATAGTGGAGGGGAGTTATAGTGGAGGGATGTTATAGTGGAGGAGTGTTATAGTGGTGGGGTGTTATAGTGGAGGGGTGTTATAAGTGGAGGAGTGTTATAGTTGAGGGGTATTATAGTGGAGGACTGTTATAGTGGAGGGTTGTTATAGTGCAGGGGAGTTATAGTGGAGGAGTGTTATAGTGGTGGGGTGTTATAGTGGAGGGGTGTTATAAGTGGAGGAGTGTTATAGTTGAGGAGTGTTCCAGTGGAGGGGTGTTATAGTGCTGAGCGTTATAGTGGAGTGGTGTAAAAGTGGTGAGTGGTATGGTGGAGGGGTGTTATAGTGGACGGCTTTAATAGTGGAGGGGTGTTATAGTGGAGCGATGTTGTAGTGGGGGGGGGGTGTTATTGTGGAGGAGTGTTATAGTGGAGGGGTGGTGTAGAGGAGGGGTGTTATAGTGGAGGGGTGTTATCGTGGAGGGGTGTTATACTGGAGGGGAGTTATAGTGGAGAGGTGTTATAGTGCAGGAGTGTTATAGTGGAGGGGTGTTACAGTGGAGGAGTGTTATAGTGGAGTGGTGTTACAGTGGAGGGGTGTTATAGCGGAGGAGTGTTATAGTGGAGGGTTGTTATAGTGGAGGGGTGTTTTAGTGGAGGGGTGTTATAGTGGAGGAGTGTTATAGTTGAGGAGTGTTATAGTGAAGGGGGTTATAGTGGAGTAGTGTCATAGTGGAGGGGTGTTATAGTGGAGGGATGTTATAGTGGAGAGGGTTATAGTGGAGGGGTGTTATAGTGGAGGGATGTTATAGTGGAGCAATGTTATAGGGGAGAGATGTTACAGTGGAGGGGTGTTATCGTGGAGTGGTGTTGTAGTGGAGAGGTGTTACAATGGAGGAGTGTTATATTGGAGGAGTATTACAGTGGAGGGGTGTTATAGTGGAGGAGTGTTATAGTGGAGGGTTGTTATAGTGGAGGGGTGTTTTACTGGAGGGGTGTTATAGTGGAGGAGCTTTATAGTGGAGAGGTGTTTTAGAGGAGGGATGTTATAGTGGTGGAGTGTTATAGTTGAGCGGTATTATAGTGGAGTGACGTTATAGTGCAGGGGTGTTATAGTGGAGGGGTGTTATAGTGGAGGGGTGTTACATTGGAGGAGTGTTATAGTTGAGGAGTGTTATAGTGAAGGGGGTTAGAGTGGAGTAGTGTTATAGTGGAGGGGTGTTATAGTTGAGGAGTGTTATCGTTGAGCGGTATTATAGTGGAATGACGTTATAGTGGAGTGGTGTTATAGTGGAGGGGTGTTATAGTGGAGGGGTGTTATAGTGGAGGATTGTTATAAAGGAGGAGTGTTATAGTGGAGGGGTGTTACAGTGGAGGAGTGTTATAGTGGAGGGGTGTTATAGTGGAGTGATGTTATAGTGGAGGGGTGTTTTGGTGGAGGGGTAATATAGTGGAGGAGTATTATAGTGGAGGCATGTTATAGTGCAGGGGTGTTATAGTGGAGGGGTGTTATAGTGGAGGGATGTTATTGTGGAGTGGGTTATAGTAGAGGGGTGTTATAGTGGAGGGGTGTTATAATGGAAAGGTGTTATAGTGGAGGGGTGTTATAGTGGAGGGATGTTAAAATGGAGGTGGTTATAGTGGAGGGGTGTTGTAGTGGAGAGGATTATAGTGGAGGGGTGTTATAGTGGAGGCATGTTATAGTGGAGGAGTGATATAGTGGAGGGGTGTTATAGTGGAGGAGTGTTATAGTGGAGGGATGTTATAGTGGAGAGGGTTATAGTCGAGGGGTGTTATGGTGGAGGGATGTTATAGTGGAGCAATGTTATCGGGGAGAGATGTTACATTGGAGGGGTGTTATAGTGGAGGAGTGTTATTGTGGAGTGGAGTTATAGTGGAGGGGTGTTATAGTGGAGGGGTGTTACAGTGGAGGAGTGTTATATTGGTGGAGTGTTATCGTGGAGGGGTGTTATAGTGGAGGAGTGTTATAGTGGAGCAATGTTATCGGGGAGAGATGTTACAGTGGAGGGTAGTTATCGTGGAGTGGTGTTATAGTGGAGGAGTGTTTTTGTGGAGTGAATTATAGTAAAGGGGTGTTATAGTAGAGGGTAGTTATAGTGAAGGAGTGTTATTGTGGAGTGGAGTTATAGTGGAGGGGTGTTATAGTGGAGGGGTGTTATAGTGGAGATGTGTTACAGTGGAGGAGTGTTATTGTGGAGTGTAGTTATAGTGCAGGGGTATTATAGTGGAGGGGTGTTATAGTGGATGGGTGTTATAGTGAAGAGGAGTGAGAGTGGAGGAGTGTATTAGTGGAGGGGGGTTTTAATGAGGAGTGTTATAGTGGAGGGGAGTTATAGTGGAGGGATGTTATAGTGGAGGAGTGTTATAGTGGTGGGGTGTTATAGTGGAGGGGTGTTATAAGTGGAGGAGTGTTATAGTTGAGGGGTATTATAGTGGAGGACTGTTATAGTGGAGGGTTGTTATAGTGCAGGGGAGTTATAGTGGAGGAGTGTTATAGTGGTGGGGTGTTATAGTGGAGGGGTGTTATAAGTGGAGGAGTGTTATAGTTGAGGAGTGTTCCAGTGGAGGGGTGTTATAGTGCTGAGCGTTATAGTGGAGTGGTGTAAAAGTGGTGAGTGGTATGGTGGAGGGGTGTTATAGTGGAGGGGAGTTATAGTGGAAGGGTGTTATAGTGGAGGTGTATTATAGTGGAGGAGTGTTTTCGTGGAGGAGTGTTATATTGGAGGGGTTTATAGTGGAGATGTGTTATAGTGGAGGAGTGCCATAGTGGAGGGGTGTTATAGTGGAGGGGTGTTACAGTAGAGGAGTATTATATTGGAGGAGTTTTATAGTGGAGGGATGTTATAGTGGAGGAGTGTATTAGTGGAGGAGTGTTATAATGGAGAGGTGTTGCAGTGGAGGGGTGTTATACTGGAGGGGTGTTATAGTGGAGGAGTGTTATTGTGGAGTGGAGTTATAGTGGAGGGGTGTTATAGTGCAGGGTTTTATAGTTGAGGGGAGTTATAGTGGAGGAGTGTGAAAGTGGAGGGGTGTTATATTGGAGGAGTGTTATACTGGAGGGGAGTTATAGTGGAGGGGTGTTATAGTAGAGGAGTGTTATAGTGGAGGGGTGTTATACTGGAGGAGTGTTATAGTGGAGGGGTGTTATAGTGGAGGAGTGCTACAGTGGAGGGGTGCTTTAGTGGAGGTGTGTTATAATGTCGGAGTATTATAGTGGAGGGGTGTTATAGTGGAGGAGTGTTCTAGTGGAGGTGTATTATAGTGGAGGGGTGTTGCAGTGGAGGGGTGTTATAGTGGAGGGGTGTTATTGTGAAGGGGTGTTATAGTGGAGGGGTGTAATTGTGGAGGGGTGTTATAGTGGAGGGGTGTTATCGTGGAGGAGTGTTATAGTGGAGGGGTTTTATGGTGGAGTGGAGTTATAGTGGAGGGGTGTAACAGTGGAGAGTTGTTATAGTGGATGCGTGTTACAGTGGAGGAGTGTTATTGTGGAGTGTAGTTATAGTGCAGGTGTATTATAGTGGAGGGGTGTTATAGTGGAGGGGTGTTATAGTGGATGGGTATTATTGTGGAGGGATGTTATATTCGAGGAGTGTTATAGTGGAGGGGTGTTACATTGGAGCAGTGTTATATTGGAGAAGTGTTCTAGTGGAGGGTTGTTATCGTGGAGGGGTGTTATAGTGGTGGGGTGTTATAGTGGAGGTGTGTTCGAGTGGAGGTGTATTATAGTGGAGGAGTGTTATTGTGGTGTGGAGTTATAGTGGAGGGTTGTTATAGTGGAGGGGTGTTATAGTGGAGGGATGTTATAGTGGAGGAGTGTTATTGTGGAGTGGAGTTATAGTGGAGGTGTGTTAAAGTGGAGGGTTGTTATAGTGGAGTGGTGTGATAGTGGAAGAGTGTTATTGTGGAGTGGAGTTATAGTGGAGGGGTGTAATAGTGGTGGGGTGTTATAGTGGAGGGATCTTGTAGTGGAGGGGCTTATAGTGGAGGAATGTTATTGTGGAGTGGAGTTATAGTGGAGTGGTGTTATAGTGGAGGAGTGTTATAGTGGAGGGGTATTATAGTGGAGGGGTGTTATAGTGGAGGGGAATTATAGTGGAGGAGTGTTATAGTGGAGTTGTTTTATAGTGGTGGAGTATTATAGAGGAGAGGTGTTATAGTGGAGGGGAGTTATAGTGGAGGGGTGTTATAGTGGAAGAGTGTTATAGTGGAGGTGTGTTATAATGGAGGAGTGTTATAGTGGAGGGATATTATAGTGGAGGAGTGTTATAGTGGAGGAGTGTTATAGTGGAAGGGTGTTATAGTGGAGGGGAGTTATAGTGGAGGGGTGTTATAGTGGAGGATTGTTATAGTGGAGGGATGTTACAGTGGAGGAGTGTTATATTGGAGGGGTGTTACAGTGGAGGGGTGTTATAGTGGAGGAGTGTTATAGTGGAGGGGTGTTATAGTGGAGGGGTGTTGTAGTGGAGGAGCGTTGTAGTGGAGGGGTGTTTTAGGGGAGGAATGTTATAGTTAAGGGGTATTATAGTTGAGGGGTATTATAGTGGAGTGACGTTATAGTGGAGGTGTGTTATAGTGGAAGGGTGTTATAGTGGAGGGGTGTTACAGTGGAGGAGTGTTATGGTTGAGGAGTGTTATAGTGGTGGAGTGTTATAGTGGAGTGGTGTTATAGTGGAGGGGTGTTACAGTGGAGGAGTGTTAGAGTGGAGGGGTGTTATCGTGGAGGTGTATTATAGTGGAGGGGTATTATAGTGGAGGGGTTTTATAGTGGAGGTGTGTTACAGTGGGGGAGTATTATAGTGGAGGGGTGTTATCGTGGAGGGGTGTTCTAGTGGAGGTGTGTTATCGTTGAGGAGTGTTATAGTTAAGCGGTATTATAGTGGAGTGACGTTTTCGTGGACGGGTGTTATGGTGGAGGGGTGTTATAGTAGAGGGTTTTTTTTCTGGAGGAGTGTTATAGAGGAGGAGTGTTATAGAGGAGGAGTGTTATAGTGGAAGAGTGTTATAGTGGAGCGGTGTTATAGTGGAGGGGTGTTACAGTGGAAGAGTGTTTTAGTGGAGGGGTGTTATCGTGGAGGGGTGTTACAGTGGAAGAGTGTTATTGTGGAGGGGTGTTATAGTGGAGGAGTATTATAGTGGAGGGGTGTTATAGTGGAGGGGTGTCATAGTGGAGGGGTGTAACAGTGGAGGGGTATTTTTGTGGAGCAGTATTATAGTGGAAGAGTGTTATAGTTGAGGGGTGTTTTAGTGGAGGGGTGTTATAGTGGAGGGATGTTATAGTGGAGGTGTTTGTAGTGGACGGGTGTTATAGTGGAGCGGTGTTATCGTGGAAGGATGTTACAGTGGAGAGGTGTTATAGTGGAGGCGTGTTACAGTGGAGGAGTATTATTGTGGAGTGTAGTTATAGTGCAGGGGTATTATAGTGGAGGGGTGTTATAGTGGAGGGGTGTTATAGTGGAGGGATGTTATAGTGGAGGGGTGTTATAGTGGAGGACTGTTATATTTGAGGGGTATTATAGTGGAGGAGTATTATCGTGGAGGGGTGTTATAGTGGAGGGGTGTTATAGTGGAGGTGTGCTATAGTGGAGTGGTGTTATAGTGGAGTGGTGTTATAGTGGAGGAGTGTTATAGTTGAGGAGTCTTCCAGTGGAGGGGTGTTATAGTGATGAGCGTTATAGTGGAGTGGTGTAAAAGTGGTGAGTGGTATGGTGGAGAGGTGTTATAGTGGAGGGGAGTTATAGTGGAGGGGTGTTATAGTGGAGGTGTATTATAGTGGAGGGGTGTTATAGTGGAGGGGTATTATAGTGGAGGGCTTTTATAGTTGAGGGTTGTTATAGTGGAGGGGTGTTATAGTGGTGGGATGTTATAGTGGAGGTGTGTTCGAGTGGAGGTGTATTATAGTGGAGGGGTGTTATAGTGGAGGGGTGTTATAGTGGATGGGTATTATTGTGGAGGGGTGTTATATTCGAGGAGTGTTATAGTGGAGGGGTATTACATTGGAGCAGTGTTATATTGGAGAAGTGTTCACGTGGAGGGTTGTTATAGTGGAGGAGTGTTATAGTGGAGGAGTGTTCTAGTGGAGAGGTGTTACAGTGGACGGGTGTTATCGTGGAGTGCTGTTGCAGTGGAGGAGTGTTATTGTGGTGTGGAGTTACAGTGGAGGGTTGTTATAGTGGAGGGGTGTTATAGTGGAGTGATGTTATAGTGGTGGGGTGTTATAGTGGAGGGGTGTTATAGTGGAGGGATGTTATAGTGGAGGGGTGTTATAGTGGAGGAGTGTTATATTTGAGGGGTATTATAGTGGAGGAGTATTATCGTGGAGGGGTGTTATAGTGGAGGGGTGTTATAGTGGAGGTGTGCTATAGTGGAGTGGTGTTATAGTGGAGTGGTGTTATAGTGGAGGAGTGTTATAGTTGAGGAGTCTTCCAGTGGAGGGGTGTTATAGTGATGAGCGTTATAGTGGAGTGGTGTAAAAGTGGTGAGTGGTATGGTGGAGGGGTGTTATAGTGGAGGGGAGTTATAGTGGAGGGGTGTTATAGTGGAGGTGTATTATAGTGGAGGGGTGTTATATTGGAGGGGTATTATAGTGGAGGGCTTTTATAGTTGAGGGTTGTTATAGTGGAGGGGTGTTATAGTGGTGGGATGTTATAGTGGAGGTGTGTTCGAGTGGAGGTGTATTATAGTGGAGGGGTGTTATCGTGGAAGGATGTTACAGTGGAGAGGTGTTATAGTGGAGGCGTGTTACAGTGGAGGAGTATTATTGTGGAGTGTAGTTATAGTGCAGGGGTATTATAGTGGAGGGGTGTTATAGTGGAGGGGTGTTATAGTGGAGGGATGTTATAGTGGAGGGGTGTTATAGTGGAGGAGTGTTATATTTGAGGGGTATTATAGTGGAGGAGTATTATCGTGGAGGGGTGTTATAGTGGAGGGGTGTTATAGTGGAGGTGTGCTATAGTGGAGTGGTGTTATAGTGGAGTGGTGTTATAGTGGAGGAGTGTTATAGTTGAGGAGTCTTCCAGTGGAGGGGTGTTATAGTGATGAGCGTTATAGTGGAGTGGTGTAAAAGTGGTGAGTGGTATGGTGGAGAGGTGTTATAGTGGAGGGGAGTTATAGTGGAGGGGTGTTATAGTGGAGGTGTATTATAGTGGAGGGGTGTTATAGTGGAGGGGTATTATAGTGGAGGGCTTTTATAGTTGAGGGTTGTTATAGTGGAGGGGTGTTATAGTGGTGGGATGTTATAGTGGAGGTGTGTTCGAGTGGAGGTGTATTATAGTGGAGGGGTGTTATAGTGGAGGGGTGTTATAGTGGATGGGTATTATTGTGGAGGGGTGTTATATTCGAGGAGTGTTATAGTGGAGGGGTATTACATTGGAGCAGTGTTATATTGGAGAAGTGTTCACGTGGAGGGTTGTTATAGTGGAGGAGTGTTATAGTGGAGGAGTGTTCTAGTGGAGAGGTGTTACAGTGGACGGGTGTTATCGTGGAGTGCTGTTGCAGTGGAGGAGTGTTATTGTGGTGTGGAGTTACAGTGGAGGTTTGTTATAGTGGAGGGGTGTTATAGTGGAGTGATGTTATAGTGGTGGGGTGTTATAGTGGAGGGGTGTTATAGTGGAGGGATGTTATAGTGGAGGGGTGTTATAGTGGAGGAGTGTTATATTTGAGGGGTATTATAGTGGAGGAATATTATCGTGGAGGGGTGTTATAGTGGAGGGGTGTTATAGTGGAGGTGTGCTATAGTGGAGTGGTGTTATAGTGGAGTGGTGTTATAGTGGAGGAGTGTTATAGTTGAGGAGTCTTCCAGTGGAGGGGTGTTATAGTGATGAGCGTTATAGTGGAGTGGTGTAAAAGTGGTGAGTGGTATGGTGGAGGGGTGTTATAGTGGAGGGGAGTTATAGTGGAGGGGTGTTATAGTGGAGGTGTATTATAGTGGAGGGGTGTTATATTGGAGGGGTATTATAGTGGAGGGCTTTTATAGTTGAGGGTTGTTATAGTGGAGGGGTGTTATAGTGGTGGGATGTTATAGTGGAGGTGTGTTCGAGTGGAGGTGTATTATAGTGGAGGGGTGTTATAGTGGATGGGTATTATTGTGGAGGGGTGTTATATTCAAGGAGTGTTATAGTGGAGGGGTGTTACATTGGAGCAGTGTTATATTGGAGAAGTGTTCACGTGGAGGGTTGTTATAGTGGAGGAGTGTTATAGTGGAGGAGTGTTCTAGTGGAGAGGTGTTACAGTGGAAGGGTGTTATCGTGGAGTGCTGTTGCAGTGGAGGAGTGTTATTGTGGTGTGGAGTTATAGTGGAGTGTTGTTATAGTGGAGGGGTGTTATAGTGGAGGGATGTTATAGTGGAGGAGTGTTATTGTGGAGTGGAGTTATAGTGGAGGGGTGTAATAGTGGTGGGGTGTTATAGTGGAGGGGTCTTATAGTGGAGGGGTCTTATAGTGGAGGAATGTTATTGTGGAGTGGAGTTATAGTGGAGTGGTGTTATAGTGGAGGGGTGTTATAGTGGAGGGGTATTATAGTGGAGGGATGTTATAGTGGAGGGGAATTATAGTGGAGGAGTGTTATAGTGGAGGTGTGTTATAATGGAGGAGTGTTATAGTGGAGGGGTATTATAGTGGAGGAATGTTATAGTGGAGGAGTGTTATCGTGGAAGGATGTTACAGTGGAGGAGTGTTATATTGGAGGGGTGTTACAGTGGAGGGGTGTTATAGTGGAGGGGTGTTACAGTGGAGGAGTGTTATGGTTGAGGAGTGTTATCGTGGAGGAGTATTATAGTGGAGCGGTGTTATAGTGGAGGGGTGTTACAGTGGAAGAGTGTTTTAGTGGAGGGGTGTTATCGTGGAGGGGTGTTACAGTGGAAGAGTGTTATTGTGGAGGGGTGTTATAGTGGAGGAGTATTATAGTGGAGGGGTGTTATAGTGGAGGAGTGTTATAGTGGAGGGGTGTTATCGTGGAGGAGCGTTATAGTGGAGGGGTGTTTTAGGGGAGGAGTGTTATAGTTGAGGGGTATTATAGTTGAGGGGTATTATAGTGGAGTGACGTTATAGTGGAGGTGTGTAATAGTGGAGGGTGTTATAGTGGATGGGTGTTACAGTGGAGGAGTGTTATGGTTGAGGAGTGTTATCGTGGAGGAGTATTATAGTGGAGCGGTGTTATAGTGGAAGGGTGTTACAGTGGAAGAGTGTTTTAGTGGAGGGGTGTTATCGTGGAGGGGTGTTACAGTGGAAGAGTGTTATTGTGGAGGGGTGTTATAGTAGAGGAGTATTATAGTGGAGGGGTGTTATAGTGGAGGGATGTCATAGTGGAGGGGTGTAACAGTGGAGGGGTGTTTTTGTGGACCAGTATTATAGTGGAAGGGTGTTATAGTTGAGGGGTGTTTTAGTGGAGGGGTGTTATCGTGGAGAGATGTTATAGTGGAGGTGTTTATAGTGGACGGGTGTTGTAGTGGAGCGGTGTTATCGTGGAAGGGTGTTATAGTGGAGGGGTGTTATAGTGGAGGGGCTTATAGTGGAGGGGTGTTATCGTGGAGGGGTGTTATAGTGGAGGGTTGCATCATGGAGGGGTGTTATAGTGGAGGGGTGTTATAGTGGAGGAGTGTTTTATTGGAGGGGTGTTATGGTGGAGGCGTGTTATCGTGAAGGCGTATTGTCGTGTCAGCTGTTGCTCAGTGGTCACAATCTCACCTCTGAGTCAGAAGTTTGTCTGTTCGCTCCAGAGACTTGAGTACAAAATCTAGGCTGACACTCCAGTACAGTGAGGGAGTGCTGCATTGTCAGTGTTGCAGTCTTTCAGATGAGATGTTAAAAGGAGTCTGCCTCCTCTGGTGTGTGTAAAAGATCCCATGGCACGGATTCCATGGAACAGCAGAGGAGTTCTTGCCAATGTCCTGACCAATATTTACCCCTTAGCCAACACCTAAAACAAAAGATCTGGTCATTATCACATTGCTGTTTGTGCGACCTTGCTGTTTGAAAATTGGCTGCTGTGTTTTCTACATTACAGCAGTGACTACACTTCAAAAGTACTTAATTGGCTTTAAAGCGCTTTTGGACGTCCTGTTGTGAAAGACGCTATATAAATGCAAGTCTTTCTTTTTTCTTTTAGGAAGGGTATGTTTTAGAGAAGGATGTTGCTGTTACTGTGTGCTGGATATTATACTGTTTCTGTGCAATGAAGGATTTATAAATAATGCCTGCTATATTAATAGTTTGTTGTGATGACAGTTTTACTGAATTAGCTATTTCCTAACAGCTTGTTTTCCCTCTCAGGTGCAGGCTTCCGTGGGTGATAGACTGCCCTGATATTTCACAGCGATCATTTCTTCAGTATAACAATGTTTTTTGACATACTAATTGTGAAGGACTTCTTACTTCAATGGAATTATAGATTGCCATGTCCTTGGAATTAGATTTTAGTGTACTATTTGTTTTGTCAGTCACTGAATATGTTATTAACTCTTATTCAAGTGACTACTTGTAAATTCAATCCTTGTACAAATGATGCCATTTAATTAAACAATATATTTGCACATGCTTTGCGATAATGTTCAACGGCCTCTATGGAAAGTTTAATACAGTGCATATTTATCGACATTGCACTCATGGAAGTGACCGGGGCCCAGGAAAGGCGTGAGTTTGGAGCTCAGAAGAGGCGAGGACCAGCCCACACTGCGATATGTGTGCGCACTAGGTCCGTGCAGCAGAACTGGTCTTCAGTCGTCTTGGGTAATCCTTGCCACTGGACCAAGACCTAGCTCTGTCAAGCCCGTGTGGTGGCTGGTGTGCAACGGCCACCACACGTTAAAAAATCCACGCTCGGGCATCTTCCGCCCTTCAACATATAGTTCAGGACCTGGAATATTAGGTCCTTCATTGAAACACCTGTGAACTCATCCCTTTTTGGCATGGAAGCAAGTCATCTTCATTTTGAGGGATTGCCTACGATGATGATGATGATGATGATGATGGTGATGCCCTAACTCAGTCTTTACCAGGACTTTTTCCTTCGTGTACCCTTCCGCCCACAATCTGCAGGCTTTTAAAACCCAAACTCACACTACCCATGTTCTACCTCATGTTCTGCTCTACTCGCGTTAACCTCGGGGGTGTCCTGCCCTGTGGGCCTTGGCCCTTTGCTGGAGTTTCTCATTCAAACAAACTTCAGTCACTACACACTTGATCCTCCGTTCAGTCCAAAACCAATGGCACAAATTTTGGAAGGATCTCATCTGACTGAGACAGGGGGCTGAAATTCAACTCGTTTCCCCCAATCTTTTAGCTACTTGTCCCCTGAACAATAAGTGGATGAATTTTGGGTCACAATCTCCGGCGTCCCATCTGCAAGAACATATTGGAAGCAGGTGCCTCTTAGGTGTCCAAAGCACCTGCCTGAAGCAGGAGTTGGGTTTCCTGCATATGCAAATCAGGACCTAACATCAGGAGCACTCTGTTGCAAATTTTGGGTTTAAATTGGTGTATCTTGCGCCATGCAAGCTCAGCCTGGTTATAGCAGGTTTTCAGTGGCCCACCAGCGATTCTTAAAGGGACCACTGGAGACCGCTTAAACGACCATAAAACTTTAAAAGAGGTACATTTCAAGTCAGGAGGAGTAGAAATGCCCACCCTTGGATCCACAACATACTGACTCGCTTCATCTTTGCTTTGTCTCCCCTCATCCCAGGACCTGTCTGGAGGCTAGCTCGATGTCATGCTCCAACCAGAAAGTCTGATTGGTGCCCACAGCTCACTGGTATTAACCAAATGAGGCCCAATTCCGAGTTTGTCTTGGGCATTTACATAGGATTACATAGGACATACCGCACAGAAACAGGCCATTCGGCCCAACCAGTCCATGCTGGCATTTAAGCTGCACTCGAGCCTCCTCCTGTCTTTCCTCATCTAAATCTATCAGTATAATCCTCTATTCCCATCTCCTTCAGATGCTTGTTTAGCCTTCCCTTAAATGCATTTATACTATTCGCTTCAACCATTCCCTGTGGTAGCGAGCTCCACATTCTCACCACTCTCTGGCTAAAAACGTTTCTTCTGAATTCATAAGAACATAAGAATTAGGAACAGGAGTAGGCCATCTAGCCCCTCGAGCCTGCTCCGCCATTCAACAAGATCATGGCTGATCTGGCCGTGGACTCAGCTCCACTTACCCGTCCGCTCCCCATAACCCTTAATTCCCTTATTCGTTAAAAATCTATCTATCTGTGATTTAAATACATTCAATGAGCTAGCCTCAACTGCTTCCTTGGGCAGAGAATTCCACAGATTCACAACCCTCTGGGAGAAGAAATTCCTTCTCAACTCGGTTTTAAATTGGCTCCCCCGTATTTTGAGGCTGTGCCCCCTAATTCTAGTCTCCCCGACCAGTGGAAACAACCTCTCTGCCTCTATCTTGTCTATCCCTTCCATTATTTTAAATGTTTCTATAAGATCACCCCTCATCCTTCTGAACTCCAATGAGTAAAGACCGAGTCTACTCAATCTATCATCATAAGGTAACCCCCTCATCTCCGGAATCAGCCAAGTGAATCGTCTCTGTACCCCCTCCAAAACCAGTATATCCTTCCTTAAGTAAGGTGACCAAAACTGCACGCAGTACTCCAGGTGCGGCCTTACCAATACCCTATACAGTTGCAGCAGGACCTCCCTGCTTTTGTACTCCATCCCTCTCGCAATGAAGGCCAACATTCCATTCACCTTCCTGATTGCCTGCTGCACCTGCAAACTAACTTTTTGGGATCCAAAAGAGTTTCATGCACAAGGACCCCCAGGGCCCTCTGCACCGCAGCATGTTGTAATTTCTCCCCATTCAAATAATATTCCCTTTTACTGTGTTTTTTCCCAAGGTGGATGACCTCACATTTTCCGACATTGTATTCCATCTGCCAAACCTTAGCCCATTCGCTTAACCTATCTAAATCTCTTTGCAGCCTCTCTGTGTTCTCTACACAACCCGCTTTCACACTAATCTTTGTGTCATCTGCAAATTTTGTTACACTACACTCCGTCCCCGCTTCCAGGTCATCTATGTATATTGTAAAGAGTTGTGGTCCCAGCACCGATCCCTGTGGCACACCACTAACCACCGATTTCCAACCCGAAAAAGACCCATTTATCCCGACTCTCTGCTTTCTGTTCGCCAGCCAATTCTCTATCCTAGCTAATACATTTCCTTTGACTGCGCGTACCTTTATCTTCTGCAGTAACCTTTTGTGTGGCACCTTATCGAATGCCTTTTGAAAATCTAAATACACCACATCCATCGATACACCTCTATCCACCATGCTCGTTATATCCTCAAAGAATTCCAGTAAATTAGTTAAACATGATTTCCCCTTCATGAATCCATGTTGCGTCTGCTTGATTGCACTATTCCTATCTAGATGTCCTGCTATTTCTTCCTTAATGATAGCTTCAAGCATTTTCCCCACTACAGATGTTAAACTAACCGGCCTAAAGTTACCTGCCTTTTGTCTGCCCCCTTTTTTAAACAGAGGCGTTACATTAGCTGCTTTCCAATCCGCTGGTACCTCCCCAGAGTCCAGAGAATTTTGGTAGATTATGACGAATGCATCTGCTATAACTTCCGCCATCTCTTTTAATACCCTGGGATGCATTTCATCAGGACCAGGGGACTTGTCTACCTTGAGTCCCATTAGCCTGTCCAGCACTACCCCCCTAGTGATAGTGATTGTCTCAAGGTCCTCCCTTCCCACATTCCCGTGACCAGCAATTTCTGGCATGGTTTTTGTGTCTTCCACTGTGGAGACCGAAGCAAAATAATTGTTTAAGGTCTCAGCCATTTCCACATTTCTCATTATTAAATCCCCTTTCTCATCTTCTAAGGGACCAACATTTACTTTAGTCACTCTCTTCCATTTTATATATCGGTAAAAGCTTTTACTATCTGTTTTTATGTTTTGCGCAATTTTACTTTCGTAATCTATCTTTCCTTTCTTTATCGCTTTCTTAGTCATTCTTTGCTGTCGTTTAAAATTTTCACAATCTTCTAGTTTCCCACTAACCTTGGCCACCTTTTTCGCATTGGTTTTTAATTTGATAGTCTCCTTTATTTCCTTGGTTATCCACGGCTGGTTCTCTTTCTTCTCTTCCCGCCCTTCTTTTTCACTGGAATATATTTTTGTTGAGCACTATGAAAGAGCACCTTAAAAGTCTTCCACTGTTCCTCAATTGTGCCACCGTTTAGTCTGTGTTTCCAGTCTACTTTAGCCAACTCTGCCCTCATCCCACTGTAGTCCCCTTTGTTTAAGCATAGTACGCTCGTTTGAGACACTACTTCCTCACCCTCAATCTGTATTACAAATTCAACCAAACTGTGATCACTCATTCCGAGAGGATCTTTTACTCGGAGATCGTTTATTATTCCTGTCTCATTACACAGGACCAGATCTAAGGTAGCTTGCTCTTTATTGGATTTCTTGGTGACTATCTTATATTGATGGCCTCTAGTTTTGCTCTTCCTCACAAATAGAAACTCTCTTTTTGTGTCCACTTTATCAAAACCTTTCATAATTTTAAAGACCTCTATTAGGTCACTCTTCAGTCTTCTCTTTTTAAGAGAAAAGAGACCCAGTCTATTCATCCTTTTCTGATAAGTATAACCTCGCATTTCTGGTATCATCCTTGTACCATCTTCAGTCCCTCTATATCCTTTTCATCATCATCATCATCATAGGCGGTCCCTCATATCGAGCATGACTTGCTTCCACACCAAAAAGGGATGAGTTCACAGGTATTTCAATGAAGAAGTTAATATTCCAGGTCCCAAACTACATGTTGAAGGGTGGAAGATGCCTGTGCGTGGATTTTTTTAATGTGGGGTGGCCATTGCACACCAGTCACCACACGGGCTTGACAGAGCTAGGCCTTTATCCAGTGTCAAGGGTTAACCAGGACGACTGGAGATCAGCTCTGCTGCATGGACCTAATGCGCACACATATCGCAGTGTGGGCACAGAGCAGGGAAGGCCCAGGTTCCATCCCAGATCTGTGTTGAATTAGCCTGATCCTACACCCGGTGTGGTACTGAGTCCCTATCAGTCTAAATCATTAATGTATATTGTGAACAACAGTGGCCCCAGCACTGATCCTTGTGGGACCCCACTTTCCACCTTCTGCCACTCTGAATATATGCAATATCTTTCTATATGCAATATTTCAGTGGCTGCGAGAGGGAAATATTTGCCAGACTCCTTTATTTCCACTGTGTACGCTCACAGCAGTCCTCTGCAAGTGTTCTGCCTGCCTATAATGAAGGTTCACAGTGACTTCCAGTGGAAATTGTATGATGCTCCTCAGATTCAATAGAGGGCAGGCTGGGTCAGCTGAGCAAGCCAACAGCTGACAGATTGGCAGTGTTCGTGTTCATCCTTCTGAATCTGCCACCCTCATTGTAATATAGCTTCCCCGAGTGGACTACTGCTCCACCTAGTGGACAGCTGATGTAATGAAACTACTGATGTAAATACAATAAATAAAAGGGTCATGTGGAAAAGTACATGACAGTTGATGCCATCTTGTAGAGTGTGTTTCTTAGTGATGTTGTAAGAAAATATTACATTGGTGATGAGGATAGGATAATCGGATCCCCAAGCTGAAATTTTTGTTGGTGGGTAATCCAGCCAACCGACACAGTGACTTTGAGAGGTTCTTTGTTTTGCAGAACAGCTAAAAATCCAAGGTACATTACAAGCAGACTTGGCTGAACTGAAGAGTCCAGATCACTGGGCCTATGGGAATAATAGGGCGCTTCAGTGAGTTCCACCGTGACCGAGAGACTTACGGAGAGTATGTGGAGTGGCTAGAAATAGTATCGTCATAGTTCCTGATGATGAAAACCGTAACCGGCTGCTATTAGAAAGAAAATGGGTTATATTCTTTACTGAAGCAGGCGCCGACGTGAAAAATTTGCTTGTTCCCACCAAGCCAAAGGACACGCCACTGATGGAGCTTCTAACTAAGTTAAAACAGCACTACAGTCCTGAGCCGCTGGAAATTGCTGAAAGTTATCATTTTGGAACACGAAGTCAATTGATTGGTGAGGGGATCTATGAGTACATTGTAGCTTTAAAAAAGCTATCCATTCACTGTCATTTTGGAAACTTTCAGGATCAAGCATTGCGTGACCGCTTTGTTTGTGGAATGCAAAATGAAGCAATCAGAAGCCCCTAAATTGACTTTTGATTTTAGCTTGTCAGACAGCTATGTTGATGGGCGACCAATACTCCTGAGAATTTTGCACCATTTCCAGTCATCAGACAACCGAGGTGAATCGCCTGCAGGGTAAAAGTAAAAACAGTTGGGCCCAAGGCCTCAGTAGCTGTCCAAGATAACAATACTTTGAAGTCATGCTATCAGTGTCTGGGACAACACATCACTCAAAGTTGTCCATATGTGAAGGCAGAGTGTTTTTTCTGCAAGAAAACAGGGCATCTTGTGAAGGCTTGCTGACTGAAGAGTAAACCGAATTTCAAGGCTATAAGTAGAAATTCCCAGAGACTACATAACATGGAAGAAAAGCAATAGGACGAGGAGGTTCTGAAGATACATGTCATCAGGAGCACAAAGGTATCTCACAGTGTAAGGGGTGATTTTCAGGGGTCAGCATTCCCTTCTGACCTTATATGAGCGGTTTCGAATCGCTACCACACCCTTGGTTCTGGACTCTGGAATTATGAAGGGACTGTGACAGACTTGGACAGACAATCGGTTTCAAGGTAAGAAGCAGGTATGGCTTTATTGTGTTTTAAAAGAAGTAAAAGGCACACCTTTAATAACACGCACAGAATAGTGATACCAATACACACTGAGGGATACAACACATTGAATCAATTGTCAAAATGTGGTGAAAAGAATACAGCTTAAACTCTAAATGGGGTAAAGAGGAGAATGCAGATACATTTACACAAGTTATCCCAGCCTCCCCCTCCCAATTCCCCTAACTAACTAAGTTATAGCTCTGGGGGTTCAGGGGCTATGCTCACCAATCCCTTTTGACAGTTGCCGGTGAATCGCAGTTTCAGGGTTCGCTGCACTTTGCCTTCTAGGCGAGCCATACCCCGGATGGAGGAGAGGATTTCGGACTGCGTAGTCTTCAGTTGGGGTGAGTCCGCTGATGCGGTAAGTCACATTTTGGATGTATGGGGTAAGTACCCTCTTTCTTTGGTTAGGAATAGTTTTAGTTAGTCCTTTTAGGTAATTTCTCACCTGCTGGTCATTCAGAAATAGATTGTAGAGTGGAAATAAATGTTGATTCTTCGTTTTTTGCTGAGTTGGTTTCGGTTGGTTTTTTCGCTGGTTGTGGTGGCCCGGGTTGTCAATTTGGTTGCTGACAACCTTCCGTTTCATGGGCCTCTTGCTGTCGGCGCGCTCAGTTGATCCTTGATGATCTCTTGTAGTTTTCTCCACTACTCCATTTCTTCACTCCCCACCTCCTGCTGCTTTTTTTCCCCTTGTAAAACTGGGAATAGATATACCCCAAAAAGGCTTCCTTATCTCCCGTCAAATCAGGCCCAGCTCTTTGTTTCAAGGGAGCTGCTCATTAGTTTTGAGCTCTCTTCTTTGTCAGAATTTGGCGGGCTCGTTCTGCAGTAATTTGATTATGATGTGGTATTGTGGAACATCACCGGTTGGCATTGTTGTAGCAGTGTTTAAACTTTGGGCCGTTTGGCTGGGCCTGTGATTTCTATAGGTCTATTTGCACATGCATGCCAATAATGGTCTCCGGTGATTAGCTTGATAGCTCTTGATGCGTTTATGTCCTAGGGAGCGAATTTTTTATGCCTCACAGTTCTTGTTAGTTATCGATTGACTCATTCTCCCAGACAAATTGAATTAGCTCCAATACCCAATTCCTGAGTGAAGTCCCACCCTCTGTTCTGGCAGTCTGTTCCAACATGTTCCTTTAGAGATCTTAAACTTGTAAAGCTCTTAGGTATCTTGCTCAGAGTTTTTCCTAGGATACCAAAATGTTCATCGAGTTCCAAATTAAATTCCCTTTCCTATGAGTCCAAACACTGTGGGGGGGGGGGGGTCTCCATGAATGCATCCCCTTTTATCCCCTGCAGGCCTCGTCTTCCCTTTAAACTCATTTGTGTCCCGAAGTTTTTCCTTCCATTTTAAAAGTCCAAAAAGGGATTCTTCTCCTCTGCAGGGGAAAGGTACAAGGAATCTTTGTGAAATATTGGTAAATTCTACACAGTGATTCATGAAGTATCGTCATCCAAGTAGACCTTACAGGAACCAGGATACCCATGGAAATCGACACTGGAAATCCATGAGCGTAGTACTGGAATCGCTATATCTCGACACTTTGAGTGATTTTTGACTGGAAAAATTGAAGATAAAGCTGTGAGGCACCATACCAATAACATACAAGAATCAGTTTCAGAGCTTGCCTCTCATAGTAGTGGCAGGAGACAAGCCTGCCTTGATAGGTAGAAATTGGTTGGGATCACTGTAGCTGGATTGGAATTATATATTTCGTGTGGACACTAAATTTGCATCGAAAGATGACATAATCAAGCAGTATCTAAAGGAGTTCCATGAAACAGGCAGCCTGATTCAAGGCGAGTGTCAAGAGTACAGAAGGACGCTAGACCAGTTTACTGCAAGCCATGTCCCATACCATACGCACTCAAGGAGAAAGTTGAGCAAGAACTCAAAGAACTAGAGATTTAGAACATTATCTCTAACATAGATCTAAGTAATTGGGCTACACCCATTGTTGTTGTACCTAAGTCAAATGGTAATGCTGATGCTATGTCCAGGTTGCCATCCCCATCACACGTTACACCCAATAGAGAAAAAATTGTGTCTGATAATGGGCCGCAATTTTGTTCAGAAGATTTTGCACAGTTCACGAGAAGAAACAGTATGAAATATATCAAGGTTCCATCAAAAACCCTGCTTCAAATGGTGCAGCAGAGTGCACAGTACAAATTTTAAAACGTGCCCTCATCAGGCAAATGTTTAATCCAAATCCAAGGAAACAGCAGTTTGTCATTGGACCACAAATTGGAAAATTTTCTAATCATTTATTGTAACACTCCTCATAGAACACCAGCAGAGTTGTTTCTCAAATGACAGCCATGAACCAGGTTCTCGTTATTAAAGCCAAACTTGGCACAGTCAGTAGAAGAGAAATAATTAGGAGATAAAGAGAATCATGATAGAAAAAGAGTAAGAGAGGGAAGTGTGAAATTGAATCAGCAGGTGACAGTGAAAAACCATCACCATAAATGGTTAAAGTGGTTACCAGGAAGAGTAGTGAAGATATATGGCCCTCGCACATACTTGGTCAAGATATTTGATCATGGAAAGTTTAGGTTTGTTCTCACTGTATTCACTGGAGTTCAGAAGAATGAGAGGGGATCTCATAGAAACGTTTAAAATTCTGACGGGTTTAGACAGGTTAGATGCAGGAAGAATGTTCCCCATGTTGGGGAAGTCTAGAACCAGGGGTCACGGTCTAAGGATAAGGGGTAAGCCATTTCGGACCGAGATGAGGAGAACCTGCTTCACCCAGAGAGTGGTGAACCTGTGGAATTCTCTACCACAGAAAGTTGTTGAGGCCAATTCACTAAATATATTCAAAAAGAAGTTAGATGTAGTCCTTACTACTAGGGGGATCAAGGGGTATGGCGAGAAAGCAGGAATGGTGTACTGAAGTTGCATGTTCAGCCATGAACTCGTTGAATGGCGGTGCAGGCTCAAAGGGCCGAATGGCCTACTCCTGCACCTATTTTCTATGTTTCTATGTTTCTATGTTCACATTGATCATATTTTACCTACAGATGTGGAAGGAGTTGAAAGTTGGAATGATTCAATTATTTCTGACGAGTCAGATAGTCTTGTTACAAGTAGAGTACCAGTAGCAAATCCTACATCAGATATACTAGAAACAAGTCCAAGAGAATGTCAGAATTTAAGTCTGAATCCATGTTAGGCAGACAAACAATCTGAAGTTGTAGAGAGTCAAAATGTAGATCAAAGGGATTCCCTTGGATAAAAATTCTCCTCAGGCTTAGCCTAGATTGAGTCTAAGTTCAAAATCAAGTTTTGGAAAGTTCTGTTCAAGAAAGGAGGTATTCTCTTCGAAACAGAAAACCATTTGTTAAGTTTGATTTGTAAATATGACAAAATAAGTCCATATCTTTTGTTGTGCATAACCATGCAAGCTATGTATAATATTATTTTGTTATGATTACTTCTTCAATAAGGAGGGAGATGTGTAATAATGCTCCCCCTAATGGACTACTGCTCCACCTAGTGGACAACCAATGTAATGCAACTACTGATGTAAATACAATAAAAGGGTCATGTGGAAAAGTCACATGATGACAGTTGGAACCATCTTGTAGAGTGTGTTTCTTAGTGATGTTAGAAGAAAATATCACACTCATCCTCCTGAATCTAGAGATTTTGGAGGACATCTTCCTCAGCCCAGAAAACTAATTCGCCATTTAAATAATGAAGTTCCGCTGGACACACAAATGCAGGTTCACCTTGGCTTGTGATTCATTTCACCCAACAACAGCCTGAACTGTCCAATCTCTGCTCCCAACAGCTACTTAATGGTGTTTGATGATACTTTTCCAAGTTATTGATGCTGTTGAAATGCAAAGGAAAAAGGAGCAAAGGATTCTTCCAAGATAAAATGGGCAGGATTTTCAATTAACAGAATTTAAGTACAATACTCCAGAAAAACAGATTCATAATACCTTGGGGTAGATTATGACTTTGTGGGATAGTGTAAAATGGGTGATAGTAAATCGGCAGCCTATTTAACACTTCTCCCGATTCACTATCATCTGTTTTACCCTATCGCGCAAAATCAGAATTGCCGACTCCAATGCCCCATTCCTAAAACAGGTAAATATGAGCACGAGTGGGAGCCTTGGCCAATTTAACCCAGCTAGGGAAAGCCAACTCAACACAAACCCCAGGCATTGAACTTGGCACCTTCCTGTGATTACCAGACCTAAGGCAAGAAATAAATACTGGTGAGCATTTGATCAAATTCCTCTGTCAACTGTTTTAATTGAGCCAATGAGATTGATTCAGGGCCGCAGTTGGAAGAATGCCAAACACATTAAACATTGGTGAGCTTTTAATGCCAACTATAATTTCTGACATTTTAACATTAATGCTCCTGATTCTCCAAGTAACATCTGAAAATATGCACGTATATCTAAGGAGCAAAGATCACAAGCTGTAAAGTATTTTTCTCAGAGTCGGCATTCCATTAGTGTCAGAGAAAGAATCCGAATCAAGCAATCCCATTTTCATGGACTGATGAAGTCATGTATACTGTTAAGAGAAAAAGGCAACATTGAATCGGTCGTTCAGCTTCAAATAGCTGTTGCTGCAAATTATTAAATAAAGCCAATGAATGTGACTGAAAACCCTGATATGTAAACAGCAGAGGACAGTGGGGAATGAAATCAGCGGCTGGAACTGATTGAATGATAACGCATCCTGCAGAGAGTGTGAGAGCTGTTCTTCCTTCAGTCTGCAATGCTCAAACCTTTCTCTGCTGCTCAGGTTCAGACAGAACTTCCAGTGATCTATTAAATACATTTTCACATGATGCAATAAAATGGTGAAATGTGTTAATCTAAATAAACTGTTTAAGATGCTGACCCAATGCTTTTGATGGACAGGGAGAGTGGGTAGTAAATTCTTGCTATTCCTACTTTTTAGGTTCATGTCTCGAGTCATCCCGACTCTTCCCACCATTTTGCCCTCTTGTTCCTTCCTCTGCCACTAAAGAGGAACAAGTAAGAGACACAAGTTTGGGTGGACCAGAGAGTCGACACACTAACGGTCACGTGATGTTCAATTAGAGTACCCATCAAGCTTGGCACGGAGCGCACTACATTGTTACATGTGCTCCACGGTCTGACAGAACTGGGTGACATCCTCTCATTCACAAAGTACCAGGACTCAATAATCTCACAAGCTTCAGACATCGGGACTTCTCAGGAGCAATTCGGGATGGTCAATAAATGTTGGCCTTGCCAGCGACACCCACATCTTATGAATGAATTTTAAAAACTTGTAATCCACTAGGACAGGAGTTCACGACCCCTCGAGTTCCGCGAGAAGGTTTCAAGAGTCCGCCAGAGAATGACCGGTTTCCCGGGCCTGGGACAATCCGGGGAAGTCCGTGTCAGGGGGAAGGCCCTGGGTCGAGGTGAGGGACAGATCACAGGGGACATTGCACGGACAGGGACGGAGCAGCTCTGCGGCCTGTCATCAGGTAGAGGCAGGCTGGGTCTAGGGCTGGGGGATGAGGAGGTGGGCCTGGAACAGTACAGAGTTAGCTGGGGTGAGAGGGTCCCTGCATGTCCTGGGACAGCTGACTCGCTTCACTGGGCTGTGCGCTGGCTGCCGAATCCGGGCACCAGACCCCAGGTCCCAGTCTCATAACCCCTGACACCGTTACCAGCAGGCTCTGCTCACCCTGTCCATGGAGGCCCGGCCCATGGGGTCTCCAGAACCGTTCCAGACCGGGGGTCAAACTGTCTACCCCCCGTCCCCCACAGACACACCCAACCCCACAGACTGGGGGGGTCAAACTGCCCAACCCACACACACACACACACACACACACCCCCACAGACTGGGGGTCAAACTGTCAGCCCCCCACACACACACACCCCCCACAGACCGAGGGTCAAACTGTCTAAACCCCGTCCCCCACAGACACACCCAACCCCACAGACTGGGGGGTCAAACCGCCCAACCCACACACACACACACACACACACACAGACTGGGGGTCAAACAGTCAGCCCCCCCCCACACACACCCACCCACCCACCATAGACTGTGGGCTGTGGGTCAAACTGTCAGCGCCCCCCACACACACCCCCCACAGACTGGGGATCAAACTGCCCACACCCCCACACACACACACACCCAACCCCACAGACTGGGGATCAAACTGCAGCCCCCCCCCACACACACCCCCCACAGACTGGGGGTCAAACGGTACCCTCCATCCTCCATAGACTGTGGGACAAACAGCCTCCCCCACACACAATTTTTATATATAAAAAATATTTGTGTTGTGTTACAGAGGTCCGTGTAATTTTTATAACACGGGAGAGGGGTCTCAGAAGCAAAGAGGTTGAGAACCCCAGCAATAAACCACCAGGAAACTGGACTCATCAGGGCCGAAATTCAGCTCCCAAAAACTGCTGGAAAGCAGCGGCCACGCGATGGAGTCGAGTGGTCACCGACTTCCAGTCCAATGGCCGCCGCCAGTGAAATTCAGCTTGGGGATTTTTCTGGCAGTTCCCACTTCCGCCCCGCTGCTGCCGACCGGCCTAAGTGCGTCATCAAAGGGCGCACCGCCGATCTCCCGTACCTCCAGCCAAATTCAGCGGCAAAAATCTTAGATCCGCCAAGCGGTGCCCCGGACAGCTTTTTCTGTCGGTGCATCTTGCTTTCTGTGTGGGAGACTTGGCTACGCAGCGGCCATTAAAGGCGAGGGCCCACGGCCTCAGCCACCGTTTTTTATTTTTTGCTGGCCGGCTTCCAGATCGGCCGGAAAATTATGCCCCCGGTTTGGCGGCCTGGCATCCCCTCTTGGGTGCCAGACAGCTGGCCTGGCCGAAACCCTCCCTGGTGGCCCAGTGGGCTGAACCTAAAGAATCGCTGCTTCTCTCCCCTTTAAGTGAAGGGGAGAGCCGTGGTGATGCACACGCGTCATGATGTCATCACCGCTCCGCTGCTGACTGAGAGCGGAGGATACTCCGTCCCTCTAGTGTGCTCACCACCCTACTTCCGCTCCCATTATGACCGACTTTCACTCCACTTAAAAAAAAACGATTAAGAGCTGAATTTTACGAAAGAGGCTACTTCATCTGAAGTGGCGGAAAAAACACTTCAGGAGTGGTAGGTGCGACCTGTTTCGGGCGGAGGTGAATTTCGGCCGATCCAATCATAAACCACCAGGAAACGGGACTCAACCAATCATAAACCCCAAGGAAACGGGGCTCAACCAATCATAAACCAGCAGGAAACGGGACTCAACCAATCATAAACCACCAGGAAACGGGACTCAACCAATCATAAACCGCCAGAAAACGGGGCTCAACCATCAGGAGTAAATATTGTGCTATTAATACTATTCAAGGATTCCTTGAAGGTACTAAGATCAGAAAGGCAAATAAATGAACAGCAAAAATGAAATTAGTCTTGTTAAAGGCTTGTTAGCACTTTTAATGGCCCCGCTGAAAGGAAATTGTGCACAAGTTGTGCTGATTTCCTCAGAGCTCAGTGCAAATGAACTTTCCTTTGAGACCAAACATTACTGTGAGAAGGATACATAACTCATGGCACTGTCAGTACAGCTTGGTTGTGTTTCGGCAGGTGTCACTGACCCCCACTATCACGCTAAAGCTCACCCTACTACTCTGCATCTGCTAAACCACCATGGCAGCCGTCAGGGGAGCCTGCAACACAGCCCGCACACTGCTTCATTTCTGTGTATGAGAAATTAATTGATTCATTTAGTTCATGTTTCTGAAACTGCCTTCCATTTATTGCGGTTCTATCTACAAATGACTGGCTCCCCAACTGTTTTTTTTTATATGCATTCCCAGGATGTGGGCATCACTGACAAGGCCAGCATTTATCCACTAAAGCCCACTGACTGCCACAGTTACCTTGTCTACACTTCCTCCCACCACACTTACTGTAAGGACTCTATTCTATTCTCCCAGTTTCTCCGTCTCCATCTCATCTATTCTGACGATGCCACCTTCCACACCAGTCCTTCCGATACGTCTTTCTTTTTCCTCAATTGAGGATTTCCTTGTACGATGGTTGACATGGCTCTTGACCTTGTCCGTCCCACTTCCTGCTTCTGCTCTCACCCCTTCCCCTTCCTCCCAGAACCACGGAAGGGTTCCTCTCATCCTCACCTTCCATTCCACATTCCAGCCTCCACATTTAACAGATTATCCTCCGCCATTTCTACCACCTCCAGTGTGATGCTACCACCAAATATGTCTTCCCCTCCCCTCCCTGTTCAGCATTCCGAAGGGACCGCTCCCTCCGCGACACACTGGTCCACTCTGCAGTCACCCCAACACCCCATTCCCTTCCCACAGCACTTTCCCAGGAGATGCAACACCTGCCCTTTTACCTCCTCCCTTCCCACCGTCCAGGGTCCCAAACACTCCTTCCAAGTGAAACAGCGATTTACTTGTACTTCTTCCAATTTAGTATACCGTTTTTGCTGCTCACATTGTAGCCCCTCTATACTGGGGAGACCAAACGCAGATTGGGCGATTACTTTGCTGAACACCTCCATTCAGTCTGCAAGCATGACCCTAGTCATCTGCCGTTTTAATTCTCCGTCCCAGCCCCACTCCGACCTCTCTGTCCTCGGCCTCCTACACTGTTCCAAACAAGCTCAATGGAAACTCGAGGAACAGCGCCTCAACCTTTGATTCGACACTTTACAGCGTTCTGGACTCAATATTGAGTTCAACAATTTCAGACCATAACCTCTGCCCCCATCTTTTCAGACAGCAGGAAATGGTTCTCCTATTGCCATTTACGCATCCTCTCGGCCCACCTTGTTGCTTTACTTGTCCCATTACCATCCCCTTTTGCCTGCCACCATTTTGTCATTTAATCTCTCCTGCTTTTCACCCTATCACACACCGACCCTTTTATTCTTACTTCCCTTTCCCTGCCTCTATGCTTGCCTAAAACCTGTTACAGCTTTAACTTTTTCCAGTTCTGCCGAAAAGTCCTGGACCTGAATTTTGAACTTTGTTTCTCTCCCCACAGAAGCTGCCTGACCTGCCCAGTGTTTGCAGCATTTTCTGTTTTTATTTCAGATTTGCAGCATCTGCAGTATTTTGCTTTTGTTCCAGCATTTAATCGAGTTGCTGCAAGAAGGTAATGGTGGGTCATCTCCTTGTGGTGCTGCAATACAGCGATTTGATACAACTGGATGGATTTCTAGGCTGCTTCAGAGGGCAGTTAAGAGTCACCACATTGGTGTGGAACCAGAGCCAAACCGACAGGCATCCTTCCCTAAAGAACATTAGTGAACCGGTTGAGTTCATACGACAAACCAACAACTTATTGGTCACTTTTACTGGTACCAGCTGTAAATTTATTGATAAATTATTCCTGATTGACACAGGAGATATTTGTTATAATAATAGGAAAGCTGGGAATTGATGAATAACTCACACAAGCCAGTTTTACTTCAGCCATTTCAGTGTGACCTGTCATTGGGGACTCGTGTGACAGCTGTCCTCAGGCATTCAGCTTGATGGTTGTCATGGGTGGCTGAATCAAAAACTGGTAGTGGAATCAAGGCTGGGACCAGGGTTAAACTGAGGACTGGGCTCAGGGTTAAACTGAAGGCTGGGACCAGGGTTAAACTGAGGACTGGGCTCAGGGTTAAACTGAAGGCTGGGCTCAGGGTTAAACTGAGGGCTGGTCTCAGGGTTAAACTGAAGGCTGGGCTCAGGGTTAAACTGAGGGCTGGTCTCAGGGTTAAACTGACGACTGGGCTCAGGGTTAACTGAGGACTGGGCTCAGGGTTAAACTGACGACTGGGCTCAGGGTTAAACTGAGGGCTGGGCTCAGGGTTAAACTGACGACTGGGCTCAGGGTTAAACTGAGGGCTGGGCTCAGGGTTAAACTGAGGACTGGGCTCAGGGTTAAACTGAGGGCTGGGCTCAGGGTTAAACTGAGGACTGGGCTCAGGGTTAAACTGAGGACTGGGACCAGGGTTAAACTGAGGACTGGGCTCAGGGTTAAACTGAGGGCTGGGCTCAGGGCTAAACTGAGGGCTGGGCTCAGGGTTAAACTGAGGACTGGGCTCAGGGTTAAACTGAGGACTGGTCTCAGGGTTAAACTGAGGGCTGGGCTCAGGGTTAAACTGAGGACTGGGACCAGGGTTAAACTGAGGGCTGGGCTCAGGGTTAAACTGAGGGCTGGGCTCAGGGTTAAACTGAGGACTGGGCTCAGGGTTAAACTGAAGGCTGGGACCAGGGTTAAATTGAGGGCTGGGCTCAGGGTTAAACTGAGGACTGGGCTCAGGGTTAAACTGAGGGCTGAGCTCAGGGTTAAACTGAGGACTGGGACCAGGGTTAAACTGAGGACTGGGACCAGGGTTAAACTGAGGACTGGGCTCAGGGTTAAACTGAGGGCTGGGCTCAGGGTTAAACTGAGGACTGGGCTCAGGGTTAAACTGAGGGCTGGGCTCAGGGTTAAACTGAGGACTGGGACCAGGGTTAAACTGAGGACTGGGCTCAGGGTTAAACTGAGGACTGGGACCAGGGTTAAACTGAGGACTGGGCTCAGGGTTAAACTGAGGACTGGGCTCAGGGTTAAACTGAGGACTGGGCTCAGGTTTAAACTGAGGACTGGGCTCAGGGTTAAACTGAGGGCTGGGCTCAGGGTTAAACTGAGGACTGGCTCAGGGTTAAACTGAGGACTGGGCTCAGGGTTAAACTGAGGACTGGGACCAGGGTTAAACTGAGGACTGGGCTCAGGGTTAAACTGAGGGCTGGGCTCAGGGTTAAACTGAGGACTGGGACCAGGGTTAAACTGAGGACTGGGCTCAGGGTTAAACTGAGAGCTGGGCTCAGGGTTAAACTGAGGGCTGGGCTCAGGGTTAAACTGAGGACTGGGACCAGGGTTAAACTGAGGACTGGGCTCAGGGTTAAACTGAGGGCTGGGCTCAGGGTTAAACTGAGGACTGGGACCAGGGTTAAACTGAGGACTGGGCTCAGGGTTAAACTGACGGCTCGGCTCAGGGTTAAACTGAGGACTGGGCTCAGGGTTAAACTGAGGACTGGGACCAGGGTTAAACTGAGGCTGGGCTCAGGGTTAAACTGAGGACTGGGCTCAGGGTTAAACTGAGGGCTGGGCTCAGGGTTAAACTGAGGGCTGGGCTCAGGGTTTAACTGAGGACTGGGACCAGGGTTAAACTGAGGACTGGGCTCAGGGTTAAACTGAGGGCTGGGCTCAGGGTTAAACTGAGGACTGGGCTCAGGGTTAAACTGAGGGCTGGGCTCAGGGTTAAACTGAGGACTGGGACCAGGGTTAAACTGAGGGCTGGGCTCAGGGTTAAACTGAGGGCTGTGCTCAGGATTAAACTGAGGGCTGATATTGAGATTCAACTCAATGCTGCTATCAAGATTGAACTGAGAGTGGGTTTACGGTTGAACTCAGGGCTTGCATTTAATTGAACTGTGGGGTGGTATTAACAATGAGTTGAGACAGAGGGAGTGGTAAACTGAGGGTTAGGAACAAGGCTGAACAGAGGGCTACATGCAATTCCATGAACCCGGCAGCCATCAGCAATGTAGGAAGATTTCCTTCTGTTTTGCTGACTGCACCACTGGAACTATGAATGTTGTGGCTTCTTTACTTGTTCAGCAGTTTGTTCAGCTGTTTGAGAAAAATGGGCCGGAATTTAACATCTTTGACCCGCCGGGAGCGGGAGAAATCCGGAAGTCTGGGATTCCCCGCCTGCTGTGGAGTTTAACAGCATCCTTTTATTCGGATGCTAGCGCACAAGAGGATCTGTAAAGAGTCCTAATATACATTACAACAGTGACTACACTCCAAAAGTACTTCATTGGCTGTAAAGCACTTTGAGACGTCCGGGGGTCGTGAAAGGTGCTATATAAATGAAAGTCTTTCTTTTTACAAGAGGATCTGTAAAGGATCCTAATAGAAGATCTTCAGTGAACACATTCCAGAAAATCAATTTAGATGTTGTGGTACCCTGACTCCTGAATAATCTCTAAATCTGCCACCCAAGAGTGCCAAGGGGACCAATTACCCATCAACTGTATGACATAGGTATGGTGCGTCACCAACTGTTGCCCTACCTCTGGACAAGAGCACTCACAGATGGTGAACTCGCCTATTTTTATTCATAAGATTACATAGGGTATACGGCACAGAAACAGGCCATTCAGCCCAACCAGTCCATGCCGGTGTTAATGCTCCACTCGAGCCTCCTCCCGTCTTTCCTCATCTAAATCGATCAGCATAACCCTCTATTCTTCTCCCTCAAATGCTTGTCAAACCGCCCCTTAAATGCATCTATACTATTCGCCTCAACTACTCCCTGTGGTAGTGAGTTCTACATTCTCATTCTTTGGGTAAAAAAGTTTCTTCTGAATTCCCTATTGGATTTCTTGGTGACTATTTTATATTGATGGCCTCTAGTTATGCTCTTCCCCACAAGTGGAAACATTCTTTCTGTATCCATTTTATCAAAACCTTTCATAATTTTAAAGATCACTATTAGGTCACCCCTCAGCCTTCTTCTTTCAAGAGAAAAGAGACCCAGCCTGTTCATCCTTTCCTCATATGTATAACCACGCATTTCTGGGCTTCTGTGCGCCCTCTCCAGTGTTTCTATATCCCTTTTATAATATGGTGACCAGAACTGTACGCAATGCTCTAAGTGTGGTCTAACCAAAGTTCGATACAGGTTTAACATAACTTCCCTACTTTTCAATGCTATACCTCGAGAAATAAATCCCAGTGCTTGGTTTGCTTTTTTTATGGCCACGCTAACCTGTGCCGCAACTTTTAGTGATTTGTGTATTTGTACTCTGAGATCCCTTTGTTCCTCTACCCCATCTAGACTCTCACCCTCCAAGTAATAAGTGATCTCTTTTTCTTCCTTCCAAAATGTAATATCTCACATTGATCTGTGTTGTATTTCATTTGCCAATTATATGCCCATTCTGCAAGTTTATTTATGTCCTCCTGTAATTTGTTGCAGCCCTTTCCTCAGTATTGACTATCCCCCCAATTTGGGTACTGAGGGAATGATCAGCCATGATCTTATTGAATGGTGGTGCAGGCTCGGAGGGCTGAATGGCCTACTCCTGCACCTATTTTCTATGTTTCTATGTCATCCGCAAATTTAGAAAAGGTGTTTTTGATTTCAAAGTCCGAATCGTTAATATAAATTGTGAACAACAGTGGTCCCAGCACATTAACAGTCTGAATCACTTTGAGACGTTTTGATGTGATGGGTGCAAATAAATGCATGTATCATGGTATTAATATTTATTTTTAACCTTGGTCATGGTCTGCACTGAAGACCTTGGCGCTTCACCTATGTCTCTCAATGAAAGCTGTGCATTGAGTTCAGCGTGTAACGCGCTGGTTAAAATCAATGCTCCATCAAGGAAGCTAAGTCCGACAAATACAGCCTATGGTTCTTTTCATTAAAGGATTTGCTGGCAGTCAGCATTTTCACGCTGCAGGCTCCATTTGAAGCAGCTTTTCAAATCATGCTTTTCTTTTTACAATATAAAATTGTAGGTTACCGCCCAACCACACCACATGTATTCCCGGATTTTAACAACGGAAAGACTTGTACTTATATAGCGCCTTTTTGCGACCTCAGAACGTCCCAAAGCACTTTGCAGCCAATGAAGTATTTTTGAAGTGTAATCACTGTTGTAATGTAGGGAAATGCGGCAGCTAATGTGCAGTACGCAGAGTCCAGAAAATTTCATCCTTGCCAATGTAAGGACAAAGGAATCTTTTTTCCGAGCATAGCTCCCTTAACGATCGTGTGCATCATATTGTCATTTCCAGAAACCTAGTTACAAAATAAGAGTGCAGATGAAGCAATTAGGAAAGAAAAGGAAAAATCTAAGCAGTGGTGATTAATTTTCCCTTACCTTTTAGAAATACAAGTCATGTAATAAATTAATGTAACAGAAGCTTTGTTTTGTTTTGAGGGAGAGGCAGAGAGTGAGAGTGTGCGTATGGAAAATGTTACGAAATGTAATCAATTTCATTTTTTAATGTTCTCATTCATTATTAAAATATGACTGTCAACTGGTATTGTGTTTGATTAATAGCTGCAGTCAGACCAGCTAGTACAGGAGCAACAGAGCAGTTAGCATCGTATTAACCCTCGGAGTGCTGCTTGAATATGTAGCTCATGGCTTAACATTTAGATACTTGCATCGCTACATTTGTCTTCGATAGTGTTTAAGATTGTAACAGGGACCCAGCACTGTAGGGTGCAGCTCCCAATGTTACAACACGAGCTAAAAGCAAAACCAGTCAACACAAGGTAAAAAGTACTTGACGCGTCGTAACCTACAGGGCTATGGACCAAGAATTGGAAAGTGGGATTAGGTGAATAGCTCTTTGTTGGCCGGCGCGGACACGATGGGCCGAAATGGCCTCCTTCTGTGCTGTAGATTTTTATGATTCTATAAGGTGACAGAAATTTCCCTCAAGCTGTCAGCGGGCTAACATAGAAACATAGAAAATAGGTGCAGGAGTAGGCCATAGAAACATAGAAACATAGAAAATAGGTGCAGGAGTAGGCCATTCGGCCCTGCTAGCCTGCACCGCCATTCAATGAGTTCATGGCTGAACATGCAACTTCAGTACCCCATTCCTGCTTTCTCACCATACCCCTTGATTCCCCTAGTAGTAAGGACTTCATCTAACTCCTTTTTGAATATATTTAGTGAATTGGCCTCAACAACTTTCTGTGGTAGAGAATTCCACAGGTTCACCACTCTCTGGGTGAAGAAATTCCTCCTCATCTCGGTCCTAAATGGCTTCCCCCTTATCCTTAGACTGTGTCCCCTGGTTCTGGACTTCCCCAACATTGGGAACATTCTTCCTGCATCTAACCTGTCTAACCCCGTCAGAATTTTAAACGTTTCTATGAGGTCCCCTCTCATTCTTCTGAACTCCAGTGAATACAAGCCCAGTTGATCCAGTCTTTCTTGATAGGTCAGTCCCGCCATCCCGGGAATCAGTCTGGTGAACCTTTGCTGCACTCCCTCAATAGCAAGAATGTCCTTCCTCAGGTTAGGAGACCAAAACTGTACACAATACTCCAGGTGTGGCCTCACCAAGGCCCTGTACAATTGTAGCAACACCTCCCTGCCCTTGTACTCAAATCCCCTCGCTATGAAGGCCAACATGCCATTTGCTTTCTTAACCGCCTGCTGTACCTGCATGCCAACCTTCAATGACTGATGTACCATGACACCCAGGTCTCTTTGCACCTGCCCTTTTCCTAATCTGTCACCATTCAGATAATAGTCTGTCTCTCTGTTTTTACCACCAAAGTGGATAACCTCACATTTATCCACATTCTACTTCATCTGCCATGCATTTGCCCACTCACCTAACCTATCCAAGTCGCTCTGCAGCCTCATAGAATCCTCCTTGCAGCTCACACTGCCACCCAACTTAGTGTAATCCGCAAATTTGGAGATACTACATTTAATCCCCTCGTCTAAATCATTAATGTACAGTGTAAACAGCTGGGGCCCCAGCACAGAACCTTGCGGTACCCCACTAGTCACTGCCTGCCATTCTGAAAAGTCCCCATTTACTCCTACTCTTTGCTTCCTGTCTGACAACCAGTTCTCAATCCATGTCAGCACACTACCCCCAATCCCATGTGCTTTAACGTTGCACATTAATCTCTTGTGTGGGACCTTGTCGAAAGCCTTCTGAAAGTCCAAATATACCACATCAACTGGTTCTCCCTTGTCCACTCTACTGGAAACATCCTCAAAAAATTCCAGAAGATTTGTCAAGCATGATTTCCCTTTCACAAATCCATGCTGACTTGGACCTATCATATTACCTCTTTCCAAATGCACTGCGATGACATCCTTAATAATTGATTCCATCATTTTACCCACTACCGATGTCAGGCTGACCGGTCTATAATTCCCTGTTTTCTCTCTCCCTCCTTTTTTAAAAAGTGGGGTTACATTGGCTACCCTCCACTCCATAGGAACTGATCCAGAGTCAATGGAATGTTGGAAAATGACTGTCAATGCATCCACTATTTCCAAGGCCACCTCCTTAAGTACTCTGGGATGCAGTCCATCAGGCCCTGGGGATTTATCGGCCTTCAATCCCATCAATTTCCCCAACACAATTTCCCGACTAATAAGGATTTCCCTCAGTTCCTCCTCCTTACTAGACCCTCCGACCCCTTTTATATCCGGAAGGTTGTTTGTGTCCCCCTCAGTGAATACCGAACCAAAGTACTTGTTCAATTGGTCCGCCATTTCTTTGTTCCCCGTTATGACTTCCCCTGATTCTGACTGCAGGGGACCTACGTTTGTCTTTACTAACCTTTTTCTCTTTACATATCTATAGAAACTTTTGCAATCCGTCTTAATGTTCCCTGCAAGCTTCTTCTCATACTCCATTTTCCCTGCCCTAATCAAACCCTTTGTCCTCCTCTGCTGAGTTCTAAATTTCTCCCAGTCCCCGGGTTCTCTGCTATTTCTGGCCAATTTGTATGCCACTTCCTTGGCTTTAATGCTATCCCTGATTTCCCTTGATAGCCACGGTTGAGCCACCTTCCCTTTTTTATTTTTACGACAGACAGGAATGTACAATTGTTGTAGTTCATCCATGCGGTCTCTAAATGTCTACCATTGCCCATCCACAGTCAACCCCTTCAGTATCATTCGCCAATCTATCCTAGCCAATTCACGCCTCATACCTTCAAAGTTACTCTTCTTTAAGTTCTGGACCATGATCTCTGAATTAACTGTTTCATTCTCCATCCTAATGCAGAATTCCACCATATTATGGTCACTCTTCCCCAAGGGGCCTCGCACAACGAGATTGCTAATTAATCCTCTCTCATTACACAACACCCAGTCTAAGATGGCCTCCCCCCTAGTTGGTTCCTCGACATATTGGTCTAAAAAACCATCCCTTATGCACTCCAGGAAATCCTCCTCTACCGTATTGCTTCCAGTTTGGTTAACCCAATCTATGTGCATATTAAAGTCACCCATTATAACTGCTGCACCTTTATTGCACGCACCCCTAATTTCATGTTTGATGCCATTCGGCCCTTCTAGCCTGCACTGCCATTCAATGAGTTCATGGCTGAACGGTTAAATTACCAAGAGATTAGGAATGAGCATCTCTAAAAAATGTGTGGGTGCAGCAAATGATGAACGTAATTGTGGAATGATACAAGCAAAATCACATTGTGTATTAATAGGAAGTCAGAATGTATGGATTTAGACACAATCATACAAGCTGGACAATTCCACAGACTCTTCAATAAGCATAGGTTACACTGCACTGTTACATAAGAACATAAGAAATAGGAACAGGAGTAGGCCATACGGCCCCTCGAGCCTGCTCCACCATTCAATAAGACCATGGTTGATCTGATCATGGACTCAGCTCCACTTCCCCGCCCGCTCCCCATATCCCCTTATCGATTAAGAAACCGTCTATTTCTGTCTTAAATTTATTCAATGTCCCAGCTTCCACAGCTCTCTGAGGCAGCGAATTCCACAGATTCACAATCCTCTGAGAGAAGAAATTTCTCCTCATCTCTGTTTTAAATGGGCGGCCCCTTATTCTAAGATCGTGCCCTCTAGTTTGAGTCTCCCCCATCAGTGAAAACATCCTCTCTGCATCCACCTTGTCAAGCCCCCTCATAATCTTATACATCTCGATAAGATCACGTCTCATTCTTCTGAATTCCAATGAGTAGAGGCCCAACCTACTCAACCTTTTCTCATAAGTAAACCCCCTCATCCCCGGAATCAACCTAGTGAACCTTCTCTGAACTGCCTCCAAAGCAAATATATCCTTTCGTAAATATGGAAACCAAAACTGCATGCAGTATTCCAGGTGTGGCCTCACCAATACCTTATATAGCTGTAGTAAGACTTCCTTGCTTTTATACTCCATCCCCTTTGCAATAAAGGCCAAGATACCATTGGCCTTCCTGATCACTTGCTGTACCTGCATACTATCCTTTTGTGTTTCGTGCACAAGTACCCCCAGGTCCCGCTGTACTACAGCACTTTGCAATCTTTCTCCATTTAAATAATAACTTGCTCTTTCATTTTTTCTGCCAAAGTGCATGACCTCACACTTTCCAACATTATACTCCATCTGCCAAATTTTTGTCCATTCACTTAGCCTGTCTATGTCCTTTTGCAGATTTTTTGTGTCCTCCTCACTCATTGTTTTTCCTCCCATCTTTGTATCATCAGCAAACTTGGCTACGTTACACTCAGTCCCTTCTTCCAAGTCGTTAATATAAATTGTAAATAGTTGGGTCCCAGCACTGATCCCTGTGGTACTCCACTAGTTACTAGTTGCCAACCAGAGAATGAACCATTTATCCCGACTCTCTGTTCTTTGTTAGTTAGCCAATCCTCTATCCATGCTAATATATTACCCCCAACCCCGTGAACTTTTATCTTGTGCAGTAACCTTTTATGTGGCACCTTGTTAAATGCCTTCTGGAAGTCCAAATACACCACATCCATGGTTCCTCTTTATACACCGTGTTCATTACATCCTCAAAGAACTCCAGCAAATTTGTCAAACATGACTTCCCCTTCATAAATCCATGCTGACCCTGCCTGACCGAATTTTGCTTTTCCAAATGTCCTGCTACTGCTTCTTTAATAATAGACTCCAACATTTTCCCAACCACAGATGTTAGGCTAACTGGTCTATAGTTTCCTGCTTTTTGTCTGCCGCCTTTTTGAAATAGGGGCGTTACATTCGCAGTTTTCCAATTTGCTGGGACCTCCCCAGAATCCAGGGAATTTTATTAAATTACAACCAATGCATCCACAATCCCTGCCGTTACTTCTCTTAAGACCCTAGGATGTAAGCCATCAGGTCCAGGGGATTTATCTGCCTTTAGTCCCATTATCTTACTGACTACCACCTCCTTTGTGATTGTGATTGTACTAAGTTCCTCCCCCCCTATAGCCCCTAGACCATCAACTGTTGTAATATTGTTAGTGTCCTCTATCATAAAGACTGATATAAAATATTTGTTCAGAGTTTCTGCCATCTCCATGTTCCCCATCACTAATTTCCCGGTCTCGTCCTCTAAGGGACCAATATTTATTTTAGCCACCCTTTTTCTTTTTATATGCCTATAGAAACTCTTGCTATCTGTTTTTATATTTTGCGCTAGTTTACTTTCATAGTCTAACTTTCCTTTCTTAATCATTTTTTAATCATTCTTTGCTGGCTTTTAAAAGCTTCCCAGTCTTCTGTCCTCCCATTAGTTTTGGCCACTTTGTATGCCCTTGTTTTTAACTGGATACCATCCTTTATTTCTTTAGTTAGCCACGGATGGCTATCCTTTCCTCCTCAGTGGAATATATTTTTCCTGAGAGTTGTGAAATATTTCCTTAAATGTACACCACTGTTCATCAACCATCCTACACTTTAATCTATTTTCCCAGTCCACTTTACCCAACTCTGCCCTCATACCTTCATAGTCTCCTTTATTTAAGCTTAGTTCGCTGGTTAGAGATCCAACTTTCTCACCCTCCATCTGAATTTGAAATTCAATCATGTTATGATCACTCATTCCGAGGGGATCCTTTACTAGGAGATTATTTATTAATCCTGTCTTATTAGACAGGACCAGATCTAGGATAGCCTGCCCCCCTGGTTGGTTCCATTACATACTGCTCAAGGAACCCGCCCCTTATGCACTCTATGAACTCCACCTCAAGGCGACCCTGACCAACTTGATTTGTCCAATCAATATGGAAGTTAAAATCACCCATGATTATTGCTGTTCCCTTTTTACAAGCCCCACTATTTCCTGGTTTATGCTCCGACCAACAGAGTTGCTACTGTTAGGGGGCTTGTAGACTACACCCACCAGTAACTTTATCCACTTATTGTTCCTTATCTCCACCCAAACTGTTTCAATACCCTTATCATTTGAGCCACTATCATTTCTTACTATTGAAATGATTCCATCCTTTATCAATAGAGCTACCCCACCTCCTTTTCCTTTCTGTCTGTCCTTCTGGATTGTCAAGTACCCCGGAACATTTAATTCCCAGTCCTGGTCACTTTGCAACCACGTCTCTGTAATAGAAACATAGAAACATAGAAAATAGAGTAGGCCATTCGGCCCTTCGAGCCTGCACCGCCATTCAATGAGTTCATGGCTGAACATGCAACTTCAGTACCCCATTCCTGCTTTCTCGCTATACCCCTTGATCCCCCTAGTAGTAAGGACTTCATCTAACTCCTTTTTGAATATATTTAGTGAATTGGCCTCAACAACTTTCTGTGGTAGAGAATTCCACAGGTTCACCACTCTCTGGGTGAAGAAATTTCTCATCATCTCAGTCCTAAATGGCTTACCTCTTATCCTTAGACTGTGATCCCTGGTTCTGGACTTCCCCAACATTGGGAACATTCTTCCCAATCAGATCATACCCATTTGTCTCAATTTGTGCCGTCAACTCATCTATTTTGTTACAAACGCTACGTGCATTTAGACAAAGTGCCTTTAAGTTTACCCTGGTCAGTCTACTGAAAGCAATAAGCTCAGTGAAGAAACAAGGCACAGGAAACAGATGTGATGAATACATCCATTTTATTCCAACGAACATGCCAAGCTTTCATGGTAAGTAAACTATAGAGGGTTTTTTTTATTTCAAAATATACTTTATTCATATAAAAATTTGTACAGTACATTCAAAAGCAGTTCAGTACATTTAGTTGCGGTCAGCAATCCCATACACTACATTTGGGTGCTGACAGCAGTTCCGTTCAATACATTTCCTTGCTTTTCAGTTCAAGTACAATTCGGTACAATATGGGATACATTGTAGAACATTCAACAAATTACATTACATGTGTCACTATACAGTACACGGAATGGGTAACGGTACATTTACATTTTTCTTTTCAACGTGCATTACGAAACAGACCTTGCATTGTACATGGCACAACATAGGTGTTTACAGATCATGGTGCTCCATGTACACAAAAAAGAAGTTACAAGTACAGTCCGAGGGGAGTTTTGTACTGATTCCTGCCCCCGGGTTTACCGTGGCAGAAGGGCTTTAAACTGTGGCCCTTCCCCACCGTGCCTTTGCGGTGACTGCACCAATTTTAAGTGCGTCCCTCAGCACGTAATCCTGGATCTTGGATTGCGCCAGTTTGCAACACACAGACGTGGACATCTCCTTGCTCTGGAAGACCAGCAAGTTTCGGCAAGACCAAAGAGCATCTTTGACCGAGATGATGGCCCTCCAGCAGCAGGTAACATAGAAACATAGAAACATAGAAAATAGGTGCAGGAGTAGGCCATTCGGCCCTTCTAGTCTGCACCGCCATTCAATGAATTCATGGCTGAACATGCAACTTCAGTACCCCATTCCTGCTTTCTCGCCATACCCCTTGATCCCCCTAGTAGTAAGGACTTCATCTAACTCCTTTTTGAATATATTTAGTGAATTGACCTCAACAACTTTCTGTGGTAGAGAATTCCACAGGTTCACCACTCTCTGGGTGAAGAAGTTTCTCCTCATCTCGGTCCTAAATGGCTTACCCCTTATCCTTAGACTGTGACCCCTGGTTCTGGACTTCCCCAACATTGGGAACATTCTTCCTGCATCTAACCTGTCTGAACCCATCAGAATTTTAAACGTTTCTATGAGGTCCCCTCTCATTCTTCTGAACTCCAGTGAATACAAGGTGATGTCTGTCTTGGTGTGTGTCCCTGGGAACAGCCCGTAGAGCACAGAGTCCTGTGTTACGGAGCTGCTCGGGATGAACCTCGACAGCAACCACTGCATTTCTTTCCAAACCTGCCTTGCGAAAGCACAATCCTGAAGGAGATGGGTGACAGTCTCGTCCGCCCCGCAGCCGACTCAGGGGCACCGTGCCGTGCTGCTGAGACATCGGCTGTGCATGAACGCTCTGACGGGTAAGGCCCTCCTCACTGCCAACCAAGCTACGTCTTGGTGCTTGTGTGAAAGCTCTAGCGATGAGATGTTCTGCCAAACGAGTTCGACAGTCCGCTCAGGGAACCACCCGACAGGGTCCACCCTCTCCTTCTTTCGTAGGGCGTCCAGGACGTTACGTGCTGACCACTGTTTTATGGCCTTGTGGTCAAACGGGTTTTTTGTGAAAAACTTTTCCACGAAGGACAGGTGGACAGGCATGGTCCAACTGGTGGGGGCGTTTCGTGGCAGCGTGGACAGGCCCATCCTTTGCAACAATGGGGACAGGTAGAACCTCAGCACGCAGTGACACTTGGTGTTTGCATACCAGGGGTCTGTGCACAGCTTGATGCAGCCGCACACAAAGGTGGCCATCAGGATGAGGGCCACGTTCGGAACATCCTTTCCTCCACTGTCGAGAGATTTGTACATTGTGTCTCTGCGGACACGTTCCATTTTGGACCTCCAGACAAAGTGGTAGACGGCCCGGGTGACTGCCACGGCACAGGAGCGAGGGATGGGCCAGACCTGTGCCACGTGCAGCAGCCCCGAGAGCACCTCACTCCTGATGACCAGGTTCTTTCCTGCCATGGAGAGGAAGCACAGCTTCCACCATCCCAGTTTTTGCTTCACTTTGGCGATACGCTCTTCCCAGTTTTTAGCGCACGCCCCGTCCGCTCCGAACCATATTCCCAACACCTTCAGGTAATCTGGCTTAACGGTGAAGGGAATAAAGGATTGGTCGGCCCAGTTGCCAAAGAACATGGCCTCGCTTTTGCTGCGATTGACCTTCGCTCCCGAGGCCAGTTCAAACTGGTCGCAGATTGTGAGCAATCTGCGGACCGACTGCGGATCCGAGCAAAAGATGGCCACATCGTCTACGTACAGGGAGGTTTTGACCTGAGCGCCTCCGCTGCCTGGGATAGTCATCCCTCTAGTGCCCACATCCTTCCTGATGGACCCGGCAAAGGGCTCGATACAACACACAAACAAGACAGACGAGAGAGGACAGTCTTGCCTGACTCCAGATCTGATTGGAAAGCTTTCAGTTTCCCACCCGTTGATTAGAACTGCGCTACTGATGTCTCTGTAGGAATGCAGGAATGTATCACTACATGTGTACAGTGAAGCAATTCCAAATTTAAATGAGACTCTCGAGCTTGAAACTTAAACAAATATCAGGGTCCAAGTCAATATCTCAAGTCCAGAGTCCTGACTGGCTCCATCATTAGCCTTTAGAACTCATTATCAGCCAATCAGAGGTCATCTTTGGAAGATGCTGATTCCCACCTCCAGAAAAGAGCCTGGCAGTTCAGGAAAAAAAGGGAAAACTTAAAAAAAATTGGAACAAGGTAAAGAAAAAATTGGAAGGTAGCATTATTTATAAAGGTGGGCAATTAAAATAAAGTTAAACCAATAACAAATAAAGGAGGAAATAAGGAGAAAAGAATGAAGGGACAAGGGACTGCAGGAATGGTGTCTCAAACACATTTTATTTCCAATTTAAGGTATTTATTTTAGTAATATGAGATTCTTGCTTCAGTAGCATTATTACTCTTGAATTCTCATTAGGTTTATTATTGCAATATTAGGGTCTGTTTAGCCGCACAACATGAAAACTGTAACCTGTCTGGCCCAGGCAATCTCAGGGTTAAACTGTAACCTGCCTGGCCCAGGCTATCTCAGGGTTAAACTGTAACCTGCCTGGCCCAGGCTATCTCAGGGTTAAACTGTAACCTGTCTGGCCCAGGTAATCTCAGGGTTAAACTGTAACCTGCCTGGCCCAGGCTATCTCAGGGTTAAACTGTAACCTGTCTGGCCCAGGCAATCTCAGGGTTAAACTGTAACCTGTCTGGCCCAGGCAATCTCAGGGTTAAACTGTAACCTGCCTGGCCCAGGCTATCTCAGGGTTAAACTGTAACCTGCCTGGCCCAGGCTATCTCAGGGTTAAACTGTAACCTGTCTGGCCCAGGTAATCTCAGGGTTAAACTGTAACCTGTCTGGCCCAGGCAATCTCAGGATTAAACTGTAACCTGTCTGGCCCAGGTAATCTCAGGGTTAAACTGTAACCTGCCTGGCCCAGGCTATCTCAGGGTTAAACTGTAACCTGCCTGGCCCAGGCTATCTCAGGGTTAAACTGTAACCTGCCTGGCCCAGGCTATCTCAGGGTTAAACTGTAACCTGTCTGGCCCAGGCAATCTCAGGATTAAACTGTAACCTGTCTGGCCCAGGCAATCTCAGGATTAAACTGTAACCTGTCTGGCCCAGGTAATCTCAGGGTTAAGAGGTGGATGAAAATCTGAGCAAGTACCAACAGATTTTTCAAAAACCGAGTTGATTAAATGAAAGCCATTAAGAAATAGAAAAATGGCACTGCCAATTCTAATCTCAAATCAAGCCACGAATGGGCTGCTGGAGATTGCCAGGGACTATTAAAAACAACTAGGTAAAATCTACAGATATTAGAAATGGATGTGGGATGAATTGAGCCGATACTGACAATATCATTCAGGGGGGATTATTAAAAAAAACCTTTTAAAAATTAAAGGGAGGAAGAGCTCAATCTTTGGGAGTTGTCAGGAGAAGCCGTGAATACACAGACCTGGGGTTCTGCTTGTTTTGTAGTGATATTGTAAATGGGAATGTGAAAAGTTGCTCTCTTTGTCAATTTTTTTTTGTCTTATAACACTGCTGTGAAGCGCCTTGGGAAGTATTACTACGTTAAAGGCACTATATAAATACAAATTATTCCTGTTGTCGTTTGGTGTTTCTAACAAGATCCAAACACATTGGGTCCGAACTTGGTTGAAGTTCCGCCCACAGCCACCGAGGCTCCGCCGGAAATAGTTTTTTTTTGCCAATTGCTCCGGTCCCGCCCATCTGTCGCCCAGTTGCCACCCAGGTGCCACCCGCCGGGAGATTCCTCACCGAGGTTCCGCCGGCATTACTTGCTGCCGCCCCCGCGCTGGAAGCTGAAAATTCGGGGTTCTCCTCAGGCACATCCCGGGTATCGTGCACATGCTTCAGCATTAACAGTGGCACAGAACTAGCAATGTGATGGACTTAACCCGCACAGAAAGAGTTGGTATATGTTAATCCGGATTACTCCGTTGAAGGGAAGGTAAGGTAGAGGAAGCGGCAATGAGTAGCGAAAGATGGTAAAGGCTTAATGGAGATGCCCTACAAGAGTTTTGACAGCATTTCAGGCGGAACATATTTAGTGACAGATTGTGACTGCGCAGATGGTATGAGCTTATGTCAAAGTAAATAAGCGAAAGTTAGAAGATGTAAAGCTCTGTCAGTTCGCTGCATGTGATAGTGAGAACAGCACGACATGAGGTATGGAAGACGGAAAAATACATATAATGGACTGCAATGTCACTGATGCACATGTCATCTCAGGGGTGGCACTCCGCCATGTTTAGCATCAGAGAAAGTGGGTTGAAGTGCAAGCCTTAATGTGTGCCCTGCAAGTAGTGCAAATGACTCTCATTGAATGGAAGCCTTCCTGCATTGGTGACCCTTACTTGTCGTGGCGAGATGGCTTGATGGCAGGGCCCATTACACAGTCGAATCATATGTGGAGGGCAAGATATTTCTCATACAGCAGAACACCTGAGGGAGAGCTGTGTTTTTCTCAGAAGGCACCACACATTATGTAAAAATTACACACTGGCCAAGAGTGGGTGAACAATGTGACTTTATTGAAAAGTGCAGCATTCTAAAAGTGACAGAACATAATAAAATTAATGAACATATCCACCACCAACATCCACCCCTCTACCCGTCACCACCACCTCCCTTCTCCCCCTCGATGTGAGGCCCATCGTCCTCTTCTTCACTCTGCCTTCAACACAGCGCCCCGCACCCCTGCCCCTCACCACCTCTGCTTGAGCAGGTAGTGCAGGAGGGCAGCCAGATCCCTACAGACATGTCTGTCTTGGCGAGAAGATAGGGGGCGTGACTGAAGGAGCCGGCATGTCCAGCTCCTCGGGATCTGTCTGCCTCGAGGGTGTGGGCTCGGGGGCTTGCACGACCTGGCCAAAAGCCATTGCTTGCCTCATCGTCTCGACAGACTCGGTGTTGCGCTCCACCACATGAATGAGCCGCTCCATGCTGTCAGTATGGTGTTGAGCAAAGGTGGCAATGCTGGCAGCTATCCCAGCCTTAGTCTGCAGCAGATCGCGACCGAGCTCGGCGTTTGTCCTCGAGAGGTGGACTATCTCGTTAATGGCCCCGAGCCGTCCCGCATCCTCAGGTGATTGTTGGGTCTGTGAGGGTGAATGTGCCGTGGTTGGTTTAATGCCACGGCCTCTTCGCCTGCCAGCATTTGTTCCTGGTTCGTCTGGTTCGAAGCCCAGGATTTCGGACCCTGACGCCGAGGCTCTCCGTACAGGTGGCACACATGTCAAGAGGCTGGTGTCCTCCTCTTTCAGCTCCTCGAGCTCAATTGGCTCGACCACGAGCCCTTCTCCCTCCCCTACCTCCTAGTCTTCCTGACTCTGGGTGGCAGAGGTGGGTGATCTTGGGGGGGATGGTGGGGTGGGGGAAGGAGCCGCTGTCTTGGGCTGGTGACAACGTCGGGGTGGCAGAAGTTAGGATCACACTCCTCCTTTATGTTCCATAGGTGGATGGTGTGCATCTGCAAGTAGAGGACAACATTTCAGTCTCTAGCTGGAGGGTGGGATTGGTCGAGATGACATGTGAGCCGTGCCATCTCACATTGCGCCATCAAGGAGTTCCATCACTACATGGGCGCACCAATGATGGCCGACAAAGTGTGCGTTAAACGCATTTGACTTAACATTGCATGACCTATCATACATGAGCGCCACACACACCAGAGATTAGTATAACCTTACCATGCTCTAACACGGGATATGCATCACCCACCAAAGCCAAGGCACGCTCCTCTAGGCTGCTCATCTCTATGACCTCAGCTGGGCCTCCTCCCTTTGCTCTCAGGCTTGCTGTCTTGGATGTATTTTTCTTCTGCAGAAAGAAACGTTGCAGACTTGACCCCTTTTACTCATGCCCCCCACACACACTCACAGACACATCTGGCACAGAACCTTTTGGAGTTGTCCAATAAATGGTAACTCACTCTTGCTGGCAACACATCGTTCTAACGTTTCCTACATAGGTCTCCATCCTGAACAATGTTGCCAATTGAGGACACGGCCTCACCAATCTCTCTCCAAATGCGTCTGTATTGGGGTGGTGGAGGCTTTCCACAACCATCCCGGGTAAGGTCTTTGTACCTGCGCTCCATCTCTGATACAAGCTCTTCCAGTTCTTCATCATTAAATCAGGGAGCTCTGGGCTTGGTTTAACAGTCTTCCTTGAAGCTTGTTGTCCACTCATTTTAATTCCCTTGATGGATGACCTGTGATTACTTTGTAGCTCTGTACTTCCAACACTCTCCCCTTTCCAACTGGTAGGTGCAAAGGAGTGATCAGCATTCAAGCACATGCGCAGATGTCCCATCAGCCCGAATCGCGGCAACACTGACGTTAGCTGGCAAATGAAACTACAAAAAAAAACTCCCCAAGTCTCGCGCACGCGCGGTGCACGGCCTCCGACGTTTTCTGAATCGAGAGGCCTGCACCTACCGCCCACTGCTTCCGCCTCCCGCTGACGCCGATACAACCGCGGCGAAACTCGCTTCACGCTGGCCCCAGCGGCAGCGGGCGGCAAAAAGGTAGGTGCCGCCTGGGGACTGCCGAGAAACGGACGGGCCTTAGAGTCAACCAAGTTCGGGCCCAATGGCTATGAAATGCGGTGGTTTAGCGGCGGACATTAAGGCCGATTTTGTGAAAAAATGGTGGCCGCATCGCTTTCGGTGTGTCCCGTGGCGGCCGCCATTTTGAGTGCTGGGTAGCGCTGCCATTTGCCTGCGCTCGCTCCACAGCTTTTGGTGAGGCCGATCGTGGCATCAATGATAGTGCAATGCTGATTTGACGCATAATCTATTATTTTGAACATCACCGCTCCATTTAACTCCTGATCATAACCAGCTAACCAAGCGTTCAGCAGCAAGAAGGATCCCCCACCAGCGTCACTTAAAGGAATCATCAGCAACTTGTACCTGACTTGCTCTATCAGTTCTACTGGCTCTCTGTAAGTTTGTGCAACTGTTTGGAGCTTTCTACAGTTATTTAAAGTTGCTGAGGTGACAGGCAGTGTTACTGCAAGTGGAGAATGCCTTGCTTCTCATTTAAAGGGTTCTGCTCACACCACTGGCTTCCCCCTTGTAGTCCCCCTCGCGCTCGAGGGTGATAGAGAGATGGAGCGGAGACAGCGAAGAAGAGGACAAGATGCTCACAGAGGGAAGAGGAGGAGGGGCAAGGGGGCTCTCAGCAGGAGGCCTTACCCACCTCGGCTCTTCAGGGAGCTACTTCTCCCACCTGTACTTAAGCCAGGAGCAGTGTAGTCGGAGGCTCCGCTTCATTATGGAGGTGGTCACAGAAATCTGACACCCCCTGCAAACCAGACCTGCAGCCTCAGAGCAGGGCAATGATTGCTCTTCCAATAACCCTTAAGGTCACGTGGCCCACAACTTTTTGCCACCAGATCCTTCTAGTCTGGAGCAGGCGACATAACTAACATCCCCCAGTTCGCCGTCCATCGCTGCATCTGGGAAGTCTGGGGCACTCTACTCCAGGAGAAAGGACGTCATTGCCTCCTCTCTGAAGCAGGACGGGCATGCATGTGGCTTTTACCAGGATAGTGGGCTTCCCCATGGTGCAGGGCGCCATTGACTGCACACTGTAAGTGGTTTTGCCCTTGGTGGTTTCGAATCACCCCGCTTACAACGGTTCTACACTCGAGAATTATAATGGTAAACAGAATACATGGTTATAGACAGATCTTTCGGTCTCAATCATCACAATGCTTTTATTCAAGTTAAAGCACACACCTGCTTCCAGGAAAACACACCCTGGTGGTGTAAAACAAAAAAAAAAAACACACAGTACAACACAAGCCTGTCTGAACAGGCCCCTATTGCGAAGTACCCACGACTGAAACACCCCTGCTTGGCTCAATAGGGCAGCACCGAATCTGTGCAACAGACTGTGCGTAATACTATGATCCAAGCAGAAACCTCTACACTAAACCCCTAAGGCTTGGTTGGGACACACGACGCCCCTTCACATTATGCGGTGGTCTTAAAGATGTGTGGGCTGGGATAATGCTCACCAGTTACCCCTCTGGCTTACTCACTGCTTCTCCTGATGCGCGAGGCTCTCATTGCTCATAGATGGTGGTTTCTTCTCTCCGTCCCAGATGGAGTGCTCGATCCATGAGTGCGTTGAACAAAGCAAGCAAGCGTAGAAGAGGAGCGAGAGAGAGATGGCTGCAACTGCCGTCTCTTATACCTGAAAAAAATGCTTCAATTCTTCGCGCCAAAAAACAATCCTTTGCCTGAGGCAGTCGAACTAAAGAGCAATGATTCACATCTTCGGCCTGTGCCTTTGTTACCAGGCTCTTCTGGGGCCAAATGGCTTCCTTTGACCCGAGGTTCCCGCGCTCTGGGGCTCTCACTCATTTTGATGGCTTGAGCACTGACCAATTTACTTGATCTCTCACTGATGGGTTCCCATTACATGACAAAGGGTCCCATCAGCCATCTTCCTACGATCTCAGCCATCAACCCATCCCCGCCCACCTGACGTGTATTCCTGTGGAACATGTTTGGGCCTGTCCCGAGTCATGCTGGCTGTAGTAACAGAAAATATAGAAAAGCAAAATCCAGAACTTAAAGTCCAAAATGTTTAGAAGTCTGTCGATGTTTCTGCCGATTCTTACAGCACACATGGCTTTGAGGGCGCCAATTACCAATCCTGAGATGTTCCAACCTGGCCAGCCAGTCCCTGAAGTTGTGGAGGAGAGTGATGGAGACAAGTCTGTCAGAGAGCCTTTTGTCAGTGTCAAGGAGCGTGGAGGAGTCCGGCTCCAACATTGCACAGGTGTTTTGCACAGAGCTTGGAACCCATGAGTTCCAGGATGGAGATGATGGGCAACTCCATGAAAGAACCTGTGGGCCCAGCCATGATGCTGTGTGTGATGGGCGATGTCGCAGGTTCCATTGCAGCATAGGCGAAAGTGACCCAATGTCTCAGTGTTGCTCTCCTGCAGTCTCAGCTTGCTGCCACCCTAGATCAGAGTTCTTGGGTATGTGAGAGGAAAAAGGCACAAGGGTCGGGTTGTAGTGAGGGGAGTGGTGAGCGGAAGCAAGGATTAAATTAAATGAACATATATGAAAATATATTTCATTGTTTAAAAACCTTCCCCACTACGGTAAGTTTATTTTAAGGCATAATTAAAAAAACTTTTTAAAAAGTCGGGAAAGTATAAAATTTTTTCAGAACTTTAATTTAAATGAATCTTAAATATGTAGTGTATTTTTCTATTTTTTAATTAGTGTTTTGAATGTTTGGGGGGTTTTCTCATTCATAATAATGGGAACTCCAACTTACGGAGTTCCCATTATTATGAATGAGAAAATACTGTACCTTGATTGGCTGCCCAGAGCCATGTGACTCCAGCTCCAGCATACGGATGTCCCAACGTGCACGCGTTCTGATGCGTAGGAGTGAAGGCCTCAGGATCGGAAGTTCGAGCGGGCGTAGCAGGAACAAGTAGGTGCGTATCTTTTTTAACTTTTTCAGTCGATTGCCCGCGGGAAGAGCTCGACCGGGATTTCTAGGCCAATCTTTTAGAATCTAGAAATAGGGCAGTGGAACTCTTCATGAATATGGGGAACCTGGGAGTCCAGGCTGCAGCAGTTAATCTTAGATGAATGTCTTAGAGTAGAATGAATATCTGCTTAGAAATGGAATTGATGGTTTCAAGCTAGTTAGAATGAACATGATGGTACCTGGGCTGCTAACACCATGTCACGTCAAGGATAGCAATTTGTCAAGAGATGTAAGATATGTAAGATAGTAATGTAAGATATTCGGTCAACCCTCTGAGAACTTTGCATTCTTCCAACCCTGTGCATCTCCCCACTTCCTTCACCCTACCAGTGGTGGTCGTGCCTACAGCCATCTAGGCACCAAGCTCTGGAATTCCCTCCCCAAACCTCCCCACATCGCTCCTCCTTTAAGGCGCTCCCGAAAGCCTACCTCTGTGACCAAGCTGCTAGTCACCTGTCAAATTCTCACTTTCTTTGGCTCAGTGTTAATTTTTGTCTGATTACTCTCCAACGAAGTCCCTTGGGACGTTTTACTATGTTAAAGCCATTATATTAATGCAAGTAGTCGTTTGATTTACATTTGGGGCAAGGAAGACACTTTCTGGTACCTTCCCTCAGGAGATTCAGTGGGTGGAAAGTGGCCACAACAGGGCAGATTGTGTGGGTCTGTTGGAGGAGTGGGCATGATGGGCTGAATGGTCGTTTCTCATTCCATACTTTCTTGTTACTTAAGTCTTTTATAGTCCGGATCTGTGGGCTTACTGTCTTTAAAACTTTTATTCTTAAAAATAAAGTGATTTGAAAGGTAACGTGTGCTGGCATGATTAAACAGGCAGAGGTTATTTTCCTGGCCTTTGCAAGAGGTATGTCAGAACAATTTAACATAAAATTCCAAATGCTGACCCCTTGAACTGAAAGCCTGTTCGTGTCATTTCGTCTCATTAATCAAAAGGGATGATAATACAAACGCCATAATGTCTGGCTGACATCTCGGTTTGCCAGTTGGTTAAAAAGTACTTTGAACAGTAAGAGGTGGTTTAGTGAAGCAACTTCCTTTCCTGTCAGCAAAAAGAATGAAAGACTTGCATTTATATAGTGCCATTCACGATCTCAGGATGTCCCAAAGTGCTTTACAATCAATGAAGTGCTTTTGAAGTGTAGTCACTGTTGTAATGTTGAAAATGTGCACACAGCAGGCTCCCACGAACAGCAATGAGATCATGACCAGATTACCCAGTTTAGTAATGTTGGCAGAGGGATTAATTTTGGCCAGGACACTGGGAGAAGTCCCTTGATCTTCTTTGAATAATGCCATATATCTTTTATATCCACCTGAGGGGGCAGACAGGGCCTCAATTTTACATCTCATCCAAAAGTGCAGCACTCCCTCAGTACTGTACTGAAGTGCCAGTCTGTGGACTGAACCCACAACCTTCTGACTCAGAGGCAAAAGTGCTATCTCTGAGCCAAAGCTGACATCTTGGGTTCTCAGAGGAGTAAGACGATCTCTCCTTAATCACAGTTAATCTTTTCTGTTGGCATCACCCAGGTAACAAAGCATCAGTTAGGAGTTTACCTTCAAACTCGCGTGTCAGCTGTGCCTCATTGGGTAGCACACTCGCCTCTGAGCCTTAAGCACATAAATCTAGTTAACACTCCAGTGCCGTACTGCGGGAGCGCTGCACTGTCGGAGGTGCTGTCTTTCAGATGAGATGTTAAACCGAGGCCCTGTCTGCTCTCTCAGGTGGACGTAAAAGATCTCAGGGCACTATTTTGAAGAAGAGCAGAGAAGTTATCCCCGGTGTCATGGCAAATATTTATTCCTCAATCACATAACAAAACCTGTTTATCAGGTGATTATTACATTGCTGTTTATGAGAGTTTGCTGTGTGCAAAATAGCTGCCACATTTCTCACATGATAACAGTGACTACACTCCAAAATTACTTCATTGGCTGTAAAATGCTTTGAGACATCCGGTGGTCGTGAAAGGCACTATATAAATGCACCTCTTTCTTTCTTCTTTCTATCCTTCTTAGTAATTAGCACTTTTGGTGTTTTTTTTGTGTTTATCACAGTGAGGGATGTGTCAGTGATGGAACATTTACTTTTCTTATTCTTTAAATGATTCAGGAGAAGTTATTACCAACATACAGTAGCATTGCTGCCTCACTCACTGCCTGTTCTCACAGTGGCTGGTGCCATATATGGCGTAAGATATGGTGACGCGTAGGATATGCTGTTTTATAACTAAGGTGTTATTCCATTGTTAGAATTTCAGACCTGCCGTAGACACTCTCTCAATTGCCATGGCGCCAGTAGCTACTGGAAGTGGTCTGAGCATTTGACCTTTGTGCGAGTTGGCTCTCACATTTTCCTACATGTATTTTTATGAAAGTGTAACCTGAGATCAATAATACCCCGTTGTGACCTGAACCAGATATCGGTGTTAATCACATGTACCCTGTTTCAATTTTTCTGAAGGCAGATTGAGCATACACTTGGTGAAAGTAAGCTGGATACGGATCAAGAAACTACTTGATTTCACCATAAGGTGAACGTACAGAACAGCAGTTATATTTGGACATACTCCATTGGAAATTTTTATAAAAAGAATGAAAGACTTGCATTTGTATAGCGCCTTTAACAACCACCAGGCAGCCCAAAGCTAATTAAGTACTTTTTGAAGTATAATCACTGTTGTAATGTGAGATATGCAGCAGCCAACATTGCGCACAGCAAGCTCCAACAAACAGGTGATAATGGCCAGATAATCAGTTTTTGTGATGTTGATTGAGGGATAAATATTGGCCAGGACACTGGGGATAACTCACCAGCTACCCTTTGAAATGGTGCCATGGAATCTTTTAGGTTTATCTGAGAGGGCAAACAGGGCCTCGGTTTAACATCTCATCCGAAAGATGGCACTTCCGACAGTTCAGCACTCCCTCAGCACTGCACTGGAGTGTCAGCTTAGGTTTTTGTGCACAAGTCTCTGGAGTGGGACTTGAACTGACAACCTTCTGACTCAGGTCAGGGTGCTACCCACTGAGCCACAGCTGACACACACACACACATATATATATATATATGTAGGTTGTTATAGGCTGTTCTAGGACGAGAAAAGATCGACACGCTAGGAGTCCGTGCGAGAACCCACTGGCTCGCCGGACATCGGACCTCATCAACATATTTCTGGTAAACTGTGGGCGCTTGACACAACTCCAGAGGCAGCTCTGCCTCCAATTTTGGTCCGGCAGCAGCTTTCAGGAAAGCCCTGTGGTCTTTCTGTGGTCAGGAAGGAGAATGGGAAAGGGGCTCGGGTGGGCCATCAGCAGCCCGTAGTAGTGCTGTGGAGCTGGGAGGAGCAGGACCCGATTCCACGTGAAGGTGAATATATAAAAAAAACGCTTACTGCTGGTTAGGCCGCAGCAAACCCAGGAAAACCAGCGCTGACCAGTTTAGCAGAGACGTCCTGAAACAGGAGTTAGGCCCCTTAGTATCACACGCGAGAGGCCAAGCGCCTGATTTAGGGACGTCTGAATTTTACCATCATGGTGACAGATGTATTTCAGACATACTTAGCACATTTTTTCCCCTATTTTATGCTTGAAAAATGGGGTCCAATTTCCTGGCTTTTTAAAAATATACTTGCCTTCATGTAGAGCTGGGAGTGGCTCCACAGCACTACTGCGGATTGCTGACAGCAAGGTAACCCTCCCAAAATTGGAGGTCGGGACACCGGGGATCTGCCTCAGCAGGCATGATAGGTGCCCGCACATCTCTTGGAAATATGATCCCCACATCAGTCTTACTTGACTTTAACAAAAGGTGCTGAAATATAACAGCAATGTAATGCACGCTGTCCTATTATCGGGCTATTGATTCACACTGATTGAACTCGTTAAATTCTGTTTTGTGCAAATCAACAAAGTGTGATGGGGAAGGTGTTACAGGAAATATGGCACTTACAGGAAGCACGAGCTATACACACTGGCTCTGAAGTTTTGTTGAGGTTCTCTCAACCTGCTGCAGTACCTGGGAGTCCAGCGGATCGCCCAATGAAACCACAAACAGCAGAACAGGACCCCCTGTGAAAGTTCAAGGCAAAGGGGCCAGAATTGCCCCTTTTTATAGCCCCGTTGCGCCCCCCTGAGGTGCTATGAAGTTTTTGCTCGGGCGAGGCTGGGTGATTGCGGCTCCTGGGAAATTGCCCTGGAGGTTTGGGAGGCGATGTGCTGGTAGCGGCATGCGATTAGCACCCTGGGCCGGTGCACACATGCCGATGACATCATTGGCGTGCGCGCCGACCCCTTACCGCCCCACACCGACCCCTTTGCGCTTCGCGATGGAAAATTGCCCGGCGGGCAACGAGGATGGCACCGGCGGAAGTCACTGCCAGCTTCGTGGTACACGGGGCGAGAAGCTGGCGGCCATCCACCGCCAGACGCCCCTTTATGGGGGAGGCCTTCTGCAGCGCAGGCCGCCATGTTTATTTGTCGGACAATGGCGGCCCTCGCATGTGACTCGCATCTACTCCGTTATGGGTGCCGGGCCACTGGCCTGGTCGATCGCGTCCCTGGTGGCCCAGTGGCGGCCACCAAAGGGCCCGCAGAGTGCGCAGCGGCCCTGCCCTTTAAATGAAGGGATGGGGCATTATAGCACGTTTGCGCTACACTGAGCATCCGCGTAGCTCTACTCCGGAGCCCGGCTCTGCACTCCACGCAGCGCTCCCGCCCCTCCGAGAACACAGAACGCCGGAGGCCGCACTCCGCGTCCTTGGAGGGGGGCACGTGCCCAATTCCGTGTCGGGGCCGGACGTCCAGGCCTGCCGATAAAGGTTCCGGCGCAGAAGTTTACCACCCCCGATCGGCGCGCGGGGCAATTTCGGCCCCTGTATTTTAAAGCTTTATAATTGTTTAATCCATGCTTCGGATGCCTTTGTACTCAGAGTCAATGACCATGGCGCTTCAAACTTCGCCATGATTGAGTCAAATTCCTTTGTCAGACAATGAATTCTAATCTCTGCTGTTACTGAAATAGCTTGTACATCGTTATTCAACTGAATCAATAGGAAATAATAAGTAATGAGATCAGGTAAACTGACCTCGTAACAATCCTTCCATATCTTGTTACTATTCACTGTCAGTTTGATTGATCTGGGGCTGTTGATGGGGCTTTAAACTAAAAAAATGGGGGGGAGGGGCCGGTGAGAGGAAATTGAGGAATCTAAAGAGAAAGGTCAAAGCAATAGAGCAATGTAGCGATCTGGGTAAAAATAAGCGGGGTGTGACAGGAAGGGACAGAGAGTTTAACGGTAGCAGTGCAGCAGAGAATAAGGTCGAAACAGGGGATACTGGTTTCTGTCAGAGTGTACAACAGTAACAATTGAATAAAAACAGCAATAAAGAGAAGTTACTTATCCCTTACTGTACATCAAAGATAAAATATAATAATTCTGGAACGATTGAATAAGGAGAAGTTACTAACATAACTACTTCTGGGAAGGTTTGCTACTACAGAAGATTTGTTTCTAATTAACAAAAGTTACATATTGTTCTGGCTAAAATGGAGGCAGACCATGCTGCTTGCTGGCTCTCTCCCCTGTCTTTCTGCCTCTCTGCCCAATTGGAAAACCCAGTGGCGGGAATACATCATGACAGCTACGGTGGCCACAATCAGTCAAGAAGCTCCAACCATTACACAGGGAATAATGGTAAAAAAATTAAATTAAAGGCTCTTTATCTGAATGCACGAAGTATTCGTAAGAAGAAAGATGAACTAGTGGCACAAAGAGAGATAAATGGGTTTGATCTAATAGCCATTACAGAGATATGGTTACAAGGTGACCAAGGTTGCGAACTAAATGTTCCAGGGTACTTGATATTTCGAAGAGACAGGCAGAAATGGAAAAGGAGTTGGGGGTAGCCCTGATAATAAAAGATGATCGGGCCAAAAATTGCGATCAGAGGTTTCCTTCTTACGAACGCCTCTGACCCGAAAAAAATCTACAAAACTACCTGTTGGTCCTGGAGGAACGTAGAATTCCGGTCGGAGGCCTTCATTCGCTGCGCGGCGTATGGGAACCTGTCTTCCACGTATGAACGCATATCCTGAAATCATATGGGCCTGGTCCACCAATCACTATCTAGTATTCTCATTGATAATAATGGGAGCTCTGTTTGTACAGGCTCTCTTTACTATCAATGAGAATAACCCCCTAAAACACCGAAACACAGTATAATAAATAACTAAAACACCTCACATATATATAAAATTAATTGAAATTAAATGTAATTAAATGTTTTAGGAAAAAAATATTTTGGGAAATTTTTTTAAATGTGTTTTAGTAGGGTTAAAAATAAATTTACCTTAATGGACAAGGGGTTTTTATATAAAAATGAGTGATTACATTTAATTTTTCTATGTTTTCAAAGTGGTACGCTGGTAAAAGTAGGCTATACGCCTGCCTTTACCAGGCTTAAAAGTTTGAAGGACATTCGCTGGGCATGAGCTGGGCAAATAGCCCAATCTCTCCCGCGCGGATGTCCTTCTCCCGGGGATGCGTAGAATCCGCTCCTGAGGAAGGGCAATTTCTAAAATGGTGGCCCCTCCACGAAGATTATGGCCACAGCTTTCAGGTGGTCAGAGGCCTTATCGAAAGGGGCAATTTCGGCCCCGAAAAATCTTGTGAAATGCTGAGAAGCTGGCACAGGAGTTAAAAGGCTGAATGCCACCATAAAAAGCTGTCAGTTGCCATGCATGCTGAAGTTTTTGGGCCTAAGCCTGAGGCCATGTACTGACACTGCTTTTCTGCAGCTTCTGTGAAAAATTAGAATATCTACAAAGCAGCGAGTGATATGCAGCATATGAAAATAAATCTTTATTTGATGAAGTTGGCATTGCTTTGTTTCAATCAACCACAATGCACCTGTATATGTTTGAGGGAAGGAACAGTAGTGGGTACAATCGTGAGCTCTACAATGGCACACTGCTCTGTTTTGTTTCTTTTTAAAAAAATATCATGGCCCTCTGGCAAAGAACAATTTTATTTCTAATCGAGGAGTATCAAAATTGGTACTACGCTGTATAATGTGACATATTTGGAACATGAAAATGTTTTGTTTCACAAAGTTCATTAAAAACAACTTGTGTTCCCACTGATGACCAAGTACTGAAAAACATTGACCCGGTGTAGTTCGAAGCAATACACACCAGAAAACCCAAGCTCAAGTCCCAGTCCATGCTGAACCAACCACTCTAGTTAGTCTCAGAGCCCATACAGAAAAGTCAGCCTGGGAGTCCTGCTTATTGTTTGCTATCTAGGCATCGCCTACTGGAAGTGTGAGCGTGTGCAGGTTGTGTGACAACCATGATGGTGGTGATGCTCCCACATGTGAATGGCCTTCAACACTCACTGTCTGGACTCACATGTCATCTGGGCGAGGTGATGGATGTCAGCTGGTGCCCGTGAAACTGCACAATCGGAGCGGAGCGAAGAAAATTGGGAATAAGAACCGCTCTGTGTTTTCCCTTGGTCCACAACCTACTGGATCATTAGGTATCAGCTGTGGCTCAGTTGGTAGCACGCTTGCTTCTAAGTCAGAAAGTCATGGGTTCAAGGCCTGGCCCAGCCCAGAGATTTGAACTTATAATCTAGGCTGACATTTCAGTGCGGGAGTGAGGTACTGTCTTTTGGAAAAGACTTTAAACTCAGGCCTCTCAGGTGGTATTCTTTCTTTATCATAGAATCATAGAAATTTACAACACGAGAGGCCATTCACTCCATCCTGTCTGTGCCGGTTGAAAAAGAGCTATGCTGTCTAATCCCACTTTCCAGCTCTTGGTCCGTAGCTCTGTAGGTTACGGCACTACAAGTACATATCCAAGTACTGTTTAAATGTGATGAGCATTTCTGCCTCTACCACCCTTTCAGGCAGTGAGTTCCAGATCCCCACTACTCTCTGGTTTAAAAATGTTCTTCTCAACTCCCTTCTAATCCTTCTACCAATTACTTTAAATCCATGCCCCCTGGTTATTGACCCCTCTACTAAGGGAAATAGGTCCTTCCTATCCAATCTATCTAGATCCCTCATAATTCTATACACCTCAATCCAGTCTCTCATCAACCTCCTCTGTTCCAAAGAAAACAACCCCAGCCTATACAATCTTCCCTCATAGCTAAAATTCTCCACTCCTGGCAACAACTTTGTAAATCTCCTCTGTACCCTCTCTAGTGCAATCACATCTTTCCTGTAATGTGGTGACCAGAACTTCCTTCCTTCCTTTCATTCACTAGACAGTTTCCTGGGATGAGAAGATTGTCCTAGTGGAGAGATTGAGTAGGTTGGGCCTATACACTCTGGAGTTTAGAAGAATGAGAGGCGATCTCATTGAAACATATAAGATTCTGAGAGGGTTTGACGGAGTAGATGCTGAGAAGCTGTTTTACCGGGCTAGAGTGTCTAGAACCAGGGGGGTCACAGGCTCAGAATAAAGAGTCGGCCATTTAGGACTGAGATGAGGAGAAACTTCTTCACTCAGAGGGTGGTGAATCTTTGGCGTTCTCTACCCCAGAGGGCTGTGGATGCTCAGTCATTGAGTATATTCAAGGCTGAGATTGAGATTTTAGGACTTTATGGGAACCAAGGGATATGGGGATCGGGCGAGAAAATGGAGTTGAGGTCGATGATCAGCCATGATCTTTTTGAATGGCGGAGCAGGCTCAAGGGGCCGTCGGGCCTACTGCTGCTCCTATTTCTTATGTTCTATTCTTTCTGTTTTTTTCCACAAGGGCGCATGGTTCGGAACAGCAGGAGCCCTTTTGACCTCAGTCTGTTCCTTGTTTTGACAGTCTAATTCTTAAGTTAAATAAAGATGGAGGAAACAGAAGGCTGGACCAGTGCATCACACAGCAAGCAGGCCCCGTGGGTTCCACTCCCATCTCTCTGCTGGAACTGCGCATTCATTTCTCTCAAATCACTATTTCATTCCTGGCCTGGTCCCCAATGAACTTCTGATCCTCTGAAGGAACCATGGCTCCAAGTCTCTAGCAGAAACCAATAAATAAAATGAACAAGCAGCATTTATTATTCCTTTGAAGTCCATAATCTCTATGAATGGACATTAGCTGTTACCGCTCCATCTTATTCCCTGAGGGATAAAGAAAGTTGCTCGGAGAAGGTAATAACTTATAGAACCAGCACATGTGGACTAGCTTCACAGATAAGGAGGCTCATATTGTGTTCACTCCCTTTTAAAGGAGCTGGAGAAATAAGCCAGTTCAGAAAAATGATTGAGTGCGATTTGGAGAAGGATATACATCAAGAATCAAGTGCTCTATGGACATGATTTCTGTGCTGCTACAATCACGAAATGATGTACTGAGTGCTGTAAAAGCTGTTTGATTTTAAATGTGCTTGTTTTATATTAAAAGCTGATGTTATTAGTTTCTAACTGAGTGATCAAAAGCATGCATCGCCCAAAGTTCAAAGTGCTCCATTTCCATGGTTGAGTGAGTGAGTAATTAATGGGAAGTTTTTAAATTATATTTGGCACCTCCATTGCTGAGATTCTATAATGTGCTAATTGGATCTTGTGAATGTCGGACGAGCTACCGATTGCATACACACATATATATATATATATATATATATATATATATATGTATCCGACTTTTAAAATTGTCTTCTTTGTGTTGTCAAATTGTATTCCCATTTTCAGAATATTCATCTACTGGCATCTACAAACCTGTAGCCTACTCAGTCGTGAATTATGCTTGTCTGGAAAACACATCAATTGCCAATTCCCAGACAGATTGAATTATAGAATTTTACATAGAAACATAGAAAATAGGTGAAGGAGTAGGCCATTCGGCCCTTTGAGCCTGCACCGCCATTCAACAAGATCATGGCTGATCACCCACCCCAGCACCTCCCCCCCCCCCCCCCCCCACGCTCCCTCCACACCCCCTGACATCCCCCGGCCACAAGGACTACATCCAACTCCCTCCCGAACACATCCAATGAACTGGCATCAACAACTCTCCGTGGCAGGGAACCCCACAGGCCAACAACTCCCTGAGTGAATAAGTCTCTCCCCATCCCAGCCCCAAACAGTCCACCCCCCATCCCAAGACCGTGCCACCAGCCCCCCTACCCGCCGGCTCCGGACCCACCCAACACCGGAACACCCCCCCGCACCCAACCCCCCCCCCCGTCCCGTCAGAATCCTGCCGAACACCCCCGGAAGTCGAGCCCCCAGCCCTGGCCATCCCGGAGCCACGCCCCCACCACGCCAACCACACCACATCCACCAACCGCCATCTGCACAGTCAACCCGTCCACCCTACTCCGAACACTTCCCGCATCGAGGCACAGAGCCCCCAGGCCCGCCCCTCCAACACACTTCACCCCTCCCACCCCCAGACCTCCGCTGCAGTGTGGCCCCTCCCGTCCCCCGCCCTGGGTTTCTCCGCCCCCCCACCTCCACCACTCTCTCCTCCATCCCCCGCCCCCATCTCCCCTCCACTTCCCTCTGCCTCCCCGCACAGACTCCCATCTTGGGGCGGTAACCTTCTGGGGCCGGGAATTTTAGCCCCCAGCGTGGAAGTCCTGCTCCCGCCGCAGAATTGGCCTTACCACCCCTCAATGGAAGCGGAGTGCAATTTCCTACACTCCACTTCCTTTGGGGGCAACAAGGAATCCCTTCCCACACTGAGAGCAGGTGAATGGCCTCTCCCCAGTGTGAACTCGCTGGTGTCTCAGCAGGCAGGATGATGTACTGAATCCCTTCCCACACTTGGAGCAGGTGAATGGCCTCTCCTCAGTGTGAACTCGCTTGTGTCTCAGCAGGCAGGATGATATACTGAATCCCTTCCCACACTTTACAGCACGGAAGGAGTCCCTATGGCCAGCGTGTCTGTGCCGACACTCCGAAAGATTTATCTATTTAGTCCCATTCCCCTTCCCTATCCCTGTACCCTTTCATTTATTTCATTTTCAAATATTTATCCATTTCCTTATTAAAGGCTATTAAGGATTCTGCTCCCATCATTGTTTCTGTTGTGTATGGAGAAAGAGTCAGACTGAACACTGAGCTCAAAGTAAAGTCTGACCTTAGTCCTTTATTGCAGGTCTCCAGAGTGCCTCTCCAACCTGTGAAGCCTCCTTAAATACCTGTCTTCTCAAGGGATTATGGGATCCCTTGAGATTCCAGGGGATGAGCCCTCTGGTGGCTGTACAGAGTAAATACAAGTTTACATATATAACAATAATTCCCCCCCCCCCCCCCCCCAAGTCAATAGTGTAACTATTTACAATGTGAGTTGATCTGGGGCCCTTCTTGCCCTGGTTGATCATCTTGGTGTGAAAGCTGGTGTTGTTGAATCATTTGTTGGGCCCTCGCTGGGCTGTTGTGCAACTGACCTTGCTGGGCTGCCTGGTGTGTTGGGCCCTGCTGGGCTGCTGTGGGTCATGGGTTCTGCTTTGTGGTCAACCACAGTTGCCGGTTGCCACTGGTGTGTATGTTGGGGGATCAAAAAAGGTGGGGTCCAAGGTGGGTTGCTCAGGATAGTCTGTGAATCTGAGTTTGATTTGGTCCAAATGTTTCTGGTGAATGAGTCCATTTCAAAGTTTGACCCAAACACTTTGCTCCCCTCTTTGATCACAACAGTGTCTATAATTTAATACAAATACAGGATAATTGATTTCAATCTCGCGTGACACATTTGCGCTATCATGGTATGCACTTTGTTGAAGCCGCCTGCTCTCTACCTGTTCATGTAGATCAGGGTGAACTCACGAGAGCCTTGTCTTAAGTACTCTTTTCATGAGCAGTTCAGCAGGTGGGATCCCAGTGAGTGAGTGGGGTCTCGTGCGGTAGCTAAGCAGGACTCGGGCTAGGTGAGTCTGCAGTGAGCCTTCAGTTACCCTCTTCAAGCCTTGCTTGATGGTTTGCACTGCTCTCTCTGCCTGACCATTGGACGCTGGTTTAAATGGGACAGATGTGACATGTTTGATCCCGTTATCGGTCATGAATTCTTTGAACTCAGCACTGGTAAAACATGGCCCATTGTCGCTCACCAGGACATCGGGTAGGCTGTGTGTGGCAAACATAGCCCGCAGGCTTTCAGTAGTGGCAGCGGACGTGCTAGCTGACATTATCTCACACTCAATCCACTTGGAGTATGTGTCTACAACCACAAGGAACATTTTACCCAAGAACGGGACTGCATAGTCAACGTGTACCCCAAAACCACGGTTTGGAGGGCCAAGATCATAAACTTAGCAGTGCCTCCCTGGGTACATTGCTTAACTGCGAGCATGTATTATATCTGTGAATGCAGGACTCTAAGTCCACATCGAAAGCGGGCCACCACATGTGGGATCTGGCTATTGCTTTCATCATTACAATGCCTGGGTGGGTACTGTGGAGGTCATTGATGAAGGTGTCACTGCCCTTCTTGGGATCCACTACTCGATTGCCCCACAGAAGGCAGTCTGCCTGTATAGCCATTTCATCTTTGTGCTGCTGGAACGGCTTTATCTCTTCCTGCATTTCCACTGGGATACTGGACCAGCTCCCGTGAAGCACACAGCTTTTGACTAGAGATAATAAGGAGTGCTGGCTTGTCCAGGTTTTGATCTGCCGGGCAGTGACGGGTGATTGCTCACTCTCAAATGCTTCCATAACCATGGCTAGATCTGCGGGCTATGCCATTTCCACCCCCATGGTGGGCAATGGCAGCCTACTGAGAGCATTGGTGCAGTTTTCTGTTCCTGGCCTGTGGCGGATGGTGCAGTTGTAGACAGACAGCATGAGCACCCATCTCTGGATGCGGGCCGATGCATTGGTATTTATCCCTTTACTCTCGGAGAACAGGGATATAAGTGGCTTATGGTCAGTTTCCAATTCGAATTTTAGCCCAAACCAGTATTGATGCATTTTCTTTACCTCATAGACACACGCTAATGCTTCTTTCTCAATCATGCTGTAGGCTCTCTCAGCCTTAGACAGACTCCTGGATGCATAAGCAACCAGTTGCAGTCTCCCAAAATCATTAGCTTGTTGCAATACACACCCGACGGCATATGACGACGCATCACATGCTAGTACCAAACACTTACATGGATCATACAACACAAGCAATTTATTTGAGCATAACAATTTTCTAGCTTTTACAAAGGCATTTTCTTGGCTTTTGCCCCAACCCCATTCATCCCCTTTTCATAGTAAGACATGCAGTGGTTCTAACAGTGTGCTGAGACCCGGTAAGAAGTTACCAAAGTAGTTCAGGAATCCCAGAAATGACCACAGCTCCGTCACTTTCTGCAGCCTTGGTGCATTCTCGATTGCCTCCGTCTTCAAGTTGGTGGGCCTGATGCCGTCCGCCGCAATCCTCCTTCCCAGGAACTCCACTTCAGGCGCCAGGAAGACGTACTTCGAGCGTTTTAACCTGAGCCCCACACGGTTGAGTTGACTAAGAACCTCCTCCAGGTTCTGCAGATGCTGAACTGTGTTCCGACCTATGAGCAAAATGTCATCCTGGAAGACCACAGTGTGCGGGACCGACTTCAGTATGCTTTCCATGTTTCTCTGGAATATCGCCGCCACCGATCAGATTCCAAATGGGCATCTGTTATAAACAAAAAGCCCTTTGTGCATGTTAATGCAGGTGAGGGTCTTCGAAGATTCTTCCAGTTCCAGCATCATGTAGGCTGAAGTCAAATCCAGCTTCGTGAACAACTTTCCTCCCGCCAGCGTTGCAAAGAGGACGTCGGACTTTGGTAGTGGGTATTGGCCCTGCAGGGAGAAACAATTAATAGTTACTTTGTAATCGCCACAGATTATGACGGTGCCATCTCCCTTGAGGACTGGGACGATAGGACTGGTTCACTCGTTGAACTTGATCGGGGAAATGATGCCCTCTCATTGCAACCGGTTTAGCTCAATCTCTACCCTTTCTCTCATCATGTACGGTACAGCTCTCGCCTTGTGATGGATGGGTCGCGCCCCCAGAATTAGGTGGATCTGTACTTTTGCTCCTTGGAATTTCCCGTTGTCTGGTTCGAACAGCGAAGGAAATTTGTTTAAGACCTGGACAGACGAAGTGTCGTCAGCGGGCGATGGCGCTCGGACGTCGTCCCAGTTCCAGCATATCTTTCCCAGCCAGCTCCTGCCGAGCAGCATGGGACCATCCCCCGGTACCACCCAGAGTGGTAGCTTGTGCACCACTCCATTATAGGAGACCTTTACGGTAGCACTGCCAATTACAGGAATCAGTTCTTTCATGTAAGTTCTTAGTTTCATGCGAACTGGAGTTAAGATTGGCCTTGAGGCCTTGTTGCACCACAACCGTTCGAAAAACTTTATGCCCATGATGGACTGGCTCACGCTCGTGTCCAGCTCCATTGACACCGGAAGTCCATTTAGTTCAACATTCAGCATTATCAGGGGACAATTCGTGGTGAATGTGTGCACCCCATGTACCTCTGCCTCCTCGATCTGAGGCTGTGGTTCGTCGTGATCCTCTGTGGATCTGCCCTCCTCTGCAACATGGTGGATTGCAGGTTTAACAGGCTTTGCAGCTCACCTGCACACTCTTTGGAGGTGTCCCATTGTTCCACAGCTCTTGCAAATGTACTCTTTGAATCGGCATGAATGGAAACAATGATCACCCCTGCAGTGCCAACAAGGTGTTAATGGCCTTGCATTCATCACCCTTGATGATGGATTCTGAGACATCTGCGGACGTGTAGCTGCAGGTATGTGTGACCTGCCCTGTACGTTACGATTTGTAAACAACGTCACTTTGTTCACAGTACTTGTAGCAGCACTTGTGTGCTGAGAGATTTGCTTCGTATTGTAACTGGTGGCAATGAACGCCTGGGCTATCGCTATGGTCTTACTCAAGGTTGGGGTCTCTACAGTCAAAAGTTTGCGAAGTATGGTTTCGTGGCCAATGCCAAGTACAAAAAAGTGTCTGAGCATGTGCTCCAAATGTCCTTCAAATTCGCAATATCCTGCAAGGTGTCTTAGCTCGGCGACATAACGTGCCACTTCCTGGCCTTCGGACCTTTTGTAGGTGTCGAACCGGTACCTTGCCATCAAAACGCTTTCCTTCGGGTTCAAATGCTCTCGGACCAGTGTGCACTGGTCATACGATTTCTCCGTGGGTTTTGCTGGAGTAAACGGATTCTTCATGAGGCCATACGTTGGTGCCATACGTTGGTGCCCCACAGATGGTGAGGAGGATCGCCCTTCGTTTGGCAGCGCACCCTTCCCCATCTAGCTCATTGGCCACGAAGTATTGGTCGAGTCACTCCACAAAAGTTTCCCAATTGTCTCCCTCTGAGAATTTCTCCAGGATGCCCACTGTTCTCTGCATCTTTGGGTTCACTATCTGTATCTCATCGACAGTTGTTGTGTATGGAGAAAGAGTCAGACTGAACACTGTGAGCTCAAAGTAAAGTCTGACCTTAGTCCATTATTGCAGGTCACCAGAGTGTCTCTCCAACCTGTGAAGCATCCTTAAATACCTGTGCTCCCAAGGGATTATGGGATCCCTTGGGACTCCAGAGGATGAGCCCTCTGGTGGCTGTACAGAGTAAATACAAGTTTACATAAATAACAGTTTCCAGTCGGGCTTTCCATGACCCAATACCCCATTCCAGTCGAATCATTCTGCCAACCTCTTCTTATATTGTTTTGGGGATGATCTTAAATTTATGTCCTCTAGTTACTGACTCACCGACTAGAATTTCCTCATCAAAGTCCCTCATAATTTTGATGTTTAAAACAAAAAACTTGGAAAGGGCTGAAGCTGTATGATGTTTTCAACAACTCCAAGGGTGGGGAAATTCAGTAATGCCCCATTTAGGGTGTTAACTTTTTAAATTTTGAAAAGTTAGCACCAGGCGCAAACAATTGCTAACTTGTTCTGAATTGGGCTTTAGCACCGCAGGAAGGAAGGGGGCGGTAAATGAGGCGCTAATGACCTCAGTGAGGCACTGCAAGGGTGCTAGTGGCATGACGCCACCCAATTTCAGGTGACTAGTATTCAGCAACCATCCTTCAATCCTTTATACTTGCTCATTCCAGCTCTTAAAGGGGAGGTTATATCAAACTGCACCTGCTCATTTTCAGCTGCATTTGTGGGAGAGTTGTGAGCAAGTGCAACAAGTTTCTGGGATGGCTCTTACAAATCCAGCTGGCAGGAAGAGGGCAAGGCTATTTAATGACGTGGCATTGAAGGCATTGGTGGGGAGAAGAAGGTATGCAGTGTTCCCCGCAACTGGAAGGAGGATATTGCCATAGGTTCACGGCCATGTGGAGAGAAGTGGCGATGAGGTGTCGGTCAGCCTTGTGTCAATTAAACCCTGACACAGTGCCGGAAGACATTCAATGACCTCAGTGGGGTGCTCAAGGTGAGTACATGCTTCCACACCTCCTATATTCCAGCCTTTGAACCTCTGTCTGTGCACACTGTGCAAACCACCACTCACCCACCAAACATATGCAGCTACTGAAAATCACATCCTCATTTCACGCCTTGCCTACATTCAGAGCTACTCAACGACGGCAGGCATATCTCTCACATACAAAGCTGGATTCTGCCTCTCACACATTCCTTTCTTTTGCAGGCCAAGATGGCACATTATCAAAGGGAGTAGCAGAGGACTGGCGGGTGTGAACCTCAGCTCCAGGAGCTGTGTGACCTGATGGAGCGAGTGCTATGTCTCATTGGCCTGCAGGTGGGCACCACAGCCGTCGGTGACATCGACCCCGTTGAGGGCAACAACGGTATCTTCATCTTCTCTCCTTTTCTCATCCCATTTCCCTGTCACACCAGACGGCTTTATCAGTTTCCAGCTCCTGACACTGTCTGCCTTCCTTGCTGCATTCCTGTCCCCTGCCCACACCTTAACATGAGTCTTGTGCCATTTATCTTTTCAGGTAGTCAGCAAGCAGATGACCAGCCTGTCCCTGAGCCCCCCATGATGCAGACGAGGGAGAAGAGGAGGAGAACCCAAGCACTGCATCATTGCATCTCTCACCCGCAGGCACTAGCTCAGAGACCTTAGAGCAGTGGTTCTTAACCTTTTTGTGTTCGTGGCACACTTTCGAATATTAGAATTTTTGGCAGTACACTTGGTACATTTGAAGGGATTAAAAGGTGAACACAGGTTAAAAAAAAAAGCAAGTTTCAGAAAATTTAAAAAACATTTTATTAATCACAGTATATGAAGATATACAACATTGTACACATGTATGTTATTAATTATTTTTTATTCTGAAAGTAACACTAAAATAATAAACTATAATAATAATTCCTCACATTAATTATAGATTAATTAGTATTTTAATGTGGTACTTGAGCCTGACTTTTTTGAGTTATGTCACTAATATTAGGGTGTAAAACCGATAAGACGACTCTCATTTCGTGTTCAAGTTCGCTAAGTTTTGCCCGTTTTTTGCATTTGATGTTCGTAAGAGTTGAGAATCCTAATTTGCAGAGATATGATGTTGAAAACTGCATCAGAATTATCAAGGCCTTTTTTGATATTGCAGGATATTCTTCTTTAATAGAAATCCAGAACGCATCAAGAGACATGTTTCATTTTAAGACCGCGGTCTGTAGAAACAGAAGTCAATTCTTCTTCTTCTTGCAATGTAAAATCAAAATCTGACATACTAATTGGAGAAAATGGATTTCTTACCCAATCTTACTTTTCTACATCCAAAGATGGAAAATATTTTTTAATGTTGTCTTCCAGTGATGCCAAATGCTCTAACACGATAGGATCAACCTTTTTAATACTGTGATTTGGTATCAAAGGGAACATTTCAAGATTTCTTTCTGTTGCTCTCTTTTTCCAGATATAATTTTTTTTCTGAAAACTAATAGCTTGTCTGTAGAGGTGAGAATGTTTTCATTTCGCCCTTGCATACTGGTATTAACGCTGTTAAGACAATTAAATATACCTGTCAAATATGCTAACTTAGCACACCACATTTCACTTACGGTATTTGCAAAAGATATCGTTTCCTTCTCTTTCAAAAAATAGTGACAATTCTTCTTTAAGTTCAAATACATGACATAAGACTTTTCCCCTTGAAATCCATCTTACCTCTGTATGCAAAAGTAAACATTCGTGCTGTGCATCCATAGCTTTGCAGAGCTGTTTAAACAAGCGAGTTTTTAAAGGCCTTGATTTTATATAATGTACAATATTAACAACTTGAGCTTCAACACAGATTTTAAATCTAGCGGTAATGTCTTTGCAACAAGTGCTTCTCTATGCAAAAGCAATGGTGAATAATATATTTGGATTATGTTTTTTTGCGAGCGTAACGAATCATATGACACATTCCACCATAGATGGAGCACCATCATAAGAATGTGGTTAAATGTAATTAAATAGTTTTTGACATTTTATTATAAAAACTACACTTTATACTGCATATGTGTTAGACTCGTCTTTCATTTCTTTCATCCAAATTAATAATCAAATTTTAAGCTTTTCACATGAACAATTTAATACTATTATTTTTGATTAGGGGTGGCCATGGCCAAGTGCCCCCCCTGGCTACGCCCTTGGTACAGACGCAAATACACACACACACGTAAATATACATACACACGATTATACACACACACACACACACACACACACAGTTTCATTCGATGGTTGGCACTCGCACTTCTCTATCAGTAATGGGAGGGAGTAAAGGAGTGGGGGGGCAGGGGGGGGCGGGTGTCGAGTACTCAAAGGAAATAAATTTTGCCAAAGGATTTTGTTCTGAGTATGGACATTTAAATTGTTAGTGCATGTTGCCTCTTGTCATTATTACTTGTACAACTCTAGAACATCATTTTTTTGATAATAGTAGAGATAAATAGATAGTTATTTGTCAATATTGGCAATGTTTACTGCAGCAGTAGCGTCATACATATAGGTAGATGACATATGTGTCTGTCTGTCTCTCTCCCCCTCCCCTTCTGTTTCAGAGTTAAATGGTTTGTGTTTCATTGTGAAATCAGCTAAAGTCCACCATACTTTTACACAATTTGGCGGCTCACCTGTGAAGGCCCAGAACTGGTTGAGGGCATCGTGCAAGGCCATCTGTAGTCTCTGGCCCTGACACACAGCAGCCTTCCATCAGCCCTGCTGCATCCACAGGGGACACACTGTGGAGGAGCTCTAGAATAGGTAAACTGAATGTTAAGAGTAGATATAAGATATCGCACAAAGGTGATTCTTAAATATAATTGTTGTTTATGATACTGTTAAATGTTATGAGATAAATTTTTATTGGAATGTTCCTTCGTTGGTGGTGTTTCTCATTTCAGTTTTGGGGCTGAGATATGGAAGGAGAAATTGATGTGCTGATGGGGACGTGCAGAACAACCGGGAAGTAGGCTGCAATTCACTGGAACCGAAGTCTGATGAGACGGTCGCGGACTGCCCTTGCAAAATCACGATTGAGTGACAGCCTCCTCCGTTGTTGGTGTTGCTGTTCCTGCTCCTCCTCAAACTCCTCCTCCTCTTGCTCCTCCTCCTACCCCTCCTCCTACTCCTCCTGAGGTGGTGGAGCTATGCCTGGTGGCAATGGCTGTGCCCTCATGATGGTCAGGTTGTGCAGCATGCAGCAGAGAATGACAAATAGGCACACCCGCTCAACTGAGTATTGGAGGACTCCTCCCGAGTGGTCAAGGCAGTGGAACCATTGCTTCAGCACTCCAATCGTCTGCTCAATGATGTTCCTGGTAGCAGCATGGCTCTCATTATATGAGTGCTGGGAACGCGTGTTGGGGTTGCGGAGGAGGGTCATGAACCAGGGGGAGAGTGGATAGCCCTTGTGTCTCAGCAGCCAGCCACGAGCTTGATGTGGTGGCTGGAAGAGAGCTGGCACGCCGGTCTGGCGTAGGATGAATGCATCGTGGCTGCTGCCAGGATAGCGGGCATTGACGGTGAGGATTCTGCGTGTGTGGTCGCATACTAACTGCACATTGTGAGTGCAAGCCTTCGCGGTTACGGAATACCTCAGGATTGTGATGCGGTACCCGCAAAGCGATGTGGGTGCAGTCAATGGCGCCCTGTACCATGGGGAAGTCCGCTCGGGTTGCTTCTCTCTGGTCACCTGCGTGCAGTTTTGGTCACCTTACTTAAGGAAGGATATACTAGCTTTGGAGGGGGTACAGAGACGATTCACTAGGCTGATTCCGGAGATGAGGGGGTTACCTTATGATGATAGATTGAGTAGACTGGGTCTTTACTCGTTGGAGTTCAGATGGATGAGGGGTGATCTTATAGAAACATTTAAAATAATGAAAGGGATAGACAAGATAGAGGCAGAGAGGTTGTTTCCACTGGTAGGAGAGACTAGAATTAGGGGGCACAGCCTCAAAATACGGGGGAGCCAATTTAAAACCGAGTTGAGAAGGAATTTCTTCTCCCAGAGAGTTGTGAATCTGTGGAATTCTCTGCTCAAGGAAGCAGTTGAGGCTAGCTCATTGAATGTATTCAAATCACAGATAGATTTTTAACCAATAAGGGAATTAAGGGTTACGGGGAGGGGCGGGTAAGTGGAGCTGAGTCCACAGCCAGATCAGCCATGATCTTGTTGAATGGCGGAGCAGGCTCGAGGGGCTAGATGGCCTATTCCTGTTCCTAATTCTTATGTTCTTATGTCATGGGGAAAGAAATGTAGTCCCTCCTCCTTCTGTACAGAGCATCTGTGACCTCCTGGATAGAGCAATGGATGCCAAACTGGGAGATGTTGGAGATGTCTCCTGTTGCTTCCTGGAAGGATGCATTGGTGTAGAAATTGAGCGTGATGGTGACCTTGACTGCCACTCAGAGAGCCGTCCTCACTCTGGTCTGAGGCTCGAGATTCGGTTGCAGGAGATGGCAGAGCTCTGTGACCACGTCCTTGCTGAAGCGCAGCCTTTAAACACACTGTTCCTCAGTGAAATTGATGTATGAGAACTGCTGCTGGAATACCCTGGGAGGGTAAGGGCTCCTGTTGACAGCCCTGTTGGGCCTTCTTCCTCTGGCCGCATTTTGCTGCCTTTCTCTCGGCCTTTTTCTCTGCCTACATTGTCTCTGATGGTGACGTCAGAGCAGGAGGGAGAGTGCCAACACAGCCATATAAAGTTTGTCCTTTCAAATCTTCCCTCAATGAAAGTCAGGAATGTTTAACAGCCAGAAGACTCCTTCAACTGAAAATTGCTGAAATCTCTGAAAAAGATTGTCTGCCTATGTGGAAATAAGCTGAAAACAGTAATGGCCGACTAAAATTTTTCCCAAAGATACGCCTTTAATTAGCGCCCCTCCAGCCGACGCCCGACTGACCCTAAACGGAACACAGGGGTCACAACCCAATTGAGCTTCCGGGGCTGTAACGGGGCAATGCGTATGTTGATGACATCATCATCGCCGGGCACGGCCGAGCGAGAGCTACATGCTAGCACTGCTGCTATAGGAAGGGGGTACTGAAGTTGCATGTTCAGCCATGAACTCATTGAATGGCGGTGCAGGCTAGAAGGGCTGAATGGCCTACTCCTGCACCTATTTTCTATGTTCTATGTTTCTATGCAAAGCCCCTGCCCAATTTAGCGGGAGGCGCTGTTCTCGCCGCGCCCAGGCGGAAACTCATTTGCGCCCCTGGGGGTGCCAACGGGAGACGCAGAGTACGCACATTTCACCCCCTAAGTGTGCACATTAAAGAAACATTATACTGCTGTTATAGTGCATTATCAGGAAATTCCTTTTCAAAAGAAAAATATTTCTTCAGCAGAAATCATTATAACAGGCAATTACCGTATATACTCGCGTATCATGCGACTTTTGAAGACCTAAATTGTAACCTAAATTTGGGGGGTCGCATGATACGCGAGATACAAAATTTGCGGGTGTGAAGTGCTGGCCAAGATTAGGCTGTTAGGCTGTTAAGCAGACCGTATCCACGCTGAATCTCGGCAGGTATCTCCTGGGCTGGATTGCAGCCTCTATTGTCATTTGTACTGTATCTTTGCTGTGGTCTAGAGATCGCCACCCACAACTCCCTCTGAAGTTTGCTGCATTATTAGAGGCTTTAACAATCAAATCTCCATCTATCTCAGCCCATGCTTCTTTTACCCGCAAACACAGTAGAGGCAAATCCGGAGCCTTCATATTCCTTCCCTTCGTAAATGATTTCTCTCCTTCCATCATCCAGTCATTCCATTTCTTTCTTATATTGTCTTTAAATGGCTTATTAATGGATACGTCAAGTGGCTGAACGACGCTAGTCAAGCCAGCTGGAATGATTGCTATATCGGTGTTCGATTCGCGAACAGCTTTCACAACAGAATCCACTCGATGTTTCATGATTCGGTTGTTAAGGTCTGTATTCGATCGTTGTTATGTGTTAGGGTACTTGTTACGTGTTGGGTACTTGTTAAACTTGTTTGAAAGCCTAGCCTAGTGGCATCTGGTATCTCAAAAAAGTGACTCGCATGATACATGAGATATATGATAAAATCATGTTTTGGGGACGAAAATTTAGGGGTCGCATGATATGTGAGATCGTAGGATACGCGAGTATATACGGTAATTCAGACATTGCACACTAGCGGATAAACATCACCTTTTTGCAGTTTACCAACAGGAACAGTGAACTGCAGGGAGTCCAGTAATCTTCTTTTGAACCTGATTACTTATACATGGTGAACTCCAATCTATAATCCCATTTATAATCGCGGTCACTCAGTCTGTGTATAATTGGAGTCACTCAGTCTGTGTATAATTGGGATCACTCTCAGTCTGTGTATAATTGGGGTCACTCAGTCTGTGTATAATTGGGGTCACTCAGTCTGTGTATAATTGGGGTCACAGTGTGTGTATAATTGGGGTCACTCTCAGTCTATGTATAATTGGGGTCACAGTGTGTGTATAATTGGGGTCACTCTCAGTCTGTGTATAATTGGGATCACTCTCAGTCTGTGTATAATTGGGATCACTCTCAGTCTGTGTATAATTGAGCTCACTCTCAGTCTGTGTATAATTGGGGTCACTCTCAGTCTGTGTATAATTGGGGTCACTCTCAGTCTGTGTATAATTAGCCTCACTTACAATGCTACTTATAATTGGGCTCACTCACTATTCAGTGTACTATTGAGGCACTTTTTATATTTCCTTCTGATTATCTCATTTAAATTTGCCTTCAGGAACACTTCCTTTCCACATATCCTCTTCCTTCTCCACATGTTCTGGTAGATTTTCCTGCCCTGGAAACACTGAGGCATTGTTCGATACTCTCTGACCGTGATTGAGCTTGGCTCTTTGTCAATGGTCTGCACATTCAACTTTTCAACTCCTGCTCTGCAAGTTTGCTAAACAGTGGGTGGTATTTGAACTATGCCCCCAAACTTTCTGTGTTCTGGCAACAGCCCAAATCAAGGCAAGTTTCCTTTACCTTGGGAGGACCTGGCTATATCTCTCTTCTTCTGATGTTTTTGATGAAATTTTAACAGTTTGGTTTGGCCTGGCGATATTAAGAACTTAAGAAATAGGATCAGGAGTATGCCATACGACCCCTCGAGCCTGCTCCGCCATTCAATAAGATCATGGCTGAACTTCATAATGCCAACCACGCCATCTCATAAATCAGAAGACAAACACTGAAAAATCATAAGATTTAGTAAGAAATCATGAGTTGGTATTTTTTGCTTTATAAACGTCATTAGTCACTTTATTTAATCTCTAACAGGTCACAGCTTTTTGCAAACAATATATCACCACTTCTGAAAATTATCACCACTCATCGCGAGTTGTGAGGAATTTTCATTAAAAATCGCGTGTCTTGTGATTATTTCGCCAGAGTGGGCATTACTGCTCCTGTTCTGTGACAGCTGCTACAGATCTGCACTCTGCTTCACATGACTAAAAACACCATATTTTATAATGGCTCAGAAATTGCGGTCGGAGGCTTCCCGCGGGCAGATGCCTCCGACCACAATAATTTCTACGAAAGTACCTGGTGGTCCCAGAGGTTCAGCGACTTGTAGTCCTGGGGCTCCACGCGAAGGCCAGAGTAATGGACCACGTATCAGGATCGTACGGGTTTCGTATGGATCTCTGGGATCACGTGGGCCGGCCCAACCTATCAGAGTAGGGGGATTCCCATTCACACTTATAGTAAGTCCGTATGTACGGAACTGCGATAAGTATGAATGGGCACACCCCCCCCAGAAACACTGAAAATAAATTTCAAAAACATGTTACATATTTAAAATGAATTAAAATGCAATTGAATTAAATATTTTATGCAAAAATGTATTTCACAGGGCTAAAAATAAACGTACCTCAGTGGACAGGGTTTTTAATATATAAATGAGTGATAACATTTTATTTTTCTATGTTTTAAAGCTCTTACGCTGGTAACAGCAAGCCTTACGCCTGCTTTTGCCAGCGTAAGAATTTGAAGGACATTCGCTGGGCAGGAGTTGAGCAAATTTCTCCGCCCGCGGAGGCCCTTTTCCTTTGCAAGCGTACGATTTTGACAGATTGCAAGTACCGGGTTTAGGCGCATGCACTTCGCATTCCTAAACCCAGAACTTGCGGGGACCCCACGGCTGCATGCGCACTTCGTACACGCCCGTGGGGAGTGAAATTTTTGACCCATTACTTTTGCTTTTAGATTATAAATGAGTTCCACCAAAAGCATCTCAAAGTATTTTTTTTAAGTCCCTGAACTGGAGCCAGGTCCTGTGGATTGACTTCAGTTTGATAAAAGACCCTTTAAATCAAAAGAATTCCTTACCCTTTGTGCAGGCAAATCAGACAGCAAATTTATTCTAGTCTGCCTGACTCATTTATAACTCAGTTGTAACACAGGCAGAGTCAGCTAGAAATATCTTTATCCATTGTATTAATCCAGCCAGGATATCACTGAAAATTAAACTATGTAATAGGCTCTGCAGTGGTCTCTCCTCCTGGTATATTTCAGGGTCCCAGATGTCAATTCACACTCAGCGCAAGCCCCGGGGAGAGGCAAACTTTTCAAATAAACAAATTGCAAACTAAAACTTCAGCTGCTCAAGGAGCAAAGAGCAGATGCCTTGGGGATAGCAACATAAAATTACTTTACAATCACATTATTATTTTTGCAACTTTTTTTTTCAATCCCGGATAACCGTCGCTCACAGCCTTTTTTCTGCAACAAAAACTGTTTCGCTTTTCCAGCTTAGATTTCTGACAGCTCAGAGAGAAGTGGGAGCTTGGCTCTGATATATTTACTCACTGAACTCCTCCACTCCCAATCTCTGTGACTACATGCTGCCTGCCTTGGGTTTGGTCCTTGACTGTCACGTGACCGCAGGGATCTGGTCCTTGCCCGAAGTCTATGTTTGATTGGCTATCTTCTTACCCCGCTTTCCTTCTATTGGTCGGAGGAGACTTTTCGGGGACACCCTCAGGGCCTCTTTAATGAAATGCGGCATCCCCACCGACACCTGGGAATCCCTGGCCCAAGACCGCCCTAAGTGGAGGAAATGCATCCGGGAGGGCGCTGAGCACCTCGAGTCTTGTCGCTGAGAGCAAGCAGAAAACAAACGCAGGCAGCGGAAGGAGCGTGCGGCAAACCAGACTCCCCACCCACCCATTCCTTCAACCACTGTCTGTCCCACCTGTGAGCAAGACTGTAATTCCCGTATTGGACAGTTCAGTCACCTAAGAATTCACTTTTAGAGTGGAAGCAAGTCTTCCTCGATTTCGAGGGACTGCCTATGATGATGATGATGATGATGATGATCTGTTGGCCTGCGGTAACTAATGGTTACAATGCTCGTGTGGGGTCAGTTGGTTTCAAATCTGAAGCTGTTTCCGGTGCAGCAGCACGGTTTGAAATCCTCCCTTTGCTCCATAAGGAAAATCCTGAGACTTTACAGTTGATTCGCGAGTTGGGGCAATTTTTTAATTAGAAATCGCATGCCGCGCAATCAATTCACAAGAGTTGGCATTACTGGAACTTCTACCTCAACTCCACTTTCCTGCACTATCCCCATATCCCTTGATCTCCTTACTGCCCAAAAATCTATCGATCTCCATCTTGAGTCTACACATCGACTGAGCAACCACAGCCCTCAGGGACAGAGAATTCCAAAGATTCACCACCCTCTAAGTTAAGAAATTTCTCCTTATCTCAGTCCTAAATATCTTGAAGCTGACCCCTAGTTCTAGACTCCCCAGCCAGGGGAAACATCCTCTCAGCATCTACCTTGTCAAAACCTCTAATCATTTTACATGTTTCAATGAGATCACCTCTCATTCTCCTAAACTCCAGAAAATATAGGCCCGTTCTACACAATCTCTCATAGGACAATCCTCTCATCCGCGGAATCAATCTAGTGAACCTTCTTTGCACTCCCTCTAAGGCAAGTTTATCCTTCCTTAGATAAGGAGACAGAAACTGTACACAGTATTTCAGGTGTGGTCTCAAAGGCCAGTATAATTGCAGCTATTCTGACAAATCCACACGCACACTCATACTGCTTCTCTCTGGTCATGGGGAAGGAAATGTAGTCCCTCCTCCTCCTGGGGCCGAAATTGGCCTCTTGTGCACCTCCCGTTAGCTCCTCCGGGGGACACTAACGGGGCGCAAATCTGTTTTCGACCAACAAAATTGGCCTCCTTTTTTGTGGTGACGCTAGTGCCCCGCTCCTGCCTGTAACATCCCGCTAATGCCAGTAACGCCCCGCTCCTGCCAGTAACGCCCCGCTCCTGCCGGTAATGGCCCGCTCCTGCCGGTAACGCCCGCTCCTGCCGGTAATGGCCCGCTCCTGCAGGTAACGCCCCACTCCTGCCGGTAACGCCCCACTCCTGCCGGTAGTGCCCCGCTCCTGCCGGTAGTGCCCCGCTCCTGCCGGTAACGCCCCACTCCTGCCGGTAACGCCCCGCTCCTGCCGGTAGTGCCCCGCTCCTGTAGGTAACGCCCCACTCCTGCCGGTAACGCCCCACTCCTGCCGATAGTGCCCCACTCCTGCTGGTAACGCCCCGCTCATGGCTGTAATGTCCCGCTCCTGCCAGTAACGCTCCGCTCCTGCCGGTAGTGCCCCACTCCTGCCGGTAACGCCCCGCTCATGGCTGTAACGCCCCACACCTGCCGGTAACGTCCCACTCCTGCCGGTAGTGCCCCGCTCATGGCTGTAATGCCCCACTCCTGCTGGTAACACCCTGCTCCTGCCGGTAACTCCCCGCTGCTGCCGGTAATGCCCGTTCCTGCCGGTAGTGCTCTGCTCCAGTGCACCGTCTCATTACTGCCCCTCAACATAAATTCAGCCTCTCCCCTCATTTACCGCCTGGTGCTGACAATGACCGCTTCAGCTGTCGAGTTGCAGGCGGGAGTCAACTGCAGAAGCGCTATTTAATGGCGCCATCTTGACAAACAATTTTCTGTCAGCCATTATTATTTACAGCTTGCTGACAGATAGGCAGAGTGCCTGTTGCAAAGACTGTAGTGATTTTGATGTCAAGGACTGTTCTGACTCTTAAGTGTTGCTTTGTTTAATTCAGGGCATTTGACTCACCAACATTTTTCTCCTTTCATGGGGGCTGTGTTGGCACTCGACCTCCCACTCCAGTGTCACTGTTGGAGGTCACTTAGGCGGAGACAAAGACAGACACAATGATGGAGAGAAAGGCAGAGAGAAAAAGAGGCAGCAAGACGGAGAAAGACAGGGAGAAAGAGGGAGAGCGAGCAAGACAGGTACAAGGACAGCAAAATGTGGCCAGAGGGAAAAGGTGCAACAGGGCTGGCAACAGGAGACCTTACCCTCCCAGGGTATTCCAGCAGCAGTTCTCCTACATCAATGTCACTGAGGAACTGTGTGTTCGAAGGCTGCGCTTCAACAAGGACGTGGTCACAGAGCTCTGCCACCTGCTGCAAGCAGACCTCGAGCCTCAGACCAGGGTGAGGACGACTCTCTCAGTGGCAGTCAAGGTCACTATCGCGCTCAATTTCCCCACCAATGGATCCTTCCAGGGTGCAACAGGAGACATCTCTAACATCTCCCAGTTTGGCGCCCATTGCTCCATTCCAGAGCTCACAGATGCTCTGTGCAGAAGGATAAGAGATTACGTTTCCTTCCCCATGACCAGAGAGAAGCCGCACGTGTCCCTCATCGAAGTCATTGATAAAGATTGTAAATAGCTGGGGCCCCAGCACTGATCCTTGCGACACTCCACTAGTTACACACTGCCATCCTGAAAATGACCGGTTTATTCCTACACTCGGTTTCCTGTCCATTAACCAATCCTCAATCCATGCTAATATATTGCCCCCAATCCCATGAGCCTTTATCTTCTGTAACAACCTGTTGTGTTCATCTTATCAAATGCCTTCTGAAAATCCAAATACACTACATCCACTGGTTCCCCCTTATCTACCCTGTTACTTACACATTCAAAGATTCGAATAGATTTGTCAAACATGATTTCCCTTTCATAAAACTATGTTGATGCTGCCTAATCATATTATGATTTTCCAAGTTACCATCCTTAATAATAGATTGTAGCATTTTCCCTACTGCAGATGTGAGGCTAACTGGCCTGTAGTTCCCTGTCTTTATGTTCAAATCTTTCATTATTTTTAGGTCCTTCCAATCCTTCTCTGTCATAGGAACAAGAGTAGACCATTCAGCCCCTTGAGCCTGCCCTGTCATAGAAACATAGAAACATAGAAAATAGGTGCAGGAGTAGGCCATTTGGCCCCTCAAGCCTGCACCACCATTCAATATGATCATGGCTGATCATGCAACTTCAGTACCCCATTCCTGCTTTCTCTTCATACCCCTTGATCCCTTTAGCCGTAAGGGCGACATCTAACTCCCTTTTGAATATATCTAACGAACTGGCTTCAACAACTCTCTGTGGTAGAGAATTCCATAGGTTCACAATTCTCTGAGTGAAGAAGTTTCTCCTCATCTCGGCCCTAAATGGCTTACCCTTTATCCTTAGACTGTGACTTTTGGTTCTGGACTTCCCCAACATTGGGAACATTCATCCTGCATCTAACCTGTCCAATCCCATCAGAATTGTATCTGTTTCAATAAGATCCCCTCTCATTCTTCTAAATTCCAGTGAATATAAGCCTAGTCGATCCAGTCTTTCTTCATATGTCAGTCCTGCCATCCCGGGAATCAGCCTGGTGAACCTTCGCTGCACTCCCTCAATAGCAAGAATGTCCTTCCCCAGATTAGGAGACCAAAACTATACACAATATTCAAGGTGTGGCCTCATCAAAGCCCTGTACAATTGCAGTACTCTTGGGGAGCGGGCGGGTAAGTGGAGCTGAGTCCACGGCCAGATCAGCCATGATCTTGTTGAATGGCGGAGCAGGCTCGAGGGGCTAGATGGCCTACTCTTGTTCCTAATTCTTATGTTTTTATGTTCTTATGTTCCCTGCTCCTATACTCAAATCCCCTCTCTATGAAGGCCAACATGCCATTTGCCTTCTTCACCGCCTGTTGTACCTGCATGCCAACTTTCAATGATTGATGTACCATGACACCCAGATCTCATTGCATCTCCCCTTTTCCTAATCTGTCACCATTCAGATAATATTCTACCTTCCTGTTTTTGCCACCAAAGTGAATAACCCCACATTTATCTACATTATACTGCATCTGCCATGCATTTGCCCACTCACCTAACCTGTCCAAGTCATCCTGCAGCCTCTTAGCATCCTCCTCACAGCTCACATTGTCACCCAGTTTAGTGTCATCTGCAAACTTGGAGATATTACATTCAATTCCTTCATCTAAATCATTAATGTATATTGTAAATAGCTGGGGTCCCAGCACTGAACCTTGTGGTACCCCATTAGCCACTGCCTCCCATTCTGAAAAGGACCCGTTTATTCCTAATCTTTGCTTCCTGTCTGCCAACCAGTTCTCTATCCACGTCAATACATTACCCCCAATACCATGTGCTTTAATTTTGCACACTAATCTCTTGTGTGGGACCTTGTCAAAAGCCTTTGAAAGTCTAAATACACCACATCCACTGGTTCTCCCGTGTCTACTCTACTAGTTACATCCTCAAAAAATTCTAGAAGATTTGTCAAGCATGATTTCCCTTTCATAAATCCATGCTGACTTAGACCGATCCTGTCACTGTTTTCCAAATGCGCTGTTATTACATCGTTAATAATTGATTCCAACATTTTCCCCACTACCAATGTCAGACCAACTGTTCTATAATTCCCCGTTTTCTCTCCCTCCTTTTTTAAAAAGTGGGGTTACATTAGCTACCCTCCAGTCCTTAGGAACTGATCCAGAGTCTATAAAATATTGGAAAATGACCGCCAATGCAGCTACTATTTCTAGGGCCACTTCCTTAAATACTCTGGGATGCAGACGATTAGGCCCTGGGGATTTATTGGCCTTCAGTCCCATCAGTTTCCCTAACACCATTTCCTGACTAATAAGGATTTCCCTCAGTTCCTCCTTCTCGCTAGACCCTCAGTCCCCTAGTATTTCCAGAAGGTTATTTGTGTCTTCTTTAGTGAAGACAGAACCAAAGTATTTGTTCAATTGGTCTGCCATTTCTTTGTTCCCCATTATAAATTCACCTGATTCTGACTGCAAGGGACCTACATTAGTCTCCACTAATCTTTTTCTCTTCACATATCTATAGATGTTTTTGCAGTCAGTTTTTATGTTCCCTGCAAGCTTACTCTCATACTCTATTTTTCCCCTCATAATTAAACCCTTTGTTCTCCTCTGCTGAATTCTAAATTTCTCCCAGTCCTCAGGTTTGTTGCTTTTTCTGGCCCATTTATATGCCTCTTCCTTGGCTTTAACACTATCCTTAATTTCCCTTCAAGCAGATCATGGCTGATCTGTAACTTAACTTCATTTACCCACCTTAGCTACAGATCTCTTGTTACCTTTCCTTACAAAAGTCTATTGATCTCAGTCTTGAAAGCTCCAATTGTCCCAGTATCCACAGCCTTTTGGAGGAGAGAATGTCAGAATTCTGCTACTCATTGTGTGAAAAAATGCTTTATGATTTCCCTCCTCGATGGCCTTGCTCTAAGTTTAAGATGTCTCCTCATTCTTGAATCCCCAACCAGAGCTTCTCTGAATCAACCCTATCAAGTCCTTTTAACATTTTAAACCCCTCGATCAGATTATCCCTCGATCTTCTATACTCAAGGGACTACGAGAAAGGTTTATGCAACTTGTCCTGGTAATTGAACCCTCTAAGCCAGGGTATCACTCTGGTGAAATTGCGTTGCACCCTCTCCAAGGCTATTATATCCTTACTGAGGTGCGGTGCCCGAAATGCACTGACTCTTGCTGGGATGCGGTTTCACACTTACCCTTCAGGCACCTCGTCATGTGTGAGCATGGACAATGCTGTTGGTTGGCTACCCATCCATAGAGTGCATCACAGCTGAGCTTAATACTCCCCTCACCCAAACTTCGAGTGGAGATCACTGGGTAAGATTAGGAGCTGGAAGTTGGCTGATTTTTTTTTGCCTCCCTGGATCAGTGGTACTGAGGCCAGTTGTAGATTTCCAACTGCGGTCCCACGTGAGATCAGCTAATGGCACAGATTGGGAATCAAACCGAGGGCAGTCTGATTTGCATGTCATCATTCACACAAGACGTTAGACCACAGTCCTGTCTACCTGTAAAGGATCCCATAGCACTATTTGAAGAAGAGCAGGGAGCTCTGAAAAACCTGGCCAAAAGTCTTCCCTCAATGACATCACAAAAACAGACTTGTCTCCTGGCTTTGTGGGATCTTGCTGTGTCTGTCATGTTGGGCTCCATTCGAAAGAGGATCTGCACTTCAACATAATTCACTGAATGAGAAGCACTTTAAGATGTTTCTGAGAGGATTGACGAGCAGTGTACAAACGCTTTCATTCCTTCAATACCGCTGTGTCGCGTGATACCTTTCCTGACAGAGCCATTGTCACAGTTCAGCTTTTTATTCGAGACTAACTTTTTTTTTTGTGTACAGGGATTTTTGGTTTTGAGTAGAATGTTATATTCTGCAGCTCGCTACTGGCGGAGTCAGTGTGAGGACACAGAATGATTCAATGCTTTAGCTAATCCTATTCTAATGTATTCAGCGAGCTCATCAAATCTACCCCGCTTTATGAAAAAGCTTTTTGCAGTGACCTTCATATATTTAATGGAATTCTGTGGTAAACATGGGGCTCAATACGAATACATGAAGATTGGTGACAGGATGCAGAAAAACGTCAATAATATCCACAACTTTACATTTCCAGTTGGAGGACTGATGGCTCAGTCTGGAAGAGGTGGCAATTTGCAGCTGGAGTTTGTGTAGTCTCAGGGGGCGAGAGGAGGGGAGGGGTAGAACTCAAAGATTTCTTTGTGGCTTTTTATATTCAGTGCAAGATATCCACGGCTTGTAGGGATCCATGCCTCGCGTTGGCCCCATTTTAATCACGGCTTCCCCCACGTTAAACAGCACTAATGCAACCAATAGCAGCTGCGTGCAAAGCCAGCGGTTTGACAGAGAATTGCACTGTCTGCCTCTCTTCTGCAGGTACATCCGAGCCAGGGTGTCCCTGGAGATGGAGCACGCGGTGTCCACCAATACGCTCGCGGCCTTCCACGAGAGGTGGGCACCTGAGGGACTGGAGTGCATCATCACCCCTGGCAACCAAATTTTAATTTGACCGTTTATTGTTAAAATTGTTTAACGTGTCGGTTTTGGTGCCCCCTCCCCTTTAATCAGGGGGCACTTGGTTGAAATTTGATTTACAGATACAACAAAAATAGTTGACAGAGAATTGCAAACTCCCACCTGAATTCCACCCTCTCAACATTGCAAGTGGAGACTTATGGTGGAAGCCACTTACAGATACTTCCGTCTACCCTGTCAGGTACTGAGCTGGGCTGCGGGTTGCCAACCCTCCAGGAATTGTCCTGGAATCTCCAGGAATTGAAGATTAATCTCTCGGACACTGCTGGGAGCAAACCAGGAGAAAAATCGTAGGGGCATTAAACCAAAAAAAAAATCTTTCAACACTTTTGTTTATTCGTTGTAAAAATGTTGGAGATGGGAAAAGAAAGGCTGTTTGATTGACAGTCAAGAATCAGCCAATCGGGTAATGAAGAGCCTGTTCGCTTTCCAATTGGCCGAGAGAAGGCGTTGCCCCATGAGGGTGACCAATGAGGGGGAGCATGGGGGCGGGCAGTTGGAGGGAGGAGGTCATGTGATGAGACCTCTAGGAATACATTCAACCAGAGGTGACAACCCTAAGCTAAACCCAAGGCCCAATCGTCCACTTGTACTGTGCGAGAGCCATTGATGCCACACTCAGTGTGAAGGCACTTTTGTAGTATATACAAGATGGTGTATCAATCTCTGGAGGCTCAGAAACAACACCTTACTGGTAGTCTTCACTCCCTGGGCCTGTGGATAAATTGCCGATGATACTAAATAAGCTGTCAGTCAGATTTCCTTTAATAAAGAAGAAAGAAAGACTTGCGTTTATATAGTGTCTTTCATGATCACCGGACGTCTCAAAGCACTTTACAGCCAATGAAGTTCTTTTGAAGTGTAGTCATGTGAGAAACGTGGCAGCCAATTTGTGCACAGCAAACTCCCACAAGCAGCAATATGATAATGACCAGATAAACTGTTTTTGTTATGTTGATTGAGGGATAAATATTGGCCAGGAGATTTAAGGGCTAGAAGATTAAAATCACAACTTGACTTGGTATCCATTTTGCAAGTGCAACTGGTTAGAATATTACTGAGAAGCTCTGAATCGCCCTCTGCAATGTGAGCAAGAAAATACAGAACATTTGGCGGCAACGCATGTTGTAAAATCATTTCCAAGGAGGGTTGTATCATAAAGAAAGCAACATTTTCATTTATAGAGTACATTATCACGTTCCTCAGAACCATCCCAAAATGCTTCACGTCCAACGGAATGTAGTGGCGTGTTAAATGGGCTAGCATGGCAGCCATTTTGTGAAGCGCACGTTCTCACAAACAACAATGAGATGAATGACGGATGAATCTGTGACTGCCGGTGTTGGCCGAGGGAAGAGTGCTCTGCATGAGATCAGGTCAACATCTTGTTCCTTTTCAAACGGTGATCATGGTGATCTGTAACGTTCATGTGAGCAGGCAGCTGGGACCTGGGCTTGTGGGTACCAGAGCTACAACAAACCACCCGCTGCTTCATGAAACCGCCCCGTTAATGAGCCGCTTGCCCCATTGTAGCTCCACAAGGGAGGAGTGGAACAGAGAGCAGCAGAAATAAACATGGTGGCCACCACACAAGCCTACTTCAGGCTGTCCCTCCCCTGCACCGGTTTTTGCAATGGGCATACAGAATTATAGTTAAAAGTTTCTTTGATCGAGAAGCACCGGGCTGAGTAAATGCCGGCAATGCTGGTGTTAGACAGGATCGTGTGAGGGCACGAACAGCTTGATGGCAGTGGCCATGGTTTGAGCCTCCAGAGTTTCTGTGGCCGTGTATCTCCGATAATGTGTTTAGCAGCAGGAGCTCCTGAATACAGTCTTGTGTATAAAATCCGAGAGAGACAGAACATTAACCAAGGGCAATTATCCACACTACATTAATGCAACATCCTTAGCATTAGAACATAATAGGAGCAGTAGGCCATTGGGCCGAGAGACACAATTTTCTGATCTCCTTGCCTCACAGATGCTTCTCATTCTCTCTTATGGACGCCCTCTCTGGCTCGTCCACCTTCATTAGCTTCGGTGCTTTCAATAGCTGCCAACAGCTCAGGCTCGACTCCCCTTTCTCCCCAGGGATCTTGGCATCTCCACTGGACCCGGTCCTGTTTGACCAGCTGCTGCTTGGGGCTCTCCTTGCTCTGTCCGAGCTGCTCGTCCAGTTGGACCCTCCCTGCAGCACGCTCACAGCACAAAGCTTTACACCGCAGAGACCTGCTCTCCAATCATTCCAGATTTTCTCACCCAGATCCACCTGCCTTCTTCCTCACCTGCTGCTGTGATTGGCTGCTGCAGAAGGACATCCCAGGAGTCCGATGTGTTTTTGCTCCAGTACAACTTGTGCATATTACAAACACAAATCATCATATCCAATCTGTGCCAAAGGACCCGATTCTTTTTTTATTCATTCATGGGATGTGGGCGTCACTTGTGCCTCGTAGGTGGTGGAAAGACTTTGGGGAGTCAGGAGGTGAGACACTCGTCGCAGAATACGCAGCTTCTGACCTGCTTTTGTAGCCACAGTGGCTAGTCCAGTTAAGTTTCTGGTCAATGGTGACCACCAGGATGTTGATGGTGGGGATTCGGCGATGGTAATGCCGTTGAATGTCAAGGGGCAGTGGTTAAACTCTCGCTTGTTGGAGATGGTCATTGCCTGGCACTCCTGTGGCGCGAATATTACTTGCCACTTATCAGCCCAAGCCTGAATGTCATTCATGTCTTGCTGCATGTGGGCATGGACTGCTCCATTATCTAAGGAGTTGCGAATGGAACTGAACACTGTGCAATCATCAGCGCATATCCCCACTTCTGACCTTATGATGGAGGGAAGCTCATTGATGAAGCAGATGAAGATGATTGAGTCTAGGACACTGCCCTGAGGAACTACTGCAGCGATGTCCTGGAGCTGTGATGATTGACCTCCAACAACTACAACCATCTTCCTTTGTGCTAGGTATGACTCCAGCCAGCGGAGAGTTTTCCCCTTAATTCCTATTGACTTCAGTTTTACCAGGGTTCCTTGCTGCCACACTCGGTCAAATGCTGCCTTGATGTCAAGGACAGTCACTCTCACCTCACCTCTGGAATTCAGCTGTTTTGTCCATGTTTGGACCAAGGCTGTAATGAGGTCTGGAGCCGAGTGGTCCTGGCGGAACCCAAACTGAGCATCGGTGAGCAGGTTATTGGTGAGTAAGTATCACTTAATAGCACTGTCAATGACACCTTCCATCACTTTGCTGATAATTGAGAATAGACTGATGGAGCGGTAATTGGCTGGATTGGATCTGTCCTGCTTTTTGTGGACAGGACATACCTGGGCAGTTTTCCACATTGTCGGATAGATGCAAGTGTTGTAGCTGTACTGGAACAGCTTGGCTAGAGGTGCGACTAGTTCTGGAGCACAAGTCTTCAGCACGACAGCCGGGATATTGTCGGGCCCACAGCCTTTGCTATATCCAGTGTGCTCAGCCGTTTCTTAATATCACGTGGAGTGAATCAAATTGGCTGAAGACTGGCTTCTGTGATGGTGGGAACCTCAGGAGGAGGCCGAGATGGATCATCCACTCAGCACTTCTGGCTGAAGGTGGTTGCAAATGCTTCAGCCCTGTCTTTTGCACTCACGTGCTGGGCTCCGCCATCATTGAGGATGGGGATATTCATGGAGTCTCCTCCTCCCGTTAGTTGTTTAATGGTCCACCACCATTCAGGACTGGATGTGGCAGGACTGCAGAGCTTTGATCTGATCCGTTGATTGTGGGTTTGCTTAGCCTGCCAATGGCATGCTGCTTCCGCTGTTTAGTTTCCCCTGACTGGCACCTCATTTTTAGATACGCCTGGTGCTGCTCCTAGAATGCTCTTCTACACTCCTCAATGAACCAGGGTTGGTCCCCTGGATTGACTGCAATGGTCGAGTAAGGGATATGCCGGTCCAAGAGGTTACAGATTGTGGTGGAATATAATTCTGTTGCTGCTGTTGGCCCACAGCGCCTCATGGATGCCCACTTTTGAGCTGCTAGATCAGTTCTGAATCTGTCCCATTTAGCACGATGGCAGTGCCACACAACACGATGGAGGGTGTCCTCAGTGTCCTCAAGATGGGACTTCGTCTCCAGAAGAACTGTGCGGTGGTCACTGCTATCAGTGCTGTCATGGACAGATGCATATGCGACAGGTAGTTTGATGAGAACCAGGTCAAGTAGGTTTTTCCCTCATGTTGGTTCTATCACCACCTGCCGCAGGCCCAGTCTGGCAGCTATATCCTTCAGGACTCGGCCAGCTCGGTCAGTAGTGGTGGACATTGAAGTCCCCCACCCAGAGTACATTCTGTGCCCTTGCTACTCTCAACGCTTCTTCCAAGTGGTGTTCAACATGGAGGAGTACTGATTCATCAGCTGAGGGAAGGCGGTAGGTGGTAATCAGCAGGTGGTTTCCTTGCTCATGCTTGACATGAAGCCCTGAGGCTTCATGGGGTCTGGAGTTAATGTTGAGGACTCCTAAGGCCACTCCCTCCCTCACTGTATACCACTGTGCTGCCACCCCTGGTGGGTCTGTCCTGCTGGTAGGACAGGACATATCCAGGGATGGTGATGGTGGAGTCTGGGACATTGGCTGAAAGGTATGATTTTGTGAGTATGACTATATCAGGATTTTGTTTGACTTGTCTGTGGGACAGCTCTCCCAATTTTGGCACAAGTCCCCAGGTGTTGGTGAGGAGGACTTTGCAGGGTCGACTGGGCTGGGTGTGCTGTTGTCGTGTCCATAGCCGGTGCCAAGGTTGATCTCAGGTGGTCCATCTGGTTTTATTTTTCTTATTGTTTCTCGTAGCAGTCTGGTACAATTGAGTGGCTCACTAGGCCATTTCAGAGGCAGTTTAAGAGTCAAATGCATTGCTGTGGGTCTGGAGTGGTGGGATTTGAACTCACGTCTCTGGATCATTAGACCCGGTCTCTGGATTACTAGTCTAGTAACATTATCACTATGCTCCCTTTCCCGATCTGTATCATCACACCCGATGTGTACCACAACACCCGATCTTTACCACAACACCCGATCTTTACCACAACATCCGATCTGTCACCACACCCGATCTGTACCACCACACCCAATCTGTGCCAATACACTCGATCTGTTGCCACCACACTCGATCTGTACCACCACACCCAATCTGTGCCAATACACTCGATCTGTTGCCACCACACTCGATCTGTGCCACCACACCTGATCTGTACCATCACACGTGGTCTGTATGATGTCACCATGGATGCTCCACTACATTTGATCACAGCCGACACCATATATTGTCTTAACAGTGGTGAATAATTGGCCTGGGGAACATTGAGATATTGTGACACAAAAGCTGCCTCCATTCGACCCGACACATTGCACTGTCAACAGTGAACATGGATTAATCCCTAGCTTGGATCGTCCTGGCATTCTGCCATGAAGCTCAGAAAAAAACAGAGATCAGATTGTAATGGAGGCCGTCAATTTAAACTTTAACGTCTTTTTCATTCTTTGTCCATTTCTATTGTTTTCTTGCACTTTTTTTGTTTGAATGGTGAGTGCTGATGACATCATCAGAGGTTACTGAGTCTATGGAAGGTATTGAGACACACTACATCTATCAATCCATTTCCCATCCTTAACTGTTACCCCCTATCCGATCCTTCATTGTGATTCCCCCTCTATCTCTATTCCTTCACTATCCCTTCATCCCCATCATCATCATAGGCAGTCCCTCGGGATCAAGGAAGACTTGCTTCCACTCCTGAATTAAGTTCTTTGGTGGCTGAACAGTCCAATACGAGAGCCACAGACTCTGTCACAGGTGGGACAAATAGTCATCGAGGGTAGGGGTGGGTGGGACAGGTTTGCTGCACGCTCTTTCCGCTGCCTGCACTTGATTTCTGCATGCTCTCGGCGTCGAGAGTCGAGGTGCTCAGCGCCCTCTCGGATGCGCTTCCTCCACTTAGGGCGGTCTTTGGCCAAGGACTCCCAGGTGTCAGTGGTGATGTCGCACTTTATCAGGGAGGCTTCAAGGGTGTCCTTGTAACATTTCCGCTGCCCACCTTTGGCTCATTTGTTCTGAAGGAGCTCCACATGGAGCACTTGCTTTGGAAGTCTCGTGTCTGGCATGCGAACTATGTGGCCTGCCCAGCGAAGCTGATCGAGCGTGGTCAGTGCTTCAATGCTGGGGATGTTAGTCTGGACAAGGATGCTGATGTTAGTGCACCTGTCCTCCTCGGGGAGTTGTAGGATCTTGCGGAGACATCGTTGATGATATATCTCCAGTGACTTGAGATGTCTACTGTACATGGTCCATGTCTCTGAGCCATACAGGAGAGCTGGTATTACTACAGCCCTGTAGACCATGAGCTTGGTGGTAGGTTTGAGGGCCTGGTCTTCAAACACTCTTTTCCTCAGGCGGCCGAAGGCTACACTGGCGCACTGGAGGCAGTGTTGAATCTCCTCATCAATGTCCTTCACTGATTCTTACTCCATCTACCTTGTTCGCTGTCTCTCCATCCAACTCCCATCATTCACTGTGTTTCTCCATCCATCACTGTGTTTAGTCCTTGCTCTCCATTCTTTACCGCTCCTTCACCATGTCATAAGAACATAACGTAGGAATTAGGAGCAGGAGTAGGCCATTGTGCTCTTCGAGCCTGTTTCCCAATTCAGTAAGATCATGGCTGATCTTCTACCTCAACTCCACCTTCCATCACTATCCCCATATCCCTTGATTCCCTTAGAAACTAAAAATCAATCAATCTCGGTCTTGAATATTATAGCCCTCTGGGATAGGGAATTCTAATGATTCACAACCGTTTTGAGTGAAAATATTTCTCCTCATCTCAGCCCTAAATGGCCGACCCCTTATTCTGAGACTGTGACCCCAGCCAGGGGAAACAACCTCTCAGCATCTACCCTGTCAAGCACTGTCAAGAATTTAATATGTTTTAATGAGATCACCTCTCAATCTTTTAAACGCTAGAGAATGTAGGCCTACGACCCAAGCATCCATGGCCCTACCCAGCTGCTGGCCAAGAACAATGAGGTACTCATCAAGGACAGAGAGACAGTCAGTTAAGATCTCCTCAACCAAGACTCTGTTTTCGACGCGAGTGTCCTCTACCCCATCCCGCAGCATGCTACCCGCCACCATCTCAGCACAACCCCAGCCCAGCACGAGGTAGAAAAGGCCATCCGTCAGCTGAAGAACAACAAGGCATCAGGAGCAGATGGAATCCCCGCTGAAGCGCTAAAGCATGACGGAGAAGCACTTTTGGCACAAATACATGACCTAATTTCTCTTATCTGGAAGGAGGAGAGCATGCCAGGAGATCTCAGGGATGCTGTAATTGTGACCATCTTCAAAAAAGGGGACAAGTCCAACTGCGGTAACTACAGAGGAATCTCCTCGCTGGGAGTCATTGCAAGAATCTTCCTCAATCGTCTTCTCCCTGTGGCTGAAGAGCTCCTCCCAGAGTTGCAATGCGGATTCCGTCCACTAAGGGGTACAACAGACATGATCTTCACTGCGGGAAACTCCAAGAGAAATGCAGGGAACAGTAACAACCCTTGTACATGGCCTTCTTTGACCTCAAAAAAGGCCTTTGACACTGTCAATTGTTATGTCTTGAATAAGGAGCCAGACTAGATACTGCAAGCTCAAAGTAAGGTGTGACCATAGTCCTTTATTACAAATCTCAGAGTGCCTCTAAAGCCTGTGAGGCCTCCTTATATACAGGTGCTCCCAGGGATTGTGGGATTCCTTGGGATTCCAGGGGATGAGCCCTCTGATGGTTAGACATGGTATTTACATACATAACAACACTTCTCCCCAAAGTCGATAGTGTAACTATTTACAATGTGAGTCGATCTGGGGCCTTCCTTTCCTTGGTTGATCGTCTCGGTGCAAATGCTGGTTTTGGTGAGTCATTTGTTGGGCCCTTGCTGGGCTGCTGGGGGTGGTGAGTCCTGCTGGACTGCTGCGGGTGATGGGTTCTGCTTCGTGGTCAACCGCTGGATCGGTTGCCACTTGTGTGTGTGTTGGAGGGTCGAAAAAGGTGGAGTCTATTGTGGGTTGTTCTGGATAGTCCGTAAATCTGAGTTCGGTTTGGTCCAAGTGTTTCCTGCAGGTGAGTCCATTTGAGAGTTTGACCACAAACACCCTACTCCCCTCTTTGGCCAAAACAGTGCCAGGAAGCCACTTGGGACCTTGTCCATAGTTCAACACAAATACAGGATCATTTATCTCAATTTCGCATGACACATTTGCGTGATCATGATATGTATTCTGTTGAAGCTGCCTGCTCTCTATCTGTTCATGTAGATCAGGGTGGCCTAAAGAGAGCCTTGTCTTAAGTGCCCTTTTCATGAGCAGTTCAGCAGGAGGGATCCCAATGAGCGAGTAGGGTCTTGTGCGGTAACTAAGCAGGACTCGGGATAAGCGAGTCTGCAGTGAGCCTTCAGTTACCCTTTTCAAGCTCTGCTTCATTGTTTGAACTGCTTATTCTGCCTGACCGTTGGACGCTGGTTTAAACGGGGCAGATGTGACATGTTTGATCCCATTGCAGGTCATGAACTCCTTGAACTCAGCACTGGTAAAGCACGGCCCATTGTCATTTACAAGGACATCAGGCAGGCCATGCGTGGCAAACATGGCCCGTAGGCTTTCAATGGTGGTAGTGGACGGGCTTGCTGACATTATCACACATTCAATCCATTTGGAGTACAACCACTAAGAACATTATTCCCAAGAATGGGCCTGCATAGTCGACATGGACCCTGAACCACAGTTTGGAGGGCCAGGACCATAAACTTAGTGGCGCCTCCCTAGGTGCATTGCTTAACTGTGAAGATGTATTACATTTGTGCATGCAGGACTCTAAGTTTGCAGCAATACCGGGCCACCACACATGGGATCTGGCTATCGCTTTCATCATTACAATGCCTGGGTGGGTGATGTGGAGATCACTGATGAAAGTGTGCCTGCCGTTTTTGGCACACTACCCGATTACCCTATAGGAGGCAGTCTGCCTGTATAGACATTTCATGTTTGCACCGCTAGTACAACTTTATATCTTCCTGCATCTCTAACGGAACACTAGACCAACTCCCGTGGAGCACAGTTTTTTACTAAGGGTAGTAAGGGGTCCTGGCTCGTCCAGGTTCTAATCTGTCGGGCGGTAACAGGTAATTGCTCACTCTCGAATGCTTACATTACCATGACTAAATCTGCGGGCTGTGCCATCTCCACCCCTGTGGTGGACAATGGCAGCCTACTGAGAGCATCGGCACAGTTTTCTGTGCCTGGCCTGTGGCGGATGGTGTAGTTGTATGCGGACAACGTGAGTGCCCATCTCTGGATGCGGGCCGATGCATTCGTATTTATCCCCTTGCTTTCAGAAAAGAGGGATATTAACGGCTTATGGTCGGTTTCCAATTCAAATTTGAGCCCAAACAGATATTGATGCATTTTCTTTACCCCGTAAACATACTCTGACGCTTTTTTTTCTATCATGCTGTAGGCCCTCTCGGCCTTAGACAGACTTCTGGATGCATAAGCAACCAGTTGCAATTTCCCAAATTCATTAGCTTGTTGCAATACATATCCAACCCCGTACGATGATGCATCACATGCTAATACCAAACGCTTACATGGATCGTACAACACAAGCAATTTGTTTGAACATAACAGCTTCCTAGCTTTCTCAAAGGCATCTCCTTTACTCAGTAAAGAGTGCAGGGGTTCTAACAATGTGCTAAGACCCAGTAAGAAGTTACTAAAATAGTTCAAGAGTCCTAGAAACGACCGCAGCTCCATCACGTTCTGTGGTCTCGGTGCGTTCTTGATTGCCTCCGTCTTCGAATCAGTGTGCCTGATGCCGTCCGCCGCGATTCTTCTCCCCAGGAACTCCACTTCAGGAGCCAGGAAAACGCACTTCGAGCATTTTAGCCTGAGCCCCACTCGATTAAACCGACTAAGAACCTCCTCCAGGTTCTGCAGTGCTCAACGATGTCCCAACCTGTAAGCAAGATGTCATCCTGGAAGACCACGGTGCGCGGGACCGACTTCAGCAAGCTTTCCATGTTCCTCTGGAATATCGCCGCGGACGATCGAATCCCAAACGGGCACCTTTTGTGTGTATTGATGCAGGTGAGGCCTTTCGATGATTCCTCCAGTTCCTGCGTCATGTAGGCCGAGGTCAAGTCCAGCTTAATGAATCAGCGTCGCAAATAGGTCGTCTGCCTTTGGTAGCAGGTATTGATCCTGCAGTGAGAAACGATTGATAGTTACTTTGTAATCACCACAGATTCTGATGGTGTCGTCTCCCTTGAGGACTGGAACAATCGGACTGGCTCACTCGTTGAATTCGATTGGCGAAATGATGCCCTCTCTTTGCAGCCTGTCCAGTTCGATTTCCACCCTCTCTCTCATCATGTAAGGTACCGCTCTCGCCTTGTGATGGATGGGTCGCGCCCCCGGAATCAAATTGATCTGCACTTTTGCTCCTTTGAACGTCCCGATGCCTGGTTCGAACAGCGAGGGGAACTTATTTAGGACCTGGGCAAATGAGGTGTCGTCGACAGACAAAAGCGCTCAGACGTCGTCCCAGTTCCAGCGTATCTTTCCCAGCCAGCTCCTGCCGAACAGCGTGGGGCCATCGCCCGGTACCACCCAGAGTGTTAACTCGCGCACTGCTCCATCGTAGGAGGCCTTTACAGTAGCACTGCCGATTACGGGAATCAGTTCCTTTGTGTACGTTCTGTTTAGTACGAATGGGAGTCAGGACTGGCCTTGAAGCCTTGCTGCATCACAATTTATCGAAAGTCTTTTTGCTCATTATGAACTGGCTTGCGCTCGTGTCCAGCTCCATGGACACCGGGAGTCCATTTAATTCAACCTTCAACATTATCGGGGGACACTTTGTAGTAAATGTGTGCACCCCATATACCTCTGCCTCCTCGGTCTGAGGCTCTGGTTCATCGTGATCCACCGTGAATCTGTCCTCCTCTGCAACATGGTGGTTTGCAGGATTGGCAGGGTTTGCAGCTCACCTGCACATGCTTTGCAGGTGTCCCACTGTTCCACAGCCCTTGCAAACGTATCCTTTGAAGCGGCATAAGTGGAAACGATGATCACCCCAGCAGCGCCAATAAGGTGTTAATGGCCTTGTATTCACCATCCTTGATGGCGGAGTCTGAGTCATCTGCGGACGTGCAGCTGCAGGCATTTAAGTCCTGCTCTGTACATTTCGATTCAAAAACAATGTTACTTTGTTCACAGTACTTGCAGCAGCACTCATGTGCTGAGAAAAATGTTTGGTATTGTCACTGTTGGCGATAGACACCTGGGCTATCGCTATGGCTTTACTCAAGGTTGGGGTCTTTACAGTCAAAAGTTTGCAAAGTATTACTTCATGGGCAATGCCAAGTACAAAGAAGTCCCTGAGCATGTGCTCCAAGTGTCCTTCAAATTCGCAATGTCCTGCAAGGTACCTTAGCTCGGCGACGTAGCTCGCCACTTCCTGGCCTTCAGACCTCTTGTACGTGTAGAACCGATACCTGGCCATCAGAACGCTTTCCTTCGGGTTTAGATGCTTCTGGACCAGTGTGCACAACTCATCGTATCACTTGTCTGTGGGTTTCGCTGGATCGAGCAGATTTTTCATGAGGCCATACGTTGGTGCCCCGCAAACGATGAGGAGGATCGCCCTTCGTTTGGCAGCGTTCGCTTTTCCTTCCAGATCATTGGCCACGAAGTATTGGTCAAGTCGCTCCACGAAGATTTCCCAATCATCTCCCTCCGAAAATTTCTCCAGGATACCCACGGTTCTGTGCATTGTTACGGTGGGGCTCGTCGTTTGTATCTCGTCGCCAGTTGTTATGACTTGAATAAGGAGCCAGACTAGATACTGCAAGCCCAAAATAAGGTGTGACCGTAGTCCTTTATTACAGATCTCAGAGTGCTTTTCCAGCCTGTGAGGCCTCCTTATATACAGGTGCTCCCAAGGGATTGTGGGATCCCTTGGGACGCCATGGCATGAGCCCTCTGTTGGTTAGACATGGTATTTACAGGTTTACATATCAACTATGAGGGATTATGGAGCGTCCTCCTCCGTTTCGGCTGCCCTCAAAGGTTTGTCATCATATCGTCTGCTCCACGATGACATGCAAGCCGTGATCATGACCAATGGATCGACCACAGACCCAATTCACGTCCGGACCGGGGTCAAGCAAGGCTGCGTCATCGCACCAACGCTCTTTTCGATCTTCCTTGCTGCAATGCTACATCTCACCCTTAGCAAGCTCCCCGCTGGAGTGGAGCAAAATTATAGAACAGATGGGAATCTGTTCAACCTCTGCCGCCTTCAGACCAGATCCAACGTCGTCCCTTCCTCTGCCATTGTACTACAGTATGCAGACGACGCTTGCATCTGTGCACACTCGGAGGCCGAACTACAAGCCATCGTCAACAGCTTCACCGAGGCGTATGAGAGCATGGGCCCTACGCTAAACATCCGTAAGACAAAGGTCCTCTATCAACCTGATCCCGCCACAGCACTGCCCCCCGATTATCAAAATCCACGACGAGGCCTTGGACAACTTGAACCATTTTCCATACCTCAGGAGCCTACTGTCAGCAAGAGCAGACATTGATGACGAGGTCCAACACTGCCTTCAGTGCGCCAGCGCAGCTTTTGATCGCCTGAGGAAGAGAGTGTTTGAAGACCAGGACCTCAAATCTGGCACCAAGCTCATGGTCGACAGGGCAGTAGTGATACCCGCCCTCCTATATGGCTCAGAGACATGGACTATATACAGCAGACACCTCAACTCGCTGGAGAAATACCATCAGCACTGCCTCCGCAAGATCCTACAAATCCATTGGCAGGACAGATGCACCAACATCAGTGTTCTCGATCAGGCCAACATCCCCAGCATCGAAGCATTGACCACGCTCAATCAGCTCTGTTGGGCGGGCTACCTCATCCGCATGCCCGACATGAGACTCCCAAAGCAAGCGCACTACACGGAGCTTCGACACAGAAAGCGAGTCCCAGGTGGGCAGAGGAAACGCTTCAAGGACACCCTCAAAGCCTCCTTGGTAAAGTGCAACATCCCCACCGGCACCTAGGAATCCCTGGCCCACAACCGCCAAAGTGGAGGAAGAGCATCCAGGAGGGCACTGAGCACCTCGAGTCTCGTCGCCGAGAACAATCAGAAACCAAGAGTAGACAGCAGAAGGAGCGTGTGTCAACCCAGGCTCCCCGAACACCTTTTCCTTCAACCACGCTCTGCCCCACCTGTGACAGAGACTGTAGGTCCTGCATTGGACTCCTCAGTCACCTGAGAACTTATTTTTAGAGTGGAAGCAAGTCATCCTCGACTCCGAGGGACTGCCTATGATGATGAGTCTACTCAATCTCACCTCATAGAATACACCCCCATCCCAGGAATCAGTCTAGTGAACCTTTGTTGCACTTTCTCCAAGGCAAATATATCCTTCCTGAGGTAAGAAAAATAATACTACACAGTGCTCCTGGTGTGGTTTCACCATGACCCTATACAATTGCAGTAAGACATCTTTACACTTAAAGTCCAATTCTTTTGTAATAAAGGCCAACATACCATTTACTTTCCTAATTGTTTGCTGTACCTGCATGTCAACGTTCAGTGATTCATGTACAGGGACATCCAGGTCCCTCTGAACACCAACCTTTCCCAATCACTCACCATTTAAAAATATTCTGCTTTTCAATTTTGCCTACCAAAGTGGATAACTTCACACTTCTCCACATTATATTCCATCTGAAATGTTCATGCCCACTTACTTAACCTGTCTATATCCCCTTTGCAGCCTCTCCAATCCTTCACCATGTCTCCAGTCCTACATTGTAGCCTCACTTTATTTCCCGTGAATCCTTCATTGAATGGAGGAAATGTTCCCCCACTGTGTTGTGCCATCAGATGGTCATTGGCATCATACGGAAACTTCTCCTGGCCATCTGCTGGTAATTTGCCCTTGATTACATGACCACCATCAGATTACTGTGAAAAATAAAATAATTGCAATCTTCACTTGAAGAAAATCTGATAATGTGATCAATGTATTTGTGAAATTGATAACGAGCAGTGCTGGTGCTGTCCCCTAGAAGGCACTGTTCTGCTGTGCACTTCTGACCTCCAGTTCAAAGGTCACGGTATTTTAATAGTTTGTAAAGCTCACATCAGCAGTTCCAGATTACATAAAACATTATGTTGCTGATTATAGTTTGTGCTTAGACTAAAGTATTTTATTTATATATGTTTTTTAAACTGCCCAAATAAGCTAACCAATGGCAATGCAGCAGGTGGGTCGTTGTGTGAGCAGAGGCAAGGCCTGGCTGTAGCTGTAGCTGATGGTGAGAAGCAGAAATAAATCACTAATGCAATTTGCTATCTTAGCTTTGTCAGTTTTAATGACCATTTAAGCAGTTATAGTGCAGTTTATGCTGTGCAACAAGCTCACCATGATTTAAAAGAAAAGTTATTTGAGGTTTGCAGTTTGGGTGGAGGCCATTTGTCCATTGTGTTTGCAGTGACACTATTAGACCAACCCATGAAGGTGTGTGGTGACCAGGCTCCAGTCGCTTCCCCTGTGTGTTGAGAAGATGCTGACATTGCAGGACTGGCCAATTTTCCTTCATGGGGGAGTCTGCAGGTAGAGAAAACAATGTGTACTGGAAATGCTGCAGTTCTCTTGTGAAAGTGAAGTTGTTTTAAAAGCAGGTAGGCTTTGGTGTAGTTGTGTGAGAGTCTCTGACATTAATTGAGGGGAAAACCTTGTACTCTTCTCATTGTGTGATAAATTAATGTGCTTAGTGATGACATGGGTGTAGTTTGATGATTCCTGCTGTACAGCAACACCTCAAAGTGGATAAATGATTTACCAAAATGCTAAGAGATCAAGTTACAAGTGTAATAATCTAGTTGGGTTCAGAGATGTTGGAGCTATGCTGTCACTGTGAGTCACGCGAACTTGCGGTCTGGCTTGTAAGAGTCTGGTATCATTTATAATCTTTACTTTCACTTCAAGATTGATGAGGCCAATAAAGCACTTTAGTGACACTGTGGCCAATAAATAGGGACCCACCCCAGAATCACGGGGTATCTGTCGAGGTTCAGGAGTAACTGGGTCGTACAGGGACTAACATTATCCTTTCAGTTTAGAGCCTGGACTGACTGGCTGCAGCTCCTCTTCCCCTCCCCCCCTCTCTCTGCTGGTTGTAAAAATTTGAAGTGAAATATATTTGACTTGGCCTCGATGTAGTTTCCACATCTGAAAACTGCCCACGGTTCAGTGCAAATGATCAGTCTTGCTCAGTGTGACAGACGTGCTGGGATTAAGGTAGTTTGATAAATTAATGACACAATAAGGGGAGCATTATCTGATGCTTAACCCATGCCTTCCCTGGGTGTGCTTGATGCTGACTGTGTGCAAAAAGTGGGGAAATACACATTTAGTATAAATGTGCTGAAGTTTGTCCTTCAAACAAGTGATTTTAATCTTTCCTTTTAATGGTCACCAGCATTCAAACTGTTTATCAGCATTACTTGGCAATGTGAAAACATACAGGTTGAGTGTCCAAAATCTGGAGTTCCGGCATGTTCTGGAATCCGGACTTCGGAGTGATTAGTGGCAAGGTAGTCTGGAATCCGTAAAATGTTCCGGAGCCTCGCCTCGCCTCGCCGCCACTGCCCTTACCTCGAGGCCCCCTCGCCGGCCCACCCGAACACCACCTCCGCGATGGTGCCGCCCGACCTGCTCTTCGGCGCGGCCTGCCCAAACACCTCCCTGGTGGCGGGTTCTGCCCGAATTCTTCCCCCGGTGACGGGGTCCCGGCCGACAACCTCATCGCCCAGCGAACACCACACCCCCTGACGTTCGGAAATACCCGAACCTCGGCTTGGGTGTTTCTGGATTCGTGAGGTCAGAAAGACGTTCCAAAATCTGGCAAAACGTAAAATCCGGAACGGCCTCGGTCCTGAAGGTTCTGGATTCGGGGCGCTGCACATGTACTAATGTAAGCTTGGTTTAGTGACAGCACTCTCACTCCATGAGTCAGTGTGGGTTCGAGCCCCACTCCAGGATTTCAGCATGCTAACCTAGGTGCAGTACTGAGTGAGTGCTGCAATATGGGAGGTGCCATCCTTTGGCTGAGATGTTAAACCAAGGCCCTGTCTCTCTGCCCAGGGCATGTAAAAGGTCCCACAGCACTATCGGAAGACAAGCAGGGAATTTGGATCATTTATCGCATTTGCTTATGCAGTTGCTTACATAACACTTCAAAAATACTATTGATCATGAAATGCTTTGGGATGAACTGTGGATTTGAAATTCGCTTTCCTTCAAATTATATGAGCTGCTTGTAGTAAGGTGTAAATCCAAAATACAACTCCATCTGACTTCCCAATCTCACTTTTTAAAAAAACAAAACCATTTTCTGGTAATATTGAGGTGCAATAGTCAGTTTCTTTGTAAATTAAAAAAATATATTGCATTCAAAGAGCTAGCCTTTCGGCACATCATCGCCCATATAAGTGCTGAGATTCAGGCTACCGCCCATATTTGATAAAATGGAAACTAGTGCCCATTTATCGCCGGTGCAACTTTCAGAATACATGAGTGAGCTGCGTCGCCCGACCTATTTTTAAAAAAATATGATGTCATCCTCGTGCAAGGCCCAGAATACTGTTTTTATAATGGAAACTAGCGCCCGATTATTGCCCAGATTATCGCCGAGCGCTACTTTCGGCATTTTGCCGATAATTCGCCCAAATGATCGCTCGCCCAAAAAGATGCTCAAGAAACGCTACACTCACCTGACCTTAACTCGGCACTATGGACGCCATTTTGTAACTCGGAGGATCTTTACTAAAAGGCTGCCTGAAGTTTTTGGGAGAAGTCATTTGTGAGTGATTTTAAGGGGGGTTTTGAATCTTGCTAATCAAATTGTAATTGTTGAGGACAATTTAAGAAGACCGATTAGGCTGTTTATAGTGATGGGGCCTGTAATTTCTCAACCAGTATTGATGACTACTGACATGCTGCAGACTAGAGATGGGAGAAGATATATTGAGCATCAATCAAAAAGGTGGCAGACTGCTGAGGAGGAGTAGACATTACACCCAAAGCATTTACAAGGATAAGCAATCATACCTAGACTTGTCCAATAACATGTACGTTAGAAGGCTGCACTTCTGAAAGGAGGCCATCGGTGAGATATGGCAGCTAATTAAGGGAGATCTGCAGCTTACCAGCACCATCAGGATCACATTGCCCGTTGAGGTTAAGGTTACTGCGGCGCTTTCCTTCTATGCATCGGGCTCCTTTCAGGCCTCAGCTGCCGACATTTGCTGCATCTCTCAGCACGCCACACATTGCTGCATTCGACAGGTGACTGAAGCCTTTTATGCACACAGGATGGACTTTATAAACTTCCCTATGACCAGGGAGGCACAGAGTAAGAGGGCTTTGGGATTCTCGAACAGCAAACTTCCCCAAGGTGCAGGGAGCAATAGACTGTATGCACATCGCCCTGCGAGCACCTTTACAGGATGCAGAGGTGTTTCGAAACAGAAAAAAATTCCACTCCCTGAATGTGTAGTTCGTTGTCGACCACAAGCAAATAATCATGGCAGTAAATGCAAATTTTCCAGGCAGCAGCCATGATGTGCACATCTTGCGTGAGAGCACTGTCTCTGACCTGTTTAAGAGTCAGCCACAAGGTCACGGTTGGATGCTGGGAGATAATGGATGTGGCCTTGCCAGCTGGCTCATGACCCCCCTGTGTAAGCCCCAGACAGAAGCATAGAAAAATAGAAAATAGGTGCAGGAGTAGGCCATTTGGCCCTTCGAGCCTGCACCACCATTCAATGAGTTCATGGCTGAACATGCAACTTCAGTACCCCATTCCTGCTTTCTCGCCATACCCCTTGATCCCCCTAGTAGTAAGCGCTACAATGAAAGCCATATAGCCACACTCAATATTGTCGAAGACAATTGGAGTTCAGATGCCTGGAACACTCGAGGCAACCTAGAATACCACCCTGAGCAGGTCGCTGAGTTCATTGTGGTGTGCTGCATGTTGCATAACCTAGCTATCAGGAGAGGACAACAACTGCCAGATGGGACTGCCGGTCCACCTCAGGAGAGAGGGGAGGAGGACGAGGACCTCTGGGAGGACAATCAGCCTGGAAATGAACCCATGCCCCCCCCCCCCGCCCCCAACACCACTGGAAAAGCCCCGTGGTAGTTACACAGCTGCAAAACTGTTGCGTTAGCAGCTCATATATGAACACTTTGTGTGAAGTTACGTTGGTGACAGTTACAGTTGCGTTACGTTTCATCCTTGCCTGGCCTGGCCATGGCCATTGTTTGCAACCCTTGTATTGATGTTTTACCTTACATTATTGGAAGACATTTCACAACAATTGTAAAGTTAAATAAAATGTTTTAATTTTACAACTGATTTTAAATATTTTTTAACAAACTATAACTTCCCGACCCCAACAGTCAACAAAATGTTTTCAATAATATGATAACACCGTCCCACCATCCCCAACAGTCAACAATTATTTTTATTTATTATTATTATAATAATTAATAATATACATGCCCCCTCCCTATCTGTGGCCACGCTTCCCTCCTCTAACTTGACTCCCCAGTCGTAACCCCCATTTTCCCACATAATCCCCTAGTAACCCAAGACGTCTTGCAACAGAGCAACTCTGGGGGGGGGCGGGGACGTTTGCAGAATGACTTCAGTGGATCGAGGAGAAGACGTTTGCGAAGAAACATCTTCCGAGTTGGAAGGAAATTCTTCCTCCTGTCTCACATCTGTCATGCTGGCTGGTGGTACGGTACCTTGGGGTGCAGTGCCGTATCCTGAAAATATCACATGCCGCAAGGCATCGACAAGACGGTGTTCGCCTCATTGCCGCAACCACCTGTCCCATGCCCTCCGATAGTTTGGCAGATAGTGTGGCAATGTTGCTAGTCAACCCACCAATCGCCCGGACGAGCTCTCGGCCTATGTCGACCTCGACAGTGACACCATGTCCTTGTTGACATCTGCCTGTCGCAGCGCGTGCCTACCTCACTGACCCAATCTCCGTGGGGTCGGCGTGGGCACTGGACGATTTGGAGTGGCCTGCTGCAAGCCGCTTGGCTCCGCTACTTCATCTGTTGAGGATGACATTTCTGGTTGTTCATCCTCCTCCTCGGTTGTATGTTGTTCTTCCCCTGTTGTCAGCACGACCTGCAGCAGTAGGGGTGATGCTCCAGGGGCCTCCCGTTGCGCCTGGGGCGCTGGAAAACATAATTGAGGTTAGTAGAAGAGAAGGGGAAACGTGAGAATGTTTGCACTGCGCAGGCATATGTACGAGCACCGACACTACTGCAATAAATGTGAACGAGAGACGTTACATATGATTAACATGAGTACAGAAGGGTACAGAAGCTGCATGCATAACATTACATCATTCATATATGATCAATTGGCATTAAATTACTTTAAATTACCACTGGTTTACACATTAATCACGTGGCACAACAATGGGATCTGCACCACCACGGGTGGCTGAACGATTATGCAGGCCTACTAAGGCAGCAGCACGCTCCTCCTGATCAGTCAGAGGATGCAGGTCCAGCAGGTCCTCCTCTGGTCCGCCTCCGCTCCGCCTGATTCTTAGATATCTTCCTTTGCAAATGTGACGAGCATGGCATAAGCTAATTGCCAAGGTACTATTACGGAAACACAACAGATATTGTAATCCACAATTGGTCGCCCCACATGCTATTCATCATTAACGTTGTATACTAATACGGTTTGTATCCAATGGATGCATGTTTATAACATCTACGTTCAGTGAAAATATTTAATAAGATCGTGTTTAGGAACTAATGCTTGACACCAACCCCCTCGCATACAATCTCCAGAAAAGGCCCCATCCACGGGCCGTCCCATTCAGCACCTGAGGGGAGGGAGCCGGGTTATTGCAATCGATGGAGGTCACCGAGGGGGGGAAATCAGGACCGCTGGTGAGCTCGGCAATGACAGGACCGTAATGGAAGGGGGCACCCTGTCCCTGGGCTCTGCTCGAGACCTCCGTGTGGCCAGAGCTAATGTCCCAAAGTGTCCAAGGGCATACAGTGAGCCAGGGCAGCTCTCCCCCAGTCCAGGCTGGGTCACTGTGTGACTGACGGCAGCAGGAGAGACTCACACAGTCTAGGCAAAGCTGAGCGGATCCCTCAGTGCTCAGTCGTGCCCCCATCCACCAATCTAATCATGCATGCGCAGGACGCCGTTGCTATGGGCGCCAGCCTTGCATGACTGAGTACATCGCTAAGGCCCATTTCACATCGCTAAGGCTATCGCCCAAATTAAGAAGGTGAAACTAGCGGTTTTTAAAATGGGCGATATTCCAGCGATCCTGAGAATTTTTTTAAAGCACTAAGGCTGGAAATGTCGCCCAATGGAACCAGCTTTAATTTTTAAAGCCTTCCTGAAGGCCAGCAAATGAGCACAATTAGTGCAAACTCCCAATGGTGATTAATTCACCCTGGGGGCGTGGCCAGTTTTGTGGGCGGGGCCTGCTTCCAGCACGATGTTTTTAAAACTAGCGCAAAAGATCACGGAAACTTGACTTGTGCTGAACGCAAATTGCGCTTACAATTCCGTCATCTTTTAATAAGAACATAAGAATTAGGAACAGGAGTAGGCCATCTAGCCCCTCGAGCCTGCTCCGCCATTCAATAAGATCATGGCTGATCTGGTCGTGGACTCCGCTCCACTTGCCCGCCCTCTCCCCGTAACCCTTAATTCCCTTATTGGTTAAAAATCTATCTATCTTTGACTTGAAAACATTCAATGAGCTAGCCTCAACTGCTTCCTTGGGCAGACAATTCCACAGATTCACAACCCTCTGGGAGAAGAAATTCCTTCTCAACTCGGTTTTAAATTGGCTCCTCTGTATTTTGAGGCTGTGCCCCCTAGTTCTAGTCTCCCCTACCAATGGAAACAACCTCTCTGCCTCTATCTTGTCTATCCCTTTCATGATTTTAAATGTTTCTATAAGATCACCCCTCATCCTTCTGAACTCCAAGGAGTAAAGACCCAGTCTACTCAATCTATCATCATAAGGTAACCCCCTCATTTCTGGAATCAGCCTAGTGAATCGTCTCTGTACCCCCTCCAAAGCTAGTATATCCTTCCTTAAGTAAGGTGACCAAAACTGCACGCAGTACTCCAGGTGCGGCCTCACCAATACCCTATACAGTTGCAGCAAGACCTCCCTGCTTTTGTACTCCATCCCTCTCGCAATGAAGGCCAACATTCCATTCGCCTTCCTGATTACCCGCTGCACCTGCAAACTAACCTTTTGGGATTCCAAAAAGAGTTTCATGCACAAGGATCCCCAGGTCCCTCTGCACCGCAGCATGTTGTAATTTCTCCCTATTCAAATAATATTCCCTTTTACTGTTTTTCCCCAAGGTGGATGACCTCACACTTTCCGACATTGTATTCCATCTGCCAAACCTTAGCCCATTCGCTTTTGCAGCAGTTATTCTGAGTGGGCCTAAAAAACCCAGTGCAATCGAGCGGGTGCTCCAGGCTATTGAATTTTCAGTCTCTGGCTGAAAGCTGAACCATGTGGAGAGCATTGGAGGCCAAGAGGAATCGATTGTATCGTTCCTCGTCGGTCATCGGCTAACATCATAAGGTGCAAATAGTGTCAGAATCTCAGTGCACTGTAACTGTGGACTGCCTGGTGTGTGTGTGGGCACGCGCGCTGCCGCGCGTGTGTGTGTGTGGACACGCGCGCTGCCTTTGTGTGGGTGCGTGTGTGTGGACACGCACGCTGCCTGGTGTGTGTGCGGATACGCGCGCTGCCTGGCCTTTGTGTGTGTGTGTGCGGACATGCGTGCTGCCTTTGTGTGTGTGTGTGGACATGCGTGCTGCCTTTGTGTGTGTGTGTGGACATGCGTGCTGCCTTTGTGTGTGTGTGTGGACATGCGTGCTGCCTTTGTGTGTGTGTGTGTGTGTGTGTGTGGACACGCGCGCTGCCTGGTGTGTGTGGACACGCGCGCTGCCGTGTGTGTGTGTGTGGACAAGCGCGCTGCCGTGTGTGTGTGTGTGTGTGTGTGGACACGCGCGCTGCCTTGTGTGTGTGGACACGCGCGCTGCCGTGTGTGTGTGTGTATGTGGGCACGCGCGCCGCCTGGTTTGTGTGGGTGCGTGTGTGTGGGCACGCGCTTCCTTGTGTGTGGGTGTGTGTGTGGGCACGCGTGCTGCCTTTGTGTGTGTGTGTGGACATGCGTGCTGCCTTTGTGTGTGTGTGTGGACATGCGTGCTGCCTTTGTGTGTGTGTGTGGACACGCGCGCTGCCTTTGTGTGTGTGTGTGGACACGCGCGCTGCCTGGTGTGTGTGGACACGCGCGCTGCCTGGTGTGTGTGGACACGCGCGCTGCCTGGTGTGTGTGGACACGCGCGCTGCCGTGTGTGTGTGTGTGTGTGTGTGTGTGGGCACGCGCGCCGCTTGGTTTGTGTGGGTGCGTGTGTGTGGGCACGCGCGCTGCCTTGTGTGTGGGTGCGTGTGTGTGGGCACGCGTGCTGCCTTTGTGTGTGTGTGTGGACATGTGTGCTGCCTTTGTGTGTGTGTGTGGACACGCGCGCTGCCGTGTGTGTGTGTGTGTGTGTGGACACGCGCGCTGCCGTGTGTGTGTGTGTGGACACGCGCGCTGCCATGTGTGTGTGTGTGTGGACACGCGCGCTGCCGTGTGTGTGGACAAGCGCGCTGCCGTGTGTGTGTGTGTGGACACGCGCGCTGCCGTGTGTGTGTGTGTGTGTGGGCACGCGCGCCGCTTGGTTTGTGTGGGTGCGTGTGTGTGGGCACGCGCGCTGCCTTGTGTGTGGGTGCGTGTGCGTGGGCACGCGCGCTGCCTTGTGTGCGTGGGCATGCGCGCTGCCTTGTGTGCTTGTGTGTGTGGGCACGCGCGCTGCCTTGTGTGCTTGTGTGTGTGGGCACGCGCGCTGCAATCGGGAGCTGTGAAAGAGTTACTTTAAATCTCTCCGAAAAATTACAGGAAGCTGTCACTGTTCCGATAGTGGTGAGAGCACGTTCCCTGCTCGAATCGCTGACGTATATCTCATATGCTTATAATCGGTGCGAGGAATGAATCGGAGAGTTTACAGGGGCCGAGAGAAATGTGAGTGAGGTTGAATTGGGAGGGGGTGGTGAGAGGGAGGGATACATCACTGAACAGTTTGGGGAAATGAAGAGATGACAGTGTCTCTCTGAACTGAACAATTACGGAATTAGCATTTACAGAGATGAGGCAGGCGTAGTAAACTCCAAACCTACACCCAGAATAGGAGGTGATTCGAATCATTATACTTAATAACACAGGCTTTGTATAAAAACTAAATAGGAAATCATTTGGGGTCTTGATAAAAGGCCACACTCGCGAGTTAATGTATATAATGGGATGCACTGTATCAATAGCAGTCATTGGTATTATAATCAGTTGGTTCCCACATGTCTAGCAGAGCAAAGTGAGGTTGAAGCAATTCTGAAAGGAGAGGGAGCCACTTGTCTCAGATTTCAACGCACTGTTAGATTATTGGTTTGTTACCGTACAGATGCTCGCTGGCTGTTGTCTTGGACGTATAACTTTGCTCTGACGCAGATGATATGATCTAAGCTGGCGTGTCACTAGGCTTGGTAGCAAAGCTGAAGCCCATGGAATAAAAGGAGCAGTAGCAACGTGGATACAAATCTGGCTAAAGGATAGAAAAGAGTTATAGTGAATGGCTGTTTTATAGACTGGAGGGGTATACAGTGGAGTTCCCCATACTACCACCACTGCTGTTTTTGATGCACATTAATGAATTGGACTTCGGGGTACAGGACACAATTTTTTAATTTGCACATGACACGAAACTTGGAAGTGTAGTAAACAGTGAGGAGGATAGTAATAGACTTCAAGAGGACATAGAGAGTCTGGCGGAGCAGGTGGACACGTGGCAGATGAAATTCAATGCAGAAAAGTGAGAGATGATATATTTTAGGAGGAAGCGGCAGACAGACAGACAGACAGACACAGAGAGGGTTATGGGGAACGGGCAGGGAAGTGGAGTTGAGGCCAAGATCAGATCAGCCGTGATCTTATTGAATGGCGGAGCAGGCTCGAGGAGCCAAATGGCCTACTCCTGCTCCTATTTCTTATATTTTTATCAGGAGAAACAATACAAGCTAAACCCGATTTCAAACTCTTGACTTTCTCGTCTGAAATCCCCAAAAAACTAAAAACCGGAATGGATTCGGTCCCAAGGAATCCAGATTTCGGACATTGTACCTGTATCAGTAACTGTGTAATTGCCGGATTGTTGTTTAAAAACCCATCTGGTTCACTAATGTCCTTTATGGAAGGAAACCTGCTGCCCTTACCCAGCTGGCCTATATGTGACGACAGACCCACAGCATTGTGGTCGACTCTTAACTGCTCGCTGAGATGGCCCAGCAAGTCGCTCGGTTGTACCAAACTGCTACGACAAAGTCACTGGGAGTACCTTCACCACACGGACTGCAGCGGTTCAAGATGGCGGCTCACCACCACCTTCTCATGGGCAATAAATGCCGGCCTTGCCAGCGACGGCGACATCCCGTGAATGAATTTTTTTTAATCTTATATTAAGGACACCAATTTTGCCAAATTGTCCTTAAATCCACCATCTTAACTAATTAATATGCAATCAACCAATCTGAAGAGACCATCTACCATGACCAAAGCCTTCTAGTATAGTACTGATGGATCTCCCATGGTGTTGTTCATTGCGAGTTGGAGGTAATGCTGTTACAAAAGGGTCGGTGAGGGATGGGTGCAGATGGCTGCTGAAAGAATTTAGAAGTTTGAGAGATGAAGTAAATGTATTTTCACTTGGGGATCCCATCATCATAGGCGGTCCCTCGAACGAGGATGACTTGCTTCCACAAGAGTTCACAGATGTTTCAATGAAGGACCCGATGTTCCAGTCCTGAACTCCAATTGAGGGGGTGGAAGATGCCTGTGCGTGGATTTTTTTTAACGTGTGGTGACCGTTGCACACCAGCCACCGCAATGGCTTGACAGAGCTAGGCCTTTATCCAGTGGCAAGGATTACCCAGGACGATTGGAGACCTGCTCTGCTGCACAAATATATCATCGTGGGCCGCCCCGACCTGTGTGAGAACACCACCACAGGTCGGGGCTATAAATAGAGCTGGAGTGCCAGACCCTGGAACATCGTGGGCAAAGGTGCGGCAACAGGTGGGGGCCCAGAAGAGCCGAGGGCCATGGGGCAGCACGGGCCTGCCCACACTGAGATATAACCAGATCAGGTGTGACAGACACTGCGCATGGAATGAATGCGTTAGATTTGACTTTTTTTGTACGCTGGTTGATCTCCCTTGGCATTGCACATGGGTAGGCAAGACCAATTAGAATTTTCCAGGCCAAGCAGAGTTAGTGGGCAAGAGAAAATGAAAGCATTGTGGAGGAAGGAGGACGAGGAGGCAACTTGGACAGGAAGGGAGGAGAGAAGGGTATGTGGATGCAGAAGTTTAAAGAGACTGCGCATTGAAATTTAGCAGGTACGGTCGCACAGTGGTTATGTTGCTGGACTAGTAATCCAGAGGCCTGGAGTCATAATCAGGAGACGCGAGTTCAGATCCCACCACAGCAGCTGGGGAATTTAAATTCAGTGAATTAAATAAATCTGGAATAAAAGCTAGTATCAGTAATGGTGACCATGAAACTACCAGATTGTCGTAAACAGCCATCTGGTTCTCCAATGTCCTTTTTAAGGAAGGAAATCTGCTGTTCTTACCCGGTCTGGCCGATGTGACTCCAGATCCAAAGCAATGTGGTTGACTCTTAACTGCCCTGTGAAATGAACACAGCACGCCACTCTGTCGTATCAAAAAAGAACTGCTATGACGGACTGCAGCGGTTCAAGATGGCGGCTCACCACCGCCTGCTCAAGGCCAATTAGGGATGGGCAATAAATGCTGGCCTTGCCAGAGACGCTCACATCCCACGAATGTATAAATATAAAACATGAGGTTGAGCAGCCTGGTCTGCTGTTCAGGTGCTGCTTGTAGGAACCATGGGCTAAATAAGCATATCCTGGAGTGGGCAGTTTCTTTAGATTGGTTGGTGCTTGTAAAACCCCTGCTCTTGTCCTTGTGGCGTGGGCCAGTCGGATGACCCGGCACGGCGTGGCTGGTTTCCTTCTCATTTTAAAGCCTGAAGTGTGACAGACACCAGACTTTAGTGACTAGAGCCTTATTCTACAGTACGGGTATGAAAGTATTGCGCTGCATACGAAGGAATCTGAGCGATCATCCACCTTCTACTGCACATACAATCGCATTTCCATTGGGAAAACGTGAGCCAAATGATAGCGCTATTATGTGATTAAATAGCATACTAATGTCAGTGTCGCAGCACAGACTGGTGCAGATGAAGCAGGCTCTTGAGCCCACTTGATCTCGCCCTTTCAGAATACTAACACCACCAGCCTCCCTGTGCGGCATCCAGCATCGTAAGGTGGCACCAGTGGTAACACCATGGAGTGCTACAGTAGCCTCATGGCCCCTGACCCCTTTGATGACGAGGCAAAGCAGAGGACAGGAATAGAAGGAAATCAGGCAGTCCTTGCTCACATTTCTCAGTGGCCAATTAGAAAGTAGGATCGGTTGAGACTGAAGAGCAGCTCATCTGTTCAATGCTAATCTGTGGAATGATGTACGGCCGAGAGAGGGGGGGGGGGGGGTGCGAGGGGGGTCCGCGTGCCCAGTTTTAGTATGGCACGAGCAAGAGAAGGGCTGTGAGGAAACTAGAGATTTCGTAAGTTATAAACTGACTGACTTAAGATTAGGTTTTTTTCCTGTCTCTGAAAGGTGTTCACTGTTGATTCACAATTTCAGAATAGAAAACACAAAAACTGCTTGAAATCTGAAATAAAACCGAAAGTGCTGTAAATGCTCAGAATCTGAAAGAGGTGAATGTTTCATGTTTTCTGATTAGAGTTGGCAACTTTGGGCATATTCCTGGAGAATTCATCACGTGACAACCCGCCACTAACTACCCTGCCCAGTCAACCAGCCTTGTTCCCCATCTATATAAGAACATAAGAAATAGGAACAGGAGTAGGCCATATGGTCCCTCGAGCCTGCTCTGCCATTTAATAAGATCATGGCTGATCTGATCATGGACTCGGGTCCACTTCCCCGCCCGCTCCCCATAACCCCTTATTCCCTTATCGGTTAAGAAACTGTCTATCTCTGTCTTAAATTTATTCAATGACCCAGCTGCCACATCTCTCTGAGGCAGCGAATTCTATAGATTTACAACCCTCAGAGAAGAAATTCCTCCTCACCTTTAAATGGGTGGCCCCTTATTCTAAGATGATGCCCTCTAGTTCAAGTCTCCCCCATCAGTGGAAACATCCTCTGCATCCACCTTGTCAAGCCCCCCTCATAATCTTATACGTTTCGATAAGATCACCTCTCAATGGGTAGAAGCCCAACCTACTCAACCTTTCCTCATAAGTCAACCACCTCATCTCCGGAATCAACCTAGCCTCCAATGTTTTTTATAACTAACATTTTTAATGAAGTATTCTAAGAAATGTGACCTTTTAGTTTTAATGCCCTTGTTTTTTATTTCCCGGGTTGCTCACAGCAGTGTCCAGGGGACCAGTCGTCAATTGCTGGCGACTCAGGGCCAAGAAAGAAAGACTAGGATTTCTATAGCGCCTTTCACGACCACCGAATGTCACAGCACTTTACAGCCAATGAAATACTTTTGGAGTGCAGTCACTGTTGTAATGTAGGAAATGCAGCAGCCAATTTGCACAGATGCAAGCTCCCACAAACAGCAATGTGATAATGGCCAGATAATTTGTTTTTGTTATGTTGATTGAGGGATAAATATTGGCCAGGGGATAACTCCCCTGCTCTTCTTAGAAATAGTGCCATGGAATCTTTTACGTACACCTGAGAGGACAGACAGGGCCTCGGTTTAACGTCTCGTCCAAAAGGCAGCACCTCTGACAGTGCAGCACTCCCTCGGCACTGGAATGTCGGCCTGGATTTATGTGCTCAAGTTCCTGGAGTGAGACTTGAACTCTCAGCTTTCTGACTTAGAGGCGTGTGTGCTACTCACTGAGCCACAGCTGACACTGGCAAACCTGGAGGGTTGCCAATCCTAGTTCTGATAATGGGTGCCCATGTGAAACGGTAACCAGACTTGTGTCTCTCCAGATACTGGTAGACCTGCTGTGTATTGACAGTACTTTCTGGGGAGGGGGGGTGGGCCCAGAATCTGGTTGTGGCCCCGCTCCTCACCCAGCTCCTGTCTGGGTCAGACTTGGGAGTGTTCACATTAACTAACACTGCAGAAAATACCTAATGGGAAGAATATTCCAGGGATGTGAAGATGAACCAAACAGTCACCACCAGTACGATCTGTGAAGATTAGTTCCCACTTGCTGGACTAATATCACTTAATTAGAAGAGATAGTTGCTAATGTACAATTCTTGGTGCATTTAGAAAAGCGATTGGAGCTAATGACATTTTCTTGGTTGATAGAGAATATTGTAATCCTACCGGAATAAATCCTGAGCCGTTCATTGTTCAGCACCAGCAAATGATGCCAAGTAATATCACTTAATTAGGGAGCATTGTCAATATCGAAGCTTCTTTATTGCACTTCAATGAGAGGTTTCCAGCTAATCTCTCATATTGATTGATATGCAAATGCAGTTTATTGGAAAAGGTCATTTTTGGAAAGATTCTGTGAGAAACTTCTCGCTGCCATTGTCTGCTTCATGAAGAGTGATTGGCTGTTGCAAGTCACAGCAGAGGTAGGCTGGGTTGGTTATACTCATTTATAAATACTGCGCTCATATCATTCGCTGTCTATTGACACGGGAGCAACTTGGCTTCTAATGGTTTCAAAAGCCATTGGAAAATCTTAGCTACAATGAAAGCAAATGCATACAGGGCAGTCTTGCCAGTAAGTGTGTGTGTGTGGCTATTGCTTATCAAGGTGAGGGATGATCGTGTTAGGAAATTGAACATTATTCCACTCTTGTCAACCAGATATCTCGGGTCATGTACAGGTCAAATACAAAGCAGGAACGAGTTGTAACGAATTAATTGACAATCTTCCCCCTTCATCACCTGATTATGTATCTCTAATCCATTGATAATCTTCCTCCCTTCACCTGATGATGTATCTCTAGCCCAGTGAAGATCTTCCTCCTCAATTACCTGATAATATATCTCTAACTTAGTGAAGATTTTAAACTTGCATCACCTGCTAATCTGGTACTATATCTCTAACCCAGCAAAAAATCTTCCTCTTGCATCACCTGATAATCTCTAACCCTTGTGTCTAGGTGAGCAGAGCTGAGGAAGTACTCGAGGTGCGGTATGACGATGGCACTATACAATTTCCTTGTAACTGCCTCGGATTTGTATTTTACTATTTTGGTACAACATTGTGTTGGATTGTTGCTGCTCTGCACTGGTTGGGCATGTTGAAAGTTGAGTTTACTGTGACTTCCATCGCTTTTAACTTCATCTTCATCCTCAGTTGTTTTAGCAACTCTCATGAAGTACATGTTGCCCATTTTTCACTCCTTTGGGCTGTACTTTACATAACTCTCCATTAAATTTCATCTGCATTGCTCTTCCTACTTACAACTTTTGTTCAACTCATTCTGTAATTTCTGACTGAGCTGCGTTCTCCAATTCCACGGCCCTCCTAGTTTAAAATTGTCGACAAATTTGATCGGATTGCATTGAATTTGAGTCCGTCACTTAAGTAAATTAGGAAGTAGTGGGGCTGCCTGGGGCATCCCGTTGAGTGCACTTCCCATCCCTCGCCCCATGTAATTTCTCTAACAGCTGCCTGTTGCTTTCTACCTTTCAGCCAATTTCTTCTCTATCTGTTTCAATGTTGAGCTTAATAGTTTTTGTCAAATGCTTTGTAGAAGTCGATCTGAAATACATCATGGAGCTCAGCAAAGTCCACTTGGGATGTTGGTTCAAGGAGGCTGCTCTTTCTGAATCTGTGTTCAGAAAGTTGTTGTTATACCGATGTTCCAGTATTCATCTTGGTGAAGCCCATCCTCCTTCTCCCTGCAGCATTCATAGAGTTCATTTTCTTTATTTCACTTCTGATTTATTTCATGATTCATTTAGGGCTACGCCCATGTGGACTGAGCTGCTGGTTTTAAAAAAGAAAAAAAGAAAGACTTGGATTTATATAGCGCCTTTCACGACCACCGGACATCTCAAAGTGCTTTGCAGCCAATGAAGTACTTTTGAAGTGTAGTCACTGTTGTAATGTGGGAAACACGGCCGTCAATCTGCACATAGCAAGCTCCCACAAACAGCTATATGATAATGACCAGATAATCTGTTTCAGGAGGGATAAATATTGGCCAGGACACCTGGAATAACTCCCTTGCTCTTTGAAATAGTGCCATGGAATCTTTTGCGTTCACCTGAGAGGGCAGACGGAGCTTCAGTTTATCGTCTCATCCGAAAGACAGCAACTCTGACAGTGCAGCGCTCCCTCAGCACTGCACTGGCGTATCAGCTTAGATTGTTTGTGCTGAAGTCCCTGGAGTGAGACTTGAATCCACAATCTTCTGACACAGAGCGAGAGTGCTCCCCACTGAGCCACAGCTGACACTGCAATTAAATATATATTTATCCTGTATGCTTACATTATGCCTTTATAAAGGTATTCCCTTTGTTGAAGTTGAACAACTTTCCAAAATTTGCCTGAGTTTTTTTGTTTTATCTGGAATTGACCCTTTTTAAGATGCATCTCCTGCTCCTGGTTTTTGGTATTTCTGAACCTATTGCAAAATAAAAACTCCACGGGAAAGGTAATCCATCTGTGGCTAACTAAAGAAGTTAAGGATATTATTGGATTAAGAGAAGCGGCTTATCATGTTGCGAAAAATAGTAGTAAGCCTGAGGATTGGGAGAGCTTTAGAAACCAGTAAAGGATGACCAAAAAATTGATAAAAATGGAGAAAATAGAGTGAGAATAATCTAGCCAGAGATATAACAACTGATTGGAAGAGCTTCTACAAGTATGTAAAAAGGAAGAGAGTAGCAAAGGTAAGCGTTGGTCCCTTAGAGGCTGAGACAAGCAAAATTATAACATTTACCTGCCTTTAATCTATATCCTTTGATACCTTTACCGAACAAAAATCTATTAATTCAGTCTTGAAAACCATTGACAGCCTTTTGGGGGGAGTTCCAGATTTCTATGACCGTTTGTGTAACTTAGTCATGTTTCTGATATCTATTGATGATTTTAACTCCTCAGCACCATAAGCCTTGGCACCTTTTTTAGCTAGTGCCCTAATATCACCAGAACTAATTGTTCCAAGTATTAAGGAAATAAATAGAACTGAACTGGAGAACATAATGTTGGGTGCTAGTTTGCAAAATTATGCTGATGGTGAAACCTTTTAGCAAAGGTTAACATCTGATTCTGTGCTGATTTGCTAGATTATGGCACTGTGCTGAGATAGCTGGGGTAGTGGTGTGGTGCCCCTGGGTTAGGAAGGACAAATTGCTTCTTATCACAATTCATTGACTGTTGCTAGAAAGTGTGTGTGGACGTTCGATGAGGACTGGATCAAGCCCTGCTGTGAAAATCCTTTCTCTTCACTATATTTTCCCCCTCACCTCCAATACTCGCTGTCTAGGGTGACGCACAGAAAATGGCCGGTTGGCTGGGATGCCAGAGGGTGACTACAACCTGCAGCACCATAGACCAGGAGAACAGAGACAATTGTAGTATAGGAAGAGATGAAACTCCTTTGTCTGGTATTGTATCTGCATGCATGTATTGATCAAATGTCTGGGTGAGAATTAATCGCACTGCAACCTCCTTAACCTGACACATCTCCTCCATCTCACCTTTTTGGGAGCAGGCTATTAATACATTCAGAAAGTTGGGTTCTATGACTCCGAGTCATTAATGGGTGATCAATGAGGCTAGGCTCTGGGACACACAGTCTCAGTGGATTGCTGGCGAGGAATGGCATTGAATAACTAAGCTGTTTTGAAGTGCAACCTCTTTAGAACGGAAATTGATTGCCATTGAAAACTCATAGACGCAACATTTATTATTGCTCAGTTGAGTTACTGGTATTGTTAAATGTTATCACCAGTCCTTTGACATCTCCTGCACTGGTGCTCTGATACAGTTTGCTGGGAGTTATGCAAGAGTAGCCAGTGAGTAACTGTCCCTTTTAAACTGTTTGCTGTCACTAGGAGACTGGCACTCGGGTGACCCATGATCTATGCCAGCCAGTCTCCCAGCTGCTCTTTGGTAGTGTGCCATCATAGAATAGTACAGCACAGAAGGTGGCCATTTGGGCCATTGAATTTGCGTCGTCTCTTTCGAAGAGCAGTCCAGTTAGTCCCACTCCCCCGCTCTTTTCCCCAACATCCCTGCAAAAGTTTTCTCCTTCAAGTATTTATCCAATTCCCTTTTGAAAGCTACTATTAAAACTGTTCCTATTGGCCAATTGTAATGCGATTTAGGATGGAGTTCCACATTTTGCGATGCTAAAGAGCAGCTCTGAGGACTCGTGCAAAGTCAAGTATCGGTCCTTGTTCGAGATGCGTAGTCCACTCCGTTTACATTGTGTACAGCTGGCAGCAGGTGTACTGCTCTCTTGCCCTCGTTGGCACACTGCACAGTATGAAAACACTCTTGGGGTTCCCGTCTTTCTCGAGTCCAAAACTGGACTGAGCTGGGCAGCAGCTGTGACATCCGCCTGTCAAAATTAATCGACAACTTTGACCTGTAAGGCCACGTCACCAGGCATAGAAGCCTTTCTGCGATAGTCATTGTGAAGTTCTCTTTCCTAGGCTTACTGCTTCATTTCCACATGGGACAAGTGGAATTCATTCCCTGGGCCAGATATATCTCCCTCCCGCTTCAGTTGCTGGTAGTCACTGTTTCTGGATACTGCTTGTACATAGTGCTTGCCCTTGCTCCCTGCCGAAGATGACCAGGAGCCTTGAACAACTGAGATTCAGTGAATGATCTCCTAGTCCAGGCCTTTCGACTGGCCAGAATCCCCAGCACCCTCTTGGTCAAAGAAGCCCAGTCAGGAATGCTGCACCTCAGTGAAGGGAGGTGGGTCTGGGCTCAAGATTCCACACATGGTGAGCTTACAATTTGCCATCGTAGACAGTTGCTGCGTATGCCCACATTAAAGCCTTTTGCCTCCGCTGAAGTTATTGGGAAGCTCTACCTCCTGATCGCATTGGAAAGCAAGAGCAGGAGAGGGGACAGCACTGAGTTACAGCAGGCCAGAGTCCTACATCTGGCCATGGAGGTACTGAAGCATGCTAACAACAGGGCTGCAGATGAATATGCGATGGGCTCCAAATGGCTTCGGTGTTGTGTTATGAAGAACACTGTGCTGGGAGATGGGGAATTTCGTGCAGCAGCTATAAGGCTGCCCAATAGAAATAGATTTCATCCAAAGAACCAGACCAATAACTGGTTACCTCTGGGACAAACTGAAGCCATCTCTTAAAAGCTGGCTGTGCCCCCTTGGGAAGAGTTCTGGCCAATAACCTCTCATATTCATTTACTTTCCAATGAAAGTTTAATGCACAAAAAGCAATAAGATGAAGATCACATCCAGTGTCATTACCTGACTGGTCAGAAAGTGCTTTGTAATTTAGCTTTTAGATGAAGATTACAGCTACAAAAATGCCCTAAAGTGAAACATTAAAAGGTCGCTTTCAGTAAGAAATGAAGCACTAAGCATCAGTAATGTAGGAACCTACATCAACAGACCCTGGGCCAGATTAGAATTTGGTATTGAAATGCATTTAAATGCAGTTCTGCTGTTTTACACGTGAATATGTTGAAGCAAGAGTGAGATCGGGATTCGTAAATGGAAAGCAACTGCAGGCAGAAATTACATTAGGGATTAAGAGAAGAGGTAATGCTATCAAAATGGCAGACTTTGAGGTATTGAGTTTTTGTTAGTAGAGATGGGAATTTGATTTTAAAAGGATATGGCTTGATTTTACTGTCCATCAGGTATCCAAACTCGAGCAATTTATGACTTCAGGTTTATATATTTCTGGTCTCGCTATAATTAAATATTTCACGGATCAGAGATTCAGGCTGAGTACTTTAAGGGATACCTAGTAGTAGTTTGAGCGATGCTGATACCACGTACCAGCGATCCAGGTTGGAGCAAGGATAATAGTGTGCTCCAGGTATCATTTTTAAATTCGTTTGGTGCCAAATGTTAATTGAATGAAATAACAATGACTATGAAATACTGAATGGGGTTAAAGTGCAGATTTTCCAAGCAGGGAGGTCAGAGCTATACAAAACTGGATGGGTCATGAAGGGGCAGTTGAAGCAGTGAGCCCACATCCCCTGTTGTGACCACATACAGATTGCATTGTCCTGACCTGAAGATTGGACTTTGAGGTGATCTGATTGAAGTGTTCGGGATTATAAAGGGAATGGCCACAGTTGATTCTGTTCACTGGCGAAGGGGTCGAATATCCGAGAATATCCGGTTTGAAATTAAAAGTATGAAGTTAAATCTTTTGGTTGCACCTGATTTTACTTTTAATGGCAACTCATTCCAGACCACACATCTGGGCCTGAGGCAGCTGGATGTGTTTGTAGAGAAAGAAGGGATTGCAGGATGTGGTGAGAAGGGCAACAGATGGGATTGAGCTATGAATGCTGGGCAGGCTTGTTGGACCTAATGGCCATTTTCTGTTCTTAAAAATTCTTGTGTTTTCTCAACTTATTTAATTTCCTATGAAAGGGAAAATGTCCATGAGCTTAAAGCACTGAATCTTGTCTCTGATCCCCTCGTTGCGAAAGTGACCAGAGTTTCCATTGCTCTGTGCTGACCAGTCACACTCCAGAGATACCATTCATAGAAACATAGAAAATAGGTGCAGGAGTAGGCCATTCAGCCCTTCTAGCCTGCACCGCCATTCAATGAGTTCATGGCTGAACATGAAACTTCAGTACCCCCTTCCTGCTTTCTCGCCATACCCCTTGATCCCCCGAATAGTAAGGACTTCATCTAACTCCCTTTTGAATATATTTAGTGAATTGGCCCCAACCACTTTCTGTGGCAGAGAATTCCACAGGTTCACCACTCTGGGTGAAGAAGTCTCTCCTCATCTCGGTCCTAAATGGCTTACCCCTTATCCTTAGACTGTGACCCCTGGTTCTGGACTTCCCCAACATTGGGAACATTCTCCCTGCATCTAACCTGTCTAAACCCGTCAGAATTTTAAACGTTTCTATGAGGTCCCCTCTCATTCTTCTGAACTCCAGTGAATACAAGCCCAGTTGATCCAGTCTTTCTTGATGGGTCAATCCCACCATCCCGGGAATCAGTCTGGTGAATCTTCGCTGCACTCCCTCAATAGCAAGAATGTCCTTCCTCAAGTTAGGAGACCAAAATTGTACACAATACTCCAGGTGTGGCCTCACTAAGGCCCTGTACAACTGTAGCAACACCTCCCTGCCCCTGTACTCAAATCCCCTCGCTATGAAGGCCAACATGCCATTTGCTTTCTTAACCGCCTGCTGTACCTGCATGCCAACCTTCAATGACTGATGTACCATGACACCCAGGTCTCATTGTACCTTCCCTTTTCCTAATCTGTCACCATTCAGATAATAGTCTGTCTCTCTGTTTTTACCACCAAAGTGGATAACCTCACATTTATCCACATTATACTTCATCTGCCATGCATTTGCCCACTCACCTAACCTATCCAAGTCACTCTGCAGCCTCATAGCATCCTTCTCGCAGCTCACACTGCCACCCAACTTAGTGTCATCCGCAAATTTGGAGATACTACATTTAATCCCCTCGTCTAAATCATTAATGTACAATGTAAACAGCTGGGGCCCCAGCACAGAACCTTGCGGTACCCCACTAGTCACTGCCTGCCATTCTGAAAAGTACCCATTTACTCCTACTCTTTGCTTCCTGTCTGACAACCAGTTCTCAATCCACGTCAGCACACTACCCCCAATCCCATGTGCTTTAACTTTGCACATTAATCTCTTGTGTGGGACCTTGTCGAAAGCCTTCTGAAAGTCCAAATATACCACATCAACTGGTTCTCCTTTGTCCACTTTACTGGAAACATCCTCAAAAAAATTCCAGAAGATTTGTCAAGCATGATTTCCCCTTCACAAATCCATGCTGACTTGGACCTATCATGTCACCATTTTCCAAATGCGCTGCTATGACATCCTTAATAATTGATTCCATCATTTTACCCACTACTGAGGTCAGGCTGACCGGTCTATAATTCCCTGTTTTCTCTCTCCCTCCTTTTTTAAAAAGTGGGGTTACATTGGCTACCCTCCACTCGATAGGAACTGATCCAGAGTCAATGGAATGTTGGAAAATGACTGTCAATGCATCCGCTATTTCCAAGGCCACCTCCTTAAGTACTCTGGGATGCAGTCCATCAGGCCCTGGGGATTTATCGGCCTTCAATCCCATCAATTTCCCCAACACAATTTCCCGACTAATAAAGATTTCCCTCAGTTCCTCCTCCCTACTAGACCCTCTGACCCCTATTATATCCGGAAGGTTGTTTGTGTCCCCCTTAGATCCCATCGATCCAAGGGGACTGGGGTCAAGCAGAAGTGAATTTAGGTCCATCTATGAATTCCAACATACGTGCCAAATATAAGACTGCCAACTAATGTTCAGATTCTGGACCATTTCTCCTGCAGACTTTCATCCCCTAGAAGCTCCATACTGAGTGTCCAAACCCTTTCCAGATAGGACTTTGACAGCAGCTGGAGAAGACCTACATCGTTCCGTCTGGGTTCTCGGAATGAACGCACCACCTGAGGGTCCAGCGGACCACCCGGTAACTCTTGAAAATGTCCTTTTCATAATGTTATTGTTTCGAGAGATCCTGCCAGCCAGTCAGCTACTTAACTTGTAAATGTAGCTAGCATTTGGTCCCGGGCCAGAGAGTATTGTGAACTCAGCAGTATCACTTGGGTCTGCTGGTGCCCTGTTGCTGTAAACCAGTACCGATCTCTGTCCAGTGTCCATGAGATCACTGCAACCTGCTTTCCGATTGAGTTTTGGAGGGGCTTGACATGGTGATTATTTATGCAGTGTTCGACGCCCTGCAGTAGGTAACTGTACCACACCTTTCGCTGTCTTTGCAGTGCTAACCAATCGCTCTGGGGCACTAGTGTTGGCTTCATTGCCCCAGAGCGAAAGAAGGAAAGAATTGGCACTGGTGGTTCCTGATCCTCAATCATCCAGTGACCCCTGTTAAGTGGGTGCATGTGTGTGGCTATTGTCCGAGAACCAGCTTGGGCTGGGCTGTGATGCCTCCATGGATAAATAGCCAACCCACACTTGCGCATGAAACATGACTGCTGAGGTAATGTACCACGGGGTAACCAGTATGCCAGCCTGAGTCATGGAATTATAGAAAGTTACAGCACGGAAAGAGGCCATTTTGGCCCATTGTGTCTGCACCGACCAACAAAGAGCTACCCAGCCTAATCCCATTTTCCGGCTCTTGGTCCGTAGCCCTGCAGGTTACGGCACTTCAAGTGCACATCCAAGCACATTTTAAATGTGGTGAAGGTTTCTGCCTCTACCACCCTTTCAGGCAGTGAGTTCCAGACCCCCACCACCCTCTGGGTGAAGAAATTTCCCCTGAAATCCCCTCTAAACCCCCTAACAATTACTTTAAATGTATGCACCCTGGTATTGACCCCTCTGCTAAGGGAAATAGGTCCTTCCTATTCACTCTATCTAGGCTCCCCATAATTTTATACACCTCTAAGGTTTCCCCTCAGCCTCCTCTATTCCCAAGAAAACACACTCAGCCTATCCAATCTTTTCTCATAGCTAAAATTCTCCAGTCCAGGCAACATTCTTGTAAATCTCCTCTCTACCTTCTCTAGTCAGCACCTTCTGAAGAACTGTGAGATGATAGGGGGTAAAGGAGGAGTGGTTCACTACAGGAGAGTCTAGATGTGTTTACCACTCGTTTTGTTAGGAATGCTGACTCAGCCTGACTCTGGAGAGCGGGCGGGGAAGTGGACCTGAGTCCATGATCGGATCAGCCATGATCATATTAAATGGCGGAGCAGGCTCGAGGGGCCGTATTGGCCTACTCCTGCTCCTATCTCTTATGTTCTTATGAATATTGCAAGTACATGGCATTTTTAAGTGATGTTTAATGTCTTTTAGTTTCAGAGTCCCTTCTACTACATGTCCCAGAGAATGCAAGATGTGACTGGAGATGGCGGTGTGTTAAAGGAGGTTCTCAGACCTGGCTCGGGCAGTGTTATCCCATCTACTGCCTCAGTGTCTGGTACGGTCAACCAACGGGTATCCTGAGCAGATGCCAGGTTCAAGAAATGGGTGGTCACGTAATGCCCCAAAGCCGAGGGGGTCTCCGGCACGTGAGGAGTTTCCAAATGGAAACCACGGCAAAGTCTAAAACACTAAGTATTCACCTTTTTAATCCCTTTGATCTATGAATTCCTAATTCCGGTTCCAATTCCCAGAGGGGAACCCTGAAGGTCAGTCAGTCAGTCTGAAGGAGTGGGGGGTGGGGGTATTTGCACAGAATGAGCCAATCTCTGTGATGAGCAATGCTGCAGGGAGCCACTAATCAGGAGCAGAAATTTGGACAAGAGGATCTTTATCATTTCAAGTCCAAGCCTGTTGGTTAAACCCTATCCTTCACTGTAAGGGTCTCCTGTTCCTTGCAAAGTTGCACTGTTTAGTTTTCTTTGTTCTTCCCTTGCAATGTCTAAATATGGGGGCTGTAATGAGAATTTAATATTTGATGTGTCATGTATCCTACATGGCTACTGTTGGTTCTATCACAAGATGTGCCACCAGAGGGCACAGCAGTGGGAGACTTGTAGGTTACCTGTACAGGTGTGCCTGGCCTAGTATAAAAGGCAGGACACCAGGTGTGATCTTCACTCTGGAGTTAACAAATAAAGGACTAAGGTCACTGCAGTTCAAGTACAACACACTGCCTCATGGAGTCATTACTAGAGCATCTAAGGACACAACATGATGGAGTTGGTTGGGGGGGGGGGGGGGGCGGGGGGGGTCCCCTTTATCTTTTTAGCTATCACCCCTCCCCTACCTCCAATCTACCCAAATGTTCACCGGTTTGAAACAGTAACTGAACAGCATGGGGTGACCCGGGTAATAGTTTTTGCCAAAAGGAAGGGGTGTCCAAATTCAGGTTGATCCATCACACCAGCCTAGACAGTAATGGGACTGTTTGAAGTAGCAACTCCCTGGTAATGGAGGCAAAAAGCTCTGGAATCCTGCGAGAGGCAGCTGAATGCTGGAATGGTGGTTGGATGAACAGGGTGGGTCAAATGGCCTCCCTTAATTAGCCTTGAGCTAAATTAGTGCGATGTGGATAGACTGGAGAAGCTGGGGTTCCTTAGAGCCAAAGCTGAGAGAGGATTTGATAGAGGTTCAAAATCATGAGGGGTCTAGACAGAGTAGATGGAGAGAAACTGTTCCCATTGGCAGAAGGGTTGAGAAGCAGAGGACACAGATTTAAGATGATTGGTTATTTTGTCAAAGGCCACATGAGGAAAAACTTTTTTACGGCATTGAGTGGTTAGGATCCTGAAAGGGTGGTGGAGGTACATTCAATCGTGGCTTTCAAAAGGGAATTGAACAAGTACCTGAAGGAAAACCATTTGCAGAGCTACAGGGAAAGGGCGGGGGAATGGGACTAGCTGAAGTGCTCTTGCAGAGAGCCAGCACAGGCTCGATAGGCCGAATGGCCTCCTCCCTGTGCTGTAAACATTTTATGATGCATGTCTGTAGCTTTGGAGGAGCAGTAACTTAATGTTGAGCGGATTTCTCATGAGGTGTATGGACTGGCACGAGTTCACCTCGCGGTAGATCAGGTTTACCATAAGCCAGAGATCCATCTTGTTGATGCCCGGTCAAGTTGGTAAAGGCGGTGATCTGCGCAGACTAGAAGGTCCAAGCTTCGATCACAGTAAATGCTGCGCTCGATGATCGTCACAGACTCTGCAGTTGCCCTCAGTGCCTCTGGGCGACGAAGGGAACAGTTTGCTGGGGTTTGCTGGATCACTGTTGTTTACCTGTGTGGACCCGGTGATAGCAAGATTGGGCTTGGTTGTGATTCAAACAGCCATTTGACGTGTGGCTGAACCTTTTGAATCCTGCTCGGGCTCCTTTCTGAAGTCAGATTTGTAGTTAAACTTTGTTTTTCTGTGTTCCTTTCTTGCAGTTCATTACAGTGCCTATAGCGAATATATAAACAAACCCTTTGACTCCAACGTGCTGAGGGATGTGCCAAGGTTCATGAAACTTGGTCAAGGTGAATATGGACTATTCTGGTCGCTGTGTAAACGTGTGATTGAGGACCCTTGCTGAGCCTGCTGGGAGTGGCTAGATACAGCATTAGTTTGCAGGTGCAGTAGGTAATCAGGAAGGCGAATGGAATGTTGGCCTTCATTGCGAGAGGGATGGAGTACAAAAGCAGGGAGGTCCTGCTACAACTGTACAAGGTATTGGTGAGGCCGCACCTGGAGTACTGCGTGCAGTTTTGGTCACCTTACTTAAGGAAGGATATACTAGCTTTGGAGGGGATACAGAGACGATCCACTAGGCTGATTCCGGAGATGAGGGGGTTACATTATGATGATTGAGTAGACTGGGTCTTTACTCGTTGGAGTTCAGAAGGATGAGAGGGGATCTTATAGAAACATTTAAAATAATGAAATGGATAGACAAGATAAAGGCAGAGAGGTTGTTTCCACTGGTCGGGGAGACTAGAACTAGGGGGCACAGCCTCAAAATACGGGGGAGCCAATTTAAAACCGAGTTGAGAGGAATTTCTTCTCCCAGAAGGTTGTGAATCTCTGGAATTCTCTGCCCAAGGAAGCAATTGAGGCTAGCTCATTGAATGTATTCAAATCACAGATAGATAGATTTTTAACCAATAAGGGAATTAAGGGTTATGGGGAGCGGGCGGGTAAGTGGAGCTGAGTCCACGGCCAGATCAGCCATGATCTTGTTGAATGGCGGAGCAGGCTCGAGGGGCTAGATGGCCTACTCCTGTTCCTAATTCTTATGTTCTTATTACACGTCCGCTCACTGCACTTCCTTCCTCTGAGGCTTTAATCCTGGTGCTGCCTGAGGGGAAGCACTCGCTGCCCTACTCCCAGTTCAGCAGCGCCTCCCGACAGATGTGCTCTTCCCCCCCCCACCCCCCGCCTCTGCATTCCATGACGCCCCAGCTCCTCCTCCTCTCTTCCCAGTGAGAAGGCACCAGGAGGCAGGGTTGTCCCAGCATTAAAGAGCAAGTGAAAGGACCCGAATAAAACTATCCTGCCATACTATAGGGATTAGTGATGGTGATGTGGCTGTAAATCAAATCTATCTCGGCCCTCGTGCTTTCTCTTGTGACCGAGCATCCCTCTCCTCAAGGCCTGTATCTGGCTTCAGCTCGGTAACTGCCCACCGCTCTGATTTCAAATCTGGAGTTGTCTATGGGGAATCACAGGCACAGCTCCCCGTCCCATCTCCGTGTGGGGTCGTCTCGGACCCCCGTGCCGTCGTGTCTCGGATCCCCGTCCTGTCTCTGTGTGGAGTGTCTCGGGCCCCCGTCCCGTCTCCGTGTGGAGTGTCTCGCGGGCATGGACCTGTCACCTGTTGGTCAGTGGTGCAGGGTGTTAGAATATTCCTGTCGGTGGGCATTGAGTAACGATGCTGCTGAGGATTGTGGTCTTGGATAATAGGCTAGTGACTAACTGGGTGTAAAGACGGAGAGGTAATCGAGACATACCCAACAAGTCGTGCTTTCTGGCACTGATTGGAAAGGCCTGTGTCTCACTGGTGTAAACTCTACATGTGTCAGTTGAGTTAATCCGAGCACAGTTGCAGGAAGCTGTCTCCATTTCTCTGGCTTCATGTTGCTGCACTGTAATCGGAGCCAGTGTGAAGTGAGATTTTATAAAGGACTGTTAGTGCAGGGCACATGCGACCAGCTAACACTAAAATCACAGCGGCAACTGGACGCAGCTCGCTCGAGTCCCGAGCGAGGACACGCCGGGCTCTCGTGCCCCTTGGCAGAGAGTAATATAAAATCGGCTGGGAGTGTAATATGGGGCGATTCGCTGTGGGGATTATCGGTCTGAACCTGGAGCCTCTGCTGCTCTACTTGTAGCTGCATAAATGTAGCTTCTCCGCACCGCACCTCCTGCACAATGACTGTACTACACCACCTCCAGCAGGTAGTGAGCTTGTGCATGTGTTGAAAAGCCGAGAATTTTGTGGGAGGACGGGTTCACATTGCTACATGTCACTGACTGTCCCCTCCTGCTCACCCACGGTGCACCGGCGCCATCTACACACAGCACCTGAGTATTTCAGCCCTTCCTGTTGGGTTTTCATACATTTGAGCACAGAATTGATGCTGCCGTCAACAAGAAGTGTTTTGTGTGTCTGACACTGCGGGTGGTTGATAGAACGGATTGGAGAAGATGTCTGGGGTGACGAAGGAAGCTCGGCTATCCATAGCCTAATGATGCTCCAGAAATAAGAGAACTTCTTTTATCCAGAGGACCAGTAGTGCAGTGGATTAATCACTGGCCTAGACTGCTGCTGCAATGACGGCTGGTCATTGTGTGAAATGAGGTTATATAGTCTACTCTCCGATTTAGCACTAAATTGGCAGCTCTCTCTGGAGAAGTGTCACCTGGTTATAGTACTCTGCTGTACCTGCCTGGGCTATATTGAGGGAGATTTGCTCTATCTGACCCGTGCTGTACTTGACCTGGGAGTGTTTGACGGGCAGTATTAGAGCATCCGGGAGGGTGCTGAGCACCTCGAGTCTCGTCGCCGAGAACATGCAGAAAACAAGCGCAGGCAGCGGAAGGAGCGTGTGGCAAACCAGACTCCCCACCCACCTTTCCTTCAACCACTGTCTGTCCCACCTGTGACAGAATCTGTAATTTCCATATTGGACTGTACAGTCATCTGAGAACTCACTTTTGTAGTGGAAGCAAGTCTTCCTCGATTTCGAGGGACTGCCTATGATGATGATGATGATGATAAATGAAACCTTGCCCTGTATCTGACCTGGATGTGTTTGACGGGCAGTATAAATGGAACTTTACTCTGTATTTGACCTGGGAGTGTTTGATCGGGCAATATAAGAAATAGGAGCAGGAGTAGACCATTTGGCCCCTCGAGTCTGCTCCGCCATTCAATAAGATCATGGCTGATCTGATCATGGACTCAGCTCCACTTCCCTGCCCGCTCCCCATAACCCTTTACTCCTTTATCGCTCAAAAATCTGTATCTCTGCCTTAAATATATTCAATGGCCCAGCCTTCACAGCTCTCTCGGGCAGAGAATTCCACAGATTTACAACCCTCTGAGAAGAAATTCCTCCTCATCTCAGTTTTAAATGGGCGGCCCCTTATTCTGAGACTATGTCCCCTAGTTTTAGTTTCCCCTATGAGTGGAAATACCCTCTCTGCATCCACCTTGTCGAGCCCCCTTATTATCTTATATATTTCAATAAGATCACCTCTCATTCTTCTGAACCCCAATGTATATAGGCCCAACCTGCTCAACCGATCTTTATAAGTGAACCCCCTCATCTCTGGAATCAACCTAGTGAACCTTCTCTGAACAGCCTCCAATGCAAGTATATTCTTCTTTTTAATACGGAGACCTAAACTCTACGCAGTATACCAGGTGTGGCCTCACCAATTCCCTGTACAGTTGTAGCAGGACTTCTCTATTAGAACTATGCCCCCTAGTTCTCGATTCCCCCACGAGGGGAAACATCCTCTCTGCATCTACCCTGTCAAATGAAACTTTATATCTGAGCTGGGAGTGTTTGATTCTGGTTCCTGAAATGGATAGTGTTGCACTTCCATCACCTTGATGAACACACAAAACCCCAGAGCCCTTTCACACAGGAGGACGGTTGTTGGAAGCTATGCCGATCTGCCACACTTTGACACCCGATGTCCACTCCTACCGGAAATTGCGATTTGAGGCATGGGTTCAGGGTTCATGGCGACAGAGAGGTATAGTAACTGGCGCTGGGTTGGAAAGGTGATGTGTCATCGCAGCCGAGTTACGCCGATTAAGTGCTGAGTTCTGTGGGAAAAGTGGGTGCGCAATGTGGGGAAAGGTGTGACTAGGGGAATGCTCCTGGAGAGAACAGTGGGCGATCCCACTTGGCTGTCATCTATATGGACAGTGGTCCCCTAAATGGACCAGTGAATGTGACGTGTCTTGCAGCTCGGCTGGTGTACCCACCCCATCGCTGAAAGGTGTTGTACTCAATCCTGGTGCCCTGCTGTGTTTCAGATATTACGCTGCTCGGGATGGAACTGGCAATACGGACGATGAGAAAGGGCGAGTTTTCCCGGTTTCTTTTCAAGCCACAGTACGCGTACGGCCAGATGGGCTGTCCCCCCCGGATACCTGCAAACGCCACAGTAATGTTTGAATTGGAGATTCTGCATTTTCTAGACACCTTGGAGTCTGACGAATACTTCATTCTGTCGCAGGTAGGCACCCCAGCCACTCACAGAATAGGCATCACTCCAGCTGCTTTACTTTGGAAGGGTCTTGCCAGTAGCATGGGCACCTTGCCGCTTGGGCAGGGGGTAACTGAGCTGCAGTCCATGGGCTGGTAATCTGGCCTTTGGAGCCCAGGCGATTCTGTCTGATTTGTGCTTGCATTTCTTGTTCAGTGGTTTGTCCTGTTTGAATGTTCTGGGCCTGGAAATTTGGGAAGGGCTGTTTTTAAAACTGCTGCCTCATTGGTGGAAAAATCCGAATTTCGTGAGGTCTGACCAGCCCAATGATTGCCCTTTAAATACAGGGTCAGTGGGATGCCTCCCATTGGAACCCATCCCTCAACAATGATGGCAGGTCACTGCATGTTGAATGATGCCAATGTTTCAGTGTTTATTACCTTGGTTGGTACATAATTCCAAGAAGTTTTTCTTGATCGCTTTAAATTTACTTCTCTCTAATTTCTGTTCAGGAGTTCCTAGAATCATTGGCCTCCTGTGTTGTGGAATCCTTTCAGCCCATCATTCCTGCATCGACCTCTGAACGATCTATAGACTTTGTCCCTTTCCTCATCCCTTTCAGCTTTTGCTTGTTCTACTTTCCTGGCTTAATTCAAGTGATGATCTGGGTTTCAATTCAAATTGGACTGGGAAAATAGATTAAAGTGTGGGATGGTTGGTGAGCAGTGGCAGACATTTAAGGAGATATTTCATAACTCGCAACAAAAATATATCCCGATGAGCAGGGATAGCCATCCGTGGCTAACTAAGGAAATAAGGGATGGTATCAAATTGAAAACAAGGGTATACAATGTGGTCAAGACTAGTGGGAGGCCAGTGGATTTGGAAACTTTTAAAAGCCAGCAAAGAACGACTAAAAAAAAAAAAATGATAAAAAGAGGGAAAATAGATTATGAAAGTAAACTAGCACAAAATATGTTGTGTATCTGTAAAGCATGCACTCCCATGTTCTGCCACCAGGGAGCGCATCGCCTGAAGTCCCAAGGGATCCCAGCATCCCTTGGGAGCACTGTATATAAGCCAGGCCCCTAAGGCCTGTTCCTCACTCTGGAGTGTCTTAGTAAAGACTGAGGTCACTGTTACTTTAACCTCCCTGTGTGCAGCCTCATCTGTGTTAGGAACACAATAACTGGAGACGAGTATACGAATCCAACGCAAAGATGCAGCAAACTGGGCATCCTGGAATAGTTCTCGGAGGGTGAGGACTGGGACGCCTATGTCGAACTGCTAGACCAGTACTTTGTAACCAACGAGCTGGACGGAGAAGGAAGTGCTGCAAAAAGGAGAGCGGTCCTCCTCACGGTCTGCGGGGCACTGACCTACAGCCTCATGAAGAATCTTCTGGCTCCGGTGAAACCCACAGATAAGTCGTATGAGGAGCTGTGTACACTGGTTCGGGAGCATCTTAACCTGAGGGAGAGCGTGCTGATGGTGAGGTATCGGTTCTATACGTACCAGCGATCTGAAGGTCAGGAAGTGGCGAGCTACGTCGCCGAGCTAAGGCGGCTTGCAGGACAATGTGAGTTAGATGGCTACCTGGAGCAAATGCTCAGAGACTTTTTTGTACTGGGCATTGGCCACGAGACCATCCTACGAAAACTTTTGATTGTAGAGACACCGACCCTCAGTAAGGCCATTGCGATAGCACAGGTGTTTATGTCCACCAGTGATAACACCAAACAAATCCCTCAGCACACAAGTGCGAGCAATGTTCATAAATTAACTGAAATTGTGTTTGCGAGCAGAAATGTACAGGGCAGAAACCACGAGTCTGCAACTGCCAGATGATCCAGATGACTCGAGGCAATTTACACCTTGTTGGTGTTGTGGAGGCTTCCATTCAGCCTATTCATGCCACTTCAAATGGTATGTTTGCAAGAGCTGTAGAACAATGGGGCACCTCCAACAAGCTTACAGATGAGCTGCAAGCTCTGCAAAACCTGCTAACCACCATGTGGCAGAGGAAGATCGGTCCATGGTGGACCAAAGCAATTTTGAGCCTCAGAGAGGAGGCAGATGCTGAAGTACACAGGGTGCACACATTTCCGACGAAATGTCCACCTATAATGCTAAACGTAAAATTGAATGGCTTACCCATAGCCATGGAGCTGGACACTGGCGCTAGCCAATCCATCATGAGAGACTGTGGTGCAACAAGGCACTCAGACCAGCCCTGAGCCCCATCCACACGAAACTGAGAACGTACACCAAAGAGCTTATCACTGTCCTGGGCAGCACCATGGTCAAGGTCACCTATGAGGGCACAGTGCACGAACTGTCACTCTGGATTGTCCCGGGCGATGGCCGCACACTGCTTGGAAGGAACTGGCTGGGCAAAATCCGCTGGAACTGCGATGACATCCGAGCGCTATCACATGTCGATGAGGCCTCATGTACCCAGGTTCTTAACAAATTTCCTTCCCTTTTTGAGCCAGGCATTGGAAACTTTTCCGGGGCGAAGGTGCGGATCCACTTGGTCCCAGAGGCACGACCCATTCACCACAAGGAGTGAGCGGTACCTCACATGATGAGGGACAGAGTGGAAATCAAGCTGGTCAGGCTGCAACGCGAGGGCATCATCTCCCCAGTGGAATTCAGCGAGTGGGCCAGCCCGATTGTTCCAGCACTCAAAAGTGATGGCACGGACAGGATTTGCGGCGATTATAAAGTAACTATTAATCGTTTCTCGCTACAGGACCAATACCCGCTACCTAAGGCAGACGACCTATTTGTGACGCTGGCAGGAGGCAAGACGTTCACCAAGCTCGACCTGACGCAGGAGCTGGAGGACTCTTCGAAGGGCCTCACCTGCATCAACATGCACAAGGGGGACTGTTCATCTACAACAGATGCCCCTTTGGAATTCGGTCGGCTGCAACGATCTTCCAGAGAAACATGGAGAGCCTACTCAAGTCGGTACCATGCACGGTGGTTTTTCAGGACGACATATTGGTCACGGGTCGGGACACCGCCGAGCACCTACAAAGCCTGGAGGAGGTCCCCCAGCGACTGAATCGCGTAGGGCTGCAGCTGAAGAGGTCGAAATGTGTCTTCATGGCAACAGAAGTGGAGTTTTTGAGGAGAATGATCGCGGCGGACGGCATTTGGCCCACAGATGCCAAGACAGAGGCTTTCAGGAACGCGTCCAGGCCACACAACATCACGGAGCTGCGGTCGTTCCTGGGACTCCTCAACTATTTTGGTAACTTCCTACCGGGGTTAAGCACCCTCTTAGAGCCCCTACATGTGTTATTGCGTTAGGGTATGGGGGAAAAAAAAACAAGTAATTGCTTTTGAGAAACCAGAAACCTTTTATGCTCCAACAAGCTGCTTGTATTGTACAACCCGTGTAAAAGACTCGTGCTAGCATGCGATGCGCCGTTGTATGGAGTCGGGTGTGTATTACAACAAGCTAACGTTGCGGGGAAGTTGCAATCTGTCGCCTATGCCTCCAGGAGCTTGTCTAAGGCCGAGAGGACCTACAGCATGAGTGAGAAAGAGGCATTAGCGTGTGTGTTCGGGATAAAGAAAATGCATCAGTACCTGTTTGGCCTCAAATTCGAGCTGGAAACCGATCACAAGCCCCTTATATCCCTGTTCGCTGAAAACAAGGATAAATACTAATGTCTCAACCCGCATACAAAGGTGGACACTCGCGCTGTCAGTATATAACTATACCATCCGCCACAGGCCAGGCAACGGGAATTGTGCGGATGCTCTAAGTCGACTACCATTGCCCGCCACGAGGGTGGAAATGGCGCAACTTGCAAACTTGTTGATGGTAGCGCAGCCCACAGATTTGTTGATGGTCATGGAAGCGTTTGAAAATGATAAATCCCCTGTCACGGCCTGCCAGATTAGGACTTGGACCAGCCAAGATCCTCTGCTGTCCCTAGTAAAAAAAACTGTGTACTGCATGGGAGCTGGGCCAGCATCCCCATTGAAATGCAAGAGTTAATCAAGCCGTTCCAGCGGTGAAAGGACGAGCTGCCCATTCAGGCAGACTGCCTGTTGTGGGGTAACCGCATAGTGCTGCCTGAAAAGGGCAGGGAGACGTTCATCTCGGATCTCCACAGCACACACCCAGGTATAGTAATGATGAAAGCGATAGCCAGACCCCACGTGTGGTGGCCCGGTATCGACTCTGACTTAGAGTCCTGTGTACGGCAATGCAGTGTGTGTGCTCAGTTGAGCAATGCGCCCAGAGAGGCACCACTACCTTTGTGGTCCTGGCCCTCCAGACCATGGTCGAGGATCCATGTCGACTATGCGGGTCCGTTTCTCAATAAAATATTCCTGGTGGTGGTGGATGCTCTTTCAAAATGGATTGAATGTGAAATAATGTTGGGAAGCACCGCCACCGCCATCATTGAAAGCCTGAGGGTCATGTTTGACACCCATGGCCTGCCTGACATACTGGTCAGTGACACCGGGCCATGTATAACCAGTGCCGAATTTAAAGAATTCATGAACCGCAATGGGATCAAACATGTCACCTCGGCCCCGTTTAAACCAGCCTCCAATGGGCAGGCAGAGCGGGCAGTACAAACAATCAAACAGCGTCTTAAACGAATCACAGAAGGCTCACTCCAAACCCGCCTGTCCCGAGTACTGCTCAGCAACCGCACGAGACCCCACTCGCTCACAGGGGTGCCCCCGGCTGAGCTACTCATGAAAAGGACACTTAAAACCAGACTCTCGCTGGTTCACCCCAACCGGCATGATCAGGTAGAGAGCAGGCGGCAGCAACAAAATGTAAATGATGGTCGCGCCACTGTGTCACGGGAAATTGATCTGAATGACCCTGTGTATGTGCTAAACTATGGACATGGTCCCAAGTGGATAGCGGGCACGGTGATAACTAAAGAAGGGAGATGGACAAATTTGCATAAAGCACCTGGGCCAAACTAGGCTGCGATTCACTGACTGCCCTGAACAACACACAGCAGACACCACCTTTTTCAAGCCCACAACACACACCCAAAGGATCAACGACACCACGCCGGACCAGGAAATCGAACCCAACACTCTCAACAGCCCAGCAAGGCCAGGCTCACCCAGCAGCCCTGCAGGGCCAACATCATGCCAGCTCAGCGAGGGCACAGCCAACACACCAGAACAGACATTTGTAACGAGGCGGTCCACCAGGGAAAGAAAAGCTCCCGACCACCTCACCTTGTAAATAGTTTTCACTTTGACTTTGGGGGGGGGGAGTGATGTTGTGTATCTGTAAAGCATGCACTCCCATGTTCCGCCACCAGGGTGCGCATCCCCTGAAGTCCCAGCATCCGTTGGGAGCACTGTATATAAGCCGGCCCCTAAGGCTTGTTACTCACTCTGGAGTGTCTTAGTAAAGACTGAGGTCACTGTTACTTTAACCTCCCTGTGTACAGTCTCATCTGTGTTAGGAACACAACAAAATATAAAGAGTTTCTACAGGTACATAAAAAGAAAAAGATTGGCTAAAGTAAATGTTGGTCCCCTAGAGGATGAGACTGGGGAATTAATAATGGAGAACAGGAAAATGGCAGAGACGTTGAACAATTATTTTATATCTGTTTTCACGATAGAAGACACTAAAAACATCCCAATCGTGGATAATCAAGGGGCTATAGGGAAGGAGGAACTTATAATACAATATAATAAATGATTAATACAATCACTATCACTAAAGAAGTAGTACTCGGTAAAATAATGGGATTAAAGGTGGACAAGTGTCCTGGACCTGATGGCTTACATCCTAGGGTCTTAAAAGACGTGGCTGCAGACAGAGATAGTGGATGCATTGGTTGTAATTTACCAAAATTACAGTGGATTGGAAAACCACAAATGTAATGCCCCTATTTAGAAAAGGAGGCAGACAGAAAGCAGGAAACTATAGACCGGTTAGCCTAACATCTGTTATTGGGAAATGCTGGAGTCCATTATTAAGGAAGCAGTAGAGGGACATTTGGAAAAGCATAATTCAAGCCAGCAGAGCCAGCATAGTTTATGAAAGAGAAATCATGTTTGACAAATTTGCTGGAATTCTTTTGAGGATGTAATGAGCAGGGTAGATAAGGGGGAACCAGTGGATGCAAATTGTGAGGCCACAAAAATCTGCAAAGAGATATCGACAGGTTAAGTGAGTGGGAAAACATTTGGCAGATGAAGTATAATGTGGGAAAATGTGAGGTTATCCATTTTGGCAGAAAAAATAGAAAAGCACTTTGCAAATTTTTTACATTTAAATTATAAAGTGCTACAGTACAGAGGGACCTGGGGGTCCTTGTGCATGAAACACAAAAAGTGAGTATGCAGGTACAGCAAGTAATCAGGAAGGCAAATGGAATGTTGGCCTTTACAGCAAAGGGGATAGAGTATAAAAGCAGAGAAGTCCTGCTACAGCTGTACAGGGTATTGGTGAGAAGTGAAGTGGAGTTGAGGCCATGATCAGATCGGCCATGATATTGAATGGAGGAGCAGGCTCAAGGGGACAAATGGCCTACTCCTGCTCCTATTTCTTATGTTTGATTTACCTCATCTGTACCATTTTAATATTTGGCAAAATCCAATGAGGCCCCCAGTTAACCATGGTCCTGTTCAAACTTCTCTAATCTTTCCTTCTAGCTCACTTCTGAGATCAGTCTTGTTTATAAGAACATAATAACGCAAGAATTAGGAGCAGGAGTAGGCGATTTGGCCCCTCGAGTGTGCTCCGCCATTCAATAAGATCATGGCTGATCTGCCTCAACACCACTTTCCTGCACTATCCCCATATCCCTTGATTCCCTTAATATCCAAAAATCTATCGATCTCCGTCTTGAATATACTCACAGACTGAACCTTCACAGCCCTCTGAGGTAGAGAATTCCAAAGATTCACCACCCTCTGAGTAAAGAAGTTTCTCCTCATCTCCATCCTAAATGGCCGACCCCTGGTTCTAGACTCCTCAGCCAGAGGAAACATCCTCTCTGCATCTACCCTGTCGAGCCCTGTAAGAATTTTGTATGTTTTAATGAGATCACCTCTCATTCTTCTAAATTCTAAAGAATATAGGCCTAGTCTACTTAATCTCTCCTCACACAGGATAATCCCTCCATCCCAGGAATCAGTCTAGTGAACCTTCATTGCACTCCTTCAATGGCAAGTATATCCTTCCTTGGGTAAGGAGGGCAAAACTGTTCATAGTACTCCAGGTGTGGTCTCACCAAGGCCCTGTATAATTGTAGTAAGACTTTTTTACTCTTATATTCCAATCCCTTTGTAATAAAAAGCAACTTATCATTTGCTTTCCTAATTGTTTGCTGTACCTGCATGTTAACTTTCTGTGATTTGTGTACAAGTCCATCTGAATACCAACATTTCCCAATCTCTCATCATTTAAAAAATACTCTCTTGTACTATTTTTCCTACCAAAGTGGATAACTTCACATTTCTCCATTATATTCCATTTGCCATGTTCTTGCCCACTCACTTAGCCTGTCTATAGACCCTTGAAGCCTCTTTGCATACTCCTCACAACTTACATTCCCATCTCGCTTTGTATCATCAGCAAACCTGGATATATTGCATTTGGTTCCCTCATCCGAACCATTGATATAGATTGTGAATCTCTGGGGCCCAAGCACCAATCCTCACAGCACCCCAGTAGTTACAGCCTGCCAACCTGAAAATGACTATTTATTCCTACTCTCTGTTTTCTGTTTTTTGTTACTTTTCTCGGCACTCTCTCCAGTATCATCTTTGTGATGGAACACAAACTTTCCATAGTACGTGCAGTCTGCGCATTGCATTGTAAAGGCTGAGCATAAGCTCTGTAGACTTTCTCGGTATTGTTCTGACTACATATCCCTGAACTCTGTCAGGTTATATACTAAAGAATGAGTTTGGAAACTGGTGTCCCTGAACCCTAAAGGTTCCTGTATTCGAGTCCTGTATGGGTTGAGTTATTAATCTGTTATTTCCTCAACTGTATATTAATGATCTGTGCATTAATATTAATAGAACACGTTCTCCAGTGAAAGCAGTGTTTTCCCTCGGGTAGCTGACACTATTTTCCTCGCGTTTGGACAGGGAAATTCTGGGATGCACTGGCACAGTAATATGTTAAGTTTAATAAAGATGTAGAGGCATCTCCTGAGTTGCCTCATCCCCTGGGGTCCAGGGACCCAGTGTGAAAACCCGCACTGTGGATCAGGGTGGAATTCTACGTTATTTTAAACATGGACATGGTGTTTGTTCCAAATAGCCTGGGGCGTGGGCGAGGTCCCGATGGCTGCTGGCTTTTTAGCGTTTATGACATTCTGTTTCCTCGGTTTTAGGAGCAGCAGGCTATTTATCCATTGGAGAAGCTGTTGAAAGTGGCCAGTACGAAGCGGGAGTTTGGGAACTATTTCTTCCAACAGCAGCAGTACGAGGATGCAAAGGACCAATACAAGAAGGTACCAAACGGGCAGGGCTGAGTGATGGAGAGAGGCTGCTTACTGATGCCATGGGTCTACTGTGAAACCTGGGATAGAAGTAGGCCCAGGATCCACAGACTGTGAAAAGAGTCTGTAATTGTAGCTCACCTTTGGGTAGATTGAATTAGGGGAGGTGTCCCTGGATGTGCCAGTACTGACTGGGGGATTCTGTGTGTTTGCAGGGGGTTCCCTCGAGGATTCCCTGTGTTGAAATCTTTCATCCTCTGATGATCCTGCATGCACCTTTTTCTGCCCAACATCAGAATAAATGTTAGCATCTGTCCAGGTGTAAATCCTGCCAGTCAGGAGACCTGCCTGTTTTCAAAGGACTCAAATAGCTGTCTATCAAATCCGCTGCCTCAAGTGTCTGGGCCTGTCCTTTGCTGTGTGACCAGGACTACCAGGCTAAGGGCTGTGCAAATTGAGTAGAACAGTTTAAGCAGCAATATGTCTTCATCGTACAATGTAGGGCATCTCTGCCAATAGCTCAAGGTTTTCGAGATTGTAAACGTTGTATGATCAATTACCACTCCCGATCCCCGTTGTGTGGCCTGAAACAGCCTTGCACCTTGAGATCTAATAGACAAATGGGTTGGTTCACTCTGGCTTTCTGTTAAATAAATACTGTACATAGCCTTGGGAGACAATCCCTTGTATATTAAATCTAGCGGTACACGTTAAACACAGGTAAAAATCCATTGCTGCCCTAACAAGTAGTTATGGTTCTCGGACAATGCTGGTGATCATTTTGGTGGGAGAGAAGGAAAGGGAGGGTAAACATAGCGGAATATGTTCCTCTCTCTTCCTCTCCCCAAAGTTGATTGCTGCAGAATGACATTAGCAGTGGCCTCAAACCCAGGGGAGGTTAAAAGATTAGACTG